>NC_143150.1:30992500-31617500 GCF_059928025.1 Delphinapterus leucas
TCAGTAGTTGTGGCTTGTGGGCTCTAGAGCGCAGGCTCAGTAGTTGTGGCGCATGGGCTTAGTTGCTCCGCGGCATGTGGGATCTTCCCGGACCAGGGCTTGAACCCGTGTCCCCTGCGTTGGCAGGCGGATTCTTAACCACTCTGCCACCAGGGAAGTCCCCAATAGATTTTATTAGAGGAACAGATAATGTAAATGAATCTAATATTTTAAAAGGTGATGTGAGTGGAGAAAAAAGGCGCTGACCTTAGTAACTTCGAAAAACAGTGTTGTAACCAGAAATTACGATATAAAAGACAAAGGACTGTATGTAAAAACTGTATTCTAGTTGGTAAAGGTATTTCTCATGGGGGTATGGGTTAGCAATTCTGAAACTGCTGAATATGTTATGTTGTGATTGAACAAATAAGTAAATGGGAAGTAAATGGTGGAAACCAGGTGTCTCACTGTTGGAGAGGGAGGTTATCCATAAGCAAGAGGAGGAAACTAGAATAATCCATGTGTTAATGGATTACTCAGAGACATCAGCAAGGATTCACGTCTAATTTAATATAGAGATGGTTACATAGAAATTTTTATAGATGTGTGGAGATTAGTATACATGCATATATTTCTTTGCTCGGTCAGCTGAGAGGGCCTAAGAGAAACAATGCCCCAGTAGCAATGAGCACACCTGTCACCCAAATCTTAGTTTCTAATACCAGTCTCCAATAAAAGGAACTGGGATAAATGGTTGATTATAGGGCTGGAGCAGGAAATACACAAAATGAACCTGGAGCATGTTGGGAGTGACAGAAAGTAAGGAAGTGCTCAAAAAAAAATAAAACAGTCAAAGGGACACAGAAGCCAACTTGAAAGAACTCTCAATGGCTAAGGCTGGAACAAGTTGAACAACAAAATAATGTAGTATTGCGCTGTAACTCAAAGTATAAAATAAATACCCATAAGTCCATGCTGATATAAACAAATGGTTGAATAAATAAATAAGAGAGAAGAGACCTATCTCCTGTACTGAGCAATTCCAAATTAAGTTATACAGATACTTGCTCCTCAAGGAGGTGGGCCTTAACTCTTCCTTACCCCTTGAGTTTGGGCTGTGCTTAGTGATTCACTTCCAAAGAGAAGATTTATGGAAAGTGAGAAAAAAGTAACTTTATAATAGAGAAACCTGACAAACATTCCTCAGCCAGGTGATGTCATATTGGTAGTATGTATCCTTTTTTTAAAAATACATCTTTATTGGAATATAATTGCTTTACAATGGTGTGTTAGTTTCTGCTGTACAACAAAGTGAATCAGCTATATGTATACATATATCCCCATATCCCCTCCCTCCCACCCTCCCTATCCCACCCCTCTAGGTGGACACAAAGCACCGAGATGATCTCCCTGTGCTATGCGGCTGCTTCCCACTAGCTAGCTATTTTACATTGGGTAGTGTATATATGTCAATGCCACTCTCTCACTACGTCCCAGCTTACCCTTCACCCTCCCCATGTCCTCAAGTCTGTTCTCAACGTTTGCACCTTTATTCCTGCCCTACCACTGGGTTCATCAGTACCATTTTTCTGGATTCCATATGTATACGTTAGCATACGGTATTCATTTTTCTCTTTCTGACTTACTTCACTCTGTATGACAGACTCTAGGTCCATCCACATCACTACAAATAACTCAGTTTTGTTCCTTTTTATGGCTGAGTAATATTCCATTGTATATATGTGCCACATCTTCTTTACCCATTCGTCTGTCGAAGGCCATTTAGGTTGTTCCCATGTCCTGGCTATTGTAAACAGTGCTGCAGTGAACATTGTGGTACATGTATCTTTTTGAATTATGGTTTTCTCTGGCTATATGCCCAGTAGTGGGATTGCTGGATCATATAATAGTTCAATTTTTAGTTTTTTAAGTAATCTCCATAGTGTATATCCTTGATGTGATGTAATGAAAAGAGTAATTCACCTCTGTGGTCTTCCTCCCCAAAGTTCATAGCCTGTTGAATCATGAGAAAAATACCAGACAAACCCAAACTGAGGGATATTCAACAAAATACTTAACCAGTACTCCTCAAAACTGCTGAGGTCATGGAAAGCATGAGAAAACGTCGTGGCTAAGAAGAGCCTAAGGAGACCTGACGACCATGTGTAATGTTACATTCTAGACGGGAATCTGGAACAGAAAAAGGATATTAGGTAAAAACTAGTGAAATCTGAATAAAGTGTGGAGTTTAGTTAACAGTAATGTACAAATGTTGGTTCCTTAATGTGAAAAATGTGCCATTGTAATGTAAGATGTTAACAATAGGAGAAATTGGTGTAGGGGATATGTGAACTCTTTGCAAACTTTTCTGAAAAATCTAAAACTATTCTAAGATAAAAAGTTTATTTAAATTAAGAAAGCACAATATGCCTAAATGCAATAAGGTATTCTGGACTGGATCTTGGAAGTGAAAAAGGACACTAGTGGAAAACTGGTGCAATGTGAATAAAGTCTGGAGTTTACTTAATAGTATTGTACCAATGTGGGTTTTAGTTTTGATCACTGTGCCATGGTAACGTAAGATATTAACATTAAGGGAAATTGGGTAAGAAGTATATGGGAACTCCGTATTTTCTTTGCAACTTTTCTGTAAATCTAAAGTTATTCCAAAATAAAAATTAAAAAATGTAATGCAGGGTAGCTGGACGTACAGGCAAACTCCATCTGCCTGGACCACTGTAGATTACCTACATGATGACATTTGATTTGCTGGGGACTCTGCAGTGGATCTCTCCCCTCATTTCCACACCACCCTTCACGCTGGCCCTGCTGTATCAACCTGAATTTACTTCATGTGCATGGGTCTACACCAGCCAAGTGGTTGTGGCTAACAGGGGGAACCTGGCTTCCCCAAGACTAGATGACTCAAATCTAGAGAACGAAAGAAAAATGGACCAAGCTTCAGAACTGAAGGGAATAGGAGAGCAGTTGTGGGGAAGGGGGGTCTGTTAAACAGGAGTTAGCTCAAAACAGAAGACAGGTAAGAATTTAGAGGAAATAGACAATGATTTTAGTCTGGGAGGAGGGAGCCAGAGACCAGCGAAGATGTCGGCATGGTGGGTACTCCATTTTTTCCACCTTACCTATGGCTTACTCATAAGGTCTTTTACCCATATTATCCTGGCTACTTGTAATATTAGATGAACTAAGATGGGCCTGAGAATCAAGTGGCTGCCATGAGTTACTAGGAAGGGTAGAACAGACAGGGGATAGGATGAGAAGGGGCATTTCTAGGGCCACAGCCACAAGATAGTTCCAAGTCTCTTACTTGTTTCTGTGGCCATCTTCTCCATCAGACTGTGAGCTCCTCTGGCACATGGCTGCTGCCTTATTCTTTTCTAGTCCCAGCAGTGGTCTGTACATAGTAGGTGTTCAATAAACATCTGCTTAATGAAGAAGGCAGGAAGCTAGAAACCAGTGAAACTGGGAATGATTTTCTTTTGAAAACTTTATCTTGAATCCCCATAATAATTAAATAACTTAAAAACATTCTGATAATTTGATTTTTTCGTATCAGTGAGGAGAGCTGGCTCTCAAAATTATACAACTGAAACTAGAATTTTGGGGATGGATATATTAATGTTAAACATATATTTCAAAGAATAAAAAGCAACTGCCCAGCTGTATAATTTGAAGACCAGAGAAAATGGCATGCTAAATATGTTGAGTCATTCATATTTTAATTCCAATTAAGGTAAACAAGATGGAGGCAGGGGAAGGCTCAATATGACTCTTCAAAGAGTTTTTAATGAAATGTGGTTTTAAACTTGTTCAGGCAGCCACACCAAGTCTGTGATGAAATTTTCACCAAAGGAAAAAGGGAAAATAAGGTAATATGGCTACTTTTTTCAAAAGCTAGGTTTATTCACTTTAGACTGTTTGTTGCTCTAAGATAAGATTGTGCTTGACTTTTCTTAGTGACTTTTTTAGTATTAAAATGTTCTCTCTTTTATGATGAGGTGATAGTAGACGGTGGCAGTTTTTAAAAGTGTTGAGTTGGCAGAAAAAGGCTGGTGTCCTATGTCAATCCCTAAAATTCTATTTGTCCATGAAATCTCAATATCTAGAAAGCACTTCCACATCTTTTTTTTTTTTGGTCTAGGAGGGTACTCAGGGATTCGGGAGAGGCAGCGAGAAATGTGTGTTTGTTGAGTACACCTACTGGCTAGGTACCAAGCTTTATACATACACGATTTCTCAGTAAATCTTTACAATTTCCATTAGATATTCTTGTACTACAGATAAGGACATGGAAATTAATACAGAATAACTTGCTCAAGAAAGGTGCTAACAGAGGAAACCAAATCTAAGTTTATATAATTCTAGAATCTGTGCTCCTTCCTATAATACCACACAACTTATTACAGTGAGTTTCTAATATTCATTTTAGGGAAAAATATTGTTCAATTTTTCTTTGTATACATCTTCATGCTACCTTTTCAAACTCACTTTCTGACTTGTAACTTCACAGTGTATTTATATAGTGATAGCCAACAATTTATATAAAACGAAATTTACAAGTGTCAGTATTGTTCTCTTAAGCTTGCATCCCAACTATTTTTTGCCTTTTTGTTCAAGAAACCACATAAAACCTATCAGGAAATATTCATATTGGCAACACCCTGATTATCTGCAGTTGAAACATCCAGCACCGCAGCAGACTACAAGGCCTCAGGCAGAAGTCAGTGAAAGCCAAGAGGGTTGAAGACACTGAATTCTTTGACACGCTAGACCAATCACACTGCCATCCAGACCCTGAGACTACGAAAGTGACTGGTTAAAAAGCCAATGGCATAACAACTTGGTCTGTCAGGTAGAGTACAGAAAAGTGAGCAGAGGTGGGGAGAGAAGTGTGAGGGAGGTGAGAGGAGGGGAAGGACAAAGCAAAGCACTGGCAAGAGTAAGAAAGCAGCATAGGGGTAAAACCAAGGCAAATAATATGCAATGAACTAGAAAATCCACGACACCTCAAGACCATGCTGATGGGCTTCCCTGGTGGCTCAGTGATTAAGAATCCGCCTGCCAATGAAGGGGACACGGGTTCGAGCCCTGGTCCGGGAAGATCCCACATGCCGCGGAGCAACTAAGCCCGTGTGCCACAACTACTGAGCCTGTGCTCTAGAGCCCGCGAGCAACAACTACTGAAGCCCGTGCACCTAGAGCCCATGCTCTGCAACAAGAGAAGCCACCGCAATGAGAAGCCCACACGCCGCAGCGAAGAGTAGCCCCCACTAACCGCAACTAGAGAAAGCCCATGTGCAGTAACGAAGACCCAACGCAGCCAAAAATAAATAAATAAAATAAAATTTTTTTTAAAAGACCATGCTGATTGATAAGGATGTGATCACGGCTCCCCAGCTTCTCACCTATATACTGAAAACAAATGCAGTAAAGAACATACAAGCATACAGATGAACTGTTAGCAGTGTTCATTTTAGAACTAGAATTAAAAACTTTTTTTCTTAAAGGTATGTAGCTAATGCATTATAATTTAGGGGTCCAAAATTTGATCTCTGCTTGCTAAAAATCAAATTATAAAACAAGATTTTGGTTTTTTTACATTTCTCAATTTACCGAAGTCATCTGAAAATAAAGTCATATGTTTAACAAGTTTTGGCCACCAACTTTTAATAATACATATTTAATTTTCAGAAACATATGCTAACCATCAACAACATTATCAGGGTTCCATCACCCCAGATGTTATTTCATTGGTACATTATATCAATATTTACAAAGGCTTTCAAATTCAACAACACAAAACAGCTTAATTTTTAAAACTACAATGCTTTAAAAAATGTAAACTGTCCATTTTTACATTATTGTAAAAAAAGAAGACTCACTCCTTAATGTGGCTTAATCTTTTTAAGTGAGCAAAGCCTGGTGCTCATGGATAAAGAATGAAAAGAATTCTTTACATAGGAAACATTGTGCTCCAGTGTGGCAAAAAAAAAAAAAAAAGAATATATATATATATACACACACACACACACACACACACACATACAAAAAAAGAATCTTAAGTCCACAATTTAGACCATACACAAAAAAAGTCCCCAAATTGAGAAATTTATAAAAACCATTTACACATGGTTGTTGACCTATTGAAAACCTATATAACATTTTAAAAATATTAACTCAGTCAAAAGATACCACTTCTCTTAAAAATGAAATTTTGTGCAAAAGAAATTATTTAAGCTAGAAACAAGACACTCCCCCTCAGTAAGAGGCCAAAAGAGCCACTGAAATAATTTAACTCTGTTAGATTTAGTGCATGTAACCAAAAGGCACACACATGTGATTAATATATTAATATATTTTCATGCAGAAACCTGTGCATGTTCACAATTATATAACAAAAACACAAACATAACAAAACGTAAAGCCTAATGTTTGGCAATGTTATTCTAGCTACATTCCTTTCTAGTCTATCAGTCCCGGGTTTACTAGATCATTAACGTTGCCTCTCAAAAAATATATTATATTTGAACAACTTCCAATAAAAATTAAAAAAAGGATGTTGGCCTGAAACACTATAACTCTTTTTCAGTTCTGATACATATAGAAACTTACTGATATGTTTATTTTAAATGTCATTTCAAATTAAGATACATTTTTCCTTTTGTTAATAAACACTTTGATTGCTCCAGTGAAGTCAGCAGAGAGAAGAACTTCTGTGTTATCTGTCTTCATAATACCTTAAAAGCATAAAAGAAAGTTTTTAGTTGATTTTAAAGGAATATGAAGCCTGCTGCCACAACTGTCACATGCCCATGACCTTTGGGGCGGAAGAACCTCTCCCAGCCTTCAGTCTCTCTTTTCTGGCTTGCTCCTGTGATCCTTTCATCCTCCTGTACCTCTCCTCTCTGAGGCTCACTTCCACTTACCTTGCCTTAGCTGCTCTTTTCCTGGCAGCTAAGAAGAGATTATGGTCCCTTGGGGCCAGGATGCCTGGATTTACTCCCAGACAGCCAAGGCCTCTAAGTTGTCTAATTCTTCATTTCGCGACAAGAGGCTAGCATGTTATTCAGCCCCAGGACTGGAATGTTGGCAGGATGGGATCAGCTGGGCAAGTCTTTTGCCAACAGGGTTCACTAATGAGGTTGACAGTAAGGTTTACTGTACAGCAGACATACTGGAACTGCCATGAAATGAAGCACACACGATCACTCTGTGAATGCTGAGAGAACCTTTTGCCTTTCCAGTCCATACTGAAGAACCATGTAGCTACTACGCTGAATGGCAAAAACGCTTACCACTTACATTTGCTGGTAAAAACATTTAACGAACAAAATTCAGTGTTAACTATTATGCATAGGCAAAAATTGTGGGTTTAAGAAGGACTGATTAGTAAGGAAGAAAATAATCCAAACTTTAACTGGGAAGTTGTGTACAGGATGAGTTAGACAAAATGGCTTCACTTAGATTTGTTAAAAACATATGCTAAGCTGCTGAACATTCCTAACCACACTTTTGGTATATCTCAAAGTAGTGCTATGCAGCAGAAGCAGCAGCAAACAACTGAGGGATATCAGAAAGGCTACAGAAGAAAATAATTCATCATATATATATATATATATATATATATAGAAATGCCTTATAAGATACAATATAATGAAGATGATAACGTCTATTGCATGCCAGGCATTTTGCTAGACACCTTACATGTGTTATCTTTAATTCTTCTCACAACCTTGTTTTGTCTTTTTTTTTTTAAATTGAAGTATAGTTGATTTAAAATATTGTGTTAATTTCAGGTGTACAGCAAAGTGATTTGGAGATACTCCTAATTTATCCCTCCTCCCTTCCTCATTGGTAGCCATAAGTTTGTTTTCTATGTCTGTGAGTCTGTTTCTGTTTTGTAAATAAGTTCACGTGTACTATTTTTTAGATTCCACATATAACTGATATATTTGTCTTTCTCTGACGTACTTCACTTAATATGATAATCGCTAGGTCCATCCACATTGCTGCAAATGACCCTAATTCATTCTTTTTTATGGTTGAGTAATATTCCCGTGTGTGTGTGTGTGTGTGTGTGTGTGTACACTGTAGTTTTGATTTGCATTTCTCTAATAATTAGCGATGTGGAGCATCTTTTCACGTGCCTGTTGGCCATCTGTAGGTCTTCTTTGGAGAAATGTCTATTGAGGTCTTCTGCCCATATCACAACCTTATAAACGAGGTATTATCACCATTTTAAACATGAGGAAAACTGAAGCTTAAGTTGCCAAATACGTCAGAATAAAGAGGAGGGCAATCAGATATATTTTATGATCTCATACCCCGAGTTTAAGAGTTTATTCTTAGAGTATACCTACACAGGTACAAAACAGCAAACACAAATCTGAGTATGATCCAAAGTTGTGCCTCTTTAAAAAGGACGCAGTGAAGTAATAACTGAACCATGTTAATATGGTGCAGTTTGAGAAGTTTAAAAAAGGTACTTTTCATTTTTCCTCAAATGGTTTAAAAAGCTAGAATTTTCTGTTCAATGTGTAGGGAAAATGTGCAGAGTGTAAAAAGGTATTGGGGAAAAAGAAAAGGAAAAAAACCCAACCAAATGACTTAATTTAGAAGAGAGAAGTAGGATTTGACTGTGAGAAAAAAAAAAAGAAAATGAAAAGAAATATTTCCAAACAGGCATTTAGTAAAGGTGTAATAATTCTGAGTTGGTTGATTTTTAAATCTGGTAATTGAAAGAAGTGCTAGGGACTTCGTTGGTGGCACAGTGGATAAGACTCCACGCTCCCAATGCAGAGGGTCTGGGTTCGATCCCTGGTCAGGGAACTAGATCCCACATGCCACAACTAAGGAGCCTGCCTGCCACAAGTAAGACTCAGCGCAACCAAATGAATAAATAAATAAATAAATATTTAAATTAAAAAAAAAGAAAGAAAGAAGTGCTAGACTGAAGTTCATCTTTGCTACCAAAATTTTTCTTCACAGACAGAAGAAATAGTGTATTTAGTACAGTGTATAGTGCAAATAATGCCACAAGGGAAATTACTTGATATTAAATGAGAAAAATGCTTGAGAACTTTTTAGTATTCCAATACTTTTAGAAGCACTCTTACTACATTGTATCTATTGTTGTGACTTTATAACTCTCTACAAGGCCTGGGTATAGTCTCCAAAGTGAGAAAACACATTTAATAAAATATTCTGCAATAGATTTTAACAATACAAACTTGTTTTCATTAACAACTGGTCCAAGTTTCCATGGTTTTACCTTACTCTTAAGAATTAACAGGGACCATTTTTATATAATTGGCACTCAATACTACTTGATGGTTTCTTTTTACTTCCTAATCTGAGCATTTTATATAATTGAAAGTACTATTCCTTCTCAAAGTATTTGCTACAAAGGGCAAGAATTACTGGCTTGTAAATAGCTATCTATGAGAAGCTGTAAATTTGTGGCAATTAGAAAAGAACACTGCTTTCATTTTGGTTTAATTCACTTATTCAGTAAATGTTTATTAAGCACCTACTATATGCAGGCAAGCACTGTGCTAGGCACTGGCCCTACAACAATAAATAAAACACATAAAATCTTTGCCCTCACAGAGATTATAGTGCAGCAGAGACAGATAATTTATCTTGTATGTATTTATGTCTGGTTTGCATTTCTCTAAAGAGAATAGTTGTCCATAAAAAAAATTACCAACTTTCAAAAGTTTCACTTTTAATTCCCAGGTGAATTTAAAAGAAGTAAAACTTGCAAGAACTATATTACCAAAATGTTCAGAAATGAACATCTGACAACCATTATGTTGCATAAAGGAAATATTCTTCATACTCATGAAGACCTCATAATACCCACAGGTCAATGAGGCTACTAAAGGCTGACTAGAGAAAACGAAGGACAAATAAAATACGAATACCTACCAGAGGGCATGTTATCCAAAACTTCAGCATCTTCACCTTTATCATTCCCTTCTGATTTTTCAGACTGCACATCCAAAGACAACATCAAACTTGGGTTTGGAGCAAAGATGGCTGATGTAACAACTGCATTATGGGCTGGGGAAAAAAAATTTACTTTAAGACAACTAATAAACTTGATTCTAAACATCAAGACAAAAAGCATAATATTTCAAAAAACATAATAGTGTAGTTATATGCAAGTACCTTTAAAAACTAACATATAAGTAACTAAGAACTATTTAAAACCCAAAATATTTTCTTAAAAGAAACCAAATCCATCATAGTAGGGGACTTTTAACACCCCACTTTCACCAGTAGACAAATCATCCAAAATGAAAATAAATAAGGAAACACAAGCTTTAAATGATACATTAAACAAGATGGACTTCACTGATATTTATAGGACATTCCATCCAAACACAACAGAATTCACTTTCTTAACTGCTCATGGAACATTTTCCAGGACAGACCATATCTTGGGTCACAAATCAAACCTTGGTAAATTTAAGAAAATTGAAATCGTATCAAGTATCTTTTCTGACCACAACGCTATGAGACTAGATATCGATTACAGGAAAAAATCTGTAAAAAATACAAACCCATGGAAGCTAAACAATACACTACTAAATAACCAAGAGGTCACAGAAGAAACCAAAGAGGAAATCAAAAAATAACTACAAACAAATGACAATGAAAACACGATGACCCAAAACCTATAGGATGTGGCAAAAGGAGTTCTAAGAGGGAAGTTTATAGCAATACAATACTACCAAAAGAAACAAGAAATATCTCAAATAAACAATCTAAAGCAATTAGAGAAAGAAGAACAAAAAACTCCCAAAGTTAGCAGAAGGAAAGAAATCATAAAGACCAGAGCAGAAATAAATGAAAAAGAACTGAAGAAAACAACAGCAAAGATCAATAAAACTAAACCCTGGTTCTCTGAGAAGACAAACAAAACTGATAAACCCTTAGCCAAACTCATCAAGAAAGAAAAGGAGAAGACTCAAATCAACAGAATTAGAAATGAAAAAGGAGAAGTAACAACTGACACTGCAGAAATACAAAGGATCATGAGAGATTACTACAAGCAACTCTATGCCAATAAAATGGACAACCTGGAAGAAATGGACAAATTCTTAGAAAAGCACAACCTTCCGAGACTGAACCAGGAAGAAACAGAAAATATAAACAGACCAATCACAAGCACTGAAATTGAGACCAGGACCAGATGGCTTCACAGGCGAATTCTATCAAACATTTAAAGAAGAGCTAACACATAACGTTCTCAAACTCTTCCAAAATATAGCAGAGGGAGGAACACTCTCAAACTCATTCTACAAGGCCACCATCACCCTAATACAAAAACCAGACAAAGATGACACAAAGAAAGAAAACTACAGGCCAATATCACTCACGAACATAGATGCAAAAATCCTCAACATACTAGCAAACAGAATCCAATAGTACATTAAAAGGATCATATACCATGATCAAGTGGGGTTTATCCCAGGAATGCAAGGATTCTTCAATATACACAAATCAATCAATGTGATACACCATATTAACTGAAGGAGAAAAACCATATGATCATCTCAATAGATGCAGAAAATATCTTTCGACAAAATTCAACACCCACTTATGATAAAAACCCTACAGAAAGTAGGCATAGAGGGAACTTACCTCAACATAATAAAGGCCATATGTGACAAACCCACAGGCAACATCGTTCTCAATGGTGAAAAACTGAAACCATTTACTCTAAGATCAGGAACAAGACAAGGTTGTCCACTCTCACCACTATTATTCAACATAGTTTTGGAAGTTTTAGCCATGGCAATCAGAGAAGAAAAAGAAATAAAAGTAATCCAAATTGGAAAAGAAGAAGTAAAGCTGTCACTGTCTGCAGGTGACATAATACTATACATAGAGAACCCTAAAGACTCTACCAGAAAACTACTAGAGCTAATCAATGAATTTGGTAAAGTAGCAGGATACAAAATTAATGCACAGAAATCTCTTGCCGCCCTATACACTAATGATGAGAAATCCAAAAGAGAAATTAAGGAAACACTCCCATTTACCACTGCAACAAAAAGAATAAAATACCTAGGAATAAACCTACCTAAGGAGACAAAAGACCTGTATGCAGAAAACTATAAGACACTGATGAAAGAAATTAAAGATGATACAAAACAGATGGAGAGATATACCATGTTCTTGGTTGGAAGAATCGACATTGTGAAAATGACTCTACTACCCAAAGCAATCTACAGATTCAGTGAATTCCTATCGAACCACCAGTGGCATTTTTCACAGAACTAGAACAAAAAATGTCACAATTTGTATGGAAACACAAAAGACCCCGAGCAGCCAAAGCAATCTTGAGAAAGAAAACGGAGCTGGAGGAATCAGGTTCCTGGACTTCAGACTATACTACAAAACTACAGTCATCAAGACAGTATGGTACTGGCACAAAAACAGAAATATAGATCAATGGAACAGGATAGAAAGCCTAGAGATAAACCCATGCACATATGGTCACCTTACTTTTGATAAAGGAGGCACAAATATACAATGGAGAAAAGACAGCCCTTCAATAAGTGGTGCTGGGAAAACTGGACAGCTACATGTAAAAGAAGGAAATTAGAACACTCCCTAATACCATACACAAAAATAACTCAAAATGGATTAAAGACCTAAATATAAGGCCAGAAACTATCAAACTCTTAGAGGAAAACATAGGCAGAACACTTTATGACATAAATCACAGCAAGATCCTTTTTGACCCACCTCCTAGAGAAATGGAAATAAAACCAAAAATAAACAAATGGGACCTAATGAAGCTTCAAAGATTTTGCACAGCAAAGGAAACCATAAACAAGACAAAAAGACAACCCTCAGAATGGGAGAAAATATTTGCAAATGAAGCAACTGACAAAGGACTATTCTCCAAAATTCACAAGCAGCTCATGTAGCTCAATATCAAAAAAACAAACAACCCAATCCAAAAATGGGCAGAAGACCTAAATAGGCATTTCTCCAAAGAAAATATACAGATTGCCAACAAACACATGAAAGGATGCTCAACATCACTAATCATTAGAGAAATGCAAATCCAAACTACAATGATGTATCACCTCACACCAGTCAGAATGGCCATCATCAAAAAGTCTACAAACAATAAATGCTGGAGAGTGTGCGAAGAAAAGGGAACCCTCTTTCACTGTTGATGGGAATGTAAATTGATACAGCTACTATGGAGAACAGTATGGAGGTTCCTTAAAAAACTAAAAATAGAACTACCATATGACCCAGCAATCCCACTACTGGGCATATACCCCGAGAAAACCATAATTCAAAAAGTGTCATGGACCACAATGTTCATTGCAGCTCTATTTACAATAGCCAGGACATGGAAGCAACCTAAGTGTCCATCGACAGATGAATGGATAAAGAAGATGTGGCACGTATATACAATGGAATATTACTCAGCCATAGAAAGGAATGAAATTGAGTTATTTGTGGTGAGGTGGATGGACCCAGAGTCTGTCATACAGAGTGAATAAGTCAGAAAGAGAAAAACAAATACCGTATGCTAACATATATATATGGAATCTAAAAATTAAAAAAAAAAAGGTTCTGAAGAGCCTAGGGGAAGGACAGGAATCAAGATGCAGACGTAGAGAATGGGCTTGAGGACACGGAGAGGGAGAAGGGTAATCTGGGACGAAGTGAGAGAGTGGCATGGACATATATACTCTACCAAATGTAAAACAGATAGCTAGTTGGAAGCAGCCGCATAGCACAGGGAGATCAGCTCGGTGCTCTGTGACCACCTAGAGGGGTGGGATAGGGAGGGTGGGAGGGAGACGCAAGAGGGAGGAGATATGGGGATGTATGTATATGTATAGCTGATTCACTTTGTTACAAAGCAGAAAGTAACACACCATTGTAAAGCAATTATACTCCAATAAAGATGTTAAAAAAAAAAAAACCCACCAAAACCACATACAAGTTCTGAGATTCCATGACTTCTCAAATTTTAGACAAGTATACGTTCTTCCTCGGTACAGAAAAATCAAACAAAGCCAATACAATGCGAAAGCAGTTAAAACTGCCAAACTATCTCTCTGAAATAAAGCCTATACAAATTTACTTATAATACATCTCCATTTTAACTTTATTCACTTATAAGACACATAAAACTATGCATTTACTTACCTTTAATACCTTCCCAAAAGTCATTACGATCTCTCCTCACTGAAGTAAACTTGCTTAAGTCATGGTAAGTACTCCAGATATAAACATACTTATCTTCTGAGCCACTAACGAGGTAACTAAAATCATGGCTACATTTAGGGAAGAAAGAAAAAAAAATCAAAGTTGTGGGTTTTTTTAGGTTTCCCTCTATCAGAGCTTCCTAGTTTGAAACACCTAAGAAAACAGCCAAGAGAACTTGTTGAAATACAGACTCCTAGTCTCACTCCAGAGGTCCTGAACGTGTAGGTTTGACATGGGTGGCCAGTGGCATTAGTATTTTCATCGAAGCTCTAGGTAACTGCTGCTGGGTTAACCCACACTGGGATGAGTGCCTACTTAAGAGATAAAAGAGAGAAGCAGAATGCTTTACCAATTAAATTACTGGGTAATTCAAGAAGAAAGGAGAACTGGTAAGAAAAGAGCTGAAATAAGGAGGGCTATAAAGGAAGAAAAGGTAGGTATTTCAGGAGAGCCTGCAGATCCCAAACTAACAGTTCAAATAATAATGATATGCAAAGGTGTAAGTACAGGACACTGTACTTTAGGGTCTCGAAATGCTTTATTAGCTTCTGTACCTAAAAGGATCAAGACCATGGGTGGGGTGGGCGGTGGTGGGATAAATCTCCTCTTAGAAAGCATACATGAAAGTACAAAAGCACAAATTCTGGAGCTGGGTCTTCTAATCCTGGTTCTGCAACTACCAGTGTGACTTTAGGCAAATTACTTAATTTTCTGGGTGTTGGTTTCTTCATCCTCAGAGCAAGGGCAATTTGAACTCTACCAAACAGCTGGATAATGTAAGTAGGACTGATAATATGAGATACCAGTTGTAAAACTGCAAAGTAACTAACAGCACCATATAAACATAAGCCATAGATCAATGGAAAAATGGGAGTAGGGGAGAAATGTTCTGATCCCTTTTGGGAATTCCTCATTGTCAATTTACCTGAAACTTGCTTTGATCTGGCTGCTGCTGTTGACATAACCCTTATACTTCATGGACAGTGACAAATCTCTAAGATCATATAGTCTGATTCTGGAGTCATTTGAAGTTACCAGTATCTAAAAACAAATCAAAGGAAAAGTTAAAAATACCATCTTTTAATCTGTGCTAAGGTACAACCAAAAAAGGGTGTTAGACACATACAGAATATATCTCAAAACTAGAAAAAGCAATATTCCATAGGAAAGGAAATATATTCTTAGCTAAGATATGAAGAACTTACTTTCAGGAGTCTATATATAGTGTGGAGACAGATGGTTTTGAATACCTAGTACCTTATTTTCTCCAGGTAAAGGTTCAATGCCAGTAATTTTTCTTCCAACCTTGTTGCGCCCTCTGGTAGATCGGACATGTATCTGTGTGTGGTACTTCAAATGCTAAAAAAAAAAAATCACAATTTAAAAAGATCAGAATTAGAAAGAAACTCAAAGATCATCTGAGCCAACTCACAGACAAACATGGTATTATTTGTCCCAACTACAGATAAGGCAGTTAAAACCCAGACAGGATACACCAACTTATTCCAAACCACAAAAGTATCTAAGTATTCAAGTATGTAATTTATACAAGACAGTCATTTACCTCTGTATCATAGAAAATACACCTGCCATCATATGTCCCAATCACTGCATATTTGCCATTCTGACAGAAATTTGCAGCTGTGATCAATTTTGTTTGACCATCTACTTCATTCCACAAAGCCACTTTTTTGTCAGGTATGTTCCAAAGGCGGAGCTTTCCATCCAATGACCCACTTAGAAAATACCTGTCATCCTAAAAATGTGATGAAAGAGGAAGCTTTCATTTTATCACATGAAGAAAAACTCATTAGCAAATCAATACATTAAGTCTATTAGAAATAATGTTAAAATATATAGATTTCATTTTAAAAGTATTAAAGTAAGCATTATTTCAGTCACTAAAAATAACAACAATTAGAAACCTCAGTATTCATTTTGGAGAAATGACATTCTAATCACTTTATCATATCCTTAAACTGCTTTTCCCAAGGTATAGATGTTAATAGATAATGTGTTTGAGTATACATTGTATAGAAGGGTTCTGTGGTCAAATAAGTTTGAGAAATTCTGGGTTACAGAAAGTTAAACAGGATTCTCAGTTAACACGCACTCTGAATCTTTAACGGGCGACTTTTTTGGGGGTCAGGTAGGGACATCTAGCAGGGCTAGCAATTCAAGGAACATGCTTTGGGAAACACTATCCTAAAATGGTACATTTGCCCATACCTTCCTTGGGATACATGTAACAGATGGATAAAAGAGTAACTAATGCCAGTTAGCCCACAGAACCAGTCAATTTTTGGAACTCTGATACCCTGTCAGCAGAGAATTGCTTCACTATTTAAATTCTCAATCTCAAACCAGGGGTTCTCAGCTGGGGGCAACCTGGCCCCACAGGAGACATCTAGCAATGTCTGGAGACAGTTTGGAAGTGTCACAATTTAGAGGGTGGGGCGCTACTGACATCTAGTGGGTAGAGGCCAGGAATGCTGCTAAACAGCCTACAATGCACAGGACAGCCTTTCCTCTCTCTACGAAAAAGAATTATCCAACACCAAGTGCCATTAGTGCCAAGGTTTAGAAACCCTGTTCTAAACTAAACCAAGCCTACCATGAAGCTGCTCTAATTTTTGGTAACATAAGAATTAAAAAGAAAATAAAATAATTGGGATGCCAAAACAAGAAACAGATTTTCTTCTCCATTCAAGATTATTATTCTTACCCACTTCTCAAGCCCGTCAAGGATAACCTTCATAGAATAGGCATTTTTATGGCTATGGTACAGTAGGCTCAACTCAATGTCTACCAGCAGAAGTGCTGAACAAATAAAAATACTTCATCTTGGTCTTACAATTCAGAATTTTATTTACATACATATATACACGTGAGTACATGTGTGTGTATCTCCATTTTGCTATTTCTTTTATGACTCTGCTTCGTTTCTTCTAGGTAACATTATTTGATAGAGTCATATTTCCCAGGAAAATGTCAACACCACCCCACTCTTCCCTAGCCCCTCTCATAAATTCTCCAGGTCAGTAGAATTTTTAGAAATAAGGCTTTTCAGTTTCCAAAATAAAACCAAATAAAAGTATAGGAAAATTATTGACTAAACAGAAACCTTAATAATAAAGTACTACATAGATAACTATTACCACCTAATAGCCCTCTCTTTCCATCTTGATACATTATAGTTAAAATAGAGGTGGGGGGATTTTGCTCACAGGTGCTGACAGGGGTAAAATCTACCCTTTTGTTGCACCCTTAGGTGACAGGATGGGGATATTATTTAGAAAGAAGCCTCGAAAGCTTGATGGTCAAAACTGATACAGTATTAACATAGATTAAGCATTTTTAATTTTCAAAAGTTCTTAATAAAATCTTCTCTAAGGGTTCAGAATTATTACTGCCTATGTTATAAGCCTGCCCAGGGAGGGAAATTATATTGAGAGAAAAAAGTCATTCTTCTCTCTTAATTTGGGGAATGAGAGAAAGAAATGTCAATATAATTGAAAGGTTGCATTAAAAAGACAATGGGTACTAAACATAGAGAGATGAGGACATGATTGGAAATGTAATCATACACAAATGTAGTGGAGGGAAAGTCAATGAGGGTCAGCTCAAGCCCTCCACTTATTTCAACCTAGCTAGTGAAGCAGTGCCAACACGTGACATCCCTTGTGCTTACAGCTGCAAAGAACTAAAACTACTCTAGCCTCATGCATTTGGTGGCTCTATCCTATAAGGGCATAAGATAGCTCTGGAGTCCATGATGGTAGATTTTTCTCCTTTAGTTGAAATCATATGAAATTCTTTCTAGAGGAAAGATATTAAAGGATTTTCTACATTGAAAATGAGTATGAAGGGATCTCAAGATTAACAATGTTTTCAGACCTGAAATAGGAATTCAGTCTATCTTGTAATGAATTTTGGTCTTTGCCTCTTTCAACCTTTTCCTCTTTGTCTCTTCCCTTCCTGACACTCCTACAACTATTCCTGCCTATACGCTTCCCTTTCTCATTTATTTACCTGCCGTCTTTTCTTCTTCCACTGTCTCCAACCTCTCTCCTCTTTAATAAGATATTTTATTTCTTTATTTATACCCTGCAGGTCTTATTAAAGATTTGGGATGACTTTTCACTGTCATATTTAGACTATAATATTTCCAGCTCTTCTAATGAAGATTAGTACAATATTTATTTCCTTTCTTATTTTTAAAGCAGAATGAAACACTAAATTAAGTTGCTCTTAACTATGTGGATATTAATAATTTTTTTCCTGTAGTCCAATTACCCTCCAGAGAAACCTGGTTCCCTCACCTTCCTCATAGTATAACAAAAAAACATGTAAATACTTACTCTTGGATGGAAAGCTATGGCAGTGACAAAATCTATATGCTGAAAACAGCAAAGGCATTCTCTTCTGGAAATGTGCCATAACCTGACTGTTTTATCCATTGAAGAAGAAAGCAGAAAGTAGTTCTACGGAGAAATTGACACTGATTATTTTATCACCATATGAAAAAAAACACTTACACCATAAAAGTGAACTTTTAGTTTTAGGTATCTCAAGAGTTTTGTCATTACTATTGTTATATGCAGCATCATAAAGTACAAAGATATCCAATTCACTTGGACAATCCCATTTTTTTCCAAATAGTTAAATACCATATTTCTTTGATTCTAAGACTTTTTCACATTACCTATTCTGAAATGAGGATGAATCTTATGACTTCTGTTGAAAGAAATCTGCCAGATGCCGACAGAGGACTAAGGTGTGCCTTGGTTGTTGGAGCCTGCATGTACTAAAAGTTAGCTATGAATGTAAGGCATCTATTCATTTGATCGTCACTTCAGTTATTTTCACATTGATAACACTGGTGAATTTTAACTCACATGAATTCCCTAATTGTCACTTAAAATGTCTTCAAAAAGATTATCCTATAATGCAACATGGAAATGAAAAGTTATTGTGCACCTGTCACACCTTAGGCAAGCAAATTAGAGAATAGAAATTGTCAAATGTCTCAGAATACAATTTTCAAAGCTAGAAGAGGGTAGTGTAACTGATTTAGGCATTATGATGGCCCATCACCCATAAACCAAACATCTATCTGTCAAAAGCTTCCAGATGGATACATAAGGGGATAGGATTCCCAGGTGCTCGGCCCTACCAGGCGCCGGATGTGCCACTGCGCAGGGGCACGAGACCAGATTTTGTACGTCACTCCCTCTTGCGAGAACACCGGAATCACAACTAAATGCTGAACAATCATCAACAGGAAGGCGCTGGAACTCACCAAAAAAGATACCCCACATCCAAAGACAAAGGAGAAGCCACAATGAGACAGTAGGAGGGGGGCAATCACAATAAAATCAGGGGCTTCCCTGGTGGTGCAGTGGTTGGGAGTCCGCCTGCCGATGCGGGGAATGCGGGTTCATGATCCGGTCCGGGAGGATCCCACTTGCCGTGGAGTGGCTTGATCCGTGAGCCATGGCCGCTGAGCCTGCGCGTCCGGAGCCTGTGCTCCGCAGCGGGGGGGGGGGGTGGGGGGGGGGGCGCAGCAGTGAGAGGCCCGCGAACCGCAAAACAAACAAACAAACAAAAAACCAAAAAAAACCCCAATAAAATCAAATCCCATAACTGCTGGGTAGGTGACTCACAAACTGGAGAACTCTTATACCACAGAAGTCCACCCACTGGAGTGAAGGTTCTGAGCCCCACGTCAGGCTTCCCAAACTGGGGGTCCAGCAATGGGAGGAGGATTTCGTAGAGAATCAGACTTTGAAAGCTAGCGGGATTTGATTGCAGGACTTTGACAGGACTGGGACAAACAGAGACTCCACTCTTGGAGGGCACACACAAAATACTGTGCACATCAGGACCCAGGGGAAGGAGCAGAGACCCCATAGGAGACTGAACCAGACCTACCTGCTAGTGTTGGAGGGTCACCTGCAAAGGCAGCGGGTGGCTGTGTCTCACCGTGAGGACAAGGACACTGGCAGCAGAAGTTCTGGGAAGTCCTCCTTGGCGTGAGCCCTCCCAGAGTCTGCCATTAGCCCCGCCAAAGACCCCAGTGTTGGGTCGCCTCAGGCCAAACAACCAACAGGGAGGGAACCCAGCCCCACCCATCAGCAGATAAGTCTATTAAAGTTTTACTGAGCTCTGCTCACCAAAGCAACAGCCAGCTCTACCCACCACCAGTCCCTCCCATCAGGAAACTTGCACAAGCTTCTCAGATAACCTAACCCACCAGAGGGCAGACAGCAGAAGCAAGAAGAACTACAATCGTGCAGCCTGTGGAACAAAAAACACATTCACAGAAAGACAAGACGAAAAGGCAGAGGGCTATGAACCAGATGAAGGAACAAGATAAAACCACAGAAAAACAACTAAATGAAGTGGAGATAGGCAACCTTCCAGAAAAAGAATTCAGAATAATGATAGCGAAGATGATCCAGGACCTCAGAAAAAGAATGGAGGCAAAGATCGAGAAGATGCAAGAAATGTTTAAGAAAGACCTAGAAAAACTAAAGAACAAACAAACGAAGATGAACAATACAATAACTGAAATGAAAACTACACTAGAAGGAATCAATAGCAGAATAACTGAGGCAGAAGAACAGATAAGTGACCTGGAAGACAGAATAGTGGAATTCACTGCTGCAGAAAAGAACAAAGAAAAAAGAATGAAAAGAAATGAAGACAGTCTAAGAGACCTCTGGGACAACATTAAACACAACAACATTCGTATTATACGGGTCCCAGAAGGAGAAGAGAGAGAGAAAGGACCCGAGAAAATAAATGAAGAGATTATAGTCGAAAACTTCTCTAACATGGGAAAGGAAATAGCCACCCAAGTCCAGGAAGCACAGAGAGACCCATACAGGATAAACCCAAGGAGAAACACGCCAAGACACATAGTAATCAAACAGGCAAAAATCAAAGACAAAGAAAAATTATTGAAAGCAGCAAGGGAAAAACGACAAACAACATACAAGGGAACTCCCATAAGGTTAACAGCTGATTTTTCCGCAGAAACTCTACAAGCCAGAAGGGGGTGGCATGACATATTTAAAGTGATGAAAGGGAAAAACCTGCAACCAAGATTACTCTACCCGGCAAGGATCTCATTCAGACTCGATGGAGAAATCAAAAGCTTTACAGATAAGCAAAAGCTAAGAGAATTCAGCACCACCAAACCAGCTCTACAACAAATGCTAAAGCAACTTCTCTATGTGGGAAACACAAGAGAAGAAAAGGACCTACAAAAACAAACCCAAAACAATTAAGAAAATGGTAATAGGAACATACACATCGATAATCACCTTAAACGTGAATGGATTAAATGCTCCAACCAAAAGACACAGTCTCGCTGAATGGATACAAAAACAAGACCCATATATATGCTGTCTACAAGAGACCCACTTCAGACCTAGGGACACATACAGACTGAAAGTAAGGGGATGGAAAAAGATATTTCATACAAATGGAAATCAAAAGAAAGCTGGAGTAGCAATACTCACATCAGATAAAATAGACTTTAAAATAAAGAATGTTACAAAAGACAAGGAAAGACACTACATAATGATCAAGGGATCAATCCAAGAAGAAGATATAACAATTATAAAAATACATGGGGCTTCCCTGGTGGTGCAGTGGTTGAGAGTCCGCCTGCCGATGCAGGGGACACGGGTTCGTGCCCTGGTCCGGGAAGATACCACATGCCGCAGAGCGGCTAGGCCCGTGAGCCATGGCCGCTGAGCCTGCACATCCGGAGCCTGTGCTCTGCAACGGGAGAGGCCACAAGAGTGAAAGGCCCGCGTACTGCAAAAAAAAAACAAAAACAAACAAACATGCACCCAACATAGGAGCACCTCAATACATAAGGCAACTGCTAACAGCTATAAAAGAGGAAATCGACAGTAACACAATAATAGTGGGGGACTTTAACACCTCACTTACACCAATGGACAGAGCATCCAAACATTCCATCCAAAACCAGCAGATTACACTTTCTTCTCAAGTGTGAACGGAACATTCTCCAGGATTGATCACATCGCGGGTCACAAATCAAGCCTCACTAAATTTAAGAAAACTGAAATCATACCAAGCATCTTTTCTGACCACCATGATATGAGACTAGAAATCAATTACAGGGAAAAAAGCGTAATAAAGACAAACACATGGAGGCTAAACAACACGTTACTAAATAACCAAGAGATCACTGAAGAAATCAAAGAGGAAATAAAAAAATACCTAGAGACAAATGACAATGAAAACACAACGATCCAAAACCTATGGGATGCAGCAAAAGCAATTCTAAGAGGGAAGTTTATAGCAATATAATCCTACCTCAAGAAACAACAAACATCTCAAATAAACAACCTAACCTTACACCTAAACGAACTAGAGAAAGAAGAACAAACAAAACCCAAAGTTAGTAGAAGGAAAGAAATCATAAAGATCAGAGAAGAGATAGATGAAATAGAAATGAAGAAAACAATAGGAAAGATCAATAAAATGAAAAGCTGGTTCTTTGAGAAGATAAAAAAAATTGATAAACCATTAGCCAGATTCATCAAGAAAAAGAGGGAGAGGACTCAAATCATTAAAATTAGAAATGAAAAAGGAGAAGTTACAACAGACACCGCAGAAATACAAAGCATCCTAAGAGACTACTACAAGCAACTCTGTGCCAATAAAATGGACAACCTGGAAGAAATGGACAAATTCTTAGAAAGGTATAACCTTCCAAGATTGAACCAGGAAGAAATAGAAAATATGAACAGACCAATCACAAGTAATGAAATTGAAACTGTGACTAAAACTCTTCCAACAAACAAAAGTCCAGGACCAGATGGCTTCACAGGTGAATTCTATCAAACATTTAGAGAAGAGCTAACAGCCATTCTTCTCAAACTCTTCCAAAAAGTTGCAGAGGAAGGAACACTCCCAAACTCATTCTATGAGGCCACCATCACCCTGATAACAAAACCAGACAAAGATACTACAAAAAAAGAAAATTACAAACCAATATCACTGATGAATATAGATGCAAAAATCCTCAACAAAATACTAGCAAACAGAATCCAACAACACATTAAAAGGATCATATACCACGACCAAGTGGGATTTATCCCAGGGATGGAAGGATTCTTCAATATACGCAAACCAATCAATGTGATACACCATATTAACAAATTGAAGAATAAAAACCATATGATCATCTCAACAGATGCAGAAAAAGCTTTTGACAAAATTCAACACCATTTATGATAAAAACTCTCCAGAAAGTGGGCATAGAGGGAACCTACCTCAACATAATAAAGGCCATATACGATAAACCCACAGCAAACATCATTCTCAATGGTGAAAAACTGAAACCATTTCCTCTAAGATCGGGAACAAGACAAGGATGTCCACTCTCACCACTATTATTCAACATAGTTTTGGAAGTCCTAGCCGTGGCAATCAGAGAAGAAAAAGAAATAAAAGGAATACAAATTGGAAAAGAAGAAGTAAAACTGTCACCGTTTGCAGATGACATGATACTATACATAGAGAATCCTAAAGATGCCACCAGAAAACTACTAGAGCTAATCAATGAATTTGGTAAAGTAGCAGGATACAAAATTAAGGCACAGAAATCTCTGGCATTCCTATACACTAATGATGAAAAATCTAAAAGAGAAATTAAGGAAATACTCCCATTTACCATTGCAACAAAAAGAATAAAATACCTAGGAATAAACCTACCTAAGGAGACAAAAGACCTGTATGCAGAAAACTATAAGACACTGATGAAAGAAATTAAAGATGTTACCAACAGATGGAGAGATATACCATGTTCTTGGATTGGAAGAAGCAATATTGTGAAAATGACTATACTACCCAAAGCAATCTACAGATTCAGTGCAATCTCTAACAAATTACCAATGGCATTTTTCACAGAAGTAGGAAAAAAAATTTTCACCATTTGTGTGGAAACACAAAAGACCCCAAATAGCCAAAGCAATCTTGAGAAAGAAAACGGAGCTGGAGGAATCAGGCTCCCTGACTTCAGACTATACTACAAAGCTACAGTCATCAAGACAGTATGGTACTGGCACAAAAAAAGAAATATGGATCAATGAAACAGGATAGAAAGCCCAGAGAGAAACCCATGCACATATGGTTACCTTATCTTGGATAAAGGATGCAAGAATACACAGTGGAGAAAAGAAAGCCTCTTCAATAAGTGGTGCTGGGAAAACTGGACATCTACATGTAAAAGAATGAAATTAGAACACTCCCTAACACCATACAAAAAAATAAACTCAAAATGGATTAAAGACCTAAATGTAAGGCCAGACACTATAAAACTCTTAGAGGAAAACATAGGAAGAACACTCTTTGACATAAATCACAGAAAGATCTTTTTTGATCCACCTCCTAGAGAAATGAAAATTAAAACAAAACTAAAGAAATGGAACCTAATGAAACTTAAAAGATTTTGCACAACAAAGGAAAGTACAAGCAAGACGAAAAGACAACCCTCAGAATGGGAGAAAATATTTGCAAACGAGTCAACAAAGGATTAATCTCCAAAATATATAAACAGCTCATGCGGCTCAATATTAAAAAAGCAAACAACCCAATCCAAAAATAAATACTTATTAAATAAATGAAATTAAATAGCGTTCTTGAACCAAGCATGATCTTACAAGTCAAAAAAATTAGATTCAGATCTAAGTTTTACCCATAACTAGTTTTGTGATCTTGGATGGGTCAGAGGCCCAGTCTTCTAATCCACAGTATGGAATATCAACTACCTCACAGCATTGTTATTTTCAGTATTAACAAGGTAATTCCTATTACGTGGCACAAAATAAGTCTTCAACAAACAGAAAACCCACTATAAACATCAACTGTGCTAGATACTCAAGAGAAACAACAGTGAAGTAAGAGCTGATCCCTACTCTTGAGGGGCTTAGAATCTTGTTGCCAATAAGATGTAGAAATGTACATAGATAAACAGTTAAGTAAAAAAGAAAGTTTAAGAAAAGAGCACAGAGACAGATGAAGGCATTAAGAACAAAAACTGAGGTTTCCTGGAGAAGAAATTCTGCCTTAAGACTCCAGCATGAATGTACAACAAGGTGACTAGAGTTAACAACGCTGTATTATATACTTGCAAGTTGCTAAGAGAGTAGATCTTAAATGTTCTCACCACACAAAAAAGGTAACTATTTATGGTGATGAATGTGTTAATTACCCTTATTGTAGTAATCATTTCCCAATATGTAAGTATATCAAATCATCACTGTGTACACCTTAAACTTACATAATGTTTTAATTACATCTCGATAAAGCTGGGAAAAAAACCCAAAAAAACTTCAGCGTGACTCCAGCTGAGTTTTCAATGCCTGCCCTACAAATTTCAAATTTGCCTGCCCCCACAACTGTGTGAGCCAATTCCTTAAAATAAACCTCCTATGTATGTATTTCCTCTTGGTTCTGTTACTCTGGAGAACACTGACTGATACATTCATCAATGGAGGATTAATATCTTCAGTTGGTGTTACATTTTACAAAAAATATTGGTTTGCTTTAAGAAAGTAAAATGAGTGCAGGGTTCCCAATAAGGTGCTTTGTACTTTTTATTCTAGATGAATACGATTATCAGATTAAGGACACTTTAAAGTTCCATCTTCCAACAACTCAGATTTCACACAGGGTGGGGAGAGAGTACAAAGATACAGCTGTGGCTCAATTTAAAACCAGACTACCAGGTGAGGCCCAAGCTTGTTCCAGGAGGTTAGAGAAAAACGTTATGAAATGCATCCATAACATCTAAACAAATATGATACGAGCATAATTCAAAAATGGAGTGATTCAAAGCTGGAGCTCAGGGAAAGGCTGACTTGCCAATATATACCAGTGATATCTTTGTGACATAGTTAAAATATATGGGCGTCACTGGTATCCTTGCTAGTATTTTGTTAACTCAGATGACTTTTCCCAATTTAAAGCTTTTAAATATCACTTTCCCCCACAAATTCTTAATATATTTTAGATTTTGATTACTGACAAATTTTAATACAAAGAAAGTATAAGGAATCATGCAAAAATTCCAAAAACTGCTTCATGCTTCAAACACCTTAAATAAAATTTAAAATATCTCTTAAAAATTTTGCAAACTTCTCAGATATTTGATCGGTGGCAAAATAGCCCCTCTACTTCTAAAATTTTGCTCTAAGGAAAAAAAAAATTACAAAATGAAGACTTACCACTGATCTGCAGAATATAATTATTAAACCTAAATTAATAATTTCATGAATGTAGCAGATTATCCCCAAAACAGTCTTGATTAGATAGGTCAGACTTCACCTTTGTAGCTGAAGTCATATCCATTTTGCTGAGGATAGTTACTTTGCAAAACTATTTTATAAAAGAAGCAAATACAAGTATATAGACAGATCCAGATAGAAGCTGTTAAGTAACATAAACATTTTATTAGCCTAATCTGACATTTCTCTTTTTTAACTCTGATTAATTTGTAACTCCCACAAAGTATATACAAACATTCCAACACCTGACTGTGACAATCATACAAATAAAACATTTGCTTTTATCCTAAAATAGTTACATAGAATACAAAATTCAAATAAGAATTTCTTACTTTAGGACTTTATGATGGCGCAGTGGTTAAGAATCCACCTGCCAATGCAGGGGACATGTGTTTGATCCCTGGTCCGGGAAGATCCCACATGCCGCGGAGCAACTAAGCCTGTGTGCCACAACTACTAAGCCCACATGCTGCAACTACTGAAGCCTGTGCGCCTAGAGCCTGTGCTCTGCAACAAGAGAGGCCCATGCACCGCAACAAAGAGTAGCCCCTGCTCGCCGCAACTAGAGAAAGCCCGTGCACAGAAACGAAGACCCAACACAGCCAAAAAAAAAAAAAAAGGATTTCTTACTTTAGACCATGAAAGATCAAGGAGATCAGCAGTATGTCCTTTATATTTGCAAAACGGCCGTTGTCGAAATGGTGCATTTTTATCATCTGGGTCTTCATCAGCTCCACTGCATACCTATTTAGACATGAAAACAAATGTTAAAACTAGAAAAACAAAAGCTTCATACTCTTCCCACCCCATTTATTCTCTCATTTTATATGATGCCTGATTGAAATCTTGATCTACTAAAAGCTGACTCCCCTTTATGCTGAATCTACTACTTATTACTTCCTCACCTCCTTGTCCTAATAAACCAGGATCATCCCTGAAGACATCATGCTATCACAATCTTTCCCTCCCTAACAGAGCCCCCACTTTGTCCTTTTTTGAGCATATTTTCAAAATACTTAAATAATGTATTTTTGATTATAAAGTAATATACATGCTCAGTATAGACAATTCAGAAAACAAAGAAAGTAGAAAAACTAAAATTAAAACCACCTATAATCTGCTAAAATTTTGGCCACCTTCAATCTTTCATTTTTTAAAAACATAATTGAAATCACATTGTACACATGATTCAGTATCTTCCTTTTTATTTTACATGAGCACTTTCTGTATTTCACTCTTTGGAAACATTTACTAGCTGCATATGGATGCACCATAATTTAATCATTTCCAATTTGTTGGTAATTTCGACATTTCCAATTTTTTGCTAAATAGCAATTCAACAAACATCCTGGAGCATGAACCTTTATCCCTATTTTATTATTTGTTTATCCTACTAGAAGGGTCAAAGGCTTAAACCATAGACTTTTATAGTATCTTCTGTTGTTTGTCTTAATAAAATCAGGTAAATTTATTACAGAAAATTTTAGAAATACAGGGAAGTATAAAGAATCAAATAAAAAAATGAGCTAAAACCCTACCAGCTAGTGATAACTACTAGTTATAATTTAGTGTATTTCTTTAAAATTTAAAAATCTATATTTATAGATATTTTTAGTCAAGATTAGGATAATATTATATCTATTTTTTATTCTGCTATTTTCACTTTACAATTTATTTAGAATATTTTAAATGTCATCAAGTCGTCTTTGAAAAGAATTTAAGGACTGCATAGTATTATACTGTATGGATTATACCATAGTTTTTATTTTTCAACTATTAAAAATTCAGGGCTTCCCTGGTGGCGCAGTGGTTGGGAGTCCGCCTGCCGATGCGGGGGACGTGGGTTCGTGCCCCGGTCCGGGAGGATCCCACATGCCGCGGAGCGGCTGCGCCTGTGGGCCATGGCCGCTGGGTCTGCGCGTCCGGAGCCTGGGCTCCGCAGCGGGAGAGGCCACGGCGGTGGGAGGCCCGCGTACCACAAAAAAAAAAAAAAAAAAAAAAAATTTCAGTTTGTTTAAATTTTAGCTACTGTGAGAACATTAATATGAAAATCCTCTTACATCTTTGGGCATACATGATCATTTCTTTATGATAGATTTTTAAAGGTAGAATTACCAAGTGAAATGTTATATATTTTATCTATATCTCTCTAGATATCTATATGTAGAGAGATATTTATATCTCTATGCAAATATAATGTATATATAAAACTTTATTATGAACATTTCAAATATACACAGAAGTAGACAGTATAATGAAACCCGTGCATCCATCACCTGTTTTAATGATTATCAACATTTTATTCACCTTGTTTTTCAATCCTCCCACTTTTATGTATTTGCTTATTTTTGCTGGAGCAGTTAAAGCAAAATCTAAACATCATTCATTTTATCAGTAAATATTCTATATGTATCTCTAACTAGTAATCTTTTAAATTTAACTACCATTACATTATCATACCTAAAAAAATACCATCTGTATCATCAAATATCAAATCCATATCCAAATATCCAGATTATCTAAAAATGTCATTTAAAGTTGGATTGCTTTGAAAACTTGTAAGCCTTTTGATATTTATTAACACTTACTATATACCAGATATGGTATGCTACTTGAAATACCAAAATAAATATTTCTTATCTGTTTATAATCTATTCTCAGTATTTAAAAGCCAGAATAAAATATGTCAGATTGTCATTCTCTGTTCAAAAACCCTCCATTGGCTTCTTTCTCAGAGCAAAAGCCAAAGTCCTTGCAGTGTCCTACACCTTATGACTGGCCCATCTACACCTCCGTGACTTCATTTTCTTTTTTTCTGTTTTCGTGACTTCATTTTCTACTACTCATCTCCTTGCTCACTGGCTCCAGCTACCCAGGCCTCAGTGCTATTTCCTGAACATACCAGGACTCCTGCCTTATCACAGTTTCACTTGCCTCCACTTGGAATGTTCTTCTCCTCCAGATAGCCAGATGATCCCTCTCTCACCTCCTTCAGATTCTCCTCAAATGACTTCTCAGTGAAGCTTTGCTTGTCCACCATATTTACCTCCTGTCACCCCGCTTTATCTGCTTTATTTTTCTCCATGAAATTTATCACCTTCTAATATATTACAAAATTTACTTGCTTTGTTTCTCTGTCTCCCACCACTAGAATAAGCTTCATAACAATACATTTTTTTTGCTTCTTCTGTTCACTACTATATCCCCAACTCTTAGAACAATGATAAATACACAGTAGACACTCAATAAATATTTGTGGACTAAATAAAGACATAGTGCCAGACCTTCAGATGCCAACTAGCAGAGCATAATGGTTAAGAGCATAAGCTCTAAAGACAGATCAGAGCTGGGTTCTAATTCTCTTGCTGTATCTACCAACTGTGTGAAACTGGTGTTACTCAATATCTCTAAGCATTTTCTTCATCTGTAAAATAGGGTTCTTAATAGTACTGTTAAGAATACTGTTAAGAATAGGGCTGTTGTGAGGTGAAGTAAGACATAAAATGTACTTAGCAAAGTACATGGCACATAGTAAGGGCTCATAAAATGTTAGCTGTTGTTACATAAATTGATATAGTATACAGTAAGTGCTTTTAACAGAACTATGGGCAAAGTACCATGGGAACAGTGAGGGAGCACATGAGTAAATTACTAGGTGAAGCAAGGAATGCTTCAGTGAGGGGACGAGTCTTAAATGAATTTGCCAGGCAAAGGGGAACTGCATATGTATTGTTACGTACAGGGAATCAACAAAGGGTCTGACATTTTTGTTGGAGCATGAACAACCAAGTGGCTCAGAACATAAGGTCTGAGAGAGGGAAGGGTGGGAAATAACAATGAGAGCTGAGGTCAGGCTGATCTCTGAAAGACTGGGTCATCTAAGGAATTTAGACTTAATTCTATAGGAAAAAAGAGAGCCAAAAGGAGTGCTTAAAACAGGAGAGTAACATGATGAGATTTGTTTTACAGGAAAGTAATTCTGCTGGCATAATTTTATCCATAATTCTGTGGACAAAAGACTGGAATCTGGGAGAACAGCTATAGTGGTCCAGGTAAGAGATAAAGGCCTGGATTGTAACAGTGGAAATGAAAGAAATGGCCAGATTCCAAAGACATTTCTGAGATCAAGCGGGCAGGATCTGGTAAATGAGCAGACACTGAAGGGAGAGGAGACAGTGAAAAGTGATCACAGTTTCTAACTCAGGAGATGGTATGGGTGTTAAATAATGAACTGATATCAAGTATGCATACCATCAAAGGAGTGGTTTTCTCAGGAAAATGATACTTAATTCTGTTTTGGGCATATATTATCGGGTTGGCCAGAAGGTTCGTTTGTTTTTTTCCGTAAGATGGCTCTAGTAGCACTTAGTTGTCTTTAACTTCATTTGAAACAATTTTATTAGATTGTATGTGACAGCTGTCATATCAGCGTGCATTTAAAAAAAGACTTATCAAAATTGGTGAATTTTTGTGTAGCCATTTTAATATTGAAGATGGAAGAAAAAAAGCAACGTTTTTGGCATATTATGTTTTATTATTTCAAGAAAGGTAAAAACACAACCGAAATGCAAAAAAGGATTTGTGCAGTGTATGGAGAAGGTGCTGTGACTGATCGAGTGTGTCAAGAGTGGTTTGCGAAGTTTTGTGCTAGAGATTTCTCGCTGGTCGATGCTCCAAGGTTGGCTAGACCAGTTGAAGTTGATAGTGATCAAATTGAGACATTTATTAAGAAAAATCAATGTTATACCACGCGGGAGATAGCTGACATACTCAAAATATCCAAATCAAGCGCTGAAAATCATTTGCACCAGTCTGATTATGTTCATCGCTTTGATGTTTGGGTTCCATGTAAGTTAAGTGGGAAAAAAACTTCTTGACAGTATTTCTGCATGCAATTCTCTACTTAAACGTAATGAAAACATTCTGTTTTTAAAATAAATTGTGACAGGAAATGAAAAGTGCATACTGTACAATAATGTGGAATGGAAGAGATCATGGGGCAAGTGAAACGAACCACCACCAACCACACCAAAGGGCGGTCTTCATCCAAACAAGGCGATGTTGTGTATATGGTGGAACTGGAAGGGAGTCCTCTATTATGAGCTCCTTCCGGAAAACCAAAAGATTAATTCCAACAAGTACTGCTCCCAATTAGACCAACTGAAAGCAACACTCGACGAAAAGCGTCCAGAATTAGTCAACAGAAAATACATAATCTTCCATCAGGATAACGCAAGATTGTGTTTCTTTGATGACCAGGCAAAAACTGTTACGGCTTGGCTGGGAAGTTCTGATTCATCCACCATATTCACCAGACATTGTGCCTTTGGATTTCCTTTTATTTAGGTCTTTACAAAATTCTGTTAAAGGAAAAAATTTCAATTCCCTGAAGACTGTAAAAGGCACCTGGAAGAGTTCTTTGCTCAAAAAGATAAAAAGTTTTGGGAAGATGGAATTATGAAGTTGCCTGGAAAATGGCAGAAGGTAGTGGAACAAAAGGGTGAATACGTTGTTCAATAAAGTCCTTGGTGAAAATCAAAAAAGGGGCCTTTTATTTTTACTTAAAAACTGAAGGCACTTTTTGGCCAATACAATATCATTGTTGATGTCTGTTTTCTCCCATGCATTGCTCGTTGGTATGAATTATCCACTGCATCTTTATATTTTCAGTGCCTAACACACTGTCGACGTTTAAAAATTGCTTGTTGATTGAACCAAATCTAAATCAGTGCATATTTTTAATACATACCGCATATGTACAGTTTCATAAAAATTCCCTCTCATTCCCTTACAGTTAAGGCCTTTCATCCATTTTAGGCTCTAATGATTTTGAAGGGGATCAGAATATGTCACCCCCAAATATGCCCCTTTGCCTAAGGATTATTTTGAGCTGAATGCAACTAAGAGGAAACAGACACAAGAAAAAGTCTCTGCCCTCCCTCTTTCTACCTGAAAGCAGAGCATAAAGTGCCCTTTGTGAAGGTGTCTCCCCCTCACCTCTCCCTTACCAGGAAGGGGAGAATCGATCTTAACTGCCTAAACAGAACCTTACTAAATTACCCTTATCTTCCATTAGTTTCCCCCAGTAGATTTACCTTCCCACAATTTACCACCCCTAAAAGCCTAAACTTCTTTTTCTTTATCTTGTCACTTTTCCACAAATTTCTTGCTCTTTGTTAAAATGATATATAAGTGCCTAAGTCTAATAGCTTCTTTGGGTCTTCACTATTCCTCTAGGAAGGCCTCCATATGCATACGTAATAAACCGTTTCTCCTCTTAATCTGTCTTTTGTTAGGTTATTTCGAAGTTCCCAGCCACAGAACCTAAGAGGGTAGAGGAAATTTTTTTCCTCCCCTACAATCTACTCTCAAAAATTCTAAGCAGAAGTTAAATGCTGTAACACCCATATTGATATTCCACTAATCAAGTGCACCAAACAGATTTATCCAAGAAAAACATTAATTTTTAGGTAGATAGCATATTTATTTGTGTCAAGCAGAAATGTTACAAGTCTGTAGCATAATGGAGCAAACTAAATACGCCGCTCTTCCTTACATTTACTGAGCTACTTTTGGAAATCAATAGAAACAGAGAGCATAAGGGCCAGAATTCTAGGCTTGGCATGACCAACGAGTAGGTGAGTGATCTTGGGTGTGTCACTTTGTATGCCCAACTGTACGATAGGTACTTTTATGTATTCTATTTTACATGGATGCTAAGAAGGCAAGAGTAAAAATGTATCAAAAGAGATATATATAAAATATCACTATCATGAGAAAAAAGAAAAAAAGAACACACATATCAGGGAAATAAACTCCACTGTGCTTACTGTGCCTCACTGCAGCGAGTACTAGGTTAAAGACAAAGGCATATGAAACAGAGGCTTCTTTTAACTGTCCCCATATAGAATAACAGAAGTGAAAGGAACCCCAAGGTATCTTTTCCTGAAAACAATAGATATAAATGATACTCAACTACTCCAGAAAAAAGGCTCAGTACTCCAGGGGCTCAGTACTTTTTGGGTCAAAGAACTACTACGTTCATTTTTTTTTTTTTTTTTTTGGCCACACCAAGAGGCATGTGGGATCTTAGTTGCCCGACCAGGGATAGAACTCATGCCCCTTGCATTGGAAGCGTGGAGTCCCAAGCCACCGGACCTCCAGGGAAGTCCCTATGCTCCTCATTTAAAAGGTCTTCTATTCAAACAAGATTGGGAGTTACTTAGGGTTTTTTGGGGGGGGGGGGGGCGGGGATGGAAGTAGTTAAGAATCTGTAAGTAGGATTGTTAAAATAAGCATAATATAAGATAGTACAAATAGTCTCTGTTTTTTTTTTTTTAATAGTCTCTGTTTTTAATAGTAATCAAGGCCTGGAAACTTTATGGTAAATTAAACTAATAAAAGCAAATCCTTTTCCCCTAAAGCAAAGTGGTTAAAATTTTCACTGCTACATTAGTCAGTGAAGGCTTTATGGAGGAAGTGGGCCTTCAAGAATGGGCAAGTTTTAAGTAGAAAAAAGGGAGACCGCAGGCATCCAGATAAGGGGAATAGGAATGAATGAAAGGCACAGAAGCAGGAATTCAACACTGATTTAGGTCTACCACAGTCAGGCATGGGGTTAGGTTCCAGGGATACTAAGATCTGTGAAGTACAGTTCTTTGCCTTAAATCAGCCCTGAGCCTAGCCAGAGGGACAAACTGCCAAGGAAGGCATGGTAAATAATATCAATGTCAAAGTACATATGATGTACTGTCAGAACACAAGTGAGGGACAATTCTGTCTGCTTGATTCAGGGAAAATAATAAGAGAAGATAAGATATTTGAGCTGAATCTTGAAGGATGAGTAGGGCTTTGCGCTGTAAGAAAAGGGGACAGGGAGGGAATTCCTGGCAAAGCAAACAACATGAACAAAGACACGAAAGTGAAAGAGTGTTTAGGATACAGACCTATATCTGGCATGGCAAGTAGGATGCACAGGTACTAGGGAATTAGAACTGAGTTAAAAAGGTAAGATGAGGTAATATCAGGAAGAATGGTGACAAGGAGCCACCAGAAGACTTTAAATCACAAAATGGCACAGGTCTGTATTTTGACAAAAAAAAAAAGGGAATCTCCTGAAGGTCCAGCGGTTAGGGCTCCATGCTTTCACTGCAGGGGGCACAGGTTTGATCCCGCAAGCCACGTGGTGTGGCCAAAACAAAAAGCTGGTGGCAGTAGAGACCAGCGACAGAAAAACCAACTAGGAGGCTACAGCAAGCATTTAAATGAGTGTCAAGGACCTAGACGAGGTGAGTAATGAGGGGTCAGATTCCATGGGCGTTTGTAGGAGAAGGTGGAGCGGATAGAATTTTTAACTAATTTGCTATGTGGGTAAGGAAGAAAAAGTAATGAGTGTTTCTGAGTTAAAAAGGTAACTTATGGATGTTGATACCATTAAAGAAGGCTCAAAACAGGAGAAGCAGGGTTGTGGGTAGATAATAATAAAACTATTTCCGTGAATGACCATTAATATCTAGCCAGTTGCTCAAGCTGGACACCTGGGAATCATCCTAGGCTACTCACTTACTACCCCAGGTAGTCCAGTCATCAAGTCCTTCTTTTATATTTCTCAAATTCAGCTCCTCTTTATGGTTTCTAGACTCACTGCTATCATAATCTACCATAATCGAAGTACCCATTTATCTCTGGGGTTGAGAGCCTCTTAAGTGGTCTCCCTGTCTCTAGCCAGGAGCCCCCATCCAATCTATCTTTTACACTGCTACGAGAATGCTCATTCCAAAACAAAAATCTGAACATTTTAATTCAGCTTCTGACCCAAACCCCTCAAAGTCCATCTTCCCCTAGTACCTTGAGGATAAAGTTCATATGTTTTGGTTTAATAGAAAAAGCCACTGAAAATACCAATCCTGCCTACCTTTCCTACAACTCTCACACATGCACCCTTTGCTCCAGCCAGGTAGTACCTTTAACATGCCATGTCGTTTCAGCCTCCATGCCTTTGCCCTTGCTATTTGCTCTGATACGCCCCTTCCTTCCCTCACATAGTTGATTCCTCGTTCAAAGCCTCCAGGGAGCTTTTCCTGACACACTAATTCATAAGGCTAACTTGTATACTTGTGTAGTATCTTCTATAGAGTATTACCATCCAATACTATAATTGCAGATATATCTATTTCACTAGATTTCACAGTTAGCAAGGTCCCTGAGGCCAGAAAATAAGTCTCATTTGATTTTGCAGAATCTAGCAGTGTCTGGCACATGTAACAGGCACTCAGAAAACATTTGTTGAGGGAGTTTAGTTTCAGACCTATTAATTGATGTGCTTAAAGAACGTGTAGGTGGAGAGAGCCTATATATATTATTATGTGAAAAGGGCAGCATGCACAATAAGATTTCACTGTTGTTTAAAAAACATAAAGCTATTGAAAGGAAACAAGAATTATGGAGCTAAAGCCAGTTCAGGATTGGAGGTAGCGAGTGAATGTGTCAACTGAGAATAGCCAAAGGACAAAACCCAGAAAAACAGCAACATTTTAGGGGGTGGAAGAGGAAGAGACAGCAGGGATATAGGAAGAGAACAAGGAAAAACAGAAACATGGAAAGCTGAGAGGAGTATGTTTAGAGTAGGGAAAAATTAGTGTCAAATACTATAGAGCCAATGAAATCCCAGGAAAATACTGTTGAGCAGATGGACATTTTAGGTTCTATTTGTTTACATCACCCTTGCCTTGCTGAATACACAAGAAGCACAGGGACAGCTTAGAATAATATTTTGCATTCCGCTTCTTAGGTTAAAACTAGTTATATTTAACCTTCCAGCTCTGAAACCAAATGAAAATCATCAAGATATTTTAAACCACCTGACACTGGGATAAAACATTTATTAAACCAAGAAGATGGAAAAATGAAAATATTTCAATATCTTTTTTCTTTCCTTAATTATCTTTAATTCAGGTGTCCGTTACTATTATTATTTTTAAAATATCTAACATGGATTTGAGGGGAGGGAATTTTTTAATTTAAGTTTACATTAGTATAGTAGCTTGAGTAATATTAGTTACTGTCTGACAATCTTTAAACATCACAATTTTTCATTTAACAATTCTAACAGAAAAAACCTCTCAGTTCTAATGCATCTCAATTTTAAATGCTTTCATGTACCTGTAATATCTGATAAACAAGGTACTTTATGGTAAAAAATCATAGTATGTAACAATAGTAACCATAAAATAATAAACATACCCCTGTATCTGTATCAGATTTTGATGAATTTAGGCTTTCCTGAGAAGGTGATGGGGACACACGTCCTAAAACAACATAATAATTGTAAAAAGGCACGTATATATACAAGTGTACACACACACACACACATCAATCAGAAATAATAATACAGTAACACCTATTTAAAAGTCATAGAATACATCATTCTGGAAAAATACATTTTTCTAAACAAGCGAAGCGTTAACTCTTACGCACCAAAATATTTGTTTTTATCATTTTTATATAAAATATTTATAAAATGGCTTAACCATTTCCCCAATTTAAAAAAATACTGTTAAGTCCTCATTATTCATCGTGAAGACATTCTTGTCAATCCTAACAGTTAAGAAGATGAATACAGGGACAGGAAGGGTCTGGGCTGGGGTAAGTCTCAATGGCCACTGAAAATAGTCTTTCTGCTCCAGGCAGGGCAATAAATGTATAATAAACATAGTTTTACTTTTTGTCAACTCATCATCATCTTGAATTATGTATTATAACATATTGCAAACAACCCCATGGGGCTACTAAAGTATATGGGCCTCGCTGGCCAGTTTAGTGGCTCTCCCTAGATTTCTATGTTCCTCAAACTGCTGCTTCAACTACAGTCTATACTCCTGCCCATACTACCTCTATTCTCCTTTCTCCCATCCCTTAACTTCTGTGTTCAGCCTTGGATGATTGGGTGGTGAGGGGTTTGTGGAGAAAATGTACTGCAGTTAAATAATGACAATAATTACAAGAAAAGAATCCCATAAACTTAAAGCTCCTATTTACATCAATTTTACACACTTTGCTGATAACACAATACAAAAATATTTTACATAGTTGTAATCGTTGTGTATACACATCATGTTCTGGGGTTTCTCTTTTCCATTTAACCTAGTTTCATATACCCTTTGATGTACTGACAAATCACATTTACTTTCCATGGCTATGTTTCCTTAATCATTCTTTACTTACTGGATGTAAACATTATTCTCATTCTTTTTCTAGGTTAATCAGATATTTCATTTTAACCTAAGATAGAACTGAAAGTTACCAGGGGAAACCAAATAACTTTGTTCTCGGTAGTTGATGAATTTAACTCTGCAGTACACCTAAAAAGAGATAAAGTCAAAAACTTTGTGGTAGCTTTTTTCACTGGGTTTAGATGCTTTCTGCTGTTGACTTCTGTTTTAAGTTTGTGGCTTTTATGGAAAGTAGTGCTTGCTGCAAATGATTGCCAGATAAGAGGGTATCATTATACCTAAAATGTAAAAATGCCAGATGTCTCCAGATTTTTTAAAACCCACCAATAAATGAAAAATACCTTCAGTATTGTATTTCATCCGCATATTGTTGAAATAGTCGAAAGCATTTTTTAAAGCCCATATTCTTACTACATTGTCTTGTCCAGCTGAGGCAAGTAATCTGCCACAGTGAGAAAATTTCATGGTCCAAACAGCTCCCTGTGAAAACAAAGGAAGGTTCAAAGTTATTACTTTAGAAGTTGAGACATTGTTTTTAAGCCAAAGAAAAAAGTTATGCCAAATTACACATACAGTAAATCCCCTACATATGAACAAGTTCCATTCCGAGAGTGCGTTTGTAAAACGTCAGCCTAGGTACCCAACTAACACAATCAACCATACAGTACTGTACTGTAATAGGTTTATAATACTTTTCACACAAATAATACATAAATAACAAACACAAAAAATAAAGAAAGCATTTAAAATCTTACAGTACAGTACACCTTGAAAAGCATAGTACTGTACCAGCTACATCACCGCTGCTTTTATGCCTGTTTCCGGACATCCTGGGCTTGAAATAAAGACACCGTACTACTGTACTCTATACAGTACTGTACAGTAAAGTACACGAAAACACAACCACTTGTAGAGGATGCACACACGTGACAATGTACGCCAGACACGTGAACTAACTTACGTGACTAGACATGTGAACGCACGTTCGCATCTTTGAAAGTTCACAACAAGGGTCGTATGTAGGGGACTTACTATACACTAAGATAATGCTCACATAACTAACACCACTTAAGGCCAATAGTCCAATGGTGCTATAATACCACAAAAAGGGACTTTTAGAAGAGAGGGAAAAGACAGTTGCAGTTTGCATAGTCTAAACTAACAACTTCAGGCTTCCCTGGTGGCACAATGGTTAGGTATCCGCCTGCCAATGCAAGGGACATGGGTTCGAGCCCTGGTCCGGGAGGACCCCACATGCCATGGAGCAGCTAAGCCCGTGCGCCACAACTACTGAGCCTGCGCTCTAGAGCCGATGAGCCACAACTACTGAAGCCTGTGCGCCTAGAGCCCAGGCACCGCAACAGGAGAAGCCACCACAATGAGAAGCCTGTGCACTCAACGAAGAGTAGTCCCCGCTCGATGCAACTGGAGAGGGCACATGTGCAGCAGCGAAGGCTGAATGCAGCCAAAAATAAAACAAACAAAAAAATAAATTTATAAAAAAATAAAAATAAACGACTTCAAGACCCAAAACCTTGTTCACATATTAATGGAAATGGGAGATCTGAGGTGGCCAGAAACCTTCATTGCAAAAGAACAAATCCTAGTCTGGGGTCTCAGTCTCCTAGCTGAACATGAGGGCGAGTGGGATAGGAGGGCGCACAGACCTCAGAATGGCAATAACAACTCCTGACCAGGGCTGAGGGAAGAATAAGGCCCAGCTTAGCAGTGACCCTCACAGCACTGGTTATTTAGAAGTGTTGGAATGGAGTGGTCTCATTCTATTTTTCTCCCCAGAAAAAAGGTTTTGCAGCATATGGCTAAAATTCCCAGATAGACAGTACTAAGAACAGTGCGGAAGTGTGTGTGTGTGTGTGTGTGTGTGTGTGTGTGTGTGTGTGGCGGGGGGGGCAGGCATGGTAAAGAATGTGAACACTTAAATTGGAAAGGCCAAATCCTATTACAATAAATACTGTTATAACCACTGTTAGAACACACATCTATGCAGGTCAAAAAGATCATCCAAGTTAAAGGTAACAGTTTATTTACTGGAATAACATTCATTTCCACAAAATTCAAGTATGTTAAGAAATCTGTCATTTGGAGCCTACTTCAATGAGATTTACTTAAAACTGGAAATAATGAAAGAGAACCAATACAGTACAAGGAAATTCATCAGATTCCTTAAGGAAGTTACTATAATCAATTGAAACCTTTTTTTTTTTTTTTTGCGGTACATGGGCCTCTCACTGCTGTGGCCTCTCCCGTTGCAGAGCACAGGCTCCGGACGCGCAGGCTCAGCAGCCATGGCTCATGGGCCCAGCCGCTCCGCAGCATGTGGGATCTTCCTGGACCGGGGCACGAACCCGCATCCCCTGCATCAGCAGGTGGACTCTCAACCACTGCGCCACCAGGGAAGCCCTCAATTGAAACTTTTAAAAAAATTTATTTGATTGAAGTAGAGTTGATTTACAATGTTGTGTTAATTTCTGCTGTATAGCACAGTGATTCAGTTATACATATACATTCTTTTTCATATTCTTTCCCATTATAGTTTATCACAGGATATTGAATATAGTTCCCTGTGCTATACAACTCAAACGTTTTATGTGTAGATTATAAGCACCAAAGTAAATTCAAATCTGGCTGCCAACTGATATGTGTAAGCCAACTTTTAGATTTAAAACCTAAATAGATAAGTAGATTCCCTGATCAAAGACCAACAGTATCACTTACCCAGTTCTGAGTTTATTACTGCCTTCCCTGCGTTCCTAGCATTTTCAGGGGGTAACTGTAATGTATTCGTGAACTTTATATCTACTTTGGTACATTTTAACTCTGATAGACGACTTGTACCTCTACCTCTCTCCTTGTTCTGTCACTGTACAAAATATATTGAGCTTCTGAAATATTTGTATAAATTATTTAAAATATACCAGGGAGCATTTTAAACATTGTTCAAAGTGACAGATCACCCTTAACTGCTTTAAAGTTTGGTACCTTTCTCTGGTAAAAGAAAGTTTGCATAGCTTTCTTAATAATACAGGCCTAGAGTTTACTTATTCAATAGGTCACTTCTTGAACAATGATTCAGAGACAGACTTTGCATTACCTATTCATTAAATCATATTATTATCAATTCACTTTTCATGGCTCAGGCTAGCGAAATTACATACATAAGACATCAGCTTTATAGAAACCAAAGTATTTCTCTCAATGAAAACAGAATCAATCCTGAAAAATAAAAAGGTTGCTTACCATATGTTCACCACTAAGATCTTGTACCACTTTGATCTGATCAAAATCATAAGGTCCTTTGAAGCCATGTGCTGCTTTGAATTTAACTGGTCTTGTGTATGGCATTCCTTCATCATCACTTGATGAAGGATCATCTTGATCAGTATGAAACACTGAATAGAAAAGCAACAGAAATCATCACTAGCTAATATAGATATTGCTACTGTCATATTTTCATATCCACTGCTTACCAAGAAAATTCATTAATTAGAAAAGCAAAATCTGTCTATTACTAAACAGCATATTGGTTAGCAGCATGGAGTCTGGTACCAGATTGCCTGGGTCCAAATCCAGCTCTGCCATTTATTATCTGTGTGACTATGGGCAAGGTATTTGACCTTTTTGTGCCTCAGTTTTCTCATCTATAAAATGGGGATAATAATGGTCCTTACCTCATAGAGTTTTTAAGAGGATTAAATGAGTTAACACAGGTGAAAGTGCTTGGAACAGTGTCTGGCACAGAATAAATACTATGTAAGTGTTTATTAAATAAAACAAATGAGCACAATTATAACAAAGGCATAGGAAGTTAAGGTGTGGAAATTCAGAAAATTTACCTAATTTTGAGAATATTTATAAACACTAAATAGCCTTACAAAACGAATTTACAACTGATTACTGAACACTCAACTCTTCCAGGTTGCTAGTCACAAAGTATGTACAAATTCATGTTTAAGATGCATAAATTCCCACTCATAAAACTGATAGTGAGAGTAACATGATTTATTGAAATACTAAGATATTAGCTATTAAGGTTTATTACTTTCAATAAAATAGAATGCTTCTTACAAGCTACAGGCTAAATTTAAATGATTACAAATCAATTAAGTATTCAGTTGAAATGTTCTATTTCACTTACCTTCGTCTCTAACACTTTTAACTTTATTTACAGCACGTTCGCCGTATTCCTCAGCAAGGTGCTTTGCTCTCTTTACTGATTTTCCTAGGAACTTCTTTAGTTGAGTCCTTAACAAAAATACCAAAAAAAGAAAAGAACCAAAAAACCCAACCCAAATTACTTCTTATTAACTCAACTAATTGTAAAAGTTCAACAATTCACAGATAATCTCATGAGCTGTGACTGGTAAAGTGTATCATTTTGAAATAACTCCTTTTTTATATACATAGTAGGTCTTTGAGTTCCCAAATCCCTTGTTCTATGGAATAAATATACTCAAATCAATATGGCTACAAAGGAAATATAGGCAGTTCCCCCCAATGTATAATATCATATCCTCTAGAGCACTAGTTTTCAGTGATGGATAATAATCACTTGGTGGGAACGGAGTGGGAGGGGAGTGTTTTAAAGTGCAGATACCTGGGCACGTGGGCTTCACTAGTTGTGGCACGTGGGCTCAGTAGTTGTGGCTCGCAGGCTCTAGAGCACAGGCTCAGTCGTTGTGGTGCACGGGCTTAGTTGCTCCGCGGCATGTAGGATCTTCCCAGACCAGGACTCAAACCTGTGCCCCCTGCATTGGCAGGCGGATTCTTAACCACTGTGCCATCAGGGAAGCCCTAACTTCAGTTCTTGAAATGTACCAAGCTTTTAGTCACCTCAAGGCCTTTGGATGGGTGGTTATTTCTGCCTGGAACACTTCTCCCTTGGCTAATTTCTACTCATCTTTTAGGTCTCAGAACAAATAGCTCTCTTTTAAAAAAGCCCTCCTTGACTCTTTAGAACAGATTTTCCTGTTATACACTCCCATAGCACCCCATATATTCTTCTATAGTAATTACTACAAACATAGTTAGATTTATCTGTGTAATTACATGTTTAGTGTCTGTTTCTCTTATTTAACTGGAAGCTCTATGAGGGCAGAGACTACGATTGTCTTCCTAACTATTTTATCTGCAGCACCAAACTCCCATGTCTAACTGACAGAAAGACTACAATATGCTACAACTGGTACTGATATGAAGAGATGTCCATTACACAATAGGTATTTTTTTTAAAAAGTCAATAAACTATAGACACAGTATAACTTCACTTTTGTGAGAAAAAAAATTCTATGGTGGGGACTTCCCTGGTGGCACAGTGGTTAAGAATCCACGTGCCAATGCAGGGGACATGGGTTCGATCCCTGGTCCGGGAAGATCCCACATGCCATGGAGCAACTAAGCCCGTGCGCCACAACTACTGAGCCTGCACTCTAGAGCCCACGAGCCACAACTACTGAGCCCACGTGCCACAACTAGTGAAGCCCACGCGCCTAGAGCCTGTGCTCCGCAACAAGAGAAGCCACCGCAATGAGAAGCCCACGCATGACAAAGAAGAGTAGCCCCTGCTCGCTGCAACTAGAGAAAGCCCGCGCACAGCAATGAAGACCCAACGCAGCCAAAAATAAATAAATTAAAAAAAAACTCTATGGTGAACATACCTAAAGATTATTTCTGGGGGTGAGAGTATGAGAGGCTTTCATTTTCTTTTTTACCCATTTCTGTATTACTTTTGATAATCATAAAACACAGATGATAAACCTTTTTCTTTTGGCCACACCACGCGGCTTGTAGGATCTTAGTTCCCTAACCGGGGATCAAACCCGGGCCCTTGGCAGTGAAAGTGCAGAGTGCTAACCACTGGACCGCCAGGGAATTCCCAGGTAAACCTTTTTTTTTTTGAGGTATAGTTGATTTATAATATTATATTAGTTTCAGGTGTATAATGTAGTGATTCAAACTTTTTATAGATTATACTCCACCTATGGTCAATTAATGTATGACAAAGGAGGCAAGAATATACACTGGAGAAACGACAGTCTCTTCAATAAGTGGTGCTGGGAAAACTGGACAGCTACATGTAAAAGAATGAAATTAGAACATTTTCTAACACCATACACAAAAATAAACTCAAAATGGATTAAAGACCTAAATGTAAGACCAGATACTACAAAACTCTTAGAGGAAAACATAGGCAGAACACTGACATAAATCACAGCAAGATCTTTTTGGATCCGCCTCCTGCAGTAATGAAAATAAAAACAAAAATAAACAAATGGGACCCAATTAAACTTAGAAGCTTTTGCACAGCAAAGGAAACCATAAACAAAGAAAGCCCACAGAATGGGAGAAAATATTCGCAAACGAAGTGACAGACAAGGGATTCATTTCCAAAATATACAAAACAGCTCATGCAGCTCAATATCAAAAAAACCAAACAACCCAATCAAAACATGGGCAGAAAATCTAAATAGACATTTCTCCAAAGAAGACATACAGATGGCCAAAAAGCACACGAAAAGATGCTCAACATCACTAATTATTAGAGAAATGCAAATCAAAACTACAATGAGGTATCACCTCATACCGGTCAGAATGGCCATCATCAGAAAGTCTACACACAATAAATGCTGGAGAGGGTGTGGAGAGAAGGGAACCCTCCTGCACTGTTGATGGGAATGTAAATTGGTACAGTCACTATGGACAACAGTATGGAGGTTCCTTAAAAAACTAAAAGAACTACCATACGATCCAGCAATCCCACTTCTCTGGGCATATATCTGGAGGAAACCATACTTTGAAAAGATACATGCACCCCAATGTTCATTCCAGCACTACTCACAATAGCCAAGACACAGAAGCAACCTAAATGTCCATTGACAGAGGAATGGATAAAGAAGATGTACATATATACAATGGAATATTACTCAGTCATAAAAAAAGAATGAAATACTGCCATTTGCAGCGACATGGACGGACCTAGAGGTTATCATACTAAGTGAAGTAAGTCAGACAGGGAAAGACAAATATCACACGATATCACTTACATGTGGAATCTAAAAACAAGGATACAAATGAACTTATTTACAAAACAGAAACATACTCACAGACTTCGAAAACAAACTTACGGTTACCAAAGGGGAAAGGTGTGTGTGGGGGGATAAATTAGGAGTTTGGGATTATCATATACACACTACTATATATAAAATAGAGAATCAACAAGGACCTACTGTATAGCACAGGGAACTCTGCTCAATACTGAGTAATAACCTATATGGGAAAAGAATCTGAAAAAGAATGGATTATGTATAACTGAATCACTTTGCTGTATACCTGTAAAACTAACATGCTATTGTAAATCAACTATACTCCAATATAAAATAAAAATTAAATTAAAGTTATTATAAAATAGTGGCTATATTCCCCATGCTGTACAATATATCCTTGTAGCTTATTTATTTTACACACAGTAGTTTGTACCTCTTAATTCCTTACCCCTATCTTGCCTCCCCACCCTTCCCTCTCTCCACTGGTAACCACTGATTTGTTCTCTATATCTGTGCTACAGAAATTAAATACAGATATAGAGATTAAAAACAGATAAACCATTTTTAAAATCACAATAAGGTCTCTGCTACCTATAACTATGAAGTTATATTTTCTGGTTAACTACAGGTTTAGTACTACTTTAAGCAAGGAAACATATTTTAATCATTTTGGATGAGAACATTTCTAAAATACATACTTTTGTGCCTTCTTTAATGGCACTTAATGCTCGATAAGTTTCTTTCTTTAATAAATAGGGTCAGTTACCATCTTTACTATTCTTTAATACATTCAAGGCTTTTCAAATGGATTGCAAGTGAGCCATAATATTGGTTCCCCTCTCAGCCTTCAAGGCAACAGGGTAGGGCCCAGAGAAACCAGAACCCTGGGCCAGTCTCTTTTGGCCATCAGCTGCCTCATCAGTTTACCCCAGGGTTCAGTGCAAATAATACCATGCTCTGTATGTCACAACATAAGAAGAAGTTGAAAGCACTGCCATGTGAAATGGTTGTGCAATGTGTGAGTCCTTTTTTATCATTTTCTGATTCCTCTCTTGCAATCAGAGTATTATGTGACATTCTTATGCGCTGATTTACATGTCAGTTTGCTGCTTCTATTTTGCTCTGAGATCAGATACCAGATGACCAGATTTTTAGAAATTATGTAAGAAGTAAGTATAAAGGCTTTGAATGAACTTGAGGAGCTTTTCTTTTAAAAAATAATGAGCTTTAGTGCATGGAGCAAGTGACATCTTTCCTGGATGTCTATATGTCTCCTGAACAATTCTAATTTTCCGGTTCCCGATAGTTGCCATTGCTAGAAGGCCAAGGTCCAGACAGCTGAGGTGTTATCATATACCTCCACTGTGGGCATACCTGCTCTAAAAAATCTCAATGCTTTCTTTGCTATACTTGCCACACTAGGAAAAGATCAGACTTGAGTGGAGAGCTCATTTTAGGCCTTAGACTGAATTATTGCCAATTAAGTGACTTGTGTATAATCAAGCAAAACATACATGTCCAACACTGTGCTAGATTTTTATAGGGGAAAAAGAAGAATGATGTGATCAAAATCCTTTTGCAACACATGGTCTAGTTGTTTAACATATATTTATCTTATTTTTTAAAATCAGAAAACAGTTTAAGATAATATAAAATATAAACAGCAAATGTAAGTTATGTAGACAATAGGTGTCACTGAAATTGAGAACAGGAAAAACTTTACTATGTACTGGAGTAGTAAGGAAGAATCTCACGTAGTTGGGTTTAGAAAGACAAATAGGATTTGGAGAGATGAGAAATGGAAAAAGCAACTTCAAGGACAATCCTGTTCTTCTACCAACACTTCTGGCACCTACCATCAGAAAAATACAAGCATGATGCAAAATGTATCGATCATTTACTGTATGTCAGATGCTATAAAAATGACCAAGACAGCCTCAAGGAACTCATAATCCATTGCCCGAGGGCAGGGAGTGGTAGTGGTGGATGGACATGTAAACTGGACAGAATATAGATTTAAAATATGGCAGCTCTCATATATATATATATATATACATATATATATATATATAATAAAAGCCTGAAATGAAGAAAAGAGATGTACTGTAACTCACGTTTTCTGTTTTAACCTTCCACCATCAGTATCTGTTTGCTGAGACTGTAACTTCTCTTCATCATCTGACTGTGCTGCGTCATTACTACAAGAAGAGGTAGTCATTTTATAAGAAGCCATTTCCCCTACACTTCTCAAAAATCTCTATGTGTACTTAGTATACAATTAGCTAATCAGGGTAAGAAAAAAATGTTAACATGCTTTATATAAGTTTAATTTAAATGATGACCCTGAGAATTTAAAGACTTGAAAGATTATAGAGTAGAATATTTAAGCAAGGTGCAATGTACAAAATGCAAACGAATGCAATTTAGGAATTTATGAAAAACCTAACACAAACAAGGCTTTTTGCTGGGCAAAACATGCTGTACAGAAATGACACATTAACTTATAAATATCTCCCTCCTTACTTACCAGGCACATCATGTGAAAGCTTTGCTTTCACCGAAATTATTTCTTAGTTCTACATACATCTCACAGTAAAGTCAATCACCTCACTCTAAAGACACTTTCTGACCCTAAAAAGACAATACAATTATTTATAAAATTTCTGATCCTTAAAGCAAGGTTTCAGAAGACCAGGTGTTTATCCCACATGGCTTTTTAGCTTCATGTGTTCTAATATTGTCTCTAGTATAATATTGGGTTGGCTGAAAAGTTTGTTCGGGTTTTCTGTAAGATGTCATAGCAAAACCCGAACAAATTTTTTGGCCAATCCAATATCAATCATTTTAAAAGAAGACAAACCAAATACTATGAGATTTAAGATATATATATATTTTTCCCCAAATAATTGTACACTCTTGAGAACAAAGCTGAATAAAGAAAATGTGACACACACACACACACACACACACACACACACACACTCAGAGAAGAATATTATTCAGTCATAAAAAGGAAGGAAATCCAGCCATTTGTGACAACATGGATGGACCTTGGGAGCATTAAGCTAAATGAAATAAATCAGACAGAGAAAGACAAATACTTTATGATATCACTTATATGTGGAATCTTAAAAAAAAAAAAGCTCATTTTAAAAAAGAGAGAGAAAGAAGTTTAAGAATACATACATTAACTAACTCTAATTTTAATTCTAATTTTAAAAAAAGAAGACTGAATGAAACCAAATTAGGGACTCTCATAGTTCATAAACAGAGAACTTTTCACCACTCTGAATGAAATACTATAAATGATAAATAATAACAGGCCATACCTTACATATTCCTTAGTCCTTCTCATGATGTGTAGAGTGAGAGGATTAATACCTGTTGGCAGTTTCTCTTCTGCAAGACTCAAAGGTATTTCTTCTCCAGTATCCAGATTCTTAATCATTACACTGGCTAAAATTTCCTGAAGTAAAAAATAACACCAAGAGTACCTATAATTTAATTATCTTTTTGAATCTACAAAATCCTCAAAAATTCAAGCTAAGAACTTTCTAGATACATTCAGGACTATGTACAATTTTTTTTTTTTGCGGTACGCGGGCCCCTCACTGTTGTGGCCCCTCCCGCTTGTACAATAATTTTTTAAACATTTTTAGTGAGATACAATTTCCACACCACAAAATGCACTCATTTAAAGCGTATACTTCAATGGTTCTGGGTACATTCACAGAGTTGTTCAATTACCACCATTATCTAAGTTTAGAACATTTCTACCTCCCCCAAAAGAAACCATAAACCCATTAGCTGTCATGCTGTATTCCCCTCTCCTCCCAGTCCTTGGCAACCACGAATCTACTTTTTTTCTCTATGGATTTGCCTATTCTGGACATTTCATATAAATTAAATCATATAGTATGTAGTCTTTTGTGATTGGCTTCTTTCACTTAGCATCATCCTGTCAAGGTTCATCCATATCGCAGCATGTATCTCTTTCCTTTTAATTGCCAAAAAATAGTCCACATGGATGGATATACTACATTTTATTAATCCATTCATCAGTGTTGGACATTTGTGTCGTTTCCACACTTTCGCTAGCATGAACACCTATGTATATTTTTTGTGTGGATGTATGTTTTCCTTTCTCTTTGGTGTATACATAGGATTGGTATTGCTGGGTCATGGTAACTCGATGCTTAATATTTTGAGGAACTACCAAACCGTTTTCCAAAGTACAATAATTTTTTTAAATGTACTGTTTAAAAGAAACAAAAGTTAAGATTTTGCTTCAAAACTTCATTCTGAATAAATTGGCCAATAGATGTATACTAAATTTTAAGGTAAGAATTAAACATTGAGTCTGTATACACTGTACATAATCCAATATGCATAAAAACATATACCTATAATATCAAGTTTTTTTTAAGCCCACTTTCTATAAAACATAGGCCTTGCTTTCAATACACTTATTCCACCATATAATTATGTGAAAGGGCAAGTTTAAGTCAGAGTTCAAACTCCAGCATATTAAAAAAAAAAACTAAGACAATCTTCAATTTTCATTTTTTCCTCTACAGTATGATTTTTTTGCCTAACAGCAATAAAGCTAATTTTTTTAAATCATGGTAAAATATATATAATACAAAATTTACCATTTTAACCACTTTTAACTGTATAGTTCATCAGCATCAAGTACATTTACATTGTCATGCAACCATCATCACCATTCATCTCTAGAATTTTTTCATCTTCTCATCAGAACCTCTATGTTTTATGTTTTCAAGAATCAAAAAATCTAATTATACCTCATCAGTAAGCTCTCTCCCAGAGTTGGATCTAGGTCTCTGAGGGCCCATCACTTCACCTGCTATTGTCTGCCCATCAGGTGCTTTTCCATTTTCCTGAAATTATAATTTTATAAACAGAAAGTAGACTGAATCAATTTCTATAAATATTCAATTATTCATTACCACACACAGTTCTAAAGAATTCCAGAATATAGATAATGGAGCCTACTGAAAATTTAAATGGAGCACTCCATTTCAGTCTTTTATTATTCCCAGCATACTGAAAAACATTAGGTACCAAAAGTGTTGCTGCTCATGAAATAATGTCTGAGTAGTCTTGAAAGCAAATAAATGTTCTATTTGAACCTGGCCCAAAAGCAGTTCTCTACCAGTTAAATGCCAGCACTAATATTGCCATTAATCAGAGCTATACACATGGATATCTTGAGGGTAGGGGTTGGCAAACTTTTCCTGTAGAGCCAGATAGTAAATATTTTAAGCTTTTTGCTTCATATATAGTGTCTGTTGCATATTCTTTTTTAAAAAACAACCCTTTAAAAATATAAAGACCATTTTTAGCTTGGGGACCCCACAAAATCAGGCCACTGTTGACCTCTGCTCTAAGGCTCTGAAAAGACTATAGTGTCTTTTTGTGTGTGTATGTGCTTTGAATTTTATTCCAAGTTCCATTGGCCACAGAATCCTTGATTTAAAAAATTTTTAAATTTTATATTGAAGTATAGTTGATTAACAATGTTGTGTTAGTTTCAGGTGTACAGCAAAGTGATTCAGTTATACATATACATGTATCTATTCTTTTTCAAGTTCTTTTCCCTTTGAGGTTATTACAGAATATTGAGCAGAGTTCCCTGTGCTGTACAGTAGGTCCTTGTTGATTATCTATTTTATATATAGTAGTGTGTATATGTTAATCCCAAACTCCCAATTTATCCCTCCCCCCACCTTTCCCCTTTGGTAACCATAAGTTTGTTTTCCAAGTCTGTATGTTTCTGTTTTGTAAATAAGTTCATTTGTATCATTTTTTTTTAAGATTCCGATATCTTATGATATTTGTCTTTCTCTGTCTGACTTACTTCACTTAGTATGATAGTATCTCCCAGTCGGCTAACCTGCCCTAACCACAGCTACCACATAAGTAACCCTCTTGAATCCTAGAATTTGACAGTGACAGAAATTCATGTTATCAAGTCCTTTCTATTGCCTCATATATGGATACATAGCCTAGTGTATGAAGTTTTTTTTTCATGATTAGGAAAAGGAAATTATAAAAAATAAAAGTCCCCAATTTTGACCACTATAGGTCAGATAAATGAAGATTATAGTTGGTATTTATTAATAAATATTACATATAGCAGCATCTGTCACTTTTTGAATACCTACTACATGCCAGGTACTTGGCATACTCTAGCTCATTTCAACCTTGCAAGAAACCTTCAAGGAAGGTTTTCCTCTCATTTCATCAATGAGCCATCTCAGACTCAGATGTTAAATAGCTTGCCAGAATCAGCCAGCTACTTAAGTAGCAGAGCTAGACAAGGGATGTAAGGTAGCCAGGTTTTGTGGACAAGGAAATATTTGGCCTGGAGAAGAAAGAGGGTTCAACAATCAACAAACCAAAAGCAAAACCAAAACCAAAAGCAAAACCAAAACCAAAACAATCAACAAGCCAGCCAGTTGCAGAAAGTTGAGAAAGCCTGTATCAAATATAACACAAATTCACCAACCTGGGCAGTAACTATTTTATCTCCACTGGTAGCACTTGCCAAATCAAGAGAAGGCTGAGAATCTTTGACTGTACTCTCTGAAGCCATGTTTGTAGTTAGGAGAGTATCAGATGTAATATTCTCTTTGGGAACTGCAATAATAATAACAACAACAACAACAACTAATATTTATATAAGACCTTATACATAGCTTGAAAAGTGCTTTAACCTTTATCTGGCTGATGCTTAGAACAATCCTCTGAGAAAAGTGGTTTTATTACTCTCGTTTTATATATGGGAAAACCAGGGTTCAAATATGTTAAATTCCTCAAGGCTACACAACTTACACATGAAGAGAACTAGGACTTGAATTCAAATCTGAAGTCTCCAAATTCTATACTCTTTTCACTATGCCACACTGGCTCTCCAATGGTAACAGATTTGAAAGTCTCCTGAAATGTTTAATTACAGTAATGTAACAACACCAATGTAAACATTTTGACTTTCTATTACTAAAATAAGTTTTATAACTTGGTCATCAATGTTGTTATATACAGCATAAAGTGAAAAAAAATCAGAAAGTTCAAGTTTCAACTCCAAGAACTCCCCGCAAAAATAGCTATTTCTCAACTAATACTTGCCATCTAGATCAGGTGCCTTAAGAGCCTCAAACTCCAATTCGCTTTTCTTTTTTCTTGGTGGTGGAGCAGGTCGAGATGGAGGTGGGGGTCTAGGAGGCGGGAAATTAGTTGGAGGAGGTGGGCGTGCTGGAACAGGCTTCTTTGTACTAGCTACTATATCAGGTTCTGGAGTAAGCTGTCTTGGTGGTTTGGCAGGAGCAACTTCTTCCACAACAGCAAAATCTTTAGTAGATAAGGAGTGTGAGGATGCAGGTTCTAGAACATCACTTTCTTTGACTTCCACTGCTTCCTTGTTCAACACTTCTGTTTCAGTTTCAGGCACATTAAGCTGTTGTTCAGTTGAACTTATTTCAGTTAACTTAGTGGTTTCATCTACTGGCTTGTCACATGTGTCATCAGAAGGAAAACATTTTTTTGATTCTAATTCAGTTTCTTCAGATACATCCTGACTCTCTGCCTTTTGGGAATCTTCCTGCAGTACTTGATCTACGGCTAACAATGCAGGTATATCTGTTCCAGCCATGATAGGACTGGCAGTAGCCTGATCAGACTGTCCTTTTCCTTTGGAATCCAAAGAGTCATCTTCCAGCTGTAGTACTTTCTGACTCTCTTCAATAATACTTTCAATAATCTGATGAAAGGTTAAAAAGCAGTTGAAAAAAAACAGTGAAGCTATTTACAAGAACAAAATAACAGCTAATCATTTATATAGTACTTACTATGTGCCAGGCAATGTTCTTAACACTTTACGTATTTTAATCTTTACAACAACCTTGTAAGATAGCACTCTTACTATCATCATTATACAAATGAGGGAACTAAGGCACAGAGGGACCAAGTGATTTGTCCAATGTCACAAAGCTAGTAAGTGATGAAGCTGGCATAAATGTAGGGAGTTTGGCTCCAGACACTGTACTCTTAACCATTATATAGGGAATCTGTGTTAGTACGTGTAATCACAAAAATTCAATCAATCCTGTAAAAGAAAGTTTAAACCTAAATTTACATTCAGATGCTTCATGTCATAGTTCATTTACATATTTATGCCAAGTTACTTGCCTGCTGGTTTGAGCCTAGTTAACAAAACTATGAGAATCAAAACCACCTTGTACAAGATTTCAAGTTGTTCAGCTCTGAACTCAAGCCTGACATGGAAAGCCAGCAGATTCAGGGAGATTAATGTTCTTAAACAGGCTACATCTAACCCCCTGTTCTGCAGAGAGATGGCAGGACCATGAAAAGAGTTCAAATACCCACCTCATCTTGCCTTTTTTCCCTTTTATTTCTTATCTACAGTTGAAAACTACAGGCAGGCTTTCTGCGTCTCCTACCAACATTTAGAAGAAAATATATTTTCTACCCAGTCCTGTCATTATTAACACAATAAATCTCCCAGCCCACTCACTTATCTTTCCACCACGGAGACATGGATGACTTCTGCTTTCTCAATTCTTTGGCTCCAGAAAGTTAACAGAATGTGTTATGGAACTATCTTGATGTGGTTTACTACAAATTCATGCCAAGTTGAACTGGATATTAAGCCGTTCAATAATATTCATCCCTGATTTCCCAGCATATTCTACATATTAATTTTTCTCAATCTTCAAATTTTTATCCTAGACCTACCTTACTTTTACCAGAGAAATATTAACTAGAGTCCACCTAATTTGTCAATTAGGTAGTTTCTGAGCTCTGAGTACTTTAGCAATAACAGAAGACAGATTACAGTAAATTTACGAATGAATGAGAGGTGAAGACAGAACAGCCAGCACACTCTATGTTCTCAAAAAGCTTGGCTATACATGGAAGAGGGTGCAAGAAAATGATCCAGCATTTTTATAAGCCGAGGGTAAAGAGTCAATGGAAAGGAAGATAACAAGTTCTGGAGAAGAAAAGAAAGAGGGTCTGCTGTGTATCAGACCCAGTACACACATTTGCCATTTAATCTTTACACAGGCCTTGTGAGGGAGCTAGATTATCTCCCTTCTACAAAAGCAGGAATCTGAGGTAAAGGCATTAAGTATTTCGCCCAAGGTCCCACAGCTAGTAAACTACAAAGTCAAAACTGAAATCTGGGTTTTTCTCCAAAAAATCCAGTGTTCTTTATATTATATCATTCTACTTTGGACAGGAAAAAAAAAGAATACTAAATTCTCAGGAATGGCATGAAAAAGAGGTAAAAGATGACAACAAGTTTGCAGGTGAGGGAAGTGAGAGATGATGAAAAGGACTGAATTCAGGCTTCTTAGCCTCTAACACCTACATGCAGTGTGGGAAGCAAGGTTATCTGATGAAAGTAAGCAGATGCAGGTGGGCACAGTGAGCATGAGGTGAATGTAAAGCTTTCAAATAATCACTATGCAGAGTGAAAAGGCCTGTGCCATCAGAGGGGTTAAAACAAGGTTGAAAATCTTAAACCCTCTCTAATCCCTTACCTGAGGACAATCTCTTCCTCTTCTGAACTCCTATCACTCTTACTGTTCATTATAATATGAACTAGAATATAAATACAGAGTAGTACATGAGCTAGCTCTATATAAATATTTTCTCCACACCTGGAAAACAAGGCCCGTGTTTTCTACCTCTTGATATGCCCCCATAGCACCTATTTATAGTACCTAGCCCTGTTTCCCCACCCCCGTTCTCTGCCGGGTTTCAGGAGGTAGCAAATGGGGAAAGAACAAGAGAACAGTGAGAATCAAGACTAACAGAGAAATGATCATGCTAAAGCAACTGTTTCCTATCACCTCCCTGCTTCAAAAAAATCATTGCTTTCACAGCGACTGTAAAATAAAAACCAGATGTTTTAGTATGACATGAGAGGCATTCCCATAATCTGGCCCTAACTCTGGTCTCTAGACTCATCGTCAAACATTCTGCACATTCCTCATCTCCACGCCTTTGGCTATGCCTTTCCTCTTCCATCTCCGACTGCCCAAATCTTTTTTTTGTTTTTTTTTGTTTTTGCGGTACGCGGGCCTCTCACTGTTGTGGCCTCTCCCGTTGCGGAGCACAGGCTCCAGACGTGCAAGCTCAGCAGCCAAGGCTCACGGGCCCAGCCGCTGGGCGGCATGTGGGATCTTCCCGGACCGGGGCACGAACCCGTGTCCCCTGCATTGGCAGGCGGACTCTCAACCACTGCGCCACCAGGGAAGCCCCCTGCCCAAATCTTATCCATTCATCAAGAACCAGTTCAGATGCTACTTCCTCCTTCCCCATTCCTATCCTCAAGGAGAAAGTAAAGCCTCCCTTTGTGTTCTTATAAAGTTTGCAAGTCTATTTGAACACTTATTACACTCAGTTTTGTGTTTATCCAATTTTCTCTACTAAAATGTAAGTTACTGGGAACAGGGATTGTGTTATACCCTGATCCAGGGTATAACTCCACAGCCTTTATCATTAATGTTGGATACTTAATTCACTTGAAAAGGCTAGAACTTAAAAAGTAATACCTAGAGTCTTAAGACTCACTCTATGGCTCCATAGTGTTTACTATTTTTTCAGCTTCTAAACTCTCCTTAAAAATCACTTTTCTTTGGCTACTAACTATACTTACCCATTTGTATTTTATCCCAAGAAAAAAATTCTTAAAAAGGGAAAGAAAAGCTCTAGTGGAAAAACAGAAACTTTTCAAGTTTTCAACAATAAAAATGGCTAGATACATAATAATCCATTTGCTTGATGGAAGCTAATAGACCAAATGAAAACTGAGTATTAAAATCATGTAGAGGGCTTCCCTGGTGGCGCAGTGGTTGAGAGTCCGCCTGCCGATGCAGGGGACGCGGGTTTGTGCCCCGGTCCGGGAAGATCCCACATGCTGCAGAGCGGCTGGGCCCGTGAGCCACAGCCGCAGAGCCTGCGCGTCCGGAGCCTGTGTTCCGCAATGGGAGAGGCCACAGCAGTGAGAGGCCCACGTACCGCAAAAAAAAAAAAAAAATCATGTAGAAATATGATAAAAATCAAAAAATGTTAAGAGGAAAAGGTAGAATATAAAATTCTGTCAGAAACAAAACAACACCATCACCAACAAAATTCTATCTACACTACAAATAGGCCAAAAAAAAAAAAAGCAAATGAGTGAGAACCAGAAGGGAACGCCAAAAAATCAAGACAGCTGTTTGTTTGTGTAGAATTGTGGGAAATTTCTGATTAAAAAAAAAAAAAGGGTACCACTCTTGTTATCTCATTCATGCTGATACACAAAACCATTTTTCCCAAAAAGGAAATTTTTCTTTTTAAAGGAAAAAGTATGATCAATATTAAAATATGTAGTCCATTAATTTCTAAATTCCATAAGGGTAGAACAATGAATCTACATTAGTGGTGATTTTGCCTGGTATCATTCCCCCAGACATTCAGTGATGTCTGGAGACATTTTTGGTTGTCAAGATGGGGTAGGGGTTGGTGAGGGGGGGGGCGGACATTGACATCTAGTGAGTCAAAGCCAGGAATGCTGCTAAACATTCTACAATGTACAGAACAGTCTCTCCTTCCCCCCACAACAAAGAATTATTCACCCCAAAGGTGTTGCTGTTGAGAAACTCTGGGATAGAGGATGTGTCGTAGCATTGGTCTCTGGAAATCCACTCGCTAAACAGTGCCTGGGGCACAGAAAACACTCAAAACTGGTATAAATGAACAGACACACACCATTCTTTCTCCTTGGGTTTTATCCTGATACTGTGAACAACCCATTGCCAAAATTTTTATCTTATGCTCAGTCTCTTCCAGTAAACCAAACCCTGAAGCTTCATATGATCAATTCCTTAAAAGTTATCAAAGGTACTAGAAGAGTAATGACTTCTTGTAACCTCTAACTCCTCAAGACATTAGAATTTGCTGCACTGAGTTTTTCAGTACCTTTACCTCTTGGTACTAACCTCAAGAGTAGCTATAGCTTACTCTAATAAAAATACAGGTATAAAATATAAAAACACATTACAAAACATTTTTCAAAATACTGATTCAAGGATAAATTACCAATTAGTTCGATTACAAAATGCCTTCTAAAAAGCCTGATGCGCCTTCAATCACAAATTCAACAGATTCAGGAACATTTACTGAACATCCACCGCGTACAGGGCACTATACTAAAAGAATATAAAAAATTTTCCACTTTAAATATACCATAAAAATATGACATCTGCTAAACTAATATTAACATTTTATCTTACAAACCTTTTTAGACACATCTTGCTTCAATTCTTGTACAGGGGACTCATTTCCAACTTTGTATGCAGAGTTCTCTGCTTCCTATTTTAAAAAGAAAAGAAACAAAGACCAAATATCTTTTCTTTAAAACTTTGTTTAAAATGGGTATAAATTAGAAATTATAACATTAATAAATCAAAGGCCCATAAAGAGCTTAGATGTTTGTATACTGATAGATGCCCAGAGATTTTTATGCCAATTGGGACAATTTAATTTGCATAGGAAGGTTACCAATCAGCAGTTTTCGATTTTTCTATTGTAATAGGATATTTTCCTTCACATGTACCCAACTTTTTAACATTAAAAAACTGTGCAGGAAGATAAGAACTACTAAGTACCTTTGTAGCTTAAAAAGATTAAGGACTTAAGCAAAGGGTTGAATTAGAATTGTTATTTTCCCCAAAGTATCCCTTCATAAATATGAATAAACACAAAAGTACATAATGAGGAAGACCATATTCAGAGAATCATTTTCTTAAAAACTCTATACACTTTAGATAAAAGGAATCAAGATTTAACCGGTATTAAATGAAGTCCCCAAAACAGTAACAGATGAAAAAAATTAAACCCACCAAAAATACATATATATCTACGTATACATTTATATACACATACGTACATATATATATATATTTGGGAGGTTAGAGAAGGTAAAATGGATGCTGCATTTCTGTTGGAAAAAAAATTCGGGTAAAGTAAGATAATCATACATTTGCAAATATTCTTTTCCATCTTAAGTTTTCTTTACATTTATAGAAGTACAGTAATTTGAATGCTACCACTAATACTGAGAAAAAAACTTTTCATAATTCTTGGTGTACATCACAGAGCTTGTCAGAAAGTCACTATAACCATTTTTGACAGATAAGTGACCTAAGATACATAAGGATGTATGTATGTATTAAGGTAGCAATTATACAAGTATCAGGACAGGCTCCAATAATCTCTCTACTCCAGAGATTATTATAATGCTAAAGACTTAATAATGTGCTAGAGAAATTTCTGTAGGACTTCCAATATCTTCAAGCTGAAAAGTTGTTTCATTGAATTCCTCCCAGCATTTGGGAAATACTACCAATTCTTATATAGATTCTTCTAGAGAAAAGTTGTTTCATGGAATTTGAAGTATTAGATAAAATCTAAACTCTACCACAGCCCATGAGCACCTACCATGATATGGCTCCTGCCTACATCTTTGACATCTATATTTCTCACCTCCCTCTCCCATCACAACCACACAATTATACTTTGGCCAACTGGATGGTTCCTTACCATCCTTAGGGTCATAGCTCAGGCATTATTACATCAGAAAAGCCTTCCCTGACCACCCTGAAATAGCCATCTTGACAAGATGAGAGAGAATTCTTGAAACTGATGATAATTAAGAACGGTTAGTGAATATTAGAGAAACACCTTCAACTGTCCTACAAATTAACTGTATTTACCCAATTACCCTCCAATAACTGTTCATTAGTTGGGAAATCAGAAGCACTGTACAACCTTAATTCCATGGATATTTTCCCCAAGTTAACCTAAGAAAAATACATAATAATAATTCCTGTACCTCAATTTCATTTATTTTAATACTTACAAAGATCACAGACCAAAACTGGCAAGCAATGATTAGGCTTCTATTTTATTTGGCTTTAACAAAACTCTCTTAGACTTTGAACTTTTGAAAGATATCAGCTCCTATAAGGTAAACTGCTGTTAAGTCCTAGTTTTAAGGAGTGATATGGCACCTACCAGAGGATCTGATCTCTAGAGAGGTTAGTTGGAAGATTTCTTAGTAAAACCTGATTTAGTATATATAGTCATCTATGATTCCTTAGTGAGGTTTAAGGTCCAGGTCCTTCCCCTAGCACCTCGGTCAGGCTTTGAGGACAAAGCAATGGAAGCCAAGCATGTGCCTACAGACAACCAACACCAACTTAGCTAGACTTGAGACAGTCCTCAATTATTACCTTTTTCTGGAGATGGGCTGCCCCATTACTGTGGCACAGTACCTACTAAATCCCAGCTTCCCACCTAAATCCCAGCTTCCCACCTTTAGGCCATTTCTCTAACTCCTACCTATCACAACCTCAGATACATGCTTTCTTAAAAGGTATGATAGAGCATTCAATTTCTAGCAATTCACACCACTGTTTCCCTCCATCTGTATTGGATATCAGAGGGCTGTTTGTACCCTCCTCATAGTATTCAGTTATAAGAATTGAGCTTTTTAATTTTAATAAGCACATCCAACAAAAGACCCAGTTTCACAAATCATTTGTACAAAAGTGATCTACACTCAAAGAAATCTTCATTATTATCTACTAAAGAACATTAAGCTAAAAATGTTAGTTACTAAAAAATTCAGGTCACTTCTGGTTTTTAGTAATGAGGAAGTAACTGTGTAATGAGTAATGAGTAATTAACTGTGACTAAAGTGAAATTTTAAAAAATGTTTGAGATGTGACCGCCACTCTTGCTGAGGGGAGAAAGAAAAAAACAAGAAACAAAAACCAGGAAACAACTCTTAAATAGTTGTCATATGCATCCATCCATTCCTATCAACACCATCCCTCTGTTGGAGTCTCATGTCTTGACATTCTAACCTCTTAATAAGCTCTCTCTGAACTTAGTCTCTTTCCCCCGAACTTTCTTCCACCCTTCTACCACTTATCTTTTGTTAATTCCCCAGCAAAAAATCTTGTAAGACATATAAATATTGACTTTAAATATCTTGCTTCAAAATTTTAAAGCCCAGATTTCTTAACCTGACATTCAAGGCTCATGGAAATCTAGCCCCAATTTACTTTACCAACATTCCACCACTGAAATGTTTACATTAGTCACACCAGTCTTTCAACGCGCCCAGCAAATTCTCTGTCTTTGCATATTAATTAGTTCGTACTATTACCTAACATACAATGCTTTCCCAATTTTTCTCTATCCACCTATGCAAACCTCTCCCAATTTTCAAAGCCTAACACAAGTTCTACCTCCTCCCGAAAAATTTTCTCTCCTATTCCAGGCAACAGAGTTCTCACAATTGCTCTATGTCCCCCTTCCTCCTCCAAACTCCCTGTAATTCTTAAGGTCTATTCTAGTCTAAAAACATCAATATCACATGTATCATCCTTTCTTATATATATGTATCTTTTCTGTGAGGTTGTAAAGCCATCAAAAATAGGAACTATATCAAACTTTTCTTTGGATTGCTTAAGGTATCAATAGATATGCTGTTATATACAATAAGCACTCAATAACCCATGTACATCCACATCATAGAGTATTACTTAACAACAAAAAGGAATAAACCATTGACACATGCAACAACTTGGATGGATCTCAATCATTTGAGCCAATCTCAAAAGGTCACACGTTATATGATTCCACTTATAGGACATTCTCAAATGACAAAATTATTGAGATGGAAAACAGATTAGTGGCTGGCTGCCTGGGGTTAGGGATGATGTGGGGAGGTGGTGGTTGTGACTTTATAAAGGAAGCTCTCTGTGGTGATAAACTAGATCTCATCTGGATTGTGGTGGTGGTTATATAAATATACACATGTAATAAAACGACATAGAACTATACACTCACACTGTACCACTGTCAAATTCTTGGTTTTGATATTGTACTATAATTAAGACATAACCACTGGGGAAAGTGGGTGAAGGATAACAGGACTTCACTCTACTATCTTTGCAGCTTTCTGTGACTCTATAATTATTTCAAAATAAAAAGTAAAAAAGAACTATATCCAACTTCATATTTATTTACTAAATATGTACATTTTCTATCTAATTTTATTCAAGTTAAGGACAATCTATAACTACTGGGAAAAAATAAATTCCCCAAACCTATTTGTTATAACCTAAAAATATCTTAAGATCTAAGTGGCTTTTAAAATCTACAAGCATAAACAGCAATAGTCTCTGGATAGGAGGACTGGGAAGTGGAAGGTGAAGAATGGGAGGGAAGCTACATTTTCAACTATCTTCTTTTCACACTGAGTGAATTTTTTTTTTTTTTTTGCGGTACGCGGGCCTCTCACTGTTGTGGCCTCTCCCGTTGCGGAGCACAGGCTCCATACGTGCAGGCTCAGCGGCCATGGCTCACGGGCCCAGCCGCTCCGCGGCATGTGGGATCTTCCCGGACCGGGGCACAAACCCGTGTCCCCTGCATCGGCAGGCGGACTCTCAACCACTGCGCCACCAGGGAAGCCCTCACACTGAGTGAATTTTAACCATGTCCATGAGTTGTTTTTTAAAACGGTTTTATTAAATAGTTAATATAAAAGAATTTTTATAAAATATAAGGAATAAAGAATTATGATATAACCTTTCTTAAGTACTCAGTTTAAGAAAAAGAACAGCATTACTATTAGCTTTCAAGTCTCTTGTATGTCCTTCTCCATTTCCATTACATTCTTTCCCCGTCAGAGATGACTGATATCCTAAACTTTGTGTTTATTATTCCCTTGCTGTTCTTTATAGTTTTACTATGCTTGTATCTCTGAACAATATATTCTCTAGTTTTGCATGCTTTTGGACTTAATATAAATGGAATCTTCCTACATGTATTTTCCTGTGACTTGTTTTATTTCCCCCACTCAACACCATGGTGCTGAAATTCATCCACGTTATTGTGTATAACTAATTCATTCATAGCCACTGCTACAGAATATTCCATATGAATACACCACAATTTATCAAACAGATCAATATCCAATGTATATAAATAGAAGGTAGGGACACTGAAACTGAAAAAAAAATACAGCATGTTTGAGATTATACATACATATGTACAGGCGTACACACAAACACAACCATACACAAACATACACATATAGTATATATTCTATTTGATGTAAATAGTTCTGTTTGGTGATATTCTTGTATTTAAAATGGTTCTCATTGGCATAATGTCTCAATATCAAACTTCTTTGCTTGAATATAAGGCTAGGATTTATTTTTATATATAATTATGATACCAATACATGTGCCCATAAGAAGTATACAAGTGTTTTGGTTACTCCATATTTCTGTCATGCAAGTATTACTTTTTCAATTAAAAACACACATACACACAAATACAAGTATTTTATAGTGTTCTTTTATTCTAAAAATTGTAAACCAAATAAAAATTAGCAGAAATCTAAAAAATACTTATAGTCCCTTCCTTACAGTACAATATTTAATTAGGTATTTCTAGAGTACCTAATCACACCTAGAGTAAGATACAATGATAATATTACTTAGCAAAAAATAAGTAATAGAAAGCCAAAGCAGAAAACGAAAAATTACATAAGAGAAAAATGAGTGAAAATATACAATTTGTAGAAATATACTTATCACTTTCAGAAAGCACAACTCACCTTTAATGTTGAAATCACAACCTTTCCTGGAGGCCTGTTCAGAAATAAAAGCAAGAAAGTGTTGAATAGTGGAGATGAGAAGGGAAATACTTCTACACACTCATTAAAGACAAGCCCATATTTTAAAAAACATTTACAGAAGATGTAGAAACCATAAAAAAGTAAAGAAGAAAATTAAAGTGACCCATAGCCTTACAACCAAGAGATGTGAGTTTGTATCTTTTGTCTTCCTAGATATATAACACTATAATTAGCATTAATGTGAATAAAATTTTGTACTCTTCCATGATAAATTTCTTTAAAATAAATTTCTCTAGAAGTGGAATTGCAGGTCAAAAGTATACAGACTTTTCAGCATTTTGAGAAACTCTCAAATTGCCCTCCAGAACAGTTGTACCAATTTAAATACACTCCCATTGCTCTGAGTCCCTGTTTCTTAATACCCCTGCCAAAAATGAGTGTTATTTTTAAATGTTTACAAATCTGATAGGCAAAATATATCTTATTGCTGTCTTAATTTGTGCTTCTTTGATTTACAGTATGGATGAAAAGTTTCATATGCATTAGACATTTACGTTACTTTTAAAGAGAGATAACCTATTTTTGTTTGCAGCTCTTTTTTTTTTTTTAACTGGAGCAAAACTCTATTCTTAAATACAGAGTGCTCTAGATATAATAATTTTAAAAAGTAACTTTTCACCAATTATTTTCACATACCCCCTTACATTTTTCTTCGAATAGGAACAATTTGATATCTGCTTCAAAGCACAAAGGAGAGACATACCCTTACAGCCGCTTATCAGGGTTATGCAGTAAGAAGCTTTTAAATGATTCATATGCCATTCCTAAATTTTTTAAATGCAGTGATCACAGATGATACAACTTTGTGTTGAAAGGCGCCTTCAAGATCATCTAGTCATAGCGCCTCTTTTTACAGATAAAGAAACCAAGGTGCTCAGAGATTAAGTGACTTTCCCCAAAGTCACAAATTAAGTTAGGGGCAGAACCAAGAGAAGCATCGAGTCCTACTCCCATGCTCTTCATGTGCCAAATTGAGTAATCCTTGACCTCTAATCAAAACAGTGTGATAAAAAAATTACTTTTGCCATTCAACAGAAAATCAACCCCTTTATTCAACAAACATTTATGGAACATCTACCATGTACCAGGGACTAGAGATAGGAAGATGATTAAGGCACAATCCCAGTTTAGGGGTTTTTTAAAGCTTGTTTAAAAAACAAAAAAGGTAGTCTCTTTTTAAGTCTCTTTTAAGTGCCTGCCCACTTAATTGCAGTGCCTGGACGATATCATTTCATGTTAATAAAAGACAATTTCCAGGAATGAAAATTTTAATATCCGCAATAACTTGGTTTCCCAGGCAAACATATACTGCTCTGTAACAAAATCCTGTTTATCCGGAGGTGATTAGGACCAAGGTTATTCCAATTTTAATAAAAGGAATAAATATTTCACAAAAAGGATGTGTAAAATAATACAAGTGCACTCAAAACAATAACAAAAATTTAAAAAACAAAAAACCTTGAAGAGGCTCAAATTTCCATATGGCACATATTCTGAATGTCAATCAAGAAAAAAAAATCATCTGCCACAGAGGTGTAGCAACAAGAGGAAATAAGATGTTTTTCAAAAAACTTAACCCCCATATGAGGTAGAGAAGGCAAGAAAAAGAAAATCTGCCTTCCCCATGACTCCCACTTTGAGAAATCTGATCAGGTTTTTTAGCTGTCCAAAAAACAGAATAGGGCGCCACATTTATCTCTTGTATGTAACTGGTTTCGTAAAGAGCTGATTATTCACAGGATCTAAGTTATAGACCAACTGTTGACACACATGGAAATAGTCCAGATTGGTTCTGGTGGGGCTTTACATACAGCTGTGTACAAACTATAAAGAGTAATTTATTACTTCCTTTTGAGAGCCAAGGGAATGCAGTGAAAAGAACATGTGCAGATAGACCTTGCTTGAATACCGCTTCTGCCATTTACCCTATGTGTGATCTTGATCAATTCATTTAATTTATCCAAGCCTCAATCTCCTCCTTTGGAAAAGGGGTAAAAACATCTACACTTCATAGGACTACTATAAGGATTAAGTGAGAGAGCACATGGGGCACACACAATAAGCTGTAGTTTCCTCAGCAGCTTTGAATTGCTCCATTGAAACTCACAAATAATGAGTGCACCAAGTTTCTCCAAGGGACTTTGTCAGTAGTGGGAAGCCTGAGACCAATTTCTGGATACAGGAAAGATACCCTACAGCCTGTAAAGCTCCAGGCTATTTAACAACAGGGAACATGAAAAACACCAGATTATACTGAGCTGGTGATTAAAATGGGATCCTGCTTGCATTTTGTGATGTCATTAAACAAAAAACTAATAACAAAAGCCACTCATGTTCAAAACATAATTTAAATGTTACAAAGTTGTTAAGGTCTTGGTAGGTAGTAAAACATTTCATAGCTTCCTCCAGTCTGATTAAGCCTAAAATTGTCTTTAACAGGGTAGTCTGTAAGATACATTTTGTGATACATTTTTTCATCCATTTATAGAACATTAGCATCTAGTAAAAAGTGAAAGCGTATTTATAACTTGCAAAGTTGGCTAAAACGATTTGTATCATGTGCCAAAATGAGAAAACAATTCATTTCACCATAATAGTAAATCATTATTTAGTATTCCCACAGGAAATGTTCTTAATAGGGGCCTTGTAATAATAATTATACAATGGCCATCATTTATTAATAAGCATGTGCCAAAAATGTGCTAAGACTTGACTTGCTTTTGCTTCTTTAGTCCTCACAACTTTCCAATGAGGTAGTTATATTACCTTCCCTATTTTACACAACAAAAAAACTTGAGGCTTGGGTCAGATGAGGTAATTTAAATTGCACTGCTAGTGAATAACTGGGCCAGAATTTGACCTTAGGCAGTCTGGCTCTAGGGTCCACTCTCTCAACTACATTGCAATATTGCCTCTTTTCTGTGTAAGGTCTTAAAAGATGACGGTTATGAGAATATTCTAAGCAGTGCAATGAATGAACGCCAAAGTAAAGGTAATTAGCGCTGCTTCTTGAGTTGTACTAAACTAATTAAGTCAAAGGCTTGAATCCTGATCTGCCTTTAACAACTACAATTAATGCCTAATTGATTTGGCACTGCTAGGAAATAAAATAATGAAATGTTCCATGTATAAAACTGCCAGAGAGATGAAGCTTCTCTTTGAGTGCCAAACTTCTGAAAGTGTTCTAAGTACTTTTGAATTTCAAATTTCAAAAGCAGCTTGTAAATAAGTACATTATAGGCTAAGCCTTGCCGTTTCAGTAATCTTTCCCTTGAAAATACCTTCTTAAACAAAGGATATACAATTTTCCCTTTCTTACTGACTCAGAGTAATTATCATGCTCAAATACTACACTATATTTTAATACAGTAATGCCCTCCACGGACCCTAAGGTACAGGGGATTTATCTGCCTTCACACTACAGGACCCTACGCTACTATGCTTGGAATGTCTTTGTTTTCATAGTTTTGCATCTCCCTCCTCAATAGAAGTGGTCACTTCTTACAGCTGGCCATGTGCCTGCCTTTAAAAGCTTTCTTCCCCCTTCCCTTCTAATTTTTGCTTCTAGTCTGCATCGAGCTGGGAAACCCGGTTTTTAAAACTGGAATTGTATGGTAAAGGAAGAATCCAGAGCTTCTGAGGGTGTCCCCAGACAACCACTCAACTCTTCTCCATAACTCAGTCTCTAACTTCAAAGTAGAGATAATAACATACTATTTCAGAGTGATTATGTACCTAAAGAAAACAGCTATTCATGTTGGAGTTTGGGGACAGGAGAAATAGGGGACTAGGTCAAGAAAATTAAGTTCTACTCTTGGCTTTCCCAACCAACTAGGGGCAAGACCTTTAAGCAAGGGTTTTCAGAGTTTCTGTAATTTTAGGAAAGTTTATTTTAAGACCCTTCATTAGTTTGGGAGTGAAGATGTAATTTTTATACCATGATTAATGATCTAAATTTTACACCTCTGACTTCCCTTAAATTTGAGATATATTATAGGAAACATGGACATAATCCAGCGCACACACACACATCCAGAAATGTCCGGTAATACTCTGATACATCTAGTTTACTAGAAAAATATTCTTTCAAAATTTTCTGTAGATACTAAATATTAGATTCCTCCTGTTCAAAGGTTAAGGTCAGTAATTTTTCCCATAAAAAGCCCACATTTTTCCCATAAAAAGCACATAAAATAACTTTTATTACACCCCACACAAGTGAGAGATCTATAAGAAAACTGAAGTTAACAGGTAGATATGTTTAAGTATTGGTAGTTTATCTCACTTTAACAAAACCTTTACAAACCAAAATGAGAACTTCAAAAGTTCAATTTTCATTTCAAAAGTTTTTATTATAGGATACTTTAAAATCAAATATTTTTGACACATTTAAATATATGATTAACAAAGCTTCATTGAAATAAGAAATGTGCTTCTTACAAAGCTGAACAAAAATATAACTTTAATGGGAGAAACTTCCTTCATCACCTAATAGCATAAAAAAAACCTTTCAACATATTCATACTAATTAAAAATGCAGTAAATCTTTGATTTTGCAGCATAGTTTCTGAAATTGAAGACAATGTCTATCAATGATATTATTAAACTTAAACATGAAAAACAATTTCTGAAACAGCTCCAAAATAAAGTCTAAGTTAAACAAGTATTGGTATTCCACTAACAAACAAACAAACAAAAACCCACATGGCTTATAGATCAAATACTTATTTTTAGTGTGGCTTGCACTCAGGTTTTGAATATAAAAGCAATTTTAAGGTTAGTATTTCAGCAACTTATACAGATAGAATATTTTAATTCATTATATCCTGTTTTCTGTAAGAAAGTTATTTTCATGCACTCGCTATGTTGAGTTTATACTAACGAGCCTCATATTTGAGTATAAAATAATGTGTGACTGAAGCTTTCTCCGGTCCCTGTCCATTTAGCATTTTAATTATAGTAGTTTTCCTTTTGCATCTAGGGTATTTGTGTTCCGTACCAATGCACTTTAGTACCTACACAACATTCATTATTTTTAAAATGTTACATGGCATCAAAACATTGCTCTGGTCACTTTGCAGGGCAGTATAGGAATTATTTTTTCTTTTATAAACTCTGACCTGATCCAGTGATAACTTTCAGACACCTAAGGTAAAATTTCATTAGAATAATAAGGTCATTACTTCCAAAGGTAGGTGCTAATCACTGGGATTTGGATCTGATGACAATAATTACAGCTTATCCAAAAGTTGCTCACTAAGTTTCCAGAGGAAGCAAAATGTCAAATCCTTTATAAACTCTGACATAATAATACTGCATTCAATACAATTTCAGTGAAAAGTAAAAATATGCAAGCGATGCAACATTTTATTAATAACCCTCTTAGCTTGAGTTTGGAACTTGCTAAACCTGACTCTCTAATTTAGTAATGTTGAGAACAGTATTCATTTACTTAATAGAAATAAAATCAATCCAACAGAAGATGCATAGCAGTAGGCTATTTTTAAGAGATTTTGATGCAACATAACTGTGGGTTTTCTGTCACAGGTGTTAGAAGTGAGCATTCTACCTAATGATGTTACCCAGTGTTAAAAAGACATTTACAGTAATTCTTTACAAAGTCCTAAAAGGATTTTTAAAAAATCAGTAAGAAGGGAATATATATTTTTTTCATGTTTGAAGGAAGTAAGAATAATTTAGACCAACTACCTCATTTTACATGTGAGGAAAATAAGGCCAAAGAAGGTTAAATTAATCCATTCATTCAACATTTACCTACTGCTTACCTCGTACCAGCACAGTGCTAGGCACTGGGTGTAAAGTAGTGAACAAAGCAGACACAGGCCCTGATCTCCTAGAGCCTATGCGAAGATCAAGGGCCTAATAATAATTAGGCGTAGGACCCAAGTCTCTTTGCTGATTCTAGCAACACATGCAGCCTGTCAATTTACCCTAATAAGTCTAATATTCTTTCCTGGTTTCACATGGGTAGGTAGCCGGTCAAATGAAACTGGCCATTTATTAAAGCCTTACTTATCTAGGAGTGCCACCACAAATTCCCCAGGGAAGGCTTGGGGAGGGGGTCCCAAAGACTGAAAGGGCACCATGACACCAGTCTCGAAGTAGAAGGGCTGTAAGTTTAGCTACATAGTAAAAGAACATGAGCTGGAATCAGGAGACCTGAGTTTTAGTTCTGAATCTGCTAGTAACAATGTATGTGATCATAAAAAATATTTTGGGGGAGTTTTTCCAACTTTTAATTATGGCTATTTCAAACATGTACAAAATTGGGAGAATAATATTATCAACCCACATGCACAACATGTTGACCATGGTCAATAGTGATCAATATCAATATCCCTCCCTCCACTCCACTGCCAGATTATTTTGAAGCAAATCTCAGGAACTATTTCATTTTTACCCATAAAAATTTCAGTACATATCTAAAACATAACCACAACACTTATCAAATTTAACAATTCCCTATTATACACAGTCAACATTCATATTTCCCAGATTGTCTCAATTTTTTTTTTTTTACAGTTGGTCCATTTCAATCAGTATCCAAATAAGGTCCATGTGCTATAATCAGTTGATATGTCTCTTTCAATGAGTAGGTTTCCTTTCATTTTTTTTATTTCTTGCAGTTCATGTGTTGAGGAACTAGGCTGTTCATTCTGAAGAGGATTTTTTAGGGCAGTGAAACTAATGTGTATGATACTATAATGATGGATACATGCCATTAGGCAGTTGTCCAAAACCATAGAATCTACAACACCAAAAGTGAACCCTAAGGTAAACTATGGACTTTGGGTGATTATGGATGTGTCAATGTAGGTTCATCAATTGTAACAAATGTATCACTCTGGTGGGGGACGTTGATAATGGGGGAGGCTATACATGTGTGTGGGGAAGGGGTATATGGGAAATCTCTGTACCTTCCCCTCAATTTTGCTGTGAACCTAAAACTGCTCTTAAAAAAAAGTCTTAAACAAAGACACTAGGTTGTTCATCCCCTAGAATTTCTCATTGTCTGAATTTCGTTGATTGCATCTCCATGGTGACATGTCAAAAGAAGTATTTTAAAGGAGAACATGCAGAAGAGATCGGAGGGATGGAATGGGCACACATCCAAGGAAAAGTACAAAAACCTATAAGAACAGTATCAGAAAAGACTGGTGCTCAAAAATGTGCGAGGATTTAAAAAAATACCAGAGACAGAGTTTTTCATTATTTTAATTTATATTCAGAACAAAAAGAAACTGCAGTCTGGATATATGTGGATGAATAATATAAAGTAAAAGCCTGCATCAATTCTTTTTTTTTCCAATTAAGATTACTGATAGTTAAACCAGAAAGGGAAAAACAAATTATAGAATGAGGAAATTGAATCCCAAAGCATTCAAGGAGATAAAAGTACCTAGCTACTGTAAATGATTTCAGTTCTCCTGTCCCAAATTATATCCCAGCATACTCTGAGAATTTATAGAGTTCAATCTCTAAAACCTCTGAAGAATCAGAGAGATGGAAAAGGATGTTAAGGAAAACTCTGGTAGTCAACACTGGAAAGTAGGTAGATGCTACAAACTATAAACAGATTCACTTGATGTCAATGTCAAGCAAAATTCTTAAACACATTGTGAAATGGTTTTAGGGCCCTAGGCGTGGGGAAAAGATACTCATTTAAGAGTCAGTAAGCACTCACAGAAAGCCAAACATGCAAGATTAACCTAATTTCCTTTTTTGATAGGGTTACTGGCCTAGAATATAAAGGGAATACTGTACACACACAAAAAATCTGGATTTATGCACTAAATTTTATAATTCTCTCATGATATCCTTTTAGACAACAAAGAGATGTAGGCTAGAATACACTTAGGTGGGTTTGTAACTGGTTGAACATTACTCAAGGTGTGATTAATGAATCAATGAAAAACCATAAGGAAATATTAAATAATTTTTATTGTACTCTATCCTACTTGATGTTCTGTCCCACTTGACATTTGAATGTCTTGAATGAGGAAACTGATGGTATATCTACCAAATTTACAGTTGGCACAAAGTTGGAGGGATAAGGAATATACTGGCTGACAGTATCCAAAAATATTTCAACAAGTTAGAAGGATGGACCAAATCTTAACAGAATGTAATGTAATAGGGATAAATGTAAAATGCATGATTGGGGAGATATGACTTAACAACAAATCCTGTGAAAACATTTAGGTATTTTTGTTGATTGTTCAGACAGTAAAGGCTGTGATATGACTACTGAAAGAGCTAGTGTGATCTTAGGCTGAATTAACAGAACTATTATGTCCAGGGCAAGGGGAGTGGTAAATTCTACTCTACTTCCCACTGATAGATAAGAGCACGCTTTAGAATATCGTGTATCATTGGGATACATTTTAAAAGAAACACTGAAAAAACAGAACATATCCAAAAGACAGAAACCAATTTGGTGAATGTTCCAGAAACTGAGTAGAATGATATAAAGAACTAAGGATGGCTAACCCAGAGAAGAGAGAAATGAACGCCTCTTTACCTTTTGGATTTTGGATTTATTTTGGAAAGTACAAGCAGTGAAACTTTCCATATAGGCTAATATTCTCACTGAAGCCTATGTTTTAACTTTTAAACTGTTATTCTATATTTGATATGTACAAGAGTATAATGTAGCATATACATGTAATTATGAAGCACAACAAATCAAATGAACTGTGACTCACTAGGTCACCTGAGAATGAGAACAGCATCAAGACCAGGGAAGCTACTGTCTGCCCTATTCTGCTGCTTTTGCCTTAGAGGGAACCACTAGCCCAGATTTGACTTATTGTTCCCTTACTTTTTTATTTTTAAAATGCCATGTATCTCTAAACAATATATTGTTAAGTTTTGTTATTTCTGAGCTTTGTTTTCAGGAATGCACTTACAAAGAAAAAAAGAGTTGGACTCTTAAAATTAACATTGCACTCAAAAATCTCGGTATTCCCAATCAGAGTAAAAGGCGATCCTTGTCACTGCATACTCAGTTGTATTTAAGTCTCACAACTGTGCCCATACCTACTAGTCTCCTTTTGCTTCTCCCCCACCTAGGGTTGCCAGATTTAGCAAACATAAATATAGGCTGCTCAGTTAAATTCCAATTTCAGATAAACAACAAATCTATTTTTAGTATGTTTATCTGAAATTGGGATTTAACTGGGAGTCCTGTATTTTATCTGGCAACTCTACCCTACCCCTAAAATAATTAGGTGGACAATTAATTCTATGATCTGTTCGTGTGTGATAATGGGACAAAGTGGGAGGAATTGTATGGCCAATGTCATTGTATAAATATTAATCTAAGTATTCAACAGCATTCACTGACTGGGGAAAAAAATTGCACATGTGTGAATTTAGTCAAAGCTTTTCCAGACAATGCATTCAGTGGATATGCCCAAATGCAAATACTGTATATATACTATTATGTACATTTTTCAAAAACAGTGAAACAGAGTAGTAAGGTCTATTAACAGCTTCATTATTTTGGCTGAGATTGAACCCCTCAATAAAACAAAAACAAGATGGCTACTGTAACAAACTGATAAATCTCTAGATATGTAAACTGACTTATAACCATTATTTATAAAGATATTTATATCATTTGTCTTCATTTGTGTTAAAAATGAAGTTAACCTATATAGGTCAAATAAAGATCAACAGCCAACTTTCTGGATAAATATCAATTAAAATTATGTTGTCATTAAAAATGGATCCGGTTACTGTATTTACAAAGTCATTTTAGGACACTTCACTTTATAAAAGGGATATCAGAAATATTTCAGATACGTTCTTTTTCAATAAAACTGATGAGCTTTCTACAATATGAGGTAGAACTTGCTTTTCAATTGTCTCAACATCCTCCCACAACCTGAAGCACTAATGGCTCCTCAATTTGAATGGCAGTCAATACAAGTGTGTATTAAGAACCCGTACAGATTAGATTCCCCAAATAGAAGCCAGTTGCATTTCCTTGCCTGTCTTACTGCAAAACCCACATTTTGAAATCAGGTATAAACATGGCTGACTACTGTAATAGTCTAACTTGGTTTTTCAGAGCTTCAGCGAGTGGTTTCTCTCCAGGCAATCATTGAATCATCTTTTCCATCTTCATCACTCATGCACTATGGCTTTAGGGTAATCAGTGCTTAAGTCTACTTTAAAAAAGAACACTGAATTTCTGTAGTTTCAAAGAGTCAGATCCCAAAAGCCATCCTACCTCTAGTTTCTCACCCTTTAGCTATAGACAGATCCTTCTGTCTTTTGGGTTTGGTGTTTCTCTTACCTCTTACCTGAGGGTTATCTGAAAAACAAACAAACACAACCTGTAAGCCTTCTGAGAACAGGGTGGAAGGAATGTGCAGACTAAAGCTACATTTGCCACCTGCTTCATAGTCAACTAAACAAGTAGGAACTCAAAGACCCACTACACAAAATATAAGAGTGATCTCACATTTAACATTTCCATTTCCAGACTACTCATTATACTGGGCGAAAAGAATATACCAAAACAATTGGGAAACACACAGAAAAATGGACTAACAAGGTCTTCTTTTCTTTTTTTGTCAGTAAGAGGACTCACATTTTAGGTTCTGAGGAAAAAAAGATGGTTGGCTCTGAAGAAGCCTCTTGTCAGGTTGCAAAATTCCTGACAGACTCCTAAGGAGGTAAAAAAGAGTAATGACATGGAAGGAGGACGCATAGAGTGAGTCAGCTGGAATAAAGCTGGTGGCTTGGCAATCATTTTTCTTATAGAAGGTGACTACCAAGGGCTTAACAGAAAATTGTCCTATAGCTTGATTTTGTTTTTATCCACCTCTTTTTGCCTTTGCCATCAGGAAACTATAAAAGTAAGATAAGCTTAAGCAGTACATCAACAAACTGAATCAAGCAGAGCAAAGAACAGCTTGCCTGTACAAAGGTTTGGGATTCTAAGGTCCTTGAGGTGAACAGGAGGTGAGCGCAGATAAGGCCCTAGCTAGTCATTAAAATAAGCAGGTAATTAAAGGGTTTTGATTTCTAAAGCCCAGCAAACTGAAATAGGAAGATCTGATGGCAAACTAAGACCAACACAAAAGTGCTAAGTCTAAACTAGTAATCAGAAAGGTTCTGGTGCTCACAAAACACTGACATGAGGATTTCTTCCCCCACTTAGACCAGGCAGGAAAACAACAAAAACAAAGCAAAAATCAAAAACAGAACCAAACCTCAGGTTGAAGAAAAATTAAGAATAGTTCAAATTTAGAGAATAAGATACCGTTTTATTTTTTAAATCTTGCTCTAGGTGCATAATTTTTAAAAATTTGGTATGCAGCATCGTTCACTGGAATTAAAATGTATATACTGATGCATATATATCATTAATGAATGTATTTATTAATTAGTTACATTGTTATGGCAAGTTTTACTAGATTACATGCTAAGCATAAAACCCCCCACAGAAGGGGGTTTCCCTTGATACATGGCAATACTGGTTTATTAACAAGATTAACAAAAAATGGAGAATATAGTTATGACAGTTATCTAATAGGGAATTAACTGAATCCTCAAGATGTGAATTACTACTTTTATTATCCTTTGAAAGACCATTTTAGGTTTTAAATACTATGAAAGCCAAGAAGCAGAATATGTCTAAAATACCTAATGACTATTTTACCATTGATATTAATAGAAATAGATGGAGAGAAAATTTGGCACAATGGCTCTATGTTTTCTCAATATAGGTTTTGTGGCAACATTTTTAAGTGATCTATAATGAAATCAAAAGAAACTTTATAATGAAATATAACTCTAGTCATATAGAAAGTAATTAAAACTTAAAGTAGAACTTAAGCAGCTTTATCTTGTCTAAAATGACAAGCTGATTTTTCCAAACTGATTTATGTAATTCATGTAGTTTTACGCCATATTCCTGAAAGAACAGCTTGATAATCTATTTATTGACAAAATAAACAGAAAAATATATCAGCTCCCTGGGCCTACTCAAGAATTCTAAACTAAAACCATTCTACCCTTCACGTTTACAATCATTCAATAAATACCCACATTCAAGCAGTAACTCCAGGGTAGGGCAGCTATATCACAATGTCCCAATTTGTCAAAGTGGGTTAGATGAAAGTCACATCTATTAATGATTTAAAATAATTTCTAGTAAAATTGCAACAGAAACAGACAACTAAATTTATGACTGTCTGGAAAAGTCAATACTAATGCAATTATGCTAAATCACTTCGTAACTTACTTTTTAAAAAGTAAACAAGATGTTGGGCTACAGGCCACTTTACAGAAGCTTTATCAAGTTAACGTGCTAATATGATTTTGTAAGTTATCTAAAACATCCAATGATGTGCTAATCTTTTTTAAAAATTTCTATTTATTTTTGGTTGCGTTGGATCTTTGTTGCTGCCTGTGGACTCTCTCTAGTTGTGGCGAGAGGGGGCTTCTCATGGTGGTGGCTTCTCTTGATGCGGAGCACGGGCTCTAGATACGTGGGCTTCAGTAGTTGCAGCACACGGGCCCTAGAGCGTGTGGGATTTCAGCAGTTGCAGCGTGTAGGCTCAGTAGTTGCGGCGTCCACGCCGGCTTCAGTAGTTGTGACTCAGGGGCTCTAGAGTGCAGGCTCAGTAGTTGTGGCGCACGGGCTTAGCTGCTCCACGGCATGTGGGATCTTTCTGGACCAAGGATTGAACCCGTGTCCCATGTGTAGGCAGGTAGGTTCTTAACCACTGCGCCACCAAGGGAGAACCTGTCACAACCCCCCTTTTTAAAAAATTTAAATAAATCAATTCTATTATCAATGAACTGATTATTCAGACTTTGAGATTCTTTGCTTTTCTCCTTTTGAGTTCACTACTTATCACCAAAGATGGGCAGAGGAACAAAAATTCAAACTAAACCATTTATTTTGTTTTTTAAATTACAGGAAAAAAATTACTGTTATCTCTGATAAAAGGTTTGATGGGAAAGGAAGTTGTAAACTAATGACTGAGCTGAGGTTTTGGTGTAACTGCTAACATTTAATTATTCATGTTTTCCCTCAATATCATGAATAATAGAAAATTGGACATATTTCAGTAATTAAGCACTTTAGGTTATAAATTCTACTTCTATGCTTTATGTATCTGAATTTCTACTTCTGCATTCTTTAACATGTATTAAAAACTTCATAAATATTCTAGAAAAATCTCAAATTACCCAGAATGCTTACCTACATAAAACAATCTGTAGGCCAAGTTTATTATTAAAGAGATTATTCATCCTTATTTACATCTTAAATAGTAATTACTGAGAATGTAATTTTTCTAATTAGCTACTAGGAATGTATTTTTCCCATTAATTTGATAGCCAAAAGAGGTCTGATTAGCTGGAAAATATTAAAAACTCCCACATGCATTCATTGTGACTGCTAGAAAAATACCTTTGAAGGGGAAGGGAAAAAAAATAAAGAAACGTTGTGTTTCCAATTAGTGGCTTGTAGCCAAAAATATGAATCAGAGTTATACAGCAAAAAAAAAAAAAAAAAGGGAAAAAAATGTGGCGTAACTAAACAACTGACAACAATCTACAAAACAATTACAGAAAAAAAAAATCTGTGCTCAAGACTTTTTGATGAGGCACAGAAGCCCAAATCAGCAGTGTCTCACATCTTGAGGGGTTTTTCCCTTAGGAACAAAGAACATACCCTTTGAAATGAAGTTAGCAGTGTCTGGGATTCCAGCTCTTTCAGTAGCAAGGTCATTTTCTGACCTAGCTACCGTACCATAATCAATTCCGTCAAAGCTTAAAAAGAAAAGCATAAAAAATACTGCTTTTTGTTGTTTTCAACAGTGAATTATACATACCCAAATGGCAGGAGAGTCAGCCTCATCATTCTAATAATTCACATTTAAAATATAACATCGAAAAATGTTTATAGTTTAGAAAAGTGAAGTGGGAGGAACCTAGTGTTTTACATCTCCATTCAAAACCATCATCTAATTACCACAAATTAGTGAAATTCCACTTTTGCTGGCTGACCCCCATTTATGCTGAGCTGTTTTTTTATTTGCAAAATTAGCATAATAACTGCCCTACCTAGCTCACAAAAATTGTCCTATCTTACAGAATTGCAGGATAAATCAGAAGAGATAATGTAAATAAAAGTACTTTGAAAATGAATGCCCAACATTAATCGAGAGTATGGCATTACCATTCTTTGCATGTTTAACAACATGCAGTACTATATTATTTCTTTCTTATTGGGAATACATTCATTCCTGGAAAAAAGAAAGTTGGTAACAAGGAATTGATATGACTGCAGGATAACTGGCAACACTTCCCAAGGCTTCACTGTTAACACTTAATATTTACTGAGTACAGGATGTCCCCAAGTTATAAAGGTCCCATAAATCCAAACCACTGTCCTTGTCTCAGCCCCCTCCATTTCCTCCCTTCACTCTTATAGGAACTGTATAGGGATGGGGGAAGGGAGTGAAGATTTCAGAGAACCAGGAAGTTCAAAAGTAGAAGAGATTGTGAAGAGAAGTGGAACACCATAGAGCATCCTATCGCCACCTAAACCTTTTGTAGCTGCTACACATCAACTGCAGACATCTCTCTACGCTGGGAAGTAAGGCAAAGGTTAAAAGTCAACAACCAGGAGCTATGACCTGGGATAAAAATAGGCATAGTAAAGTTCACTTAAAGGAAAAAAGACTGATCTCAGTCATTAGCCTTAATCTCTAAAGCCAATCCAATAAAGATAAAATACCAATTGCAAAATATTGACAAACCCACTCACTTTCACTCACAAAGGTACTAGTTTTATCAAACTACCTATTCATTCCGCTCACCTATCTTCTGCTAATCCAATGACCTACCCCACCTGTGACACTAATCAATCCCACTTACCAATGCATCCGCTATATCCAATTTAACCAATCTTTCCCTTATTCCTTCCCAAAGACCCACCCATTCATTATATTTCATCCATCACTGTTCCTTCTCAGCTGTAAGGAACAGCAAGTCATTATGCTGGGGAATCTCTGTACTAATGTCCTTGAGGTAAGCTAGGAAGGAGAAAGCTGGGGGTGAATGGGGTGGAATTGGGGTTGGGAGGAAACCTTCAAACCACCTGCCATTTGGGTAGATAGGTGTATTTTAAAATAATGATTTTTTTAAAAACCACACAAATTGTTAATAGTACTGCTAATAACTAGAAAGATAATTTCCTCAGTCTCCCAATTTAAATAAAGACTTGCAGGAACAAATTTAAAAGAGGACTATGGACATTAAGTTCATCCATGGCTAGTCTTTCCAGTTCAAGAGCAATGCCAGAAAGAACACTCCTACCTCTTCTCTTGAGCCTACTTAGTAACCAGGATGCCTGCTTCTGAGAAAGTGGGTTTGAATACAGCTCTATATTCTATTTATTGGTCCTCTAGAGAGCTTGACCTGTGGTTCATAAGAATGCCCATGGTTCAATGAGTCTGTACTGGAATAGTCTATTACAATTAGTAGTGAGTGGTCAAGTAGGTTTTAAACAGGTATGGGTTGCTCTGTACAGGCTGCCTACTGGAAAACATTGTTAAAGTTTTCTGTCAGTAGTTTCCAAAACTTTTATGCTTCATCCTTGGCCCTTTTTGAAAAACATTTTATCCTCCCCTCCCCCTTCTTTTTAAAAATTTTAAGGGTTAGGATCCTGCGGATAAAGTAAAACCTTTTCTGCTCTTAAGCCTATTTATACAATGAAAATAAAGTTCTCCTTGGGGCATCCTCAGAATTTGGTAACCAGAGTTCTGAATAGGATAAACTAATATTAAAATGAAACCATTCGAATATGATTTAAATAAAAATTCAAGCCAGGAAATTTTAATTTAATCATTTCACAAACTTACAAGCTCACTACATAATATTCTAATTCAGAAAGACAAACACTTTTTGAAAAGTACACACAATATCTTAAGAGAATTCTACTTTGATATATATATATTTTAAATGCTTAACCAAATGTGGTTTCACTTTTTATGTCTTTTAAGACTGCTATAAATCAATTTACAAATATGTAAGAACTATCCTTGCCCGAACCATGTGCTCCAGCTCGAGGTTTGGTAAAACAAAACAGACTGAGTTCCTGGCGAAACATGGCATAAAATGCAGACAGCGGTTCCAATATCTTCTTGCCTGCCTTTTAGACAGGGATAGCCAACATAGCCCAACTTGCATCTCTCCAGCCGCCCCCACCAGGAGGCATCAGCAGCACTCCCCAAGAACGTCCTGTGGTGACAGAACATTCTAGATCTGTGCTGCCCAAAGCAGTAGCTGTAACAATTACTTACGTTATAGTTGTGTACAGAAACGGATACCAATATTGGCTAAATGACTAAAAGATTAACCACCTCAGTTAAACTGAGATTAATTATGCATATTTAGAAGTTATTACTATACCATACAATATTAACAAGCGTGAGCACCAAACATTAACACAAACACTAATATATAAACTACCAGTTTATATATCCTAAATATTTCTTCAACATCCTTATTTTTAGCAAAACAAACATATATATAACTTAAAACTATTTTAGTTGTTTGAATTCTGAAGTTTTTAAGAGATAAAAAAATAGAAGGACACGGGCTTCCCTGGTGGCGCAGTGGTTGAGAGTCCGCCTGCCGATGCAGGGGACACTGGTTCATGCCCCGGTCCGGGAAGATCCCACATGCCGCAGAGCGGCTGGGCCCATGAGCCATGGCCACTAAGCCTGCGCGTCCAGAGCCTGTGCTCCGCAACGGGAGAGGCCACAACAGTGAGAGGCCCGCGTATTGCAAAAAAAAAAACAAACAAAAAAAACAGAAGGACATAATAAAGACCCATACAACTATGCAGTCTTTACCTTTCTTTTCCCGTTTATTCAAAGGCTGCAAAAGAAAGATAACCTTTCCTATTAAATTTCTAAACTGTTTTCTCAAATTAGAATGAAAGGTCCAAACATTCTTTCTACAACCTACAGAAATCATTTTTGTTAGAGGCCAGATTATTTATTTGGTAGTTGCTGATGAATCAAGGTAATTTTAAGTCACTTCACATTTGCATATATTTCTTAAATGGTCACTCTTGATCTTGAAGTTTATTCTAGCTGGTATGACAAATGGATGGCCACTGGATGCCAGTGATGTAATGCATTCAATCTTCAAGACAATGACTAACAATGGAACTGAGAAAATTAGTATGAGAAAAATGTTGCCTAAACATGTTCCTGTTAAATTCTGTATGTTTAAAATGTTTGGAGACAAAAAGGTTTTGTGGACTTAAAACCGACTGACACTAATGGAATGCCAAGCTGTAAACTGCCAGACAGCTGCGGCTGGTAATAAAATGCTAAGACCTGAAGAGCTTTAGCAGAACCTGATTATATGGTAATCCTAGTATCTGAGAAGGCAAAAGAGCTAGAAGAATAACTGATAGGTTGGTTGCTATAGTAACCAAGATAAATTTGTATACTGAATGGGGAAAAACATTGGGGTTGCCATCAGGTATGAGGCCCACATTATGTCTTATGTGCTTTTTCCACAATCTTGAATCACGAGATGACAGACTAACACAAAGACTGCTCAGTTTGAAATAAGAGAATAGATAAGGTTCCACTCTGAAGAGTAAGGAAAGCACCCAATTAAAGGTTTAGCTTGTTAGCAGAATAACATCTGACAGCTAGGGGGGAATAAACCTTGTGAAAGTTTGTAGAAATTAGCTTAGCTCTGGGTAGAAAACAAATGTAGGTTAATTATCAATTCAGGTTAAATACCTACAATTTTTATTACTTTAAATTTTGTTTGAGGTAATTCTTATAGGCTATTAATCTCTTACAGAAAGGATTGTTTAATTCACTGTGTAGGCATGTACCTAAAACAATGCTAAATAGTATGATTTGTCTGGTCTCAGTTACCCATGCCCCAGAAGCAGCCTTAGAACCTGGTCTCTCTACCTTGGCTGCTGGGGCTACCTTCACCACCTACTCCATCTCCATCACCTCCTCCACCACCACCGCCACCACCACTCCTTTCCTCCATACCCCAGGAAGTAATTACCAGAACTGCAGGCAGAGTGTGAGGAGGAAACAGCCTCTTCAAGGTGCTTGCCCGGCAAATTCACCTTACTTTGTCAAAATCAAAACAATGAACCAAAGAGAACACATGGATTGTCATGTAATGTAAAGGTTACACAAGTCTCAAATATCAACAATTAGAAGTTATTTTTTGTTCTGTAGGATCACCACTGAATGGTCAACATCCTAAATCTAGGTTTTTAATATTTTTAAAGATCAAATTTTATCTACCCTATTTTATGAAGTAGGTTATCATAAGAACAGAATAAAGTTTTCAGTTTACAGGAGTTTGTACAGATTCAAATTGAGCCCCCAAATTGCAGTACTGGTTCGGACTGTCCCGCCTCAATGGGTCACCAAACTGACAGTTTGAGGCCACTAAATTTAGAGCTTGAATTTACTAATTAATATGCGGAAGGTTTTCCCCCCACTTCTGTATGATGCTACATGGGTGTGATAAAACAGCATATGTAAATATATTTCTATCATCCACAAAGCCAATAGCAATCAAATATAATCCATGATTAAATACAATTTATGCTTAAATGCCAAATGAACGGCCATTTTTAAGGACTCTTTCCTTAAGTAACCCATAGCAGACAAATACCTTTTTAATTGAAACTTGTATCACTTTTCAATTCAGAGAGAAATGTTTCTGATGCCTAAGTGAGAAGCTGAGTTTTCAACAAAGGCAGCTATGCAAGTTTTTATTTTTCAGACCAAACAATTCTTTGGGGCAGCTTGATCTCAGTTCTCATAACTTAAAAATCAAGATTTTGTCATTACTCCAATCTAAAATAATATACTGTGACTCCAGGGAGATCAGCTCGGTGCTTTGTGACCACCTAGAGGGGTGGGATAGGGAGGGTGGGAGGGAGGGAGACGCAAGAGGGAAGAGATATGGGGATATATGTATATGTATAACTGATTCACTTTGTTAAAAGCAAAAACTAACACACCATTGTAAAGCAATTATACTCCAATAAAGATGTTAAAATAAATAAATAAATAAAATAATACACTGTGACTGACACTAACAAAACAAAACAAATAACCATCCCTGTTCTTAGATTAGCTATTCTGTCACCGTTTTTGATCCTGACTTTGAGAAAATTAGTGGACAAAAGTTAGGATCCTAGAACAGTCCATGTCCTCTGACAGAAAGGCATGAAAGAAACAGAATCATGGTAGATAGCAGTTGACCATCTTAGGAGTCCCGCTAACAGGGTAAGTGCCAGAAACCTACAGCAGGGATACCTGGCAACACTTTCCCTCCTTCTGCAGACAAGGCATCACGGTATAAATGAAGAATCAGGAGACCTGGGTTCTAGTTCTGAGCTTGCCACTAATCAGCGATGTGTCACTTCCCCTGTCTGAGCCTAGGTTTCTCTTTCAGTTAAATGGAAGGGCTGCGCTAAATGATCTCCTGTCCCTTCCTACTCTAAAAATGTTACCATTCTGGCCTTCCTTCCAAGGCCTTTTTAATTGAAACTTGTATCACTTTTCAATTCAGAGAGAAATGTTTCTGAGGCCTAAGTGAGAAGCTGAGTTTTCAACAAAGGCAGCTATGCAACTTTTTACTTTTCAGACCAAACAATTCTTTGGGGGAGCTTGATCTCAGTTCTCATAACTTAAAAATCAAGATTTTGTCATTACTCCAATCTAAAATAATATACTGTGACTCCAGGGAGATCAGCTCGGTGCTTTGTGACCACCTAGAGGGGTGGGATAGGGAGGGTGGGAGGGAGGGAGACGCAAGAGGGAAGAGATATGGGGATATATGTATATGTATAGCTGATTACAAGTATAGCCAAAATACAAATATTTTGGTTGCCAACACAAAAATAAAGAATGCTCAAAATGTCACATTTAATTTTATAACATGTTTCAGTGCCAGCCTTTAGTAGGTATATGTATAATCCACACAAATTAGCAGGAACATTCATTTCATATATAATTTACCCAATAAATATTTAATTTCAAATCTATGGGTCTCGAATCATGTACCCAACACCATCCAGTCTGTTAAACTCTCCTCGAATTAAAGATGAGGAAATGAAATGACTCATAGTCCAGGGCTTTTTTCTACTATACCAAACTTCCTCCTCCCTTTCCTGCTTTATCAAAAGACAGCACGATAGCAGAAAAGAACTCTAGACTGTGAAACTCATCTGGATTCTAGTCCTAACTTTGCCATTAGTTTGCTGTGGCACCTTGGACAAGTCACTTTACTTTTTCCAGGCTTTAGCTTTCACAACATTTTACATGAAGGAGTTTAACTAGATGTCCCTTCCAGCTGTAACATGCTATGATCTTATAACATTCCTATCTGACAAAACAAGATACACATTCTTGAAACAGAAAGTGGGAATTTCTAGCCAAGAGAACTGAAAAGTTTGTGCTGCTAGTTCTAAATATATGCATCAGTTCAATTTAGCAAGTTGGTCCTAAAGCATTTTACTCCAGCATCTCTTGGAGGAGGTTACCCTGTATAAACACACACACACACACACACACCACACACCCAGTATGGGGCAGCTATGATGTACTAGAAAAAATACTGGAGTAGAAGTCCGAAGAACTGGTTTCAAATCCCAGCTTTCACTTATAAGCTGTGTCTCCTAGGCCAATTCATTAACCTCTCTGAGCCTAAGGTTTCTCATTAAAACGGAGATAAGAATAAGGAAACCTGACTTGAAATACCAATCAAAATAAAGCATTATAACTGATGCACACTGCAAAGCTGTACAAGTGGAGATGATCTGCCACTGTGTTATAATAGGGTGCATTCGAATCAAGCCTTTCTATAAACAACTGGGCTTATTTTTAATTTATTAAATTTGCTTTCAAAGAGTAGAATAACAAAGTTGAAGACACCACTGGAGGGGGAAAAGAAGAAATAAATCAATTTTAGGAAATGGATTGTTTATCTGGATTCTGCTGATTAACAAAACACGAGATAACTCTCAACAGTCTACTCAGTTTACTACAATTTGGTGAAATGGTCTGTGTACTCTAGAACGCGCAATGCAAGGAACATTTCTTAAAGTGCCCAAACTCAGTCTGTTAACTTCTTAGAGTTTGTATGGTATGCTACTCCAAGTATATCTCAAGGGAGAGAGGATACTTCTAATGACCAGATATCTAGTGATACCATGTGTTTCCACAAATCAAGATTTCTCACTGCATTTCTAGGTTGTTAGTTACCCATCCAAGTCTCCTCACAGTACCTTATGCAAAATGACAAAAACTGTCACAAAGGACAGAGGAAATGCTAATGATGCCAACCTTGTGCAGTCCTCCCAGTACTGCTAGTTCTTTTCAGATGCAATTCTCCAGATGAGTCTAATTCTCTTCCAAATCCCCTCACTAATGCAGGATGGAGCTGAAAAATTCACAGACTAACAGTTTTATCTACAGAGCTCAACACTCTCAATATATAGGCAGGTTAGAGTTAAAATCAGAAGGCTGGGTCCCAAGAGATGTTTTTACTTTTCACCTAGCATATCAAAGGATCAAAGTGCTTGAGAAACTATATTATCCCACGAGGGAATAAGTGACTTTATCAATTCTATCAAAATGACTCATTCGGTTTGGATATGTTAAATAACTCCAAGTTCTGCATACTTCCTCCCAAAGTAAGCACTGTGTGAAGTTAAATTTGCTAATTCCAAGAAAGGAAGGAGAAGTGAATGAACATTGCAGTTCTTTCTCTGTGCCAGGTACTGGACTACTAGGCAGTTTACACAGGTCCTGATGTAGCTGTCCTTCAAACTTAAATTTGTTATATTCATTGAAAAGGAACAATATTCACATAGCTCTAAATTGATTAAATCATGTCGACGGTTATTTCCCTTCCCCCTCCACGCGTGCACACACACACACACACACACACACACAACAACAACAACAACTAAAGGATTAGGTCTCTTATTTAACCTGAATTGACAGTTCATTACTTTAAAGGGAATACCAAAAAGACAAAATTTAATTTCAGGGGGCTCCAATGTACTTGGTAATCCAAGTGAATTTTCTATCCTCTAACATCTAGCTATGAACTTGTTTCATATATTGAACTTGAAGGAGATTCAATGCCATCTCAAGATTGGCCATTGCAGCCCCCAAATCCCATAACAGTGATTTGAACGTTGGTGGAAACACACTCATCAGTGATCTACCAACGTAGAAAGTTCTCTCTGATTTTGTTGCTGTAACTTTTGAGGTATATATTATATATAATACATATTAGGTTTTAGAACGACTTCTAGAATGTACAGATAACATTATCTGCATTAAGATATTTCTTCCACGGGTAAGCTTGCAAATTGAAGGCAGCTGACTCCTGGAACCATATTAGTGACTTACATTAACATACAAATTTTACCGATTTTCAAGTTCTTATCGCATGAAAATGTATTTCACTGCCTCTAGTTCCACACAAGCCCAGTAGAAGAGTTCGGTGAAATCGCTTTAAACATATTCCAACTTTGAAAAGTGGAGGAGTGGGTAAATAGAAGTCCCAGGCAAGCGAAGCATTCCAACTACTCTATTTCCTACTCAGAATCTCCCGTATTAATCACCACTAAAACATCTTGCAGAATTAGATAAAGAGCACAAAGCTGTGGCTCTCCTAACCACAGATTACTCAGCACTTGTTTGTATCTCTGTAGTCGGTTGTGCACATTTATGTCCGGCTACGCTTTTAAGACCGCATTCTCCCTAATGGCAAAGGACCTTGTCTTCGATTTCCTTTGCCTCACGGCAAGGTGCTATTTTAATAAAACACCGTGGATCTAGAGTACATCACCTAGAGGACTTTCCTAAGTAAACACCCAATCGTCCCCCCCCACTCCACGCTCCGCTCCTTTTCTTTCTGTGCAACGAAGAGAAGAAGGCAAAATAGGGAGAGGTACAGTCACCCCTGAAACGAATAGGTAAGTTAGCGGCAAAAGAAAAAAAAAACTGGGCACTGTAATTTCTCCTGTTGCTGCTCCTTTAAACTATGGCCCCCAAGGCTAAAACGGATGTTTCCAAAGTATGCTCTGAACCCCACAAATACAAATCTCCGGCTCTCAGGTTCGTAAACTGTCCCACCTCTTAGAAAGCTGGACAAGACAAGAAAGGAACCCCTGGGGCCGTTCACCAGGGAAAAGAGGAGGGTTTGCCCGAAGTGGCCAATCGCCCTCCCCCGACTGTCTCTTAAGTGCCCGAGGGAGGCGGAGAGGAGCAGCGGTGGCGGACACAGCCGGCCCTGGGAGGGGTGTAGGGGGGAAGGCACGGGGGAAGGCACAGGGGAAGCCGGGGGACGGGGACGCCCGGCTTGTGGGCCATGGCTCCGGTTACTTACCCTACAGGGTAGCCGCCCCCTAGGTGCACATCTTCAGGGGCATCAAAGAATTCCTCTGTGTCGCTTTCCGACGCCATTTATAAGACACACCCGCGGGTGAGGGAGCCGGCGCCGCCTGGAGGGAGGGTGACTCTCGTCTCCTCCTCGTCGTCCTCCACCCCGGCGAGGCCGTGGGGAGGTGGGCCCCGGGGAAGGATGAGGAGGGAGCAGACGATCTGAAGTGAGGAGCCGGACAGTGGCAGGGGACCGCCGGGAGCTGCCGGACTGAGGGAATGACCAGCAGTGCGGCCGCCTGAGGAGGCGCCGGTGGGTTCAGGGACTGTTGCTGCCGCCGCTCCCGGCGATAGGTGTATGAGGAGAGCGAGAGAAGAGGCGGTGGCTCTCCTCAGTGGGGGAGGGCGGGCACGCCGACGACAGCAGCTCCAATTTCTCCCGCAGCTGCAATTACAGCAGCTGGGAAAGCTAGTTGCCCGCAAAATACGGACGCTCACCAACCCTCGCGAGATTTCTGGAGAGGCCTGTAAGGCGTGGGCGGAGCGAAGAGGAGGCGGGGGCGGTTCCTGGGAAGCAGCGCTCAGATTTCTTGTACTCGAAAAGCCTATCAAAACGGCGCAAGCGCGTTGAGGGCGTTCGGTGAGGGCCGGAAGTAGCGGGGAAGGGTGGTGATGAGCGTCCTAAGGGGAGGAGTCTAGAACCCGCGCAGGAGCGGCGAGGTTCCCCGGCCTTGAGAGCGCGCCCGACGTAGGTGGGGTCCGGCAGAGTGTTCTACCCACTAACTCTGCAGTTCCAAAGAGGCATTTTTAGAGGGGTGATTTGGGGTCTGCTTTTTTTCTTCCAAGGAAATGCTGTCGGGAAAAGTTAGCATTGTGGTTTGAATCTACTTCGTTTTAATTTTTCCAAGCGCGGAATATCCCACCCTAGGGAGTAGGCAGGTCCACCTCCTCTAGCGTTACGGGCATAACCCGTCTTATTTACTACAAGCTGTCTAATTGAGATCCCTAGATACGATCCTGCCGGCCAGAGGGTGGGGTCCAAGAGAGATACGTGGGGAGCGTGACAGTTGCATGGAGTAATGATGGATTTGTTGCTGGAGCTGAGCCACTGTAGGGCCTCCGGTTACTTTCTCCCTACAAATACGCATTTTTGCCGACACTTAACGCGAGAGAAATTCTTACATACTGGCCAAGATGTGCGTCAGCCAAATGGTAAATATATATTGAGCAGATTCCGTTGCAAGGCTAAGAGCTAGTAACTTAATTCTAATCCTCGACTGCCCAATGTCCAGTGATGAAAATAGAAAGGTGCTTTTTAAAAGACCAAGATGTTCTTTCTTAACGCATCATGGACCATCAAAGTGATAATACTGACTTCCTATGGGATTGGGAGGCACATTTACTTTTCCCACTGCCATGACAGGAAGGAAGGCGCTCTGATCCGTTTGCAGCCTCAATTGTTGCTCAAGATGGTCACAGAAAAGATAAGTGGGACCAGTGGCATGGCCTCAGGCTGGAATGGGGCTCTAGATTACTCCGGAAAGCAACCAGGAAAAGATCTGCAGTTGTGTAAAACCAAATGCCATAGATTGTGTATTCTTTAACACCCTAGAAGTTCAGGGAAAACGCTGCATAATGAAATAGGGTAATATTTTTTGCAGTAAACCATATGATTATTCATACGTGGTAAATAAATACCAGTAAATAGCCTCCTTCAGTTCAGATCAGCTACTACTGTCAAGTAAGTTTAGGTTAGAGTAATTTAACTGTCAATAAGTTACTAAAAGTACAAAACAAAAATGGTTTCCAGAGCTTTGGGGATTTAAGAATTGCACATAAGGGATTTGTGGATCCTTTGAGGACATGACTTTTGGCACTGTCCAATAATTATTAGCTTTTTTTGTTGTTTAAAAATATTTATTTAGGGCTTCCCTGGTGGTGCAGTGGTTAAGAACCTGCCTGCCAACGCAGGGGACACGGGTTTGAGCCCTGGTCCGGGAAGATCCCACATGCCGCGGAGCAACTAAGCCCGTTCGCCACAACTACTGAGCCTGCGCTCTAGAGCTTGCAAGCCACAACTACTGAAGCCTGTGCTCTGCAACAAGAGAAGCCCGCACACTGCAACCAAGAGTAGCCCCCGCTCGCCGCAACTAGAGAAAGCCCGGGCGCAGCAACGAAGGCACAACACAGCCAAACATGAAAATAAATAAATAAAATAAATAAATTTATTTAGCTGCATCGGGTCTTAGTTGCGGCACGGGGGATCTTTTAGTTGTGGCATGTGAACTCTTCGTTGCGGCATGCGGGATCTAGTTCCCTGACCAGGGATCGAGCCCTGGCCCCCTACATTGGGAGCACAGAGTCTTAGCCACTGGACCACCAGGGAAGTCCCTAGCTTTTATGTGTTTTAAACATGTTAATTTCCTAGGTATAAAAATATATCTCAAAGTACTAACTTTTTATTTTGTTGCTCACTAGGAGAGATATGCTATTTTCCTTATGGATTATGGAAAGATACAAGTAAATAAACTACCTGAATTTATTCTCTTCCTAGCTTTCTGATAGTGAATTTACATTTGCCTTAAAAATTAAAGTTTGGGGCTTCCCTGATGGCGCAGTGGTTGAGAGTCCGCCTGCCGATGCAGGGGACACGGGTTTGTGCCCCGGTCCGGGAAGATCCCACATGCTGCCGAGCGGCTGGGCCCGTGAGCCATGGCCACTGAGCCTGCGCGTCCGGAGCCTGTGCTCCGTAACGGGAGAGGCCACAACAGTGAGAGGCCCGCATACCGCAAAAAAAAAAAAAAAAAAATTGAAGTTTGGTGTCATGTATTATTCTAGGTGCTGAGGATAATTCAAAGATGAAAAAGACAACTTAGTTCCTCTCTTCCAGAAGCTCACAATCTAACAATGGATGAAAACACAGAGTCCCAATTTGGTGCTTTTTTTCACTATACCATACCACCTCTCTTGGACCTTTTAAGGTACTTTAAACATTATACTTAGAAAACAGTTAAAATGAACTAGGAAAGATTAAGCTGATAACATTTTTAGAGCTGTTAAAATTATCTATGTAAATGCTTTTATCAATTTTATGAGAAAGTGAATTTCTGGGAACATCAAAACACATGTGTACCACCTATGATCGTTTTTAAAGATGTCAGAAGATGTGTTTGTTTTGCCTGAAACATCTGTTCTTGAGTTTTAAAGGAGCAGGTTTTAGGCTTAGTCCAAGGCAGTGGTTTTGAAGCCTTTCTCCTTATTAGAAATGGAACCCTTTAATCAAGCCTAATTTCATGCAAAAGTCCACATATCATAAAAATAAAAACAATTTTAGTTGAAGCAGGGATAGTTCAGTTTCCTGCCTGCTTGGCCTTCCTTGAGTCTCAAGAGACTGCTGCAAGGCTCCATCAAAAAAAAAAAAAAAAAGAAAGAAAGAAAGAAAAAGAAAGTTATTGGTCCAAAGCAGGGGTTGGAAAATTATGGTACTGGTACACTAGACAAATCTGTCCTGCTGTCTCTTTTTGTAAATAAAGTTTTATTGGAACACAACCAGCCCTATTTGTTTATATATTGTATATGTTTGCTTTCAGAGCAGAGTTGAGTAGTCGGGACAGAGACTCTATGGCCCTCAAAGCCTAAAATATTTACTCTCAGCCTCTTTGCAGAAAAATTTTGCCAACCCCTGATCCAGAGGATACTATTTTCTAGGGTAACTGAGAACTGAAATTACACTCAAATTAAATGGTTGTTTGAATTAGTTTCACAACAGAATTGTATAATGGCACAAAATTATACGTATAGATAAAAATGAGAAGAAAATATTTTCCCACCTGGCTCATTTCCAATGACTATAAAAACTGCACAGGTCTAGGGCTAAGGTGGGTTTAAGGAAACTTTTTATGCCTCCTTATCTGCACAGCATAAACTCTACTTAGGAGTTTCAAAGGCTAGGGTCACAGCCAGTGTATAGAACAGCTTGTCTGTGGGATACTTGCTCTCTCCTCTTGTCAAGAATAATACAAAATGGCGGTATCCTTGGAGCCAATATTGCTCCAACCCCAAGGATAATCACTCAAAACATCAGTAACAAAACTGTGATGCATGTAGGCTTTTGTTATAAACAAGAGCTAACATGATAACTCAGGGGAAAACTTTTTATGTACAGGGTTAGGTGATTTGAGATACAATATTGACATGAAAAGATTTAATATTATAATCTCTGTGAGAGTTTTTGTGGATTTTGAAATATAAGAATCCATGAAAAAAATCATTCTGAAACTGGCCACAGTTTGTCAGGGCCAAGACTAAATTCTGTAATCATCAACTTTCAATTATCTGTTTGAAAAGTCAGTTGTGTTACAGACTATAATAGTACAAATTCAAAAAATCTATTTGGCTTTGGAATTTTTATATCTTTTTCAGGTCTACTCCACCTTCTTAATGATAGTTTATGTTCATATTAAAATGAATTTTCAATCTCTGAGCACACAAGAACTGAAAGTAGAGAGTGGTAGTCTAGAAATGTGTCAAGAGACACAGAAAAGCCAGCCTGACTCTTAAAATGTGTTAGTATTGTGCAATGGAATATTTTGTAGCCACGTATTACTATTCAGGACCCTGGAAGAAAGCTAACTGGAATTATCTTAAACAAAAAAAGGGAATTTATTCACTAACATAGTCAAGTACAGACTGCTCTAACACTTGTCTATTCCTTTGTGACTAATATATTAGAGACAATTTAAGCGGAAGGTGAATTTTGCATTTGCTTATGTGCAATTTTGTCAGCCAGATACAGGTGAAAACAGAAAACTACACCCAGATGAATCAAGTTGCGTAGGAATACACAAAATACACGCACACAGACCTCAGACGTCTACCAGTTACCTCACTTCATTGTGTGTTTTGAGTCACACTCATCCACATGGAGTGTTACAGCTTTCCATCTGATTTCAGATAACCCTCCTTCCACCACTTCACAATAATTCACAAGTTGCAACCCTTCTGATAACCCATTTCCACAAGCAAACTTTAGTTCTTTTTCAAAATAAAGCACCATATTTATTGTAGTATTTATGTATTTCTTAACCATTTAACGTGTAAAACTGCTACCATTTTCATTAGGTTTGTATCTTTTTGTGTATGTGTCACTGACAGTTCTTAAATGTTGCACTCATAGCCCCATTTCCCCCATAAGCCCTGTGGTTTTTATTGAACAACTTTGCATAACGCAGTAATTTTGTGGGAAAGCATATGTTGTCTTTTTTAAATTTTATTTATTTATTTTTGGCTGCATTGGGTCTTCGTTGCTGCACGAGGGCTTTCTCTAGTTGCGGCGGGCAGGGCTACTCTTCCTTGTGGTGCGCGGGCTTCTCATTGCAGTGGCTTCTCTTGTTACGGAGCATGGGCTCTAGGCACGCAGTCTTAGTAGTTGTGGCGCATGGGCTTAGTACTTGTGGCGCACAGGCTTAGTTGCTCTGCGGCGTGTGGGATCTTCCTGACCAGAGCTCGAACCCGTGTCCCCCACATTGGCAGGCAGATTCTTAACCACTGTGCCACCAGGGAAGTCCCCATATGTTGTCTTATAGCAGCACAGACTATAGTCCAGATGAAGTAGCTTTAGGCATGGCTGGATCTAGGGTCTAAGATATATCAAAACTTTCTCTTTCTGTCTGCCTCTCTTCTTTGCTTATCTCTGCTTGTTTTTGTGCTTTGGCTTCAATTTTCCTATCACAGACAGCTTCCTTTTTGTACTCAGCAAAGATGGCTGCAGGCAACTTCAGTTTATAATGTCTTAATAATTCTCAATCCCAAAGGAAGTAAAACTTTCTCTTGGTGTTGATATATTAAATCTCAGGGTCTATGTTGATTGGTCTTAGGAAACCTCTCTGGGTCAACTGATTCCCTGCCACACACCATGTGGGGAGAGACTACTGTGATCATCTTCCTCACGGACCACATGGAGTATGCAATGGATGTTTTTTTCAAGAAAGGGTTACTAGCAGACAGGAACAACGTGCTAACCACCAGCAGTTAAGGGGTAAGTCTCTTTATTCATTGACATGACAGGAGCTCATGATGCATTAAAATGAAAACAGATGTCATGAAATAACTGCATGAGGAATAATCCCAGTTATGTAAGATTATTTATCTGTGTATCTATATGTGTATATAAGCATAGGGAATTCTGGAAGAATATTCATAAATGCTTGATGGTGATTGTCTTTGGTTGCTGATTAAAATAATAATGAAAGTTTTGGTTATTTGTACCTTTATATAATGACTCAGTTTTCTACGGTGAATATGTATTACTTTGTAAACAAGGGGAAAATGTTGAAAGAAAATATATAAGCAATCATATACAAGGTAGACTTACACACAAAATGAAGATCTGAGATTCATTCCCAATATAGTGCATGACTGTGAGTCCTGGGCCTATTACAGGTGTCACACTTAGCTTTTGGAACAGTTTAATAAGGGCCACTGAGAAAATGAACTTGGAAAAAATAGTCATATTTTCTGCACTGCAGGCCTGACACACAAAGAGAATGGTAACGGTAATTTCCAAAGCAACTGTGAAGTGGTGCACTGATATGGAGCTTCTAGAAGCAAAGTATAATATTAGAGGTTCACTTGTAAATAATATGGACTAAGCATAATTTTGTTTTTCAAAACAATAAGCAGTATATGTGGCCTGATCTAAAGAGAGAAAAACTAAGACATATGAAACTTATGCTTTAAAATTTCACTCCAGGTCAAAATCTGAGGAAGAGATCTTTTATTTTTCTTTCAGGGAAGAAAAGGAATATATACATACATACATATATATACATATATACATATGTATTTTTTAATTGGTGAAACAATCTAGTGGCAAACATTTATATAGAAATATCAATCAGGCTAATGCATGTGTGCGTGCTGTTACAATTGGAAGGGACTTTAAAGGTCACTAGTGTAAGCCTCATATCTAATGCATGAATTCTTTTTACAAACTTCCCCGATAAGTGGTCACTCAGGGACATGGAACTTACTATTTACCCAGTCCATTTTTTTGATAAATGTTAACGAATCTCTTCATTGTATTTAGCCCAAATCTGCATTTCTGTATTTTCCTTCCACTGGTTATAATTCTGGCTACTAAATCCATACAAAACCTTTAATCTATTTAAAGATGATTATCAGTCCTCTTTATGTTCTTCATCTTGGGAGCATACAGTTGACCCTTGAACAATGTGGGGGTTAGAGGTCAAAAAATCCACTTATAACTTTACAGTTGGCCCTCCGTATCTGTGGTTACGCATCTTCGGATCCAGCCAACCTCGGTTCACGTAGTACTGTAGTATGTATTTATTGAAAAAGATCCACATATAAGTGCACCTGCACAGTTCAAATCCGTGTTGTTCAAGGGTCAACTGTATGCTGATTTGTTTATGCTGAATGTGTTCAGAGACAAAGATAAGTGGGAATTTGAGCTGCACAATTAAAGTGGTACATTAAATAAGTATGTGATAATATGTGTACATAGTAAACATATTCACCTTATGTACAGGATACCTGTTTAATGGTGTGCCCTCTATGTGTACCTAGTGATAATATGTTACATCAGAATCACTCTTTATGCTTTCTGAGACAGTTTTACATGTCTTATGTCATTCAATGATAAAATAATAATTGCTATCTTTAAATTAGTGCTAGATACTGTATTAAGTGCTTTGCACATATTATTTCACTTAATCCATCATGCACTATATGAGGAATATACTACTATTATCCCCATTTTGTAGGTAGGGAAACTGAAGTTTAGAAGAGTTAAGTAACTTACCCAGAGTTTTACAGCTAGCATTTAGTGGTGAAGATTTAAGCCCAAGGTCACACTTATTTTATTTTATTCTATTTTATTTTATTTTTGTTATCTTCCCAGAGTTTCCTCTAGTTTGACTAACTTATAGCAAATGAGCCATGTTAATGAGTGAAGTGTCTGAAATAATAATATTACAACAAAAGAATTAAAGCAATTGGTTGATATTTCTTTTTTTCCCACTTTTTATGGTATTTATCTAAATAGGAACATCTCAACATTGGTGTTTATGGTAGGCAGAATTTTAAGATAGACCCTTAAGATTTCCTAGCTTCTTCTATACACACATCTTCTCCCAGTTATTCAATTCAATGCTAATCTAGGTGCTGCTATGAAGGGATTTTGCAGATGTAATTAAAGTCCCAAATCAGTTGTCTTTAAGATAGCGAGATTATACCTGTGGATCTGACCTAATCACATGAGCCCTTTAAAAGCAGAATTTTCTCTGACTGGTGGGAAAAGGAAGTCAGAGAAATACACTCTGGCAGGCTTGGAAGAAAGCAAACATCTAAAAAAAAAGAAAGCAAACATCTAAAAAGAAGAAAGCAAACATCTATGCTGTATACTGCCTTTGTGGCCAAGGGGTGTGGAATGTGGCCTCTAGGAACCAAGAGTAGCTCCCTGCTGATAGTAAGGAAAGGGGGACCTCAGTGTTCTGGCTACAGGGATCTGCGTTCTGCCGACAACCTGAATGGGGTGGGAAGAGGATCCCAAGCTCCATACGAGAAAGCAGCCTAGCTGACATCTTGATTTCAGCCTTGTTAGACCCTGAGCAGAGAGCTCAGCCACACTACCCAGCCTTCTGATTTACAGAACTGTGAGCTAACAAATTCGTATTTTTTTAGGCCACTTTTTTAGGCCACTAACAAATTGGTAATTTGTTATGAAACAATAGAAAACGACTCCAGGGGTACATATCCTTATCTTCCCTCTGCTAGTTAAGAACCATGAATCTAGGTAGGTCACGGCAAAACAAGTGTGATACATCAGCAGGTGCTGTTTGCTTTCTGAAGTCCTTGAGTGCACTTGGGAATAAATGTAACACTGGGAGTGAACATTAAGGTGTAATATAACAGAAGAAAAAACAGTGAGATCAGAAAAAATTACCTAACATGCATTTAAGATATGAAAGAAGTATCTTGCTTCACATACACTCACACACAGTACACCCAAAATTCAACCCCGTTTGCAAAATATTCTCCAGAACCGCAGCAATCCTGCTACCCGTGTGATGTTAGGGACTCTCTGGTTCCCTTGCTTCTGTGGTCTTTAACCATTGAGTGAACCTGCCTGCCTTTAGAATTTAGACTTAGTTTCACTGTTAATCTTACTACTGACCTTCCAGTATTTTTATATGGCTTCACAGTGGTTGCTTGATCATTCATTCATTCTTTCATTCATTCAACAGAGGGCTTGCTATATGCTAGGCATTGTACTAGTAGTGGGTTAACAGTGGTATAACAGTCCTTCTGGGCTGGGCTTTTCATCCCTGTCACCTAAACTCTTAATTTGAGCTCTGACTTGTAGCTTCAGTACTCTGTGCCTGGCATCTGACACATGTAATCCAGGTCACCCTGAATAACTAAATGCCTAGCTTTTCATTTATGGCTTTTGCCTATGTTCCTCATCTTTGAAGCCTAAACTTCTGGTCACCAGCCTTCTCCAGCTTGCCTTGACCACAGTCTTCCAATGTTCCCTGGCTAGTACTAAGTTATGGACTTGAAATCTAGCTTGTCATGCCAAATATTTTCTCCTACTTCAGTCATCCTCTCCATCTGGGTCACACTGGCTGGCCATTCTCGTTGGTCAGTATCTCTTCAATCTTTAGACCCAGCTTGACCATATACATCTTGAAGTTGAGAAATAGTAGACATAATTTTAGTTTTTCAAAATTTTAACAAAGTTTTATACCTAAAAGGGCCATTTTGTCAAAAGTAGACAATTTGTTTAAAAACTAATCAGGGACCTGACCTCAGTCTTGGACAAAAGTCTGAAAGTCATGACCTAAGAAGAGGGATGGGGAGATGAAAAGGGAATAATCACTTGTGCTGTACCAGTGATCTGGCTGGCTTTTTACATGTTATCTCAGTCATTCAGTTCTCAAACCTTCCCCCACTGTGTTTATTAAAAAATTTTTATACGTAGGGACCTGAAGCACAGTAGCAGGGTCAGAATTTGAACTTAGGTGTACCTGGCCCTTAAATGCACACTTTTCCCAGTATACTGCATCAAAATGCATACTTTTCTCTCTGTTTTTCCTTTTGGAGATTGCAGAATGGTCAAGCTAGGAGTTAGAATTAATAGAGCTCACCTATCAGATACCACTTCAGACTCTGAAGGAAATGTCTGTGTTGATTATACAGAATCGCATGTCTAGTATTCTGAAAAAGACCATAAGGTTTATTCAAGCAACTGTGCTCATTGCCCTTTGCTCTTTTTGAAGATGACACGAATGGACACCCTGATTGTGGTCAATCCAGGATTCTCATGTGGGCAAATGAAACGTTGATATTTGCCTAATAATTTAGTAGACAAAGTGAGCAAGCTCGCTAAATGTGGCCTGAATCTGAGGATTTGTATTTCGCTAACTGTGGAAAATTCATAGCCATTCTCTCTTATTCTCTTTGATATTTCCTTCTAGAACTTCCACTAGATGCATGTCGATCCGTCTCATTATATCCTCCATATGTCTTCACCTGTCTTTCATATTTTCCCTTGTGTGTATTTTGGTATTTATTTGTGAGCACACATTTCATTGGAACTTTCTCTCTGAAGATTGAAACCTGGGTTTAAAGTGAACACTTCTAGGGGAGAGTTGCTCCTACTACTCACCTGGGAATACTGCCAGTCCAGGACTATTTTAAGCTAAATTTCTGGTATGAGGTGTTTTGGCCATAGAGGTAATGTGATTTCTGGGCCCAGACCTGCCTGGGGTTATGATGTCTAAAGGAAATTTCTCTCTCTCTCTCTCTCTCTCTCTTCTACGCAGAGCCAAAACCAGGACAAGCACCTATCTCTACCATCTGCCTCTGGGTGGTAGTTTTGCCCCCATTCATCCATGAAGAGCATCACCCTTTGGGGGTCTGACTTTAAGCAGAGAAAGAAAGGGATGGTGTGTGCCTGATCTAACTTCTAACCTTGCCTGGGCCCCAGGATTTGTCTTTTTGGTCCCTTGCACTCGACTAGCCCATTAAAACTACTAGGATTTTTTGAACTATAGGGTTATTAGGAACCAGTAGCTATCCAAAGGTAGTTGCCACCTCCAGAGCTTCCTCTTTATTCTGCATTACTGCTGACATGTCCTTACTGGCTCTTATTTTCCCACTATCTCAACTATCAGCCCTGCATTTAAAAGGATATATTCTATCATACCTATCTATCTATCTGCCTATCATTTTAAGATGTACTAAACTGGAGGTATTTCTTTGGCTATCTCTTCTGCCATATTTCCTCAATTCAATTCTTTTTTAAAAAAATTTTAATCTACTTTTTATTTCTTTTAATTTTTTTGAATTTTTGAATTTTATTTTATTTATTTTTATATGCAGGTTCTTATTAGTTATCCATTTTATACATATTAGTGTATACATATCAATCCCAGTCTCCCAATTCATCCCACCCCCACCCCCACCCCCCACCACTTTCCCTCCTTGGTGTCCATACGTTTGTTCTCTACATCTGTGTCTCTATTTCTGCCCTGCAAACCAGTTCATCTGTACCATTTTTCTTGGTTCCACATACATGTGTTAATATACTATATTTGTTTTTCTCTTTCTGACTTACTTCACTCTGTATGACAGTCTCTAGATCCGTCCACGTCTCTACAAATGACCCAGTTTCGTTCCTTTTTATGGCTAAGTAATATTTCATTGTATATATGTACCACTCTTCTTTATCCATTCATCTGTCGATGGGCATTTAGGTTGCTTCCATGACCTGGCTATTGTAAATAGTGCTGCAGTGAACATCGGGGTGCATCTGCCTTTTTGAATTATGGTTTTCGCTGGGTATATGCCCAGTACTGGGATTGCTGGGTTGTATGGTAATTCTATTTTTAGTTTTTTAAGGAACCTGCATACTGTTCTCCACAGTGGCTGTATCAATTTACATTTGCACCAACAGTGCAAGAGGGTTCCCTTTTCTCCACACCCTCTCCAGCATTTGTTGTTTGTAGATTTTCTGATGATGTCCATTCTAACTGGTGTGAGGTGATACCTCATTGTAGTTTTGATTTGCATTTCTCTAATAATTAGTGATGTTGAGCAGCTTTTCAAGTGCTTCTTGGTCATCTGTATGTCTTCTTTGGAGAAATGTCTATTTAGGTCTTCTGCCCATTTTTGGATTGGGTTGTTTGTTTTTTTAATATTGAGCCGCATGAGCTGTTTATATATTTTGGAGATGAATCCTTTGTCCGTTGCTTCGTTTGCAAATATTTTCTCCCATTCTGAGGGTTGTCTTATCGTCTTGTTTGTAGTTTCCTTTGCTTTGCAAAAGCTTTTAAGTTTCATTAGGTCCCATTTGTTTATTTTTGTTTTTATTTCCATTACTCTAGGAGGTGGGTCAAGAAAGATCTTGCTGTGATTTATGTCAAAGAATGTTCTTCCTATGTTTTCCTCTAAGAGTTTTATAGTGTCCTGTCTTACATTTAGGTCTCTAATCCATTTTGAGTTTATTTTTGTGTGTGGTGTTAGGGAGTGTTCTAATTTCATTCTTTTACATGTAGCTGTCCAGTTTTCCCAGCACCACTTATTGCAGATACTGTCTTTTCTCCATTGTATATCCTTGCCTCCTTTGTCATACATTAGTTGACCATAGGTGCGTGGGTTTATCTCTGGGCTTTCTATCCTGTTCCATTGATCTGTATTTCTGTTTTTGTGCCAGTACCATATTTTCTTGATTACTATAGTTTTGTAGTATAGTCTGAAGTCAGGGAATCTGATTCCTCTAGCTCCATTTTTTTCCCTCAAGACTGCTTTGGCTCTTCGGGGTCTTTTGTGTCTCCATACAGATTTTAAGATTTTTTTGTTCTAGTTCTGTAAAAAATGCCATTGGTAATTTGATAGGGATTGCATTGAATCTGTAGATTGCTTTGGGTAGTATAGCCATTTTCACAATATTGATTCTTCCAATCCAAGAACATGGTATATCTCTCCATCCATTTGTATCATCTTTAATTTCTTTCATCAGTGTCTTATAGTTTTCTGCATATAGATCTTTTGACTCCTCAGGTAGGTTTATTCCTAGGTATTTTATTCTTTTTGTTGCAGTGGTAAATGGGAGTGTTTCCTTAATTTCTCTTTCAGATGTTTCATCATTAGTTTATAGGAATGCAAGAGATTTCTTTCTGTACATTAATTTTGTATCCTGCAACTTTACCAGATTCATTGATTAGCTCTAGTAGTTTTCTGGTGGCATGTTTAGGATTCTCTATGTATAGTATCATGTCATCTGCAAACAGTGACAGTTTTACTTTTTCTTTTCCAATTTGTATTCCTTTTATTTCTGTTTCTTCTCTGATTGCTGTAGCTAGGACTTCCAAAACTATGTGCAATAATAGTGGCAACAGTGGACATCCTTGTCTTGATCCTGATATTAGAGGAAATGCTTTCAGTTTTCACCATTGAAAATGATGTTTGCTGTGGGTTTGTCATATATGGCCTTTATTATGCTGAGGTAGGTTCCCTCTATGCCCACTTTCTGGAGAGTTTTTATCATAATTGGGTGTTGAATTTTGTCAAAAGCTTTTTCTGCATCTATTGGGATGATCATATGGTTTTTATCCTTCAATTTGTTAATATGGTATATCACATTGATTAATTTGCGTATATTGAAGAATCCTTGCATCCCTGGGATAAATCCCACTTGATCATGGTGTATGATGCTTTTAATGTGTTGTTGGATTCTGTTTGCTAGTATTTTGTTGAGGAGTTTTGCGTCTATATTCATCAGTGATATTGGTCTGTAATTTTCTTTTTTGTAGTACCTTTGACTGATTTTGTTATCAGGGTGATGGTGGCCTCATAGAATGAGTTTGGGAGTGTTCCTTCCTCTGCAGTTGTTTGGAAGAGTTTGAGAAGGATGGATGTTAGCTCTTCTCTAAATGTTTGATAGAATTCACCTGTAAACCATCTGGTCCTGGACTTTTGTTTGTTGGAAGGTTTTTAATCACAGTTTCAATTTCATTACTTGTGATTGGTCTGTTCATATTTTCTACTTCTTCCTGGTTCAGTCTTGGAAGGTTATACCTTTCTAAGAATTTGTCCATTTCTTCCAGGTTGTCCATTTTATTGGCATAGAGTTGCTTGTAGTAATGTCTCATGATCCTTTGTATTTCTGCGGTGTCCATTGTAAGTTCTCCTTTTTCATTTCTAATTTTATTGATTTTTGAGTCCTCTCCCTCTTTTTCTTGGTGAGTCTGGCTAATGGTTTATCAGTTTTGTTTATCTTCTCAAAGAACCAGCTTCTAGTTTTATTGATCTTTGCTGTTGTTTTCTTTGTTTCTATTTCATTTATTTCTGCTTTGATTTTTATGATTTCTTTCCTTCTACTAACTTTGGGTTTTGTTTGTTCTTCTTTCTCTAGTTTGTTTAGGTGTAAGGTTAGATTGTTTATTTGAGAAGTTTCTTGTTTCTTGAGGTAGGCTTGTATTACTATAAACCACCCTCTTAGAACTGCTTTTGCTGCATCCCATAGATTTTGGGTTGTCGTGTTTTTGTTGTTATTTGTCTCTAGGTATTTTTTGATTTCCTCTTGGATTTCTTCAGTTATCTCTTGGTTATTTAGTAACGTATTGTTGAGCCTCAATGTGTTTGTGTTTTTACGTTTTTTTCCCTGTAATTGATTTCTAATCTCATATCGTTGTGGTCAGAAAAGATGCTTGATATGATTTCAATTTTCTTAAATTTACTGAGGCTTGATTTGTGACCCAAGATGTCATCTCTTCTGGCGAATGTTTTATGTGCCCTTGAGAAGAAAGTGTAATCTGCTGTTTTTGGATGGAATGTCCTATAACTATCAATTAAATCTATCTGGTCTGTTGTGTCATTTAAAGCTTCTGTTTCCTTATTAATTTTGTGTTTGGATGATCTGACCATTGTTGTAAGTGAGGTGTTACAGTCCCCCACTATTATTGTGTTACTGTCAATTTCCTCTTTTATAGCTGTTAGCAGTTGGCTTATGTATTGAGGTGCTCCTATGTTGAGTGCATATATATTTATAATTGTTATATCGTCTTCTTGGATTGATCCCTTGATCATTATGTAATGTCCTTCTTTTTCTCTTGTAATAGTATTTGTTTTAAAATCTGTTTCGTCTGATATGAGAATTGCTGCTCCAACTTCCTTTTGATTTCCATTTGCATGGAATATCTTTTTCCATCCCCTCACTTTCAGTCTGTATGTGTCCCTAGGTCTGAAGTGGGTCTCTTGTAGACAGCATATTTATGGGTCTTATTTCTGTATCCATTCAGTGAGCCTGTGTCTTTTGGTTGGAGCATTTTAATCCATTCACGTTTAACGTGATTATCGATATGTATGTTCCTATTACCATTTTCTTAATTGTTATGGGTTTGTTTTTGTAGGTCCTTTTCTTCTCTTGTGTTCCCCACTTAGAGAAGTTCCTTTAGCATTTGTTGTAGAGCTGGTTTGGTGGTGCTGAATTCTCTTAGCTTTTGCTTATCTGTAAAGCTTTTGATTTCTCCATCGAATCTGAATGAGATCCTTGCCAGGTTGAGTAATCTTGGTTATAGGTTCTTCCCTTTCATCACTTTAAATATATCATGCCACTCCCTTCTGGCTTGTAGAATTTCTGCTGAGAAATCAGCTGTTAACCTTATGGGAGTTCCCTTGTATGTTATTTGTCATTCTTCCCTTGCTGCTTTCGATAATTTTTCTTTGTCTTTAGTTTTTGTCTATTTGATTACTATGTGTCTCAGTGTGTTTCTCCTTCGGTTTATCCTGCCTGGGACTCTCTGTGCTTCCTGGACTTGGGTGGCTATTTCCTGTCCCATGTTAGGGAAGTGTTCAACTATAATCTCTTCAAATATTTTCTCGGGTCCTTTCTCTCTCTCTTCTCCTTCTGGGAACCCTATAATGAGAACGTTGTTGCGTTTAATGTTGTCCCAGAGGTCTCTTAGGCTGTCTTCATTTCTTTTCATTCTTTTTTCTTTATTCTGTTCTTCAGCAGTGAACTCCACCATTCTGTGTTCCAGGTCACTTATCCGTTCTTCTGCCTCAGTTATTCTGCTATTGATTCCTTCTAGTGCAGTTTTCATTTCAGTTATTGTATTGCTCATCTCTGTTTGTTCTTTAATTCTTCTAGGTCTTTGTTAAACATTTCTTGCATCTTCTCGATCTTTGCCTCCATTCTTTTTCCGAGGTCCTGGGTCATCTTCACTATCATTATTCTGAATCCTTTTTCTGGAAGGTTGCCTATGTCCACTTCATTTAGTTGTTTTTCTGGGGTTTTATCTTGTTCCTTCATCTGGTAGATAGCTCTCTGCCTTTTTATCTTGTCTATCTTTCTGTGAATATCCCTCAATTCAGTTCTATTCCACAGAAAGATGTTTGGCTAGGTGGATTAAGATGTGTACAATTATCATGGAGGCAGTCTTTTTGGCAAAAAGTAAAACTGATTACACAGAAGCTCTGCCTTTAGGTTTATATTGATTAGGCCATTACATAGTTGTTGTGGTGGATATGTTTTACTGGATTTATCGTGTCTTTGAAAAACTAAGAACGTTTGAGGTCCTGGATCAGGTAGTGTGATATAACTACTTCTACCAGCAGCAGGTCCTGAAGCAGACACTTTCTGGCCTAGAGAACTGCAGAAAGTAGGTCAAGCACTGTTTGGGTAGAAGGTGAGCATCCTTTCTTTCCATAATAGCATAAAGATATCTGGTCTGCCTAGGACATGTGGAGATTCAATTTATTTGAAACTGAGCTACTTTCTTACTGAGGAGCCATAACTTTTTTGTCTAAGGAGGGGTCAATGATTTTTTTGAGTGGAATCTAAGTCTTCCTCCTTTGGGTATACATTGGTTAGTGGACAGCTATTCGATGTCCATCATTTTGGTTGAGGGATGAAGGTCAATGAAGCTAGTGACAGAAACACATTCCCTCTGGTCATATACCATATGTGGGAAACTCAAAATCTAAGCCGTATCTCATACCAGCCCTGGGAAAGACTGTAGATACTGTCAATCTCTGAGGATGCCCATTGTAAATGTAAAAGTCATTCTTTAGATCAATGGATAGAAGGCAAGAAGTGATTAGGTAGTAATACCCTGAGCTGATGCTGCCCCAGGAGTAAGGGTTGGAATGGTTGTGGAGGATGTTTATGGTGTATAGAGGAAGAGTTGTGTTATGGACTTGTGTCGTGAGAGAAACAGGAGAATTTTTTTCAGCTTAGATTCAAAAGCACGAGTGGCTTTTCCCAGCAAAATATATTTAAAATGCACCTCTCACCTTGAAAAATGCTGATTTAAAAAAATAAGAGACTCCACCTGTTCCAGAGAACATAGATGCAGAATGCTGGTCAGAGTGTAATTCTCAACCTGAATTTCCTACCCCATCCACAAGCATGAATCTTGCCAAAAATCTCAGGCATCCTGGACAGAGGGCACATGTCACTTGAAAAAGCTCCTCAGTTGATTTTCATATATTCCCTTCCCTCCCTGCTGGCTCTCTTTTGAAACAATTCCAATTAACTAGTACAATAGGTAGTCACCTGTTTGCAGAACATATTGGAAGGATGTAAAGCTTAACATATAAATCATTTAATTCTCAATACTTAGAGCAAGTGCATGGGATTCCTAATAAGCACTGTGAAGCAGGAATTGGATCTCCCATCTCAGTCAGCACGGGATACTAACAACTTGGCAGACAGATGGTGATCCTCAGATCCTGGAAGGAAAATGTACACAGGTCACTTCCTTAGAAAGGAGGATATGGAGATTGATAACAAAACCCACCATAGACCTTATAGTTGGTTTTATCTAAATATATGCAGTAGGTAAATAAGCAGTGTGTGTGTGTGTGTGTGTGTGTGTGTGTGTGTGTGTGTTTATGAGTAGGTATATGGTTCTTGTTATTAGAGTTCAGTTCAGGTTCAGTTATTTTTGCTGTCTTCATAAAGTCCCAAGTTAAAGAAGTCTCCACATACTGTTATGGATGTATAATCTGATGACCACAGTCAAGATCCTAACACCTAAAGTTAGGAAAGCTATGTAAGCAGCATGTCTTACTGCAGTGATTTTCAAACTATACACTCTTCTAGGGAGCTGGTTAAAATACAGATTCTAGAACTTCACCCTAGACCTATTGAATTCTTATTTCTAGGAAGCCCCTAAAATTAGCATTTTGAGAAGCTTCCCCCAAGTGACTGTGATGCAGGTGGTCTTTAGATAACACTTTAAGCAAGGTTTACTTGAGGGAGTTTCACATTATATTTTCATGCTGCCATTTGGCCATCAGATTGAGGATTCCAGCCATAAATACTCAGAGACATCTATAGAAAAAAATGCCTTCCTTCTTCAAAGTGACTGTGGAATTGGGAAGAGGAGGTCTAAAAGTGGGACTCGTAAAATCTAAATGTAAGAATCTTAAGTATATGTAAATGTTTAATGGCAATTAGTGTGTGTGTGTGTTGGGGGGTACTTTTGAAGATGTGTATTGTTCAAGCCTGAATGGGGGAAAGATTGAACTACAGGGAGGTAAGGAAATGGAGCCCTACATAGTGGGTGGGTGATACCTAGGGGTAAACTTGTGAAAAAGAAATCCCAAATCCAAAAGTGTTTCTTTGGAAAAAAAGAGAAGAGACAGAAAACGTGGGATGATCAGAGTCAGGGACGGAAAGAAGCTCAAGGGCACTGGGTGTGGAATATATGATGGAGACCGGAAAGTACAGGGAGAGTCTGGAGAGAGGCAATAGAGACAAATGGCAGACCACTCAGGATGCTATAATCCTGGGGGCAGGGACCAGGAACAGCGTGGGAGCAGGGCCTCTGTCGCAAGCAGGGAGGAAGCGATAGAAACAGGACATCCTGGGAGCAGCCAGAGGGAAACTAACCAAGTGGGTGATGAGAGGTGGTCAGGAAGTTAATGCCATTTCAAGCTGAAGCCAAAACCCATGTCTGTTGAAAGCCAGATAACAAAGGACTTTATGCCTCTAAAGACCAAAAAGGAAATTAAAGCTTATATTGTAATCTGGGTCTGGAAGGTGGAAGTAGGGAAAACTAATTAGAAAAAATAGACTTCAAGTTCGGGGTTTAGTGACTGTTGTCACTCCTCTGTGTTATAGCGAATGTTAGCAGTGAATACTGCAAGGACCCTACTTAGTGGTTCAACCTTTGCGAAGTTGAGCAATACTTTGCCATTACCACAAATGTAAATAGCTTTTCTCCAAATTTTCCTCTCAGCGCTTTAAGTTTACTCGTGTCTGGAATAGACCAAGGGAGCTGGTCAGTAGCGAAAAAACGAGGAGCCCAGCTAGAGGGTGTCCAGGTGCATTTCATCCCATCTGCAATGCTAATCGAGCTTTCAGTTAAAGGACAAGATGCTCACCCTTTAAGTCCTGAAAATAGGAAGAATGTTTGCCATTTTTATCGTTGAACAGTCCTCCTTAGACTAGAGCTGAGGCGACAACCAGCCTCCTGGCTGCCTGTAGCTTTAGACTATGCTCCTACATGAGAGTTTGTTAATATGTGCTCCAACTAATTTCGAACCCTGGTTTTCTTGATCTGACTACCTATGTACAAAGGTACTTTCTTGCTGCCAGTCCATGGCCTGTTCAGGTCCCTATTCTTTTGGATAAGAGTAATGGTTCTGGCCCTTAAATACCCTGTGTGTGTCTAGATAAATGACGTGAAAGGAGTTGAGAGAGTCTTTGACAGGACACCCCTGCCAAAGCAGGGTGCAGGTTAGAAGAATGCATGTCCCAGACCCAACTCAGGTTAGGCCTTCGTATTTCCTCATGGGCCAGAAACCTCCAAACTGTGGTTAGGCACTCCTACCTAGGACGAAGGCCCAAGTTGTCTGGTGTCTTCTTTGTTGTGGAATGACAACAGCAGCTGTCCCCTATTTCCATGGTCTCTCAACTCTCTCTCTTCTAATCCCAGAAATATCTTCAAGTCTTTTGGGCTGGGCTGGGTGAGCTGTCCTCAGGACTTTTTAGCTAAGCAGCTGTTGATAAGAATGTGATGGTGTAATGGAGGCATCTAGGGAAGCTGCTGTGGGGATAAATAGTCCTTGGGCATAGGATCGAGTTCCATCTAAAAAAGAAAATTTTAGGTGGCTTCATTGTACTCTGTGTCTCCTAGCAGGCCCTGGAATGCTGCTGCATGCCAATAGTAAATTTATCCCCACAAAATAGGATGAGCTAAAATTATAAACAACTTTTAAATGGTTTTATAATAAATTATTTCAGGAAGCTAAAATTACTATAGGTGTATCTTTGAGCAGGTTAAGGTAGTTGTCAATGAGGATAATCATGTTCTTTTACACTATTGGTGACAATATTTAGTCTAAATCAGCAAGACAATTCTTATGTTCCTATAAGGTAATGCTCCATCATATTTTTACAGAAGAGACTTACATGTGGTTATGATATGACAAAAATATTAGTGGAAACTTGTATTTTTTATATCATTGGGAGGGTTTATTCACTCATTCATTCATTTCTTCTCCCCAGGTACTAGGACTGTAAAATTGAATAAGACATAGTTTATTCCCTCAAAGACCTTAGAGTTTAGAAAGGAGGACAGATATGCCTAAAACTAATTGAAATATATTGTAGTTTTAGAGATATATGGCAGCAGTGGTTCTCAACCTTGGTACACATCAGAATCACCTGGAGAGCTTTGAAAAATCCTGATGCCCAGGCAGCACCAGAATGGCTACCTTTGCCTGGAAAAAGAAGGAAACTCCATAGCTGAATTTTGAGAGATGAGTATCTTAAAAAGGTTAAAAAGAGGAGGAAGGGCGTTGTAGACAGAGGAAATAACACTTGCAAAGGCACAGATGGGGGAACTGCAAGTTTGTAGACATCAGATCTTAGCATGCAAGAGAAGGGGCTGTGAAACATATGTTTGGAGAAGTAGGCAGGAGCCAGATCTTAAAGAGCCCTAAAGAGATATTTGTACTTTATTATGTGTAGAGCCACTGAAGGGTTTTAAGCAGGGGACTGCCATGATCACGGTCAGCTTTTTGGTTTTGAAAGCTCATTCTGGTGGCAGTGTTAAGGAAAGAGTAGACAACCCCAAACTGGGTCAGAGATACCCTTTCGGAGGTTATTACAAAAATCCAAGTGAGAAGTCCTATGGGTCTGGACTAAGGCCATGGCAATAGGGATAAAGTGGAAGAAATGGATGTGAGAAATATTTAGGAGGCAAATCAGTGTAGAGCATGGAGGGAGGGGACATATGGGAAGAGGAAGCATGGGACTGTGGAGTTTCTTGTTAGGTGCCTGGGAAAATAAAAACGTCATGCACAGAAACAGAAGTCAGAAAGAAAAGTCAGTTTGGGAAGGCATGTGTTTGATTTTAGTGTTTACTTAAATGTGAGGTGGTGGACAATCAGGAAGAAATCGCTAGGATCCACTTGAATATACAGGACTGGACATTTGAAAAGTGATCAGGGCAAGTGATAGAAAACTTAGCTTTGTACTCATCAAAATGATAGGAACTGTGGGAGTAAATGGATTCTCTGAAGTTTGACAGTTTTTCTTCCTCTTTTCTTCTTTTGCTTACCTTACCTGACAGCCCTCTAGTGACAACAAGCACATACTACATTTCTCAAAAGTGCCTCAACTCAGTTAATGTGATCATGAAATGTATCTTCAGAGCCCTGATTTGGTCAAAATATTATTGTATTACTATTTCAGTATCAGTATGTGGCAGCATATCCATGCAGCAAGGGCCTCAGGGGTGTCAGATTGAGCCTAAAGTTGTCATTCGTCGTAATTCTGGGAGATTCAAGAGGACTTGAAATTGACCTACCGGGAATCTAATTTATATGAGGAATCAAGGAGGCTCCTGTGAAAGAATTTATTCCAAAGCAGCAGTTATCACATCAGAATCACCTGGGGAGCTTAAAAAAAATCCCAACACCCTTGATGCATCTCAGACCAATTAATCAGAACCTCTGAGGGTGGGACCTGGCCAGGCATCAAACTTCCTCAGGTAATTCTTTATGCAGCCAAAATCAAGAACTGCAGCTCCAGAGGATGAGAGCCTAGAGATACACAGGGTTGAGTCAAGAATACTGACCAATGCAGCAGGGGAAGAGTGGTTCTGGGTGCAGCATGTTTCTATCAATCAAGATGCCCCTGGGTTCAGCCCCCAGGGAGTCATACCTGTGGTCATACCTGGATTGCCATACTTGAGACTAGGTCTAAGGAGCTGCAAAAGAGTAAAAGCTAAAATAATGGTGTCCTCTAAAACTAAGTAGGGTAGTAAGAGCACAAGGGGTTAACAGCTTTGGTATTGGCAACAACACTGGCAGTATTGGTGATGGTGATTCCTTCATTCAGCAAAATTTTATTGAGAGCCTGTATTATGTGCCAGGCACCAGTCTAGGCACTAAGGAAACAGTGCAAACAGGATTGACAAAGTCCTTTCTCTCTTGGATCATGGATTCTAGTGCTTTTGTTGGTGAAAACGGACTAACAAAACAACGTCAGGTAGTGAGAAGTGCTGTGCAGAATATTAAATAAAGTCATATGGTAGAGAATGAGTGGCTTTTATTTGGATTGGTAGGTCTGGGAAGTTTGCTCTCTGCAGAGGAGATATCTAAGGTAAGGTATGAATGACAAGGAGGAGGCAAGCCATATGAAATGCTGGGAGATGAATATTCTAGGCAAGGAGAACAGCAGATGTAGTGACCCGAAGGCAGGAGAAGCTTGGCATGTTTGAGGAACAGAAAGGAGGCCGGTTTGATTGAGGAGAGAGTAGGACAAGATGAGATTCTAGGACTTACCTGGTGGCACAGTGGTTAAGAATCCGCCTGCCAATGCAGGGGACACGGGTTCGAGCCCTGGTCTGGGAAGATCCCACATGCCACGGAGCCACTAAGCCTGTGTACCACAACTACTGAGCCTGTGCTCTAGAGCCTGCGTGCCACAACTACTGAGCCCGTGTGCCACAAGTACTGAAGCCCACGCGCCTAGAGCCCGAGCTTTGCAACAAGAGAAGCCACCGTAATGAGAAGTCTGTGCACCGCAACGAAGAGAAGCCCCTGCTCTCTGCAACTAGAGAAAGCCCGTTCGCAGCAATGAAGACCTGACTCAGCCAAAAATAAATAAATAAAATAAATTTAAAAAAAAAAAAAGATGAGATTCTAGAAGTAGTCAGGGGCCAGATCATGTATTATACAATCTAGTGAGTCGTGGTAAAGACTCTGAATTTTAATCTAAGTGTGATGAATAGTCATTGAATGATTTTGAGCAGGGAAATGATAAGACCTAATTTATATTTTAAAGGATCATTCTTACTACTGTCAAATGGGTCGGATTGGTGTAAGAATGGAAACAGGGAGAGCATTTAGGGTATTTGCAATAGTGCAAGTAAATATGGTGGTAGCTTGGGCCAGGGTGTTAATAGTGGACTTGGAAGGAAGTTGGCATATTGGTGATATGTTTTAGAACTTGAATCCATTGGACTTATAGATAAATAGGACGTGGGGTTGAGGGAAAGAGTGGTATCAAGATGATGGTGATGGTGGCAGCAACATTAGCAGTGGCATTGTTGAAGGCAGTAGTTCTGTTGGCAGTGGTACCTTCAGTGCCTCTGCTAAACAGCATTGGCACCTTCAGCTCAGACATCAGCTCATGTGGCCTTCATGGACATTGTTGGCATACTAGCCACTCTTGGTGAAAGGAACGGAGACATCATTACTGGAGAAAAATGGCAGGCACCACATGGCAGCAAAGCAGACTCATTTACAGAGCATATGTGAGATAGCCTCTGGGGACTTAATGCCAGAAATATTTGGGAAAATTTTAAGAAGAGTTATTTTTAACTTCTGCAGAGCTGATGGGAGTGAAGTCAGAGATATACCATTTTGTTATTATGCTTGTGAGCCCATATTATCCCTAAGCTGCTTTGACAGAAGTAATCAGGATTATTTTCAAAGAAGTCCCAATCAAAGCTGTACTAAATTAAACATTATCAAATATATTTTTTGTAAAAATTTCTGCACCAACTATGTAAACATTAACATTTTTATATTATAATTGTGTAAAAAACCTTCAGATACATGCTTATAAAGATTCAAACAATACAGAAGTTAAATGTTATAATTGTTAGTCTTCCTCCAGCTGCTCCCCAGGTACATGACCCAACAAGAGGTAACATAATGAACAGATTAGTAAGTTTCTTTCAAAATATTTTCTATGCTTTTACATATATATATATCTATATCTATATATACTTTTATATATTATAGTTAAATTATTAAAAAGCATATAGAAAAAATATATAAGCATATAAAATATATAACAATATATAAGAAAAAAGCATATATATGACATTTTATATATGTTATTTATTTATATATATAAATACACATAATAGTTTTTTAATAAATAAAATCATATCAGTCAATCATATTGATCTGAATATTGCTTTTTTTTAATGTAACAATAAACCAGAGGCATCTTTCCGTGTCAGTGAATCTTGTTTTTTCAGCAGATGCGTATATTCGATTATATCAATATCTTGTGATATATTTAATCAGTCCCCTATTGATGGGCATTTCTTTTTATTTTTACATTTGTACTTTGTACACCTATGAAAGTATGTCTGAAGACTAGTACTCTAGAAGAGGAATTGCAGGGTTGAAAAATGCATTTAATATTTTGTTAGATATACAACCAAATTGTCCTCTAAGAAGAATGTACTCATTTATACTCTCACGAGTAGAATTTGAGAGGCTTTCTTTCCCTACACCCTCACCAACACTGGGTATCATCAATCTTTTTTATCTTTGCCAACAAGATGGGTGAGAATTGGCATTTCATTATTGTTTAATTTGTTTTTCCCCCAATATTAGTGATATCAAACATTTTTATATGTTTAATATTTGCCTTTTTTCTATGAATTGTCTGTTGATATTCTTTACTCAATTTTCTGATGGGTTATTTATCTTTTTCTCATTGATTTGTAGGGACCTTTCATATATACTAAGTATTAATCCTTTCCTCACATAATAGAAAATTTTCCTTCCTACTCTGTTACTTGTCTTTTAACTTCATTTATGTTATCTTTTGTTGTACAGAAATTTAATATTTTGATGTAATCAAACTTGTCAATCTTTTCAATTTGGGGTTTGGAGTCTTGCTAAAGAAGGCCCTCCCAGTTGAAGATTATGTAAAAATATTCTACTGTATTTTATTTTAGTACATAATTTTTCTATCTTTTTTCTATTTTATTATTACTTAAACATTTTAAACTATTAAATATATATTACATTAAAAATAGCATAAGCATAGTAATAAAATAAACACCTGGATACATGTCATCTGACTTAAGAAGCGGAAAATCGTCAATACCCTAGAAGGCCCCTGTGTGGATCCTTCTCACTTGTGTACCCTTCCCTCACCACCAGATGTAATCACTATCTTGCCTTTTGTTTTAAACATTTCTTTGTTTTTTTCTTACATATTAACCACCTTTGTGTAATGTATTTGGTTTAATTTTGAAAAATTGAGTAGTAAGCACTAATTTCACTGTATTAGGAAAGAGTAATATTGCCATTATTAAATAAAGGCTTTCATAGGACGTCTCTGGGGCATAGCCTGTGTTCAGCTTTTCTGAGAGTTTATAGGAATCCTTTCTGTGGGAATTCTTGGGCAAAGCCTAAAGTGAGTGCTGCTGCGTTACATAGTGGTGTGCTGGAGTCAGCTTTTACTGGCTGATGATTACATTTTCAGGAAATTGATCTCATGTTGGCAGCTTGAAATTGGCCCTAAGGGAAATATTTGTGTCATGAAAATTGACAAAAATCTAAACTCAGGGCTTTTTCTTTTGATTAAAAAATATTTTGGAAAGCCAGGAAACCAGCAAACCACTTGTCCTGAGAAACACAGGGCTCAGAACAGTCAGGGTATTTGGCAAGGCTGTTGTTGTGTGGACCAGGTTTTGAACATTCTGCAGAAAGATGACCAGAGGGAATGGGCTGCACTATATTTTTAAAGCTCACCATGGCCAAACTTCAGTATTCAAGAATAGGTCAAAGCATTCAGACTATAATACAAAGCTACAGTAATCAAAACAGTGTGGTACTGGCACAATAACAGACAAAGATGAATGGAACAGAATAGAGAGCCCAGAAATAAACCCACACACCTGCGGTCAATTAATCTTCAACAAAGGGGGCAAGAATATACAATGGAGAAAAGACAGTCTCTTCAGCAAGTGGTGTTGGGAAAGCTGGGCAGCCATATGCAAACCAATGAAGTTAGAACACTCCCTTGCACCATAAACAGAAATAAGTTCAAAATGGCTTAAAGACTTAAATATAAGACATGACACCATAAAACTCCTAGAAGAGAACACACGCAAAACATTCTCTGGCATAAATCATAGCAATGTTTTGATTATGTTTCCTTAGACAGTCACTAGCCCAAGGCAATAGAAATAAAAGCAAAAATAAACAAATGGGACCTAATCAAACTTATAAGCTTTTGCACAGCAAAGGCAATCATGAACAAAATGAAAAGACAACCTATGGCTGGGAGAAAACACTTGCAAATGATGTGACCAGCAAGGGATTAATTTCCAAAATATACAAATGGCTCATACAACTCAATAAGAGAAAAACAAACAACCTGATCAAAAAATGGGCAGAGGACCTAAATAGACATTTCTCCAAAGAAGACATACAGATGGCCAATAGGCACATGAAAAGATGCTCAACATTGTAATTTTTAGAGAAGTGCAAAACAAAAGTATAATGAAGTATCACCTCACACTGGTCAGAATGGCCATCATTAAAAAGTCTATAAATAATCATTGCTGGAGAGGGTGTGGAGAAAAGGGAACCTTCCTACACTGTTGGTAGGGATGTAAATTGGTGCAGCCACTATGGAACACAGTAAGGAGGTTCCTTAACTAAAAATAGAGTTCCCGTATGATCCAGCTATCCCACTCCTGAGCATATATCTGGAAAAGACAAAAGCTCTAATTTGAAAAGATACATGCACCTCAATGTTCATAGCAGCACTATTGACAAGAGCCAAGACATGGAAGCAACGTAAGTGTCTATCAACAGATGAATGGATAAAGAAGATGTGGTATATATATATATACAATGGAATATTACTCAGCCATAAAAAGAATGAAATAATGCCATTTGCAGCAACATGGATGGGCCTGGAGATTATCACATGAAGTGAAGTAAGTCAGACAGAGAAAGACAAATATTACATGATATCACTTATATGTGGAATCTAAAAAATAGTACAAATGAACTTATTTACAAAACAGAAACAGACTCACAGACATAGAAAACAAACTTACGGTTACCAAAGGGCAAGGGGGGGGTAGGGATAAATTGGGAGTATGGGATTAACAGATGTACATTACCATATATAAAATAGATAAACAACAAGGATTTACTATATAGCACAGGGAAATATATTCAATATCTTGTAATAAACTCTAATGGAAAAGAATAAAAAAGAATATATATATGCATATATATGTATAACGGAATCACTTTGCTGTACACATGAAACGAACACAATATTGTGAATCAACTATATTTCAAAAAAAGAATAGGTCAGAGCATAACATTGCGTGTGTGTGTGTGTGTTGGGGATGGGGGATGGGGGATGAGAATCTCGAGCATTATTTGAGATCTTACCTGTTTGAAATGTCTTTAATCTACCCTGTCACTTGATTTTTGGCTGAATATAGAATTTTAGTTCGAAAATAATTTTCCATCACAATTTTGAAGGCATTGCTCTATTGTCTTTGAATTGCCACTCTTACATTGAAAGGCGATTCAGTGATAGTGATTACAGGTTTAGGTTATGGCAGTGAAGTGAGAAGGTGAGGCAGCCTGGAGAAAAATATCATTGGATGTGATGGAGGTCAAGGAACTGATTGACCAGAGGGGGTTCAGTGATCATCCACATGAATATCAAAGTCACCAAGAATGACAGCAGTAGTTTTAGAGAGCAAGATGTAAGACTGATGGCAAAGTCATCAGTCTTGGGGCTAGATGACAGCAATTATTTTTAAGGAGGAGTGAATTAGAAATGGCTGTGAGGAGAGGGGCAACAGGAGTCCACTTTATGTCCAAGTCTAGTGGTGTGACTTGTCTGGAAGAGATACAACCTCCACTTGAGAGGGCTACAGGGAAAGCAGTGTGCTCAGGGAAGTGTGAGGTTTTGGTGAGAACAAGAAGGTGAAGGGAACATTTAGGGAAGAGGTTGAGGATATGACAGACTTTAATACTGATACAAATGGAGTTCCAGAGGACACAGCAGGAGAATTAGGGAGGGTAAAGAGAGTGAGAGATTTGGTTATCTTAGAAGAGGAAGAGAGCTGTATGAGAAATAACATATAGATTATCATAAAGGAGAGGTTTGGATTGGTGTGACAGAAGGAAATAAGGTATGTAAGGCACACTATGCAATTACTGGATGATGGAGTATATACCTGTAAAATTGTAATAGATACTTAAATATATAATTAGCATTTTATAGTTTTTAATGTAGAGCTTTCATAGACAATAACAATTTGCCTTCTGAAAAGCTTGAAGCAATTTACAATCACTCTCACTAATAGGATTTAAGAGAGTCCATTTCTCCACACCCTTATCCGTAGCATTGGATATGCGTTAATAAGTATTTGATTGTTTTCCTTTTTGCCAACCTGAGTAAAAAGAAAAGATCTCATTGTTTTTATTTGCATGTTTTGATTACTAGTGAGGCTGAACATTAGAAATGTTTTATTGGAAATTTGTACTTCTTATCTTTGAATTACCTATTTGCCTATTTTTTCCTTTGGATTCTCTTTTTCTGTTGATTTGAGGGAACTCTTTATTCTTTATGTATATTAATCCTTTAATTTGTTAGTATATTTTATCCCAGTTGTACTTATTATGTTTAAATAAAAACACTTGATTTTTTTTTTTTTTTTTTTTTTTTTGCGGTACGCAGGCCTCACTGTTGTGGCCTCTCCCGTTGTGGAGCACAGGCTCCGGACGCGCAGGCTCAGCGGCCATGGCTCACGGGTCCAGCCGCTCCGCGGCATGTGGGATCTTCCCGGACTGGGGCATGAACCCACGTCCCCTGCATCGGCAGGCGGACTCCCAACCACTGCGCCACCAGGGAAGACCAAAACAGTTGATTTTTATTTATGCTGTCATTTGTTGTACAATTTTAAATTTGTATGCAGTCAGATCTATCATTTTTTCACTTTATAGCTTCTGTGTTTTGTGAGTTGCTTAGAAAGCTTTTCCTATTTCAATATTGTTACATGAGTCTTCTGTAGTTTCTTCTATTCCTCTATATTTTCTTTTTTACATTTAGATCTTCAATCCATCTGGAATTTATTTTTGTATATGGTATAAAGTAGAGATTCTGATTTTTTTCCCAAATGAATAGAAAACTGTACTAACTTCATTTATGGAATAATCATTTTCTTCCCCACTGATTTGAAATGCCACTGTTATCACATACTGAATCCCCAGATGTATATAAATATGCTCCTAGACTGCATTCATTGTTGTTCCTTTATGTAAATTTTGGTTTCTGGTAGAGCAAGTCCATTTGCATTATTCTTTTTCAAAAATTTCTAGGATATGTTCTTACAGAGGAATTTTAGAATTAACTTTTAACATTTCCAAAAATTTCTTTAGGTTTTTGATTAAAATTGCATTAGATTTATATATTAATTTAAAAAGAATTGTTTTATCTAGAATACTGCATCATCCCACCCAGGAACTTGGTATTCTTTTCTGTTTTTAAAGATTTTCTTTTATGTGCATCAGTGAAGTTTTATGATTTTCTTCATATAGGTTTTACACATTTTTTTCTAAGCATTTTATAGTTTTGCTATTATCATGAATAGGTTTTTAAAATTGCATTTTTTGGGGGGGGCTGTATTGGGCCTTTGTTACTGTGCACACACTTTCTCTAGTTGCGGCAAGTGGGAACTACTCTTTGTTGCGGTGCGCGGGCTTCTCATTGCGGTGGCTTCTGTTGTTGCGGAGCATGGGCTCTAGGTGCATGGGCTCAGTAGTTGTGGCTCGTGGGCTCTAGAGTGCAGGCTCAGTAGTTGTGGCGCATGGGCTTAGCTGCTCTGCGGCATGTGGGATCTTCCCGGACCAGTGATCGAACCCGTGTTCCCTGCATTGGCAGGTGGATTCTTAACCATTGTGCCACCAGGGAAGTCCTAAAATAGCATTTTCTAATTAGTTATTTTCATTATATTGAAAGCAATTGAATTTTGTGTATTCATCTTTTATCCTGGCTTCTATAACTTTATTGGCTTCTATTTTATACTTTTCCAGTTAGACTGTCATATCATAAGCAAATAATTCCAGTATTTAGCACTCACTTCTCTTTCTTCTTTTTCTTTTTTTACTAAGACCAATGTGGGAAAATGGATACCTTTTTCTTGTTACTTAATCCTGATAGCTCCAATGATAGATGAATGCTAAGCCTGTATCTTTTGCAACTTAAATTCAGATTTGGGTTTTAAATGTTGACTGGATGTTTCCTGGAACCTTGAACTCAGCATGTCTAAAATTAAATAAAGTCCTAATTGCCCACACCTGCCCAAACCTGTGCCTAGTATTCATTTCTTTATTTCTGTTATTCAGGTTTAAATGACTCAGTTATTCTAGTCACTCAGGTTCAAAACCTTAATCATCCTTGATTTTTTTCCCTACATCTTTCCTTTCTCTCACTATTTTGTTCAGAAAATTCTTTTGATTTGGTCTCTACCCCTTGTTATAACACACATCTCCTCCTCTCTATTCTTATTGTTACCCCCTTCAATCTAATTTACAGACTGTTATTTAGGGCCTTCAATTTTTAGGTACAGTACAAAGAGATCCAAATGTAAATAACACAAAGTTCCCGCTCTTGAGTTCGTGAGGAGTGGATGATGGTTCTTAAATTTAACTAACTACAGTACAACATAGTAGATGCTACAAGAACTACATATATAATAACTACGGTAGCCCAGAGGAGGAAGTAATTATTTCTGCTTTATGCTGAATCAGAAAGGGTTGGCATTTGAGCTGAACCCTGAAGGACAAGTGTAATTTTTTCAGGTGCAAAAGGAGAGGGAGAAGAGGCAATTTTGGTAGAGGATATAGCATGAATATATGTCTTATATATTATTCAACTAGCATTTATTGAGTGTTGACTACGTGTCAAGCGTTGTACTGGGTGTGGAGCTTTAAGAAGCTCTTAGTCTTGTGGGAGATATGTATACCTAAACAGATAATCACAATAAGAAATTATGTAGAATATAGGTTATTCTTTATTAGAATAGTCAGTTCACTCAATGAAGATTTCCCTTTGGCCAAATACTTGGATATAGAAGCAATATATACACAATGCTAAACAGCCTTAGCCAAATTTGATAAATTTCTCAAAATGTATGTATGACTGGGTTGTACCGGATTTATTCTTTTTCAGGGCACTACTTCATTTCTGGATTGGGGCAGGGAGATTATTTAACAATCAAATGATAGGACACGGTTCATTTATTTGTTAATTTAACCAGCAAGAATTTACTGAGGGCCTGTTGTGTACCACATATTGTTAGACCTTGGGGATACACAGAGAGATAAGACAGAGTCCTTCCCTAAGAGAGTGCTGCGATCAAATGGGTTCACTGGCACACAGAAATATAATTAAAATACAATGAGTGAAAAACTGTGGTAAACTTTATATTCTGTATTATAGGAGGATGTATGAAAGACGCTTAATCCAGCCCTTGGGGAGAATGTACCAGGGAAGATTTCCTGGAGGTGATGATACTTGAGCTGCGGTTGGTTTTAGTAACTTAGGAGCATGTTGGTGTAGGGTAGGCAAGGATAAAGGCAGAGGAGCTACAGCCAGGGACTAGGTAAAAGCCCGCCTTCTTCTTGAGAAGGCCTGTTAGTAGGGGTACTAGGGTGGGGGTGGAAAACTGGGGGAACTCCAGTAATTGGTTGATGTCCTTAATAACAGTTCAGGGGGTTTTCCACTCCAAGATAACTGATACTTTGTCCAGCATCCTGAAAATGTCTCAGCCAAAGGGAACTTGTCCTTTGCGCTTCTAAGTTTTCTAAAATAAACATCTCTGGGTTGGCTCAGGAATGTTATGGTGACAGCTAAGATGCAGGGAGTTCTCTAACACTAGTGAAACTCTGGGCGGAAAGTTGTGAGGGATCCCAGTGATTGGTCTTAGAAAATGGCCAGGGTGTGTGACAGAGGCAGAGGACATTATCAGATAATCTACCTCTCCTAAATACATATGGAAGGTCCCTTTCTATTTACCACTAACACAAGTTCAGATGAGTATTTGCCTAGGAGGTTAGAACTTTGGTTAGACCTAGGTTCCTCAGAGTTGCTGTAATGTCAGAAAATAAAGTTTATGGTGGTTACTTACAGTTACTCATTGAAGCCACAGTGTTGTGGAAAATCAAAAGCACGATATTTTTCTTCTTTACAAAGATCACCAGGACATTATGACAACTTGTTAATCATTTGGGAAATAAAGAGCCTTACCTCACATCTTGCACCAACATAAATTTCAAATATATTACATACTTAAATGAAAACAATAACACATAAAGTATAGAATAAAATGTAGATATGTATTCATATAATCAGTGTGTAGAAGGTCCTTCTAAGCATGAAGGTAAAAACAGAAAACAAAAAAGGAAAAAAAAGGTAGATTTGACTTCATAAAAATTTTAAAAATTCTGAAGAGCAAAAAGTACCATAAATTAAGTGACAAATGGCAAACTTGGGTTAATATTCTTATTATAAAAAATATATATATATTCTTATTATATAACGAACTCTCATGAATCAATAAGAAAAATATAAAAAGATGTGTAGAATAATGGACAAAGATCAGGAATGAGAAATTCACAAAAGAACAAATAAACATCAAAAACTGTCAATTTCACTAATACTCAAAAAATGCAAACTGAAGGATTAGGATAACAAGATTTTGCACAGTTGGCCAAGTTTAGTGCTACTATTGAAGGATTATGGGAAAGGACATCTCATATACTGCTATTTGGAGTTTAGATGGGTACTATATTTTGTAGGGTAATTTGGTAACATGTATTAAGGCCTTAAAATGTATATGACATGGATATTTTTTGAAATACCTCTCAGTGTGTTTCCTTTTTGATAATCTGATAGCTTTCCATCATTAAGTTCCTAGGGAATGGAGAGAGTAAATGCCACCTTGAGAAGGAAGGGACATTTTGTCTCGTCCAGATAGGAAGAAGTAAAATATAGCCCTTTCTGATTCCTAGAGGGGACTGCCTAGGAAGGAGAAGGGGGTGGTCCCAAATAAGTTTGAGAGATTATTAGAGTAGTAGAGACAGCTCTTTGTATCCCCAGGTTCAGACTGGAAAATGGTAAATTCCCCTAGAGAAGTATTGTGTCCATTATGATGCTACCCAGATAAGAAGTTTAAAATGGCATGATGGCATAGTAAGTTGGAAGAAGGAAAAAGGCATTCCCTTGTTTCCCATGGCACTAATATTGGCATAGCTGGGACCTGGAGAAGGCTCTGAAAAGTTACTGGGATATGGGCCAGCTTGCTTCCCAAATGAAACTAGGATGAGATGACACCAAGCAGAGGCTGTGGGTGACCAACCTCTAGAGATGAGTCGTAGGGACAATAGTCATGCCTGTCATACCAATGTCCTATACCAATAACCTCTGATGGGGGTGCCACATGGTAGAACCAAGAAGGTAGACATCATTAGTCTCAAAAACCAGACTAGGTAAAGATATCAGCACCAACCGCCATGAGCTTCGGAAGGTACCCACAGACAACATGGAACAAAGGACTAGCTGAGACTCAAAGGACAGCCAGCGGCCAGGGTCCCACACTCAATTGCCATGAAGACATCTTGGGAAGGAGAAGGGAGAGAAACCTTGAAAGTCTGGGCATTTAACCAAAGGAGATTATTTGAAATAGAAAAATATTATTTTTTAAACTTGAAGAATTAAGGATATCTTTAATTGGCAAGTTTATGTCTGTATGCCTCCTGTATCATCCAGAGGGATAGGGGTTTAAAGAAACTTTAGAAAGAAAAAAATAAAGAAGAAAAAGAAGAAAAAAATAAAGAGGCTACACATAGTTCCTCAATATGAGCTGTAAAGTGTAAATTTTATGTTCATATCCTTTAATCCAGCCATTACACATCTAGTAGTTTATTCTGAAGAAATAATTGGACGGGTCCAAACATACACACTCATATACACACATATATGTAACCAAATGTTCATCATAGTATTGTTTTAAAAATTGAAAAACTGGAAACAAGCTGAATGTTTAATCATCTGAGGAATGGTTACATTATAATAAATCTACACAATGAGTGTTAACAACTCTTAGTTTAATAACTCTTCAGTCATTACAAAGAATAAGAGAAGTCTGTATGTATTGGAATGGGAAAGACATCTATGTCATATTGTTAGGAGATAAAATCAGGATGAAGAGTATTCTTTATAGGATAATCTCATTTATGTAAAAGTATATAGTGATCTATATTCACATAGAAATATATCCATATTCTATAGGAAAATAAAAACGACTATATGACTATACACAGTGTGATCCCATATTTGTTTAAATATGTGTATTTAATATAAAACTTATATGTGTGTATTTACTCACACACGTGTGCATGTGCGCACACATACACACACACACACACACAGAAGGAAGTCTCAAAGTATCTGCAGCAAATTGTTAGCAGTGATTATCCATGGATGGTGAGATTAAGTAGAAATTTCACTCTTATTTATACATTTCTCTGTTGCCTGATGTTTTCCTCCAATGAGCTAATATTATTTTTATAATTAGAAAAATTGACATTTATTTCCTTTTGAAAATAAATATGTACATATTTAGTGGCATAAAAATGTTTTTAATATATTAATATTGTAAAAGAGCAGATTACTAAATCTTGTGACTTAACATTTGTTTTTATAAAAATGAGTACATGTGCATATAAACAGGATGTATACCAAAATATTGAGAGTGGTTATCTCTGGATCTTGGGATTAGCAATGATTTTTATATATTTTTCTTTTTGATTAACATATTTTCTAATTTTCCTCTAATAAATATATTTTGTGAATTTAAGGGGAAAAAAAGCACAAAGTACCATAAAGTTCCGCGTTCCTTGAAGGAGAGCTAGAGAATCTGGTTGGCAGATTTGAGGCAGTTGATGTGTCTTGCAGGGAAAATGTGGTCATGGAGGACTGGCTGCCTGATTGGCTAGGCCCATTGCAGAATGAAAATGCTCTTTTCAAAAGCAAGGAAAAAATTGCTGTTAAAGGTACTAAAATATAAAGCTTTTTTTCTTTATCCCACATACCTACTCTGCTTATGAGCATGATCTATTGTCCCATTGAACTACACTTACAAAACATAAATTCAAAGATAAAATTATTAAGAATTTCAAGATGGCAGTAGTGTAGCATTAAATCAAGCCCCTTCTGAGTGGGGGCCCTGTGTGACCGCACAAGTTGTACTCCCTTGAAGCTAGCCTTGTGATCACAAAGAGATGGGGAGCTGGTTCTGGATGTAATTGGCCAGGGACACCCATGAAACTATGGCTGTGTCTTTTCCTACCAGCTGCAGAACAATTTGGAGTGACATGCTTCGATGGGATTCAGATCAGGCTTCTCTGGTCCAGCCTCTGCTTTGTAAAGCTAATAGTTATCTAAGTGTATATTTGGAATCCATTTCTATCTATCCTGACCTCTACTAAGGACTCATGTTTATTAGGGGTACAGCATTGACCCAACCAATTGTCCCTTTATTTGTGGGCTATGTGGTTTCCTAACAGTAACTGTGATTCTGTTTCAGACAAAGGGACCTGTCCCACCAATGTTTACTGAGAGCTTTAGCCAACTCTATCATCAACTTTTTCCTCCTCACTTTGGAGGTAGTTCCTAAGCTTTGACTTCAGCCTCATACAAAAGTCTGTTCTGAGTCTTGCTACCTTCTAACTCAGCACTCCTTACCCCAGTTCTAGAGCATTCCATGCCAGTTCCTGACAAGCAGGACTGGAAATTCCCCACGTCCAAGCAGCTAGTGGCTTCCCTGGTCTTCAGTTCTGGCTCAATCAGATGAATGCAGGCTGAGTAGGGATGGGAGACAGAAATGACAGGGTCCTGAGTTGAGGATCCCTAGGGTGAGGATTCTATACAAAGAAGTGGGATGGGGGCAATAGACAGGTGAAGAATTAGAACATAGTTATTAGAACATAGTTTGGGGAAAGGGAAAGGTGGTTGAAAAAGAGGTGTTTGAAGAGGAGAAACAAGGCCAGTTTTAATCTTCAGGATATATTAGAAAATAAATGCCAAGCAAGGGTTAAAAATTGTGGTATATTTAAAATGTATACATTTAACAAAATGCTTTTTCTTAACATGGACAATATTGTGCAATATTTTTGTTCAGAATAATTGCTGGGTTTATATAAAATAAGGATTTGTAGTATATTAGGTAGGCAGGTATTGGAAATGAGACACAAGTTTAAAGTTATATGATGAAAGTTTTTTTTAAAAAATTTAATTGTGGTAAAATATACATAACAAAAATTTACCACCTTAACCAGTGTTATGTGTACAGTTCAGCCTTGTTAAATACATTCACATTGTGCAACCAATCTCCAGAACTCTTTTTGTCTTGCAAAACTGAAACTCTATACCCATTAAACGACAACTCCCCATTCCCTCCTCCCTACAAGCCCCTGGTTAACCACCATCCTACTTTCTGTTTCAGTGAATTTGACTACTTTAGATACCTCATATAAGTGGAGTCATAGAGTATTTGTCTTTTGTAACTGGCTAATTTTATTTATCATAGTGTTCTTAAGGTTCTTCCATGTTGTAGCATGTGCCACGATTTCCTTCCTTTTTTTTTAAAGGCTGAATAATATGCCATTGTATGTATATATCACATTTTGTTTATTCATTTGTCCATCGATGGACATTTGGGTTGCTTCCATCTGCTGCTATGAATGTGGGTGTGAAAATATCTCTTTGAGACCCTGCTTTCAATTCTTTTGGATATATATCCAAAGTGAGATTGCTAGATCATTTGGTAGTTCTAGTTTTAAATTTTTGAGGAACTTCCATATTGTTCTCCATAGTGGTTGCACCATTTTACAATACCATAAACATTGTACTATGGTTCCAATTTCTCCACATCCTCACCAACACTTCTGTTTTTTTTTTTTATAGTAGCCATCCTAATGGATGTGAGGTGACATTCGTTCCATTTTGCTGCTAAGTATCATTCCATAGTATGAATGTAACACAGTTTAACTATCCACCTATTGAAGGACATCTGGGTTATTTCCAGTTTTTTACTATTATGAATAAAACTGCTATAAACATTCTTGTATAGGTTTTTGTGTGAACATAAGTTTTCATTTCTCTGGGATAGATGCCCAGGAGTGCAACTGCTGAGTCATATAATGGTTGCATTTTTAGTTTTTTAAGAAATTACCAAAGTGTTTTACAGAGTGGCTGTGCCATTTTCCCCACCAGCAATGTCCAAATGATAGTTTCTTTACATCCTTGCTGGTATTTGGGTATTGTCATTATTTTTTATTTTCACCCTTCTGATAGCAGTAATAGCTCACCATTTTGATTTCCATCTCCCTAGTGGCTAATGATTTTAAACATATTTTCATGTACTTCTTTGTCATAGGTATATCCTCTTTGGTGAAATGTCTCTTCAATGTCTTTTGCCCATTTTTCTAACGGATTTTTGTGTGTGTGTGTGTGTGTTTTCAGAGTTGTTTTTTTTTAAAAAAAAATACATTCTGAATATTAGTCCTTTGGCATATTGTGGTTTGCAAATATTTTCTCCCATTCTGTAGCTTGTCTTTTCATGTTCTTAATTGTATCTTTCACAGAGCAAAAGTTTTTCATTTTGGTGAAGCCCAACTTATCAATTTTTCCTTTTATGAATCCTGCTTTTAGTGTCAAATCTCTTTGCCTACTCCAGATCCCAAAGATTTTCTCCTATGTGTTTTTTCTAAAAGTTTTTATAGTTTTACATTTAAATCCCTGATCCATTTTGAGTTAATATTTGTATAAATCATGAGACTTAGATTGAGTTTCATTTTTGCTGACGGATGACCAATTGCTCCAGTGTCATTTGTTGAAAAGGCTATCTTTCTTTTATTGGATTGCTTTTGCACCTTTGTCAAAAATCAGTTGGGCGTATTTGAATGAGTCTAATTCTGGGTTCTTGATTTCATTTCACTGATCTATGTGTCTGTCCCTCCACCAATATCACACAGTCCTGATTACTGTAGCTTTATAATAAGCTTTGAAATCATGTAGACTGATTCTTCCCACTTTATTCTTGTTCAGAATTGTTTTAGCTATTCTAGTTACTTTGTTTTTCTTTATAATTTATGGAATAATCTTTTTTTTTTTTTTTTTTTGCGGTACGTGGGCCTCTCACTGTCGTGGCCTCTCCCGTTGCGGAGCACAGGCTCCGGACGTGCAGGCTCAGCGGCCATGGCTCGCGGGCCCAGCCACTCTGCGGCATGTGGGATCTTCCCGGACCGGGGCACGAACCCGTGTCCCCTGCATCGGCAGGCGGACTCTCAACCACTGCGCCATCAGGGAAGCCCTATGGAATAATCTTGTTTATATCTATAAGAAATCCTGCTTAGATTTTATAGGAATTGCATTAAATCTGTATATCAATTTGGAAGAGAATTGACTTCTTTACTATGTTGAGTCTTCCAATACATGAAGTTTTGTTTAGATCTTTGATTTATTTTATCAGTATTTTGTAATTTTCAGCATGCAAGTCCTGTACGTGTTTTGTTAGAATTATACCTAATCATTTAATTATTTTTTGAGCGATTGTAAATGGTATTGTATTTGAATTTTGGTGTCCATGTGTTCATTACTATTATATAGAAATTCAGTAGATTTCTATGTATTTATCTTGTATACTGAAACTTTGCTGAGCTCATTTATTTGTCCTAAGAGTTCTTTGGTAGATTCCTTGGGATTTTCTACGTAGACAATCGTGTCTACAAATAGGGACAGTTTTATTTCCTCCTTTCCTATCTGTCTGCCTTTTATTTCCGTTTTTGCCTTATTTCACTGGCTAGAATTTCCAGCACCATGATGAATAAGAGTGGTTAAGAGCAGATATCCTTGCCTTGTTCCTGACCTTAGGAGGAAAACATCTAGTTTCTCACCATTAAGTATGATGTCAGCCATAGGGTTTTTGTAGATTTCTTTATCAAGTTGAGGAAGTCCCCCTATATTCTTATTTTTTCTGAGATTTTTTTTCATGAATGGGTGTTGGATTTTGTCAAATTCTTTTTCTGCATCTATTGATATGATCATGTGATTTTTCTTCTTTAACTTGTTTGTACGGAGGATTACATTGCTTGATTTTCAAATACTGAGTTAGCATTGCATTCCTGGAATAAATTCTGCTTGTTCACACTGTATGATTCTTTCTGTATATTATTGAATTCTATAATTCTTTCTGTATATTATTGAATTCTATTTGCTAACATTTTTTGCATCTATAGTAATAAGAATATTGGCCTATAATTTTCTCTTTTTGTACTATATATAGTTTTTGTATTAGGGCAATATGATTTGGGCAATGCCCCTTTCTCTTTTTTCTGGAAGAGATTCTGTAGAATTGGTGTTAATTCTTCCTTGTGTTTGGTAGAATAGTCTAGTGAAACCATCTGGACCTGCAGATTTCCTTTTTTTTAAATTGAAGTCTTCTAATTGCCAATGAAGTTTCCTTATAGTAATAGGGTTATTCAAATGATCTACTTCATATTGGATGAATGGTGTTAATTTTTGGTTTTGGAGGAATTGGTTCATTTCACCTAAATTAACAAATTTGTGTGTAGAATGGTTCATAATATTTCCTTGTTATCCTTTTGATGTCTGTAGGGTATGTAATATAATACGTGTCTTCTCTTTTTTTGTCAGTCTTACTAGAGATTTGCCAATTTTTTTGATCTTTCTAAAAAACCAGCTCTTTGTTTCATTGATTTTTTTTCTGTTGTTTTTCTGTTTTCATTTCATTGCTTTCTGCTCTTATCTTTATTATTTCTTTCCTTCTACTTGCTTTGGATTTATTTTGTCCTTCTTTTGCTAGGCCCTTGAGGTGGGAACTTGGGTTACTGATTTCAGACTTTTCCTTTTCCATTATTATATGCAATTAGTGCTAAAAATTTCCCTCTCAGCACTGCTTTAGCTGTGTCCCACAGATTTTGATATGTTGTGTTTTCATTTTCATTCATTTCAACATATATATATATATATATATATATATTTACAACAATCCTTTCTTTATTTTTAAAAAATATTTATTATTTATTTGGCTGCGCTGGGTCTTAGTCATGGCATGCATGATCTTTGATCTTCACTGTGGCATGCAGGATCTTTAGTTGCGGCATGTAGGATCTTTTAGTTGCAGCACGCAGGATCTTTATTTGTGGCATGTGGGATCTAGTTCCCTGACCAGAGATCGAACCCAGGCCCCCTGCACTGGGAGCACGGAGTCTTAACCACTGGACCACAAGGGAAGTCCCTCAACATCAATATATTTTTAAATTTCCCTTGAAACTTCCCCTCTGATCCATGAATTGTTTAGAAGTATGTTGCTTAGTTTCCAAGTGTTTGCAGATTGTCTTGTTATTGTTCTATTACTTATTTCTAGTTTGATTCCACTGCAGTTGGATAACATACTCTGTGATTTCAGTTCTTTTAAATTTGTTAAGGTTTGTTTCATGACCTGGGATAGGGCCTATCTTGATATATGTTCCATGGGTATATGAAGAAATTGTGCATCCTGCTGTTGGGTGGAATGTTCTATGGATGTTGATTAGATCCGATTGGTTGACAGTGTTGTTGAGTTCTTCTATATCCTTGCTGATTTTCTGTCTAGTTGTTCTATCAATCACTGAGAGAGGGGTGTTGAAATTTCCAACTATAATTGTAGATCTGTCTATTTCTGCTTTTAGTTTAATAAGTTTTTGCTTCACATGTTTTGCAGCTCTATTGTTTGGTGCATTCACATTTAGGAATTCTGTATCTTGATGGATTGACCCTTTTATCATTATATAATATCCTCTGTTTCAGTTAAATCTTTTGGATCTGAAATCTATTTTATATTTCACTCTGTCTATATATGTATTATTATTATTTATTTATATATTGGTATATATTTAATATGTAAATAATAAAATTGTCTATTATATATAATGTGTATATTGCTAATGTATATTAGCATACATATTTTCTTTATATATATTCTGATATTAATATAGCCACTTTTGCTTTCTTTTGATTAATGTTTGTATGATATAACTTTTTCCATCCTTCTACTTTCAACCTAATTATGTTATTATAGCTAACATGAGCTTCTTGTAAATAGCATATAGTTGGGTCATGTTTCTTAACTCACTCTGACAGTTTCCCTGTCTTTTTAAATTGAGATATAATTGACATACAGCACTGTATAAATTTAAGGTGTACAGTATAATGATTTGACTTACATACATCATGAAATGATTACCAAAATAAGTTTAGTGAACATCCATTGTTTCATATAGATACAAAATAAAAGAGAAAAAAATTTTTTTCCTTGTGATGAGAACTCTTGGAATTTACTCTCTTAACAACTTACATATGTAACACACAGCAGTGCTAATTATATTTATCATGTTATATGTTGCATCCCTAGTACTTATTTATCATGTAACTGGAAGTTTGTACTCCTTGACCACCTTCATCCAATTCTCCTTCCCTCCACCTCCTGCCTCTGGTAACCACAAATTTGATCTCTTTTTCTATGAGTTTGTTGTTTGTTTGTTTTTAAGGTATAGCTAACTTGCAACACAATGTTAGTTCCTGGTGTGCAACATAGTGACTCGATATTTCTGTATATTACAAAATAATCACCGTGATAAGTTTAGTTACAATCTGTCACCATACAAAGTTCTCTGTTTTTTAATTGGTATATTTATACCATTTAACTTTAATGTAATTATTGCTATTTTGGAATTAATTCTGCAGTTTTATTTTTTGTTTTCTTTCTCTCTTTTTTATTTCTTCTGATTTCTTATTTCCTGCCTTCTTGTGGGTTACTTGAACGTTTTTAGAATTCCATCTTAATTTATGTATGGCTATTTTGGGTGTATCTCTTTGTGTAGCTTTTTTAGTCATTGTTCTAGGTATTATATTATGTACATATAACTTATTACAGACTATTGGTGTCTTCATTTTACCAGTTCAAGTGAAGTATAGAGACTTTATCTCCCTTTATGTCCTTTTACACTTCCCCATTTACACTATATTTGTCTTAGGTATTTACATATATTTAAAACTACATCACACAGGGTAATAATTTTGCTCCCACCCTCCAACATAATTTAGAAGACTCCAAAGGAGAAGTAAATTCTATTTATCCATAGTTTTCCTTACCATATTCTTTCTGATGTTCCAAGATTTCTTTAAAAAAAATCATTTCCTATTCATTTAGAGAACTTCCTTAAGCCATTCTTTAGGGAAGGGCAGCTGGGGACAAATTCTCTTAGTGTCTGTCCTTCATCTGAGAATGTCTTGATTTCCTCTTCATTCCTGGAGGATATTTTTGTTGGATACAGGATTCAGGTTGACAGTTGTTTTTTTTTTCTTTCAGCCTATGAAATACATCATGCAACTTCCTTCAGCCTGCATGGCTTCAGATGAGAAATCTACTGTCGTTCAAATTGTGTTTCCTTATAGGTAAGGTGTTGTTTCGCTTGCTGCTTTTAAGAACTTTGTGTTTGTTGTTAGTTTTCAGAAGTTTGACTATGATGCGTCCTGGTGTGAAATTCTTTAGAGTTTATTCTGTTTGGAGTTCACTTCTTGAATCTGTAGGTTTATATCTTTTGCCAAATTTGAGAAGTTTTCAGCCATTATCTCTTCAAGTACTTTTTCAGCCTTGTCCTCTTTTTCCTCTCCTGGGATTCTCATGACATGAATGTTATAGCTTTTGTTATAGTCCTAGGAAGCTCTGTTAATTTTTTTTCCATTTATTTTCTCTCTCGTTCAATTTGGGTAATTTTCATTGTTCTATCTTCGAGTTCACTGATATTTTTTCCTCTGTCTCCTTCATTCTGCTGTATAGTGCATTCAGTTCCAAATGTTCCATTTGGTTCTTTTTTTTAAAATTTATTTTGGCTGAGTTGGGTCTTCGTTGCTGCGTGCGGGCTTTCTCTAGTTGTGGTGAGTGGGAGCTACTCTTTGTTGCGGTGCGCGGGCTTCTCATTGCGGTGGCTTCTCTTGTGGCAGAGCACGGGCTCTAGGCACATGGGCTTCAGTAGCAGTGGCACATGGGCCCTAGAGCACAGACTCAGTAGTTGTGGTGCATGGGCTTAGTTGCTCCGCGGCATGTGGGATCTTCCTGGACCAGGGCTCGAACCCGTGTCCCCTGCATTGGCAGGCAGATTCTCAACCACTGCGCCACCAGGTAAGCCCTTCCATTTGGTTATTTTTTATTCTTCTATTTCTTCGCTAAGGTTTTCTTTTTTTTTTTCATTTGTTTCAAGTATGTTTATATTTGCTTATAGAATCATTTTTATAATAGCTGCTTTAAACTTTTTGTTACATAATTCTAATATTTCTGTCATCTTGTTATTGGCATCTATTGATTCTGTTTTTAATTCAGCTTGATAGCTTTCTGGTTCTTGGTATGTGGAGAGATTATTTATTTATTTATTGAAACCTAGACATTGTTGGTATTATGTTATGAGACTCTATCTTATTTAAACTTCCTCTTTTAGATGGCTTTCTCTGACACCACTCTGGCAAGGGAAGAGGGGCACTGCTTTTTTACTGCCAGGTGGGTTGTAGGAGTCTAGGTTCCCCACTTGGCCTCTGTTGACAATCATGGGAGGGGAGTTTGCTCCTTGCTAGTGCTAGGTGGGTGTGGGAATTCTGGCTCCCCACTCATACCTCATTAGCTGCTCACCACATGGTCTCCGATGACACCGTGGTAGGGGTAATGAGTGGCTTCATTACCGCTGGGCATTGGTGAAAGTCCTGTCCTTCTGCCAAGCCTCTTGACACTACCCCAGCAAGGAGGAGGAGACATGTTTTGTTATTGCCAGGCTCCCTCTATGGTCTCTACTTATACCTTTTGGGGGCTTTCTCTCATGATCACCTACCAGAAATGAAAGTCCTGCCACCCTACTCAGCCTTCTCTGATACCACCCTGGAGAGAGTATTGTGAAGCTTTGTTACAGCCTGGCGAGAGGAGAGAAGTCTAGGCTTGCCACTTGCCCTTTGCCAATGGGGGTGGGGATAGGGCCAGTTTTTTCTATGATGTTTGGCTGCTGCAAGTAGTTATTGTTTAAAAGTTTTTCTGTCTTACTAGCCTGCTCCTTTCCTGGTCCTTTAGATAGAGAGAGCAGTCTTTTCTTAGGGCTTTTTTGTGTTTGCACCCATTGTAGTTTTTGGGATGCTAATTTATTCAGATTTAAACATTTTTTTTCTTTTACTGTTACTCTTGAATTTTTAACATGCATCTTGACTAAACAAAATCTCTTTACTAATAAAATGAACATTTCTACCCTCTTCCAAATTGAAACAAGAACTTTAGAATGCTTTAACTCCACTGAAACCCCATACCCCCGCAGTTGTACTTGTCCAGTATCATACCTCCACCGTATCCAAATTATATATTGTTATTATTGTTTCATACAGACAATGCTTGTTTGGCTTTGACCACATATTTTCTAATTTCCTAACAAGTAATTTCTTCTTTAATATCAAACCTTTCTTTTGGGTTCAGTTTTCTTCTTTCTTAAGTTTATTCATTAGAAATTTCCTTTAGTGAAGGTCTTTTGGTAAAGCTTATAATTTTCATTTGTCTGAAAATGTTTTTATTTTGCTCTTTTAAAAAAATATTTATTTGTTTATTTGGTTGCACTGGGTGGTAGTTGCGGCAGGCAGGCTCCCCAGTTGCGGCATGTGAACTCCCAGTTGCAGCATGCATGCGGGATCCAGCTCCCCCACCAGGGAATGAACCCAGGCTCCCTGCATCAGGAGCATGGATCCCTAACCACTGCACCACCAGGGAAGTCCCTGCTCTTATTGTTGATAGATAGTTTTGCTGGTTACACAATTCTAAGTTGACAACGATTTTCTCTCAACACTTTGAAGATATTATTTATTTTCTTCTGGCTTTTATTGTTGCTTTTGAGATGCCTGCTGTCAGTTTGTTATTCTTTTATAATAATCTATCTTTTCTCTCTGGCCGCTTTAAGATTTTTTTTGTTTTTGATACTTGACAGCAATATGTTTACATTTATGTGAGATAATAGAAAATATATATTGGTCTCTGTCCCGGTTCCTGGCACAGAACTCCTAAAACCCTTGCAATTTTCTAAGTGATAAAAACACTAGGAGCACCTCTTCCTCTGTCTATCTTCGACCCCATCCCTGGCACAGGGCTTATAAAACCCTTGTAAATTCCTAAGTGACAAGAGCAATGAAGAACGTCTTTTGTTCTACTGAGGCGATTCTGGGTGGGCTCTTGGATGGGGGCTGGTCACCAGAAAGACCAAGCCATGATTAAAATCTTGGGATTTTCAGCTCCCCCGCACATTCTCCAGAGAGGGGAGAGGGCCTGGAAATGAAGTTAATCATGGATCATGCCTATAATATTTATGGAAGCCTTCATAAAATCCCAATAGTAGGGGGTTCGGGGAACTTCCAGGTTGGTGAACACATCCATACAGGGAGGATGACACATTCCAATTCCACAGGGACAGAAACTCCTGCACTTGGGAGTTTCCTCCCAGACCTTGCCCTATGTATCTCTTTATCTGGCTGTTCATCTGTAGCCTTTATTTTCTTTAATAAACTGGTAAATGTAAGTAAGTGTTTTCCTAAGTTCTGTGAATTGTTATAGCAAATTAATCAAGCCTGAGGAGGGGGGGTCATGGGAACCTCTGATTTTAGCTAAATTGGACGGAAGTTGTGGGTAACATGGAGACTTACTACTTATAATTGGCATCTGAAGTGTGGTGGGAGCAGTCTTGTGGGACTGAGCCCTTAACCTATGGGACCTGACACTATCTCCAGGTAGATAGTGTTAGATTCAAATTAAATTATAGGACACCCAGTTGGTTTTACAGAGAATTGCTTAGTGTGGGGAAAAACCTCCACATATTTGGTGACTGGAGGTGTCAGAAGTGAAGTGTTCTTTGTGAGTAGGGTGTCTGTGTAAAGGAAAGGAGAAGCAGGAGGGAAGAACTGCGTTTTTTCCCACATGAGAGGTAGACTGAACTGAGGTTTTTATCCCTAGATAGGAAGGAAAAATCTTGAATTTTTCCTTTACAATTTGGAATTTCTTTTTTTAAAAATCCTGTTTATGGTTTATGGTTTCAGAATTTGAGGATTATTAACTTTCATAAATTATGAAAATTTGTCTGCTAATATCTCTTTGAATGTTGGTTACCTACGAGTGCAAAAACACCCAGGGCTGTTGAAGCATTAACATCTGATTACTATTCTGCTATCAACTTTGTTTTTGACCTCTGGAGATTTACTCTTTTCTCTTGCAGGATGAGTTTTGTTACACATCAAAAAGATTAAAGATAAACCTACAGAATTGCTAGTTATTTTGTAGCTGGAGATTTTTAAAAGAGAGCTAGTTCATATTCCTGGAAATGGAAGTTCACAAAGATCTTTCTATCCCTTTATTTGTCTCTAAAACTATATGTCTGACTTTATTGTAGGTAACATTTAAGAGTTAAACTTAAGGTAACGTTGAGAGTTACAGTTGAAGGCTACTGAGAATATTGAGCTGGAGGCCACTGGCATGCATGGTCCCATGGAGCTGAGCTGTAGGGTTGAGGGCTTGAGAGAGGTGGTAAGGAGTAAGGTGAGCAGAGTTTGCCTCCTCTTAAGTTTTTTGATTTCTGTTGGTTTTTTTTCTGACCTTTGCTAGCTGTGTAAGTGTTGGGCACATTTTTAAAAGGTCTTTTAGCCTCAATTTCATCATCTTCCATTGAGAATAATAGGTCCAATTTTATAGGCCTGTTGTAGAATTAAGTGAGATGCCATGTATAAAATGTTTGGTTCAGTGCGTGGCACAAAAAAGGTGTTCAACTCCCTTTCTCTTCAGTAGCATCACTTTGTTTTTCCCATCTCCATTTGCCAACCAGCACTTAGGCAAAATGGGACTAGGACTGGGTGGAAGAGGAGATACTAGGTAGTGTTTGGCAAAGTAGCAGTGGAGGAAGGATAACCAGGAGAAGAGGAAAGCCCTAGTGATATGGGAAAGAAAATGGAAATGTTGACTTCCACCCCGGTGGGGCAGCCATTCTTACATAATTTGGGGACATAGAATCAAAGAGCACCTCCCTCTGCATCACCTGCAATAGATTTGTCATTCTTCTGTTTATAAACAATACTTCAATCTCATGCAATTGTAGCTTATCCATGATTCTTAGAAAACAGGCATTAAAGGGAAAAAGGAGAGGATGGGAAAGAAGAGAGTATAGACTTAAATCACAACTGAGAGAAAATAGGATATAATTCCTATTACTTAGAATAAATGGAGTGTAGATTTTGATGACATAAAAATGCTTTCTGGAACTTCATTAATTGGAAAAATATGTTTTCAAAGGAATAACTTGTCATCTGCAAATGACTGGCTTTTAGTTTAGATCAAAAGGCACTAACCTAAGTAACAGGCAAAATAAATGAAAACAAAATATACGTCTATTTAGCATGGTATGTACTGTAGTTTTAAGGTATAATACTAAGGATTCAAAGCAGAGTTTCAATCTCAATTCTTAATTTATGAGTTTTTGGATGATAGAGTTAGATTTTATGGTAATTTATATAGGCTTGCTTCATGGTTTAATTTTAACCGTGTATTACTGATCCTAATTCAAATGTCAGAGTCTTAGATTAAGAACCCAAAGAGGATTTAAATTATGTGCTTCTGCTGTTTTTCACTTGCCTGATTTACCAATTGCAGTAAAGCATGAGTTTTAGCCTTGCTATTCTCTGGAAGACCATGACTAATGCTAGAAGTAATAGTAATTGTTACCACCCCTAAATCAAGAGAAACAGCATAAAGGCAGTAACTGGGGATGTGGACAGGAAATTTATTTCTTTTGGAGTGAGTGTGAAAAATAGGTAATTTGCATATAGTTTAGGGGAAAAGATATAGGAATGGTTTTGTGATAATCAGTCAATTGTTATTCAAGGGAGACTTTGAGAAAAGAGAGATTATTTTGGAAACTGACAGGGTGAGGTGGGGAGCTGTGTGTAAATTCGGAGGAGGTCAGGATGCAGCTCATTTGGCTAGTTTATATCTTTTTAGTACATCACTCAAAAAAGTCAGGATCATTGTTTTAGAATCTATATTTTCTATTATGACTTCTTAACTGTAAAACAATAATCTGAACTATCAGTATTAGGAGTATTAACATATTTAGTTAGAGCTGTAATCTGTTGAGTATAGTATAGAATGAGGATTGTTATTCTTAGCTGTGTGAGAACTTTTAATAATTTATTATGCAAAAGAGAGTTGAGTCTTAAGAGCACTGGACTAACGTGCTGCTAGTAAGTATACCTCCAGGCCTTTCCCGCCATACCCCTCAGTCAAGCCTCAGGAAAACAATCTTTCCCATTTCTCTTCCTAGCCCTTCTCTTAGCAATGCACTCTGTCACTTACCCTAAAGGCATCAAAGCTGCAATATTAGGGGGGAAGGGTGGAATTCCTTTGCAATCTAACTAAAAGCCATTTATGGATACATAGACTCTTGACAGAGTCCAGCCTAAGTGGGTAGGTGTCTCTCATTCATCGGTGATTGATTTAGAGAAACTCTGAAATCAAGAAATTCATTTAGTAAGATACAAACAGCAACCTCGTTTTTTAAAAAACCAAGTTGCTGCTATTATATCTACTCCCCCCATCTGTCGTCAACAGAAATGCCAAATTCCTTTCCCAGTAGTGGTTGAGTTCAGGCTCTGAAATTAGTCTGACTTCATATCAGGTTCTACTATTATTGGTTATACCATCTTTGTCAAATTACTTAGCTCCTCTGTGCCTCAGTTTCTTCTATAAAATGTGAATAACAATGCTTTGTACCTTAGGGTTGTCGTCAGCCTTAAATGTGATAATAAATGTCAAACACTTATCACAGTATCTGGAATATAGTGAATATCTGTAAAAGTTAGCTATTATTGCTCTATCCTGGAATGATAAATGACAGCAAAGAGTTAATATCTATGATCTGCATTTTGTCAATCTCAACAAATATTATTTTGATAAAATAACATAGGAGAGCAGTACCACCTTTCTAATGATTAGGTTGGGAATAGTATAGTCATAATTTAAGTTACTTATCATTTTGGTTTGTTTTTTTTTTTTTTTTTTCGGTACGCGGGCCTCTCACTGTTGTGGCCTCTCCCGTTGCGGAGCACAGGCTTCAGACGCACAGGCTCAGCGGCCATGGCTCACGGGCCCAGCCGCTCCGCGGCATGTGGGATCTTCCCGGACCGGGGCACGAACCCGCGTCCCCTGCATCGGCAGGCAGACTCTCAACCACTGCGCTACCAGGGAAGCCCAAGTTGCTTATCATTTTGTGGACATTAACCAGCTGCCATTCAACTGCATATATCTAAACAGACCTACTTTGTGCATTGTTCTTCTCCTATCGAAACAATTCCTTTAACGAGCCATATAGACTTTATCTGATGAAGAGAGGTCTGAAAAGGGGATGGTACAACTAAAACAGGAAAACACTAGTAATGGTTCACAACTGAGCTTTCATAGTGGAACAATATGTGAGGCAATATTAGCTAAGTAATCCTATTACCAGAATCTCTGACTTTCTACTATGTTTTTACTTTTAGTCATTCTATTCTGTGACATTTCGAGTTAAACATGTTATCTATTATTTTAGTGTTAATCACATTTTCCTCTAAAATATAATTGAAAATTCTGTAGCATTTGTAAGTTGTAATTGTTTTCTTAAATAACCAGAGAACAAAATTTTTTTCAGGGCAATGTGGCTCCCAATTTGCTAGGGCAAGTCAATGAAAAAATGAATTCCTTGTTTATTGCTTCACAGTAAACTTTTCAGAAACTTAGCAATTGTGTTCAATTAGTGTTACCTATGTAAACATTCAATGCCATAGTGTGTGATTATAGGGGAAACCAGAAAATATGTTCTTCTTCCAACACTTAGACTATAGCTTGTGTGTTGTAGCTAGAAAAGTAAGCGGTTGTTACAGAGAGTGCTTCTTCGGAAATTCCCTGTGGTGTGCGTTTAGCTTCCTTCTCCCCAGGGCTAGAGATGTCTGTCCTTTTGCCAGCTGCTCTGTTCAGTTGTCTGGGCTATTTTGGGTGGCAGTGGGTTGATTCCATTGGGGAAACGGCTGTATATCTCTGCTTTTTAAAATGTTCTGTTCAATTGCATTATGAAAACATTGGGGGCTAGAAATCCTAGTCTTTCTGAAACAGTTTTTGTTTGAATTCTGGGGAATTGACCAGGTTGTAAACTTTAGAAACCTGCAGAACGTAGTAAAGAAACCAATTATTTATTAATTTTAAATACCTTCTGTGCAAGTGGTTTCAGAGCAGCTTAGCAAACAAGAGAATGCTATGGAAAATTTGCAGAAAACATTGGGATCTTCAGTTATCCTTATGGTCAAGGGGAAATTAGGGGGTGTGAGTAGAATGATAGTACAATCAGTTGGATTGGTAGCTCATTACCCAAAGAGATCGATTAATGTGATCCTGGAGGGATCCCTAGTCTCATCAGCAGGGCTCTACTTAAGCCCTATCATGTGTTAAACATTTTCATCGACAACCTGAATGGAAACAGAAAGCATGCTTGCCAGATTTAAGTACGTCATAAAGATGAATGCAGTGGATCCAGAATCATGATACAAAAAGAGCTTGGCCGACTGGGTTAAAATGATGAAATTTGACAGGAATACATTGACAGGTCTATACTTAGGAATGGTGATATATTATTAATTGACAGAATAGTTGTTCATACTTATATGTTATCGGTTTCTTTACTACCTATATAACTTTGGGCAAGTTACTTAACCCTGTTTTAGTCTCAGTTTCCTCATCTGTAGATATATGCTCATGGTAAAAAAACAAACAACAAAAAATCCAGTAGTGCAAAGAGAAATACAATGAAAAGGAAGTCCTCCAGACCTCCAGACCTCCAGTTCCCCAGCCCCTTTCTCCAGATATTAAAAAAAATTCTTCCAGAAATAGCGTGTGTATATGTGTATAAAACTTCCTTTTTTTAAAAATGCATAATATGTACAGTATTTTCTCCCATGATTTTCTCACTTAATTTATCTTGTAGGTAGCTCCATGTCAGCACATATATAACTACATAACTTTCTCCCTGTGATTTGCTTTATTTATCTAGCATACAGATTAAAAGCATAGATTCTGAAGCCACACTACCTGGGTTCAATTCCCAGCTCTAATACTTACTGGCTGTGTGACCTCGGGCAAGTTACATAACCTCTCTGTGCCTGCAGGAGACACAGTGCCTAGGACCTATTATACTTTTAGGAGTCTATGAAAATGTTTTAAGTTTAATTTCATTTAAAATCAGAAGAAGAATAAATATAAAACTAATGAATATATAATAATGAATCCAGGCTGGATTTTATTTGTCTATATACCAAAGCGGTTGTAAGATATAATTGGCAACATTTTCTTATCGTGGAAGTGTCCCACAACAACCAAAGTGCTCAGGGCCCACGGAAGTCATAATGTGATCCTGTGTGCCTGGGTTTCATCATTTGTTGAAATACAGATAAAAATAGTGCCTATTGCATAGGGTTGTTATGAAAAACACCTAAGTTAATATTTGGAAAGCCGATAGTGTTTAGCACATACTGATTTCTACATGTTCACTAAAAAATAGGTAAATTATGGACATGGTAAAAGAAAAACTCAAGGGATATTTTAAAAAGTATGATGAAAAGTAAATCTCTTTCTAATCACTGATCCCCAGTCCCTCAGTTTGCTTCCTCAGAAATAGCCACTTTTACCATTTTTCATGTATCCTATAGAGATTACTTGTATAATCATATAGATATTTTATTTATTTAAACTGTCCCCTATTTGATGGACATTCGGTTGTTTCCAACCGTTGCTATTGCAATCAGTGCTGCAGTAAGTACCCCTGTACATATGTCATTTTGCAAATGTGGGAGTATAACAGGATAAATTCTCTGAAATAAAATTGCTGTCAGTTACTTTAAATTTTGATAGATATTGCTAAATTGATCTCTATGCTGATTGTACCAATTTACACTCCCATCAGAAATGTAGAATGCATATTTTCCTGTACCTGAATCAAAAATAATGTTATCAAACTTTTGGGTCTTTGATAATTTAATAGGAGAAAATGTTATCTCATTGTAAGTGTACATCTCTTTAATTATAAGTGAACTTCACTAATTCTGACATTCTAAAAACTATTTCTTTTTTTTTTTTTTTGGTTAACTCTTAGTCCATATCCTTTGCCTATTTTTCTATTGTTTTTTTTCCTTTTTGAGTTGTAGGAGCTCTTTATCAAGGAAACTAGGGCTGGGTCTGTGATATGAATTGCCAATAATTGTCCAGCTTGTCTTTTGACTTTGGTTATAGTGTTTTATCCATGCAGACCTTTTAAATTTTTATGTATTCAAGTTTGTCCATATTTTCTTTATGGCTTCTGGATTTTATGCCTTGTTTGGAAAGGCTTTTCTCTGCTTTGAGATTATTTTTTTTCTAAACTCCCACATTATTTATTTGGTTGCCCTGGGTCTTAGTTGCGGCACGCAGGATCTTCGTTGTTGCGTGTGAGATCTTTGTTGCGGCATGCGGAATCTTTTTTTTTTTTTTTTTTTAGTTACTGCACGTGTGACCTTTCAGTTGCAGCATGCAGGCTCTTAGTTGCGGCATGCAGAATCTAGTTCCCTGACCAGGGATGGAACCCAGGCCCCCCGCACTGGGAGCGTGGAGTCTTAACCACTGGACCACCAGGCAAGTCCCACTCCTACGTTATTTTTTTATAACTTAAAAAAATGTTTAAATCTTTGATCCATTTAGAATTATTTTGAGGTAAGAAGTGTTTTTCCCTGCAGAATATTTTAATTTTTAAATACAGTAAAATATATCAAAAATTTCCTATGGCTTTTGTATTTTGTGTCTTGTTTAAATGGACCTTTCTTAACCCAAGGTCATAAATGTATCCGACTAATTTTTTTTCTAATATGTTTTTGTTTCTTAAAAACTAATTCCATCTGCAGTTTAATTTGGTACAAGGAATGTGGTAGGGATCTAGAGTATGTCTAGCCAGTTGTTGCTACACCATTTGTTAAATACAGCCATTTCCTCTACTGATTTGAAATGTGTGTTTTATTCCTAAAGTCCTGTATATATTTGGCTCTACTTCTGGACTGTATTCTGTTTTATTGCTGTGTCTGTCTGTTTATGCATCAGTATCAAACTGTTTTAAATACCATAATGTTAAGCAAATATATATTTATCCGTAGTTTATTAAGAGTATTTTAAATCAGCAATGGATGTTGAATTTTGTCAAATACGTTTTCAGCATCTATGAAAATGATCATATTATTTTCCTCCCTTGATCTGTTAATATAGTGAATTATATTGATGGAATTCCTAACATTAAAAAAATTTTCCTCCTAGAAATAAACCCACTTGGTCACTGGTGTGTTATTCTTTCAATGGGCTAATTTTATTTTTTTCTATTTTGTATAGTATTTTTGCATTGATATTCATAAGTGAGATTGAGCTCAAGCTTTCTTTGAAATTCAAAGAAGATAATTTGGATTCTTTTCTGTGCTATTAAACAGGTGAAATAACATTGGAGTTATTCAGTACTTGAAGATTTGGTAGAATTTATCTGAAATTTCTGGGCTTCATAAAACATGGGGGTAGTCTTTGACAACATTTTCATTTTCTTTCATAGTTATTGGTTTGTTTTCATTCTCTTCGAAGAGTTAATTTTGGTGATTCAGATTTTCCTAGGAAATAGGCCATTGACCCAAGTTTTCAAATTTATCTGTAGAGAGTTGAGTAAACTATTGTACAATAATTCTTTTTACTTCAACTGTCTATGGTTACTTCTGTATTTTCAATTTTGTGATTTTCCTCTTTATTTGTATAAAATGAGTTTTTAAAAATGGCTTTCATGACATAATTCATATTACAATTCACCCATTTAAAGTGTACGCTTCAGTAGGTTTAGTATGTTCACAGAGATCTACACCCAGCACCACAATCCATTTTAGGACATATTCTACACTCTCAGAAGAAACCCTGTGGCCATTAGTGGTTATTTCTAATTTCACTCCAAGACCCTCAGGACTAGGCAACCACTAATCTCTTTCTGTCTGTATAGGTTTTCCTAATCTGGACATTTTGTATAAATGGAATCATATAGTATGTGGTCTTTTGTGATCGACTTCTTTCACTTAGCATGTTTTCAAGGGTCATCCTTGTTGTTATAAAGTAAATTTTAAAATGTAGGTCTGTAGTGGTTTTTACAGTTTCCTTGTTTACCATCTGTATTAATCTGCTGGGGCTGCCATAATAAAATACAACTGATTGGGTGATATTTTATTTTATTTTTTATTTTTTTATTTTTATTTTTTTTGCAGCACGCGGGCCTCTCGATGTTGTGGCCTCTCCCGTTGCGGAGCACAGGGCTCCAGACGTGCAGGCTCAGCGGCCATGGCTCACGGGCCCAGCTGCTCTGCGGCATGTGGGATCTTCCCGGACCGGGGCATGAACCCATGTCCCCTGCATTGGCAGGCAGACTCTCAACCATTGCGCCACCAGGGAAGCCCTGGGTGATACTTTAAACAACAGAAATTTATTTTCTCACAAATCTGGAAGATCAAGAATTCCAAGATCAAGTGTCATCAGGATGGGTTTCTTCTGAGCATCTCTTCTTGGCTTGTACATAGCACCTTCTCGCTGCATCTTAATACGGTCATTGTTCTGTGTCTATGTCCTAATCTCTTCTTATAAAGACACCAGCTATAAAGATTATGGCCCACCCTAATGACCTCATTTTAACTTAATTAGCTCTTTAAAGGACCTATCTCAAAATACAGTCACATTCTGAATTATTGGGGATTAGGGCTTCAAAATATGAATTTTGTCAGTATACAATTTAGTCCATAATACCATCTTAAAGAAAAAAGTCAAGCCTGTATAGCCTGGTCTGTTTCTACATCTATTTTTAATCAATTTGACCTAAGTCAGTCAAAATGCTTAGTTTGTGTGTGTGTGTATTTGTGTGTACAAAATCTGTCCCTTAAAAAATAATTTTAGGGCTTCCCTGGTGGCGCAGTGGTTGAGAGTCCGCCTGCCGATGCAGGGGACACAGGTTCGTGCCCCGGTCCGGGAAGATCCCACATGCCGTGGAGCGGCTGGGCCCGTGAGCCATGGCCGCTGAGCCTGCGCGTCCGGAGCCTGTGCTCCGCAACGGGAGAGGCCACAATAGTGAGAGGCCCGCGTACTACAAAAAAAAAAAAAAAAAAAAAAAAATTTAAAATCATTTTTTCTGATTATAAAATTAATACATGTACATTATACAAGATTCAAATGCTACAGAAAGGCATAAACCGAAAAGTGAAAGTCTTCTTTAGCCTCCACTATCAATAGTTTACAGCTTATTCCTCTAGTTTTTTTTCCTGACATACTGATACCAAGTATGAAAATGGATCGTATTTAACATGGCATTTTTTACAATTTTTATTGGAGTATGGTTGCTTTACAACGTTGTGTTAGTTTCAGGTGTACAGCAAAGTGAATCAGTTATACATATACCTATATACACTGTTCTTTAGATTCTTTTCCCATGTGGGTCATTACAGAGTATTGAGCAGAGTTTCCTGTGCTATACAGTAGGTCCTTATTTGTTACCTACTTTATATATAGCAGGGTGCAACATAGCATTTTACAGCATACTTTTTTCACTTAGTATAGCATGCACATCTTCCCATGGTGGTACTGATGAATCTGTCATTTAAAAAAAAAATATATATATATATATATATATATATGTGTTGCATTTTGTTGTGTGCATATACATGATTTATTTAAATACCTCCCTATTGATGAACATTTGGATTGTTACCAACTTTTAGCTATTGCAAAAAACCATGAACAATACTGCAATGAATATCCTTGTGCATTAATCTTTGTACACTTATGGGATTCTGCAGAATAATTTTCTAGAAGCTGAAAAACTATATTTAAAGATTATGAATGTTTTTTCATAGCACTTTTTGACTTAGAGGCATTTACTATAGGAGGTGAAGGATGTTGGTAGAGACTACTTTTCCTCCCGGTGAATCAAAAAGTTGTTTAGAGGTCCATGGGGGACCCTCTTCTGTCCTGTCTTTTTGAGGGGCCCATTTTGGGTAATTTCCATATCCATTTTTGGGAAATGCTGATATAAAATTATGTTTTAAACTTTGGCCATTAGGCTTAAACATTTTTTAATGAGAAGTGTACTACCCATGTTGGAAGAACCTATGTATTTAACATTGCATTGTTTGATGTAAATTCTTTTTTTTTTTCCTTTTGGTCTTCCCTTCTAACAACTAGCATATGACTCATTTCCATCTCAGCCATAGGATTCTGAATTATGATTATGGTAATTCTCCTTTTCCATTAAAGATAATGAACCCACTCCTGGGTACATTTTTTAAAACATGTTCACAGTGATGTTGCCACATAATGCTGAAAGAGTATAATTATTCTCTATCTCTGTTATGTATGATATATTTCTGTTCAAAATATGTTCACATAGCACAAAGTTTACATCTCAGAACTATGATTTCTGTTTAAAATTAGCCTTCACACACAATATGCATGTAATCATATATTCATTCATGATCTATGCTAAGATTTTTATATTTGCAAACATACAGTATTTACATTAAATATAAACATACTTGCAACCCAATGTACAATAAATGATACCTGCCACTGGCATAAGACACAGGCAAGAGGACTGTTCCAGTCTCTCATTACATTTTCTTTTCCTGTTACCATGCCAGCAACCTAACAGTTTTGTTGTCACTGTAAACTGCCTAGATTACCCTTCTCCTTCAAATCAACTAAGCCAGCATTATCCAATTACAGCCTAAGAATGACCTAATCTTCCAGACCAGCTGCCACAGGATGGCAAAGGCATATCTTTAATCAAAATTATAACATCTGGGCTTCCGTGGTGGCGCAGTGGTTGAGAGTCCGCCTGCCGATGCAGGGGACGCGGGTTCGTGCCCCAGTCCGGGAAGATCCCACATGGCGCGGAGCGGCTGGGCCCGTGAGCCATGGCCGCTGAGCCTGCGCGTCCAGAGCCTGTGCTCCGCAACGGGAGAGGCCACAACAGTGAGAGGCCCGCGTACCGCAAAAAAAAAAAATTATAACATCTTATTCTTTCGTTTTTACCCATTGCAGTAATGGAAATGCTGAGCAAGAATACAAGAAAATATGTACATTTTGCATTGATTTGTTCACTGATTCTCCCAGCCTTTGGCACAGTGTAGCATAACACTAAATTCAGAGGCGGCTTGCTTGAAAACAGCATTTTCTGCTATATTCTTTTTCTTTTAACTGTTGTTGCATTGAGTTTTCCTAGTGAAGACTAAAGTTGTGTTCAGATTCCCTTGATTACTTTTTTATTGTCCCTACTTTTAAAAAATATTTTTACTGCTTACAGTAGTAATACATGCTCATTGTAAAACAAAACAAAATAAACAATTGCAATATATAACAGATAGTGGAAGTAGGTTGCAATCCTCTCCTCTAGAGACACTCTGAAGAGTTAGGTGTATATTTTCTGCATGTTTCTTCTAACATATATGTTATTTTAATTATTCATATATACATATACATGGTTTTTTAAATGATTTTTAAAAATTGAAGTACAGTTGATTTACAATGTTGTGTTAGTTTTAGGTGTACTGCAAAGTGATCCAGATATGTGTGTGTGTGTGTGTGTGTGTGTGTGTGTATACATATATATATATATATATATATATATATATATATATATATATATAGTGGGTTGGCCAAAAGCTTTGTTCAGTTTTTTCTGTAAGATGGCTTTAGTAGCTCTTATCTTTAACTTCATTTGAAACAATTTTGTTAGATTGTATTCTGACAGCTCTCATATCAGCATGCATTTAAAAAAAAACATCAAAATTGGTGAATTTTTATACAGCCATCTTAATATTGAAGATGGAAGAAAAAAGCAACATTTTCGGCATATTATGCTTTATTATTTCAAGAAAGGTAAAAACGCAACTGAAACACACGCACAAAAAAAGATTTGTGCAGTGTATGGAGAAGGTGCTGTGACTGATCAAACGTGTCAAGTGGTTTGCAAAGTTTCGCGCTGGAGATTGCTCGCTGGACGATGTTTCACGGTCAAGTAGACCAGTTGCAGTTGATAGCGATCAAATCGAGACATTTATTGAGAACAATCAACGTTATACCACGCGGTAGATAGCCGACATACTCAAAATATCCAAATCAAGCGTTGAAAATCATTTCCACCAGCTTGGTTATGTTAACCGCTTTGATGTTTGGGTTCCACATAAATTAAGTGAAAAAAACCTTCTTGACCGTATTTCTGCATGTGATTCTTTACTGAAACGTAATGAAAACGTTCTGCTTTTAAAACAACTTGTGACAGGCGATGAAAAGTGGACACTGTACAATACTGTGGAACGGAAGAGATCATGGGGCAAGTGAAATGAACCACCACCAACCACACCAAAGGCTGGTCTTCATCCAAAGAAGGTAATGTGTATATGGTGGGATTGGAAGGGAGTCCTCTATTATGAGTTCCTTCTGGAAAACCAAACGATTAATTCCAACAAGTGCTGCTCCCAATTAGACCAAATGAAAGCAGCACTCAACTAAACTGTCCAGAATTAGTCAACAGAAAATGCATAGTCTTCTATCAGGATAACGCAAGACTGCATGTTTCTTTGATGACCAGGCAAAAACTGTTACGGCTTGGCTGGGAAGTTCTGATTCATCCACCATATTCACCAGACATTGCACCTTCGGATTTCCATTTATTTATGTCTTTACAAAATTGTCTTAATGGAAAAACTTTAAATTCCCTGGAATACTATAAAAGGCACCTGGAACAGTTTTTTGCTCAAAAAGATAAAAAGTTTTGAGAAGATGGAATTATGAAATTGCCTGAAAAATGGCAGAAGTTAGTGGAACAAAAGGGTGAATACATTGTTTAATAAAGTTCTTGGTGAAAACGAAAAATGTGTCCTTCAGTTTTACTTAAAAACCTAAGACACTTTTTGGCCAACCCAATATATATACATATATATATATACACACACACATATATATACATATATATTTTTATATATATAAATATATATGTATATATATGTGTGTGTGTATATATATATATGTATATATATTCTTTTTCAGATCCTTTTCCATTATAGGTTACTACAAGGTACTGAATATAGTTCCCTGTGCTATACAGAAAGGTCCTTGTTGTTTATCTATTTTATATATAGTTGTGTGTATATGTTAAACCCAAACTCCTAATTTATCTCTCCCCTCCCCTTTGGTAACCATAAGTTCGTTTCCTATATACATGATTTTTTTATGCCTTGCTCTTCTTTCTTGTTAAACCTATTTTATTTTGCCTGGGTATTACCTTTAATTTTCAAAAATAAAATCTTCTGGGAGATATTTTCCATTCAAAATAGAATCCCAAGTGGTTTAACTTTTCTTTTTTAGCATCTTTATTGGAGTATAATTGCTCAACAATGGTGTGTTAGTTTCTGCTGTATCACAAAGTGAATCAGCTATACATATACCTATATCCCCAAATCCCCTCTCTCTTGCGTCTCCCTCCCACCCTCCCTATCCCACCCCTCTAGGTGGTCACAGAGCACCGAGCTGATCTCCCTGTGCTATGCGGCTGCTTCCCACTAGCTATCTATTTTACATTTGGTAGTGTATATATGTCCATGCCACTCTCTCACTTCGTCCCAACTTACCCTTCCCCCTCCCCGTGTCCTCAAGTCCATTCTCTACATCTGCATCTTGATTCCTGTCCTTCCCCTAGGTTCTTCAGAACCTTTTTTTTTTTTTAGATTCCATATATATGTGTTAGCATACAGTATTTGTTTTTCTCTTTTGGGCTTACTTCACTCTGTATGACAGACTCTAGGTCCATCCACCTCACTACAAATAACTCAATTTCATTTCTTTTTATGGCTGAGTAATATTCTATTGTATATATGTGCCACATCGTCTTTATCCATTCATCTGTCGATGGACACTTAGGTTACTTCCATGTCCTGGCTGTTGTAAATAGTGCTGCAGTGAACATTGTGGTACATGACGCTTTTTGAATTATGGTTCTCTCTGGGTATATGCCCAGTAGTGGGATTGCTGGGTCGTATGGTAGTTCTATTTTTAGTTTTTTAAGGAACCTCCATACTTTTCTCCATAGTGGCTGTATCAATTTACATTCCCACCAACAGTGCAAGAGGGTTCCCGTTTCTCCACACCCTCTCCAGTATTTATTGTTTGTAGATTTTTTGATGATGGCCATTCTGACTGGGGTGAGGTGATACCTCATTGTAGTTTTGATTTGCATTTCTCCAGTGATTAGTGATGTTGAGCATCCTTTCATGTGTTTGTTGGCAATCTGTATATCTTCTTAGGAGAAATGTCTATTTAGGTCTTCTGCCCATTTTTGGATCGCGTTGTTTGTTTCTTTAATATCGAGGTGCATGAGCTGTTTGTATAATTTGGAGATTAATCCTTTGTCCGTTGATTCGTTTGCAAATATCTTCTCCCATTCTGAGGGTTGTCTTTTCGTCTCGTTTATGGTTTCCTTTGCTGTGCAAGAGCTTTTAAGTTTCATTAGGTCCCATTTGTTTATTTTTGTTTTTACTTCCATTTCTCTAGGAGGTGGGTCAAAAAGGATCTTGCTGTGATTTACGTCATAGAGTGTTCTGCTTATGTTTTCCTCTAAGAGTTTTATAGTGTCTGGCCTTACATTTAGGTCTTTAATCCATTTTGAGTTTATTTTTGTGTATGGTGTTAGGGAGTGTTCTAATTTCATTACTTTACATGTAGGTGTCCAGTTTTCCCAGTACCACTTATTGAAGAAGCTGTCTTTTCTCTATTGTATTTCTTGCCTCTTTTATCAAAGATAAGGTGACCATATATGCGAGGGTTTATCTCTAGGCTGTGTATCCTGTTCCACTGATCTATATTTCTGTTTTTGTTCCAGAAAATATGGTGTATCACATTGATTGATTTGCATATATTGAAGAATCCTTGCATCCCTGGGATAAATCCCACTTGATCATGGTGTATGATCCTTTTAATGTGCTGTTGGATTCTGTTTGCTAATATTTTGTTGAGGATTTTTGCATCTATGTTCATCAGTGATATTGGCCTGTAGTTTTCTTTTTTTGTGACACCTTTGTCTGGTTTTGGTATCAGGGTGATGCTGGCCTCGTAGAATGAGTCTGGGATTGTTCCTTCCTCTGCAATTGTTTGGAAGAGTTTGAGAAGGATGGGTGTTAGCTCTTCTCTGTATGTTTGATAGAATTTACCTGTGAAGCCATCTGGTTCTGGACTTTTGTTTGTTGGAAGATTTTTAATCAGAGTTTCAATTTTATTACTTGTGATTGGTCTGTTCATGTTTTCTATTTCTTCCTGGTTCAGTCTGGGAAGGTTATACCTTTCTAAGAATTTGTCCATTTCTTCCAGGTTGTCCATTTTATTGGCACAGAGTTGCTTGTAGTAGTCTCTTAGGATGCTTTGTATTTCTGCGGTGTCTGTTGTAACTTCTCCTTTTTCATTTCTAATTTTATTGATTTTTGAGTCCTCTCCCTCTTTTTCTTGATGAATCTGGCTAATGGTTTATCAATTTTGCTTATCTTCTCAAAGAACCAGCTTTTAGTTTTTTTGATCTTTGCTATTGTTTCCTTCATTTCTTTTTCATTTATTTCTGATCTGATCTTTATGATTTCTTTCCTTCTACTAACTTTGGGTTTTGTTTGTTCTTCTTTCTCTAGTTTGTTTAGGTGTAAGGTTAGATTGTTTATTTGAGATTTTTCTTGTTTCTTGAGGTAGGCTTGTATTGCTATAAACTTCCCTCTTAGAACTGCTTTTGCTGCATCCCATAGGTTTTGGATTGTTGTGTTTTCTTTGTAATTTGTCTCTAGATATTTTTTGATTTCCTCTTTGATTTCTTCATGATCCCTTGGTTATTTAGTAACGTATTTTTTAGCCTCCATGTGTTTGTGTTTTTACGTTTTTTACCCTGTAATTGATTTCTAATCTCATAGCGTTGTTGTCAGAAAAGATGCTTGTTATGATATCAGTTTTATTAAATTTACCAAGGCTTAATTTGTGACCAAAGATGTGATCTATCCTGGAGAATGTTCCATGTGCCCTTGAGAAGAAAATGTAATCTGCTGTTTTTGGATGGAATGTCCTATAAATATCAATTAAATCTATGTGGTCTATTGTGTCATTTAAAGCTTCTGTTTCCTTATTAATTTTGTGTTTGGATGATCTGTCCATTGTTGTAAGTGAGGTGTTACAGTCCCCCACTATTATTGTGTTACTGTTGATTTCCTCTTTTATAGCTGTTAGCAGTTGCCTTATGTATTGAGGTGCTCCTATGTTGGGTGAATATATGTTTATGATTGTTATATCTTCTTCTTGGATTGATCCCTTGACCGTTAGGTAGTGTCCTTCCTTGTCTCTTGTAACATTCTTTATTTTAAAGTCTATTTTATCTGATATGAATATTGCTACTCCATCTTTTTTTTGATTTCCATTTGCATGGAATATCTTTTTCCATCCCCTCAGTTTCAGTCTGTATGTGTCCCTAGGTCTGAAGTGGGTCTCTTGTAGACAGCATATATATGGGTCTTGTTTCTGTATCCATTCAGCGAGCCTGTGTCTTTTGGTTGGAGCATTTAATCCATTCACGTTTAAGGTGATTATCGATATGTATGTTCCTATTACCATTTTCTTAATTGTTTTGGGTTTGTTTTTGTAGGTCCTTTTCTTCTCTTGTGTTCCCCACTTAGAGAAGTTCCTTTAGCATTTGTTGTAGAGCTGGTTTGGTGGTGCTGAATTCTTTTAGCTTTTGCTTGTCTGTAAAGCTTTTGATTTCTCCATTGAATCTGAATGAGATCCTTGCCGGTTAGAGTAATCTTGGTTGTAGGTTCTTCCCTTTCATCACTTTAAATATGTCATGCCACCCCCTTCTGGCTTGTAGAGTTTCTGCTGAGAAATCAGCTGTTAACCTTATGGGAGTTCCCTTGTATGTTATTTGTCATTTTTCCCTTGCTGCTTTCAGTAATTTTTCTTTGTCTTTAATTTTTGCCAATTTGATTACTATGTGTCTCGGCACGTTTCTCCTTGGGTTTATCCTGTATGGGACTCTCTGCGCTTCCTGCACTTGGGTGGCTATTTCCATTCCCATGTTAGGGAAGTTTTCTACTATAATCTCTTCAAATAGTTTCTCGGGTCCTTTCTCTCTCTCTTCTCCTTCTGGGACCCCTATCATGAGAATGTTGTTGCGTTTAGTGTTGTCCCCGAGGTCTCTTAGGCTGTCTTCATTCCTTTTCATTCTTTTTTCTTTATTCTGTTCTGCAGCAGTGAATTCCACCATTGTGTCCTCCAGGTCACTTATCCGTTCTTCTGCCTCAGTTATTCTGCTGTTGATTCCTTCTAGTGTATTTTTTATTTCAGTTATTGTATTTTTCATCTCTGTTTGTTTGTTCTTTAATTCTTCTAGGTCTTTGTTAAACATTTCTTGAATCTTCTTGATCTTTGCCTCCATTCTTTTCCCGAGGTCCTGGATCATCTTCACTATCATTATTCTGAATTCTTTTTCTGGAAGGTTGCCTATCTGCAGTTCATTTAGTTATTTTTCTGTGGTTTTATCTTATTCCTTCATCTGGTACATAGCCCTCTGCCTTTTCATCTTGTCTGTCTTGCTGTGAATATGGTTTTTGTTCCACAGGCTGCACAATTGTAGTTCTTCTTGATTCTGCTGTCTGCCCTCTGGTGGAGTAGGTTATCTAAGATTCTTGTGCAAGTTTCCTGGTGGGAGGGACTGGTGTTTAGTAGAGTTGGCTGTTGCTCTAGTGCAGAGCTCCATAAAACTTTAATCTGCTTGTCTGCTGATGGATGGGGCTGGGTTCCCTCTCTGTGGGTTGTTTGGCCTGAGGCAACCCAACACTGGAGCCTACCCGGGCTCTTTGGTGGGGCTAATGGCGGACTCTGGGAGGGCTCACGCCAGGGAGTACTTCCCAGAACTTCTGCTGCCAGTGTCCTTGTCCTCACCGTGAGACACAGCCACCCCCTACCTCCACAGGAGACCCTCCAACACCAGCAGGTAGGTCCGGTTCAGTCTCCTATGGGGTCACTGCTCCTTCCCCTGGGTCCTGATGTGCACACTACTTTGTGTGTGCCCTCCAAGAGTGGAGTCTCTGTTTACCCACAGTCCTGTCAAAGTCCTGTATCAAATCGCACTAGCCTTCAAAGTCTGATTCTCTAGGAATTCCTCCTCTCGTTGCCGGACCCCCAGTTTGGGAAGCCTGACGTGGGGCTCAGAACCTTCACTCCAGTGTGTGGACTTCTGTGGTATAAGTGTTCTCTAGTTTGTGAGTCACCCACTCAGCAGTTACGGGATTTGATTTTATTGTGATTGCGCCCCTCCACCATCTCATTGTGGCTTCTCCTTTGTCTTTGGATGTGGGGTATCTTTTTTGGTGAGTTCCAGTGTCTTCCTGTTGATGACTGTTCAGCAGTTAGTTGTGATTCCAGTGCTCTCGCAAGAGGGAGTGAGAGCATGTCCTTCTACTCTGCCATATTGAACCAATCTCCTGTCCCTTGTATCATTGCTTGTCATCTATTTTATTTATATATAAGCACATAAGCTTTATGTAATTGAATATATTGTTGCTATTATTATTTTGAACAAACTGTTATCTGTTAGATCAATTAAGAATAAGAAAAGTAAACGTTTTTATTTTACTTTCACTTATTCCTTCTTCAGTGCTCTTCTTTTCTTTATGTAGATCTAAGTTCTGACCTATCTTATTTTACTTATCTCTGAAGAACTTCTTTTAACATTTCTTGCAAGGCAGGTCTACTGGCAAAAAATTCCCTCCATATCTGTTTGTCTGAGTAAGTCTTTATTTCTCCTTTACTTTTGAAGGATAAGTTCACAGAGTACAAAATTTTAGGTTGGTGTTTTTGTTTCTCCCAATACTATACATATTTAACTGAACTCTTCTTGCTTGCATGGTTTCTGTGAAGTTGGATATAATTCCTATCTTTGTCCCTCTGTAGATAAGGATTTTTTCCCCCTCTTGGCTTATTTCAAGATTTTTTTCTTTATCTTTGATTTTCTGCAGTTTGAATATGATAGGCCTAGGTGTAGTTTTTTGGTATTTATCGTAGTTGGTGTTTCAGAGGTTCCTGGATATGTAGTGTGGTGTCTGACATTAATTTGGGGAAATTCTCAGTCATTATTATTGCTTCAAATATTTCTTCTGTTCCTTTCTCTCTTTCTTCTTCTGATAGTCCCATTACACATATATTATGCCTTTTGTAGTTGTCCGACAGTTATTGGATATTCTGTTCTTTTTTTTCAGCCTTTTTTCCCTTTGCTTTTCAGTTTTAGAAGTTTTTGTTGAGATATCCTCAAATTCAGAGATTCTTTCTTCATCCTTGTCCAATATAATAATGAGTCCATAAAAAAAGCATTCTTCATTTGTGTTACAATGTTTTTGATCTCTAGAATTTCCTTTTGATTCTTTCTTAAAATTTTCATCTCTTTGCTTATGTTATTCACCTGTTCTTGAATGTTGTCTACTTTTTCCATTAGGGCCCTTACCATATTAATCATAGTTGTTTTAAATTCCTGATCTATTAATTCCAACATCCTTGCCATATCTGAGTCTGGTTCTGATGCCTGCTGTGCCTCTTCAAACTGTGTTTTTTTGTTTTTTGCCATTTAGTATGCCTTGTAATTTTTTTGCTGAAAGCTGGACATGATGTTTTAGGTAAAAGGATCTCTAATTAATAGACTTTTAGTGGTGTGGTGGTAAGGTGTAGGAGGAGGGGAAGTGTTCTTTGGAACTATGATTAGGTCTCAGGCTTTTAGTGAGCCTATGTTCTGGGCTGTGAACTTCACAAGTGCTTCTCAGTTTTGTTCTCCCTTAAGTGGTACAGGATGTCTAGAGTAGGCTGAGGTTGGGTTTTTCCCTTCCCCTGGTTTGGTCAGACTCTTATTACCAAAGACTCCAATAGGTTTTGCGATGGCAAAATAGTTTATTTTGAAGGCAGACCTTGTTAAGAAGAATAGAATTATCTGGTATATTTCAAAATGGTTACTTTTCTCCTCCTGCTGGAGGCATGAGAAGATTTTTCTCCGATATTCACGGAGAGAACCTGCTAGAGCTTCTGGAAGTAAAACTCACAAAGTGTGGGGCCTCCCCTATGCCCGGGCCCCTCTGGAGTTTTTAACTCTTAGACTAGCCTCCAGCAATTTGTCAGTTATAGTACAGGTTTTCATACCCTGGTAATGGTTCCCATGGAGGTTTCTGCTTATGGGTTCCTGCTCCAGTAAGTTGTGATTTTCTGTATTTGCCTGTTAGTCTCTCTAATTCTGGGGCAGCAGTTTGGCTGCCTGTGACCTCATTTCTCTGATGGATCTAAAGAGTCGTTGATGTTTTGGTTTAGTCAGCATTTTACTTATTAGGAGGGAGTGATGCCTTCCAAGCTCCTTATGTGCCTGACTGGAAGTGTCTCTACCCATTTTTAAATTGAGTTATTTGTCTTTTGATTATTGAGTTGGAAGAGTTATCCATATATTGTGGCTTTAAGTTCTAGTTTATTTTTTATTTTGTGGTTGTTTTAGCCCTGTAAATTTGTTTCTTTATTTTTGGGTGGTCAAATTGATCAGTCTTTTATGTTATGACTTCGTGTTTTGTGCCATGTTTAGAAAGAACTTTCCCACTCAAAAATATGAAAAATATTCACCCACATTTTCTTCTAGTACACATATGATTTCATTGTTTTTAACACTTAAATCCTGCCTGATCTTGCTGAGCTAAAGATATAAATGATTCCAATACCAAGAACATCTTTAGGAAAAGTGTGTAGAATTGTTATAATTAGGCAGTAATTTGTCTGTTTTGTTTGTCTGGAAGCAGGCTGGCCTTTGGGAAAATTGTGAAGCTAGTGTGTGGCCTCCTCTCCTGCCGTTAGATGCCCTTTGGTCCAATCACCCAGTGCTCTTATGCCGTCATCTAGCTTTCTTAAGAGCTCTGCACAGTTGAAAACTCTCTCCCATATCTGTGTCAAGTATTCATTGTCACCCAGCTGCCTATCATGCTCAAAAAAAGCTAATTTCTATTGATAAAAGCTAGTGTATTGCTCCTCTAAGAGGTATTTGCTTTTTGCTTCCTAGAAATGCAGTGCCTTAAACCAGAGTAAAGAATCTCTGAAGAGTCTTGGAGGTTGGTCTCCAGGGAGAATTTTTTTACATTGAGTGACCTTTCTGGTGACCCTGAAATACTCCATGTCAAGTGGTCACCTACTCTCTAGGATGGCCCAATCTGAAAGATTTTGCTCCTAATGAGGGACTGATGTTGAAGTCATACTCATCCTCCTCCCAGTGACTAATCTTTCATCCTCCCTTAATGGAATGTTAATGACCTTGGTTTGTTCCTCTAATAGAGGATATTGATGCTCTCGAAGGTTTTTGTATTTTCAATGGTGTGTCATGTTATTCTTCAAATGGCAGCCATCCACGTCCATCCCCGAAATCTAATGAGACTCCATACTTCTTATGACGCTTATTTTGTATTGTAGTCGAAAATGGGAGAAGGGACTATGTCTTGTCCCCCTCAACTTCCTTCCAGCACTAAGCATAGTCTGGCCCCTCAATACATTTTTAATTGATGAAAAATAAAGTTCAAATAATTATTAAGAAACCGCTGATCTCACTTTGTCCATGCTGACATCACCTATTCTTTTGACTTCATTTTAGTCATCCCAAAATGAAAGTCAAAGTCCTGAGTTTCTTTTATACAAGTATGGACACAAGCAACATGAAAAAGAAAGTTGCTTACCATGAGACACAGATATATGGTTTATCCACCACTCATATCACTTGTTATATCAGTTGGTTGACCTAAATATTTCAAGCATTAGAAACAGTGTCAACAACCTCAGATCAAAATACACCACTGACATCTTAGAGGCAGGATAAATTTATATGCAGCTAATCTTGAAGAAATCTCAGAAAACTGATAGGAAACAGGCACTGATAGGAAACAGGCTCAATGTTCAGAGATGTGTCTTCCCTTACATTTAAGAAGAATGAAGTTTAAAATAGTTAATAATATGCATTAGCATGGACAGAAAAATCATAGATTATGCTTTGGATTTTGATTTGCTCTTCAATTTTGTAATAATTTAATGGTTTTATGACCATCCAAGAATTAATTTGCATAACTCTTTATTTTAAATGGCATTTGATTACAAAATTATCTTGGATTGGGCACAGCCTTACTCTGTTCTGCAGTGTAGTGATCAAGGGAAATGTGCTAGCTGATCTTATTTTTTTAAATTTGAAGTGAAATTATTTCTATCCATATCCAGTAGTTATTAAACTGAATCTCATACTAATTTATTGTAGATAATGTAAAGTATCTCTGAGACTTTTAGATATCATGTATAGTATATACATCACAGCTGAAGTAAAAAAATATGTTCCATTGTCTCACAAGTACAAGACATTTTATTTTGGTGAATTATGGGTATTTCTTTCCTAATTCTAATCATCTTCTTAGTCTTACTTAGTTTATTGAATTGGTTTTCCTGTAACTATTAAAATAAAAGCTTATAATCTTTGACAATGAGATTGTCTACCACTCTTTCTTTGCACCACTACATTTTATATTTTTATTACAGTTGCTTTGGTGGTAGGATTCAAATGAGAAGTCAGTTATATATAGGGACAAATGAGTACAATTTCTTTCCTTACTTGAGTAAGTAAAGCTAGAGTTGATCAGCCAAAGATCGTTACACACCGTTTTCATATTAGTTTTTGTCAGATCTAGAGGTATTGCTAATTAACACCCTCTTTCCAGGGTTACACCTGTAAAAGCTGTGTGAGCCTTTAAAGAGAGTTTAAAAAAAAAAAATCTTGTAATTTGATTCTAAAGTGAAAGCCTAATGAAGGGCAATTTGCAAAACAAGGAATGGGCAATCTAGGAGATAGTCATCTTTATTATTGCCACTGCCTTAGTAAATAACCCCAAATTTTAGTGCTCACATCAAAGGGGACACTTCAGACACTTATGTTGAAGTGGCAAAGGACCTCTCTTTAAAAATTTAAACCATCAAAAGAGTGTCCTGTAGTGATATCAGTTTCATTACTGGTTATTGTGATGTTCTGAAATTATTCCAAATACAGCCATCTGTCCTCCAGTGTTGGCTGAGGGTTCCCCATTTAGATTTGATCTGACAAGGGATTAAGTGTGAAGGGTTGAGGCAGGTGTGGTTGACTGGGCTGGGCTGATTACCTCATTTCTGGATTCCTGAGACATACTTCTAATAGATTTCCATGCTTCCAGTTTTCCTTCTCAGTCCATTTTCACTACTACTACTCTCACTCTACCAGAATCTAAAACATGGCTTTTGTTTTCAGCCTCTTGCTTTCCTGCTTAGAAACTTCACAGACTCCCCACTTCCTACAAGTTTAAGTCCATAGTTCATAATCTGATATTCAACGTCCTTCTTAATCTTGCCTAAACTCCCATTTCATCCGCTTGTTCTTGAGTGTCCACCATTGGGCCAGGACAGCTAGGTCAGAACATTGCTGGACCAGAGCTGAGTTTTAACTGGAAAGTTCCAAAACCATGACCTGGGATTCAACTATGTGTATCCAGTTCCAAAACATAATACAAAGAAAGACTATTTGAAGTCTCTGTATGGAAGACTTAAGAGAGATAGAATGGGGTGGAAGGTGTGTGTCAGCCTGGGAAGGGAAGTTCAGGTATTAGTAATTGAACTAAAAATATGATAGTAATTATTGGCAACACATTTTATGTAGTGCCTAGTACCTATTGGTAGGAATAGGTAGAGCATGTTAAAGGGGCCACACTGAGCAAGTCAGTATTCCTTGTCATCCTCATCTGTATCCCCCACGCCCTGTGCTGGGGAGTGTGCAGGATGTGCTCCTTTGGACTGTAGCTCTACTCTGGTCCAGATACTTCAGCTGACCTTAGTAGTGCCAGGAGGAGTTTAAGAGTTTTTTATGAACAATTGTGCTTCGGTTGATATATCCAGCTGTTTGGCAGGCATTTCCAAGATGAGTGTGGAGGGAGAGGTCTGGCTGGAGATGAATTTGGTAGTTACCAGCACATAGTAATAGTTGAAATCCAGGAAATGGATGATATCCTCCATGGAGAGTGTGTGGGGTAATAGGAGAAGGGAAGAACTCTGGGGAACACCAACACTTAAGGACTGGATAGAGGCTGAGAGAAAAAGAGGCCAGGAAAAGCAGTAGGAGAAGCGGCAAATAATGGTGGTGTGGTAACTAAATTGAGAAGGAGTTTCAGTAAGGAGGGAGGGGTCCACAGGACCAAATGCTGCAGAGAAACCAAGATAGATGGGGCTAGAATTATGTCTACCAGATATGGCCATCAGTGGTGGCCGCGGTGAAGGTATTTGGGTAGAGCGATGAGATCAGTCCACGTGGTGAGCAAGTAGACAGAGTAAATCTGGATTACTTATTTCAGGTATTTTGCTGAGAAGAAAAGGAAGTGGCTAGAAGCCTGTGCAAAGTAAAGAAGGATATTTAAAGGAAAGGAAAGCCCCAAGCAGGTATATTGGTAGAGGGGGAGGGATTGGAGGAGTGAGAGAGTTGAAGGTAAGAAAATCCAGGGTGGGTGGGCTGGAGGAGGTAGGAGGGATGGAAATAGGAGCACAGGGTGAGTCGGGAGGATGGGGGAGCTGGAGGGGTGGGTAATAGCCCTGAATAGGAGGAGCCACGTCCCTTCCTCTGACCAAAAGAGTGGATTAGAGTTACAGGAAAGTTTGCAAAGTGAAAGGAAATCGAGGCACATTTTCTATCAGCCATCTCTTACTCACCAGTTCAGATCCTCTGGGCCTTATTGTCTCAGGGGCCTTTGGCCATTGCTTTGTCTCAGCCCGTTCTCTCAATGGGCTCGGACAGACTGACAAGGTGCAAAGCCCACAGCTTCTCAGAGCTGGGCTCTGCCGTTTTCCGCAGACGTTGAGGCTTGAGACAGCGTGGGACGGCCTGGGGCGCCCATGCACAGCGTAGCCTGGAAATGCAGAGGAGTTAACACAGCCCAGGGCTGCAAACCTTTGACAAAGAAAACCTTCCTATTGACTCTCTCATTCCTTCATTTCCCTCTTTTCCCTCCCTCCTGCTTCCCTGGGAGTGCACTCTAATAACATATTTAGGCTGAATCTTATGGTTTTTGTATGTCAAATGGCCGAATTTCAGCACTTTCATATGATTCAACCAAATAGCACATAAACCATTGCTCTGCCTTCTGGGGAACTCAGGCTAAGAAACACTTAATGGTCTTATCGCAGTAGGAGGTATAGTCACCTACTGAACATGAGCTATTATTAATAGCTATCATTTATTCAGCAACTGCTGGGTGTCAGGCACTGTGTTAATTGTTTTGCATACATAATCTTATTTAACATATAAAGCAGGTATTATTTTTCCCATTTTACTCATGAGGAAACTGAGGCAAAAAAAAGTTAAATAACTTACTCAAGACCATACAGCTAGTAAATGGTGGAACCAGATATCAAACCTGAGTCTATCTGGTTTACAAGCCTGCAATCTCTTTACAGCACTATGTTGTCTTGCCTAATATAAATGTGATAGGGAGTTAAAGGAAGACCGTTAAAAAGGATAGACTTGAAGTAGTGAGGGCCCAGCTAGATTTAAAATTATGAGTTTACAGTGGCTCAGATTTATACCAGTGGTACAGTTTTCTCCAGCTGTGTTCAGCCATTTGGCTATAGGATCAGAGAAGTCTGGTAATTGAATTGATTCAGGAGTGGGTATGTTTGTTTTTTTTTAACATCTTTATTGAAGTATAATTGCTTTACGATGGTGTGTTAATTTCTGCTGTATAACAAAGTGGATCAGCTGTACCTATACGTATATCCCCATATCCCCTCCCTCCTGCGTCTCCCTCCCACCCTCCCTATCCCACCCCTCTAGGTGGTCACAAAACACAAGCTGATCTCCCCTTGCTATGCAGCTGCTTCCCACTAGCTATCTATTTTACATTTGGTAGTGTATATGTGTCCATGCCACTCTCTCACTTCGTCCCAGCTTACCCTTCCCCCTCCGCGTGTCCTCAAGTCCATTCTCTATGTCGGCCTCTTTATTCCTGTCCTGCCCCTAGGTTCTTCAGAACCATTTTTTTTCTTTTTTTTAGATTCCATATATATGTGTTAGCATACGGCATTTGTTTTTCTCTTTCAGACTTACTTCACTCTGTATGACAGACTCTAGGTCCATAGTGGGTATGGTTTTGATAGTCACAGATGTACAATGGAAAGAAAAGGGAGCAAGGGGATTGAGGATACAAGAGAGTACAGTGATTTACCATGGCATGCAGACTGGGTAGGGGAAAGTGACGCCAGGTGGAGGCAAACTAATAGGGAGAAAATGGAGGGGTTCTGAGGTCAAAGATCAGATTTATTGGGAGAGAAGAGTTGGAAAGTCTGTAGGATAACAGTTGTAGTGAGAGTGGGAAATTGGTTTGAAGGTATTAAAGGTGTAATATTTCCCAAAAGAGTGGGTTGTCAAAATGCAATGGAGGTGAAAATCACTGGAACTGAGGAAGTCAAGTCACTGTGAAGCCATGGCAGTATACTGATCACCCTTATGGATTTGGAAATCATCCAGGATGACGATGGGACTAGAGGTGGACTGTGAACCAGATGCCAGAGTCCTCAATAAATGCGGCTGAACTAGGAGTTGGGTACATGACAGGAGCAAGGAGAGGTAGGATGCTGTATATATAGTTAGTGTGACTTTCAAATAAGAAGGGATTTATCTTTTTTCACACAGTATGAAATATTAATAGTTTAGAGATTGGCAAACTACCCATGGGTCAAATCTGGTCTTGTTGCCTGTTTTCGTAAATAAAGTTTTATTGGAACACAACCATGCCCATTTATTTGCATATTGTCGATGGCTGCTTTCAAGCTACAACAGTAGAGTCAGGTGGTTGCAAAAGAACCAGTATATCCCCACAAAGCCTAAAATATTTACTATCTGGTACTTAAAAAAAAAAGTTTGGTGACCCTGGTTTAGAAAATGCGGTGGGGGAGTAAGGTGAATGGTGACATAGCTCTCCCTAACCCTCACCTCAGCCCAACATGCAGGCTGTGGAAGAAAATACAGCCTTGGGATGGCTTTATGGCATATGGTCTTGTAGGTAGAGAACTGCCTTTCAATTAGCAACAGGAGATGGAGTGAGTATTCAGGGAAGAAGTGGACACATAGGAGTGGACTGTGTTTACCAAGGAATAAGAGTTCCAGACTGTGCAGTGGAAGTGTTGGAAGAGAGACAAGGAGTTAAGAAACTGGATAGAGAAGAGAGGAAGAGAGGATTGGCATTGAGAAAATTGTTGGATTGTTGCTCTCCAGCCAGAGTTTGCAATTTGGGTGGTGCCCAAGGATCACAGGCATAAAAAGGCAAGGAGGAATTTACCCAAGGTTCTCATTTGGGTCAGGCTGAGCTACTTCCAGATTGCCTCTAGTTTAGCAAGTAGTTCCAAATTCCAAAGGCAAGCTGCCCATGGCAGGGTGGCTTCCAGGGCAGCCCTAGGCCTCTCTAATTTCCTTGTTTTGGCAGTCTGAGCAAAATGTTATCTGGTAATTTTTGAATATAGAATACAATCCTGTTTTTCCACTGTTGGAATATTCGTGGGTTTTACTTTCTGTCAGTGAAATTATAAAGACTGTAAATTTACTTTTTGGTCACATGTGCATGCTGGTAACTCTTGTTTGAAGGTAGTACATTATTTTAAAAATATATCTTAAAAAAATTTAAAAATATATCTAGAAGGTATCCCTGGGTCAGAGTCATCTCCTTCTTTCTTTCTATCTTGAATAACATTCAGATCCATAAGTTCCAGCAGGGCTGGGACCATATTTGGCTTTTTCATTGTTGTGTCCTTAGAGCCTAGGAGTAGTAAAAGCTCAATAAATTTTTGTTAGATGAATAAGAAATGGTTTTTCCCTTAATGGAATATGACTTAGGTATTAATGCTGAAAGTACTGGAAAATACTATTTCAGATTTTCCATGAAAACTAGAGCTTGCTCAAACTGGGGTGGGGTGGGGGAACCTATAGAGTTTACCAAATTTTGAAAAAGTACTACAGGGGACCATTTTTTTTTAAAGAAATAAATGCTTTAGGAAAAATTATGATTTGAGTTGTATTAACATTGGTGAAGTTTTAGAAATATGTCATTTTTAAAGTGTTATTGAAGTATAGTTGATTTACAATGTTGTGTTAACTTCTGCTGTACAGCAAAGTGACTCAGTTATACATATACATATTCTTTTTCATAATCTTTTCCATTATGGTTTATCACAGGATACTGAATATAGTTCCCTGTGCTCTCCTGCAGGACCTTGTTTTTTATAGAAATGTGTCATTTTCAACATGATTTTAAATAAATGATGTATGAGGGGCCTGGGGTTAAACAGGAGGAAGAGACAGCAGAACATAAATGGTAAAGGGACACAAAATCTAAGCTCTCAGTGTTTCAGTCCTTTTGGGCTGCTATAATAGAAAAACCGTAGACTGGGTGGCTTAAACAACAAACATTTATTTCTCACAGTTCTGGGGGTTGGAAAGTCCAAGATCGAGGTGCTGGCAGATTCAGTATCTGATGGGGGCCTGCTTCCTGGCCCATACATGGCCAGCTTCTGGCTGTGTCCTCACATGGTGGAAGGGGCAAAGGTGCTCTTAAGGGTCTCTTTTATAAGTACACTAATCTGATTCATGAGGGCTCCACCCTCATGACCTAAGTACCTCCCAAAGTCCCCACTTCCTAATACCATCACATGGGAGATCAGGTTTCAACATGTGAATTTTAGAGGGATGCAAACATTCAGTGTATAGCACTCCACTGCAATACTTATCCTCAAAATCACAAAGAGAATCATTGCCAAAGTAGGGAAGGAACATAGGAGGTAAGCCAAAGAGTTACAAATCTGGACAGCCATGAGAGGAATAGAAATTGAACCAGGGAGCTTGTCTTGCCTTCATCTATTTTGAGAAAGAATATGGATAAGACCATGGCTTCAAGTTGTTTATTTTGAGAGGGACCATATTGAATTTGAGCTTTAGAAAGAGGCAGTATGGCACGGTGGTTTAGAGTCTGGACTAGTGAGTCCTGGCTCTACCACTTATTAGCTGTGTGGGCTTGAGCAATTTCTGTAACTTCTCGGCCTAGGCCTCAGTTTCTTCATCTGGAAAATGGAGTTCATAATAGTACCTACCTTATAGAGTTGTGTGAGTATTAAATTATATATACATATATATATAGACCATAATCTGGTTCATAATAAGAACTCAACAATCATTAGTTATGATGAGGATGTTTGGTATTAAGTAAAAAAATCCAGTTTTACTGGTTTAGGTGTAGCTTCTTACCAGTACCCAGTCCAATAACCAAGTGAAAGGTTTTGCTTAATTTTAACTTATCCTTGGCCATTTTGGCACTTTGGGCATATCACGGAAGAGGATTTACAGTTTTTTGGAGGAGGTGGTCTGTTCTTTGTTTTGTTTTGTTTTCTTGATGTCTAGTTTGCCCTTATCTTTCCCCTTGCCCTTTTTAATCCCCATCCTATATTCTTGACTTGACAAAGGATACTTTTTTTTTTTTTTTTTGCGGTACGCGGGCCTCTCACTGTTGTGGCCTCTCCCGTTGCGGTGCTCCGAACGCGCAGGCCCAGCGGTCACGGCTCACGGGCGCAGCCGCTCCGCGGCACGTGGGATTCTCCCGGACCGGGGCACGAGCCCGTGTCCCACTGTATCGGCAGGCGGACTCTCAACCACTGCGCCACCAGGGAAGCCCCTGGTCTGTCTTTTTTAATCCTTTTTCCCCGTGAGTTTCTAGGACAATTCTAAAAATCGCGGCATTTTCTTTGGTGTACTTCAAAACAGTACCATAAGGTGGAGCTCTTCCCTTACTCTAGAATCACAAGTGGCTTGAACTTCAAGACTTGGATAGAGTAATGAAAGCAACTTAAAATTGTGGTTTTGCTACACTAAAAGTAGTCCTGTTTTTTAAAAGAATAAAGCAAAAAGTTTGAACTTTAAATATCTCACAATAGACAAATACTTGCTTCTCGAAAAATCAAAACATGTATTTGAAGATTCTAGATTCAAATCAGAGACATGAGAAATTCTAAAAAATCAGGCAATCTAAAATGAGTTGCATAATATAAAGCACTTTACATAATGAAGCCTAATATGTGTGTATGTGTGTGTGTGTTACACATCTTAATCTCCTAAAGACTGTTAAAGGGTCTCAAATTGATGTCTGAACGTGCTTGCTCTTGGGAGGACTGGGTAAATCCAGGTCAGTTGTCTGAAGTCATTTGCTTACATATTGCAGGTGTCTGCCCCAGGTGTCTAACATGGCTGTAGGCCTTCAATGCTGATGAGAATTGTGACCAGCACATAATGAGAGACAGAATGCCAAATATTCTCACCCTGTTCATGACCAAGGTTCTGGATCCTCATTCTGTGCCTAGTGGACCAAATCTAATTGCAGGGAGTATCAGAGGCTGGTACAACTTGGATGGGTGGGGTTCCTCGTGGCTTAATCAGGAAAGTCTTAGCTGAGTCTGAAGAGGGCATCACCTGGGTGGTGGGATCATGAATAATTTTGTGTGTGTGTGTGTGTGTATATATATATATATATATATATATATATATATATAAAATATTCTGATGTGAATCAAAAATCTTTTACAACCATTCTCTATTGGCTGATCTTTTTAAAAAAATTCTTTACAATGACTAGATAGTATTTTTGTAATCAAAATAAAATAACCCAGTCTCAGTTTTGGAAGAACAAACAAACAAAATAAGTGAAGTTGAAAACTAGATGAGATCCAAACCTCTGGTCTTGGAGGGGAGCCCAGAGTATCACCAAAACTAAAATATGGGCTAAACATGGGTGTTGACATTGGGGTACGGAGCCAAGAGTCCAGGTGCTGAATGATGAGAACAAACATAAGTTGACTGGAGAACAATGTGGATGGTGGTGGTGGGTAATTCTGAACAAGTGCTTAGGGAGAAAGGAATCTACCCCTTCAGGGTGAGCAAGGCCAAGCCTTCCCAGGGTCATCTGGGTGCCTGACAATTTCTGTGGTATGCATGAGGCGAGAGGTAAGCTCCCTGACTTGGGTCCTGGTCCACAGCCCCTGAATTGTGCATGGGAGGCCAGTAGAGTTGGCCCTCCATATCTGCAGGTTCTGCATCCTAACTGCGTATTGAAAATGTTTGGGGGAAAAGTTCCAGAAAGTAAAACTTGAATTTACCGTGCACCGGCAAGTATTTACATAGCATTGACATTGTATTATACATCATAATTAACCTAGAGATGATTTAAAGTACACAGGAGGATGTATATAGGTTATATGCAAATACTGAGCCATTTTGTTTAAGGGACTTGAGCATCCATTAGGTGGTGGGGGGGTTGCTCTGGACCCAGTCTCCACACATACTGAGGGACAACTGTACTCGGTTTCCTGGTCTGAGGTGTTGGGGTGGTTCAGGGCTGGGTCTTGTGGGCCAGATGCAGGCCCTTCCCTTTTCTTGGATTACTGGGCCATTCTTAACAGGTGACCCTCTAGAGTTATACATTTATCAGCAGCATTCCTGTCCTGGCATGCAATGATGTTACATTCATGATATACAACAGCTGGGAATGCTGCATAGTACCCCAGAGGGAATCTTTGGTTGGTGAAGAAGAATCACTTTGGTTAAAGGAGAACCTGAGAATATTCATCTGCCACCCCAACCCCAGACCAGCTGTGAGTCCTGTTAGTCAGTTTTGCCTTAAGTAAAGCTACTTGGTCCCATCACTGCATTTTTTTCTCACAGTACTTTTGCCCCAGGAATAAGGAAAATTGTGCCTCGTCCATATTCCCCAGGTGCTTGATGGAAAGCACTGGAAAGCTGCCTAACTTGCTGGAGTTCCCCTTTGCTCTGTGTGTGTGTGTAAGTGTGTATGTGTGTGTGTGAGAGAGAGAGAGACAGAGGGAAAGAATGAGAGAAAAAACACAAAAGTCAAAGGAGCCAGCAAAACTGATACCTGGGGGACTTTCCTGGCGGTCCAGTGGTTAAGACTCTGCGCTTCCACAGCAGGGGGCACAGGTTTGATCCCTGGTTGGGGAACTAAGATCCCACATACGCTCAGCCAAAAAAAAAAAAAAAATTGATATCTGGACCAGAAAGCCAAGATTCAAAAAATTACTATGAATGGGGCACCATGATTTACGGGATTAGAGGCAGCTATCAAGTCTGGAATGCAAATTTAGTAATCTAAAGTTAAAGAAGATTGGTGGAAAGCAATTTAGATGACCAGGAATCTAAAGGACAGATACTAGCAACTGATATTTTATTTTTAATTATTTATTTATTTAGGTTGCACGGGGTCTTAGTTGTAGCACGCGGGATCTTCGTTGCGGATACTGACTGTTAGTTGTGGCATGCATGCGGGATCTAGTTCCCCGACCAGGGATCGAAGCTGGGACTCCTGCATTGGGAGCGTGGAGTCTTACCCACTGGACCACCAGGGAAGTCCCACAACTGGTATTTTAAACGTCTGTCTTTGGTGTTAGGCATGTTTTGGTCAGCATATACGCCTTTTTTACTTAGGTGGATCTTTATAGCTGTGTTGTATTAGCCAATTACTTGACTTATTTGTTTCCCTAACTCTACTAAAATTTTACAAGAAATAGAGTTTCATCAGATAAAAGGATTGACAATGATGGTAGATCCATCATTTTGCCTTTCTCACTGTTGAAAAGTGCCTCTGTGTATCCATTGGAAAAGAAAGATATTAAGGCCCCAACTTGTTTTTCTGTTTAGATGAGAAATGTCATGTCTTTGTGTAATTGGCTTTATTTTGAAACACAAATTTTTTTCAGGCCAACTTTGTTTCTCTGACCCAGTTTTTCCCTCTCTTCTGTCACTTGGCTTATTTAAAATATGAAAGTGGGAATCAGGCACTTGAGGCCTCATGAGGACTGTGTCACTGATTTGGTATGTGATCTTGGCCAATATGCTTAACAGATGAGGCACAGAAAGGTTAAATGGGGTTCGAAGGACTGTAAATACTGACCTGCCTCATTAAGATATTGTTTAGGTCCAGTACATTTTTTTTTTTTTTTACCAAAAACCAAAGCAAAGCAATTTAAAGCAAAGCACAAAATAAACCCATTATTTTTACTCCCTGTCCCTTTCTTACTCCCTGTTCCCCTCCCTTCCCATATCTGCTGATCAAGGCCAGAGTTGAGACGGTCCCTTTTCAAGATGTCTCTCATCCCTCTTTGGGTTCTTAAACAGTCTAGCAGCATCTTTTTGCGTGTACTTTTGGGTGCTTGGTCTTTGCAAATGGGGAGCTCTATTTGGGAAAACATAAAAGTTTGTTTTGAATCATCTTATATGGCCCATGCAGATCAATACTGGGTATGTTGAAGAATCTAGGCCTAATCTCAGTTCCATCCATTGTTAACGGTGTGCACTCAAGCCCCTTTTGAGGGGTTACAGAGGGGAAGGCTGGGGTCACCAGTCTGCTTGGGAGAAACAAGCTTGCTTGCTAGAAAGCCCAGAAGAGGACTTGGTACTTGAAACCGTCTGAGAAACCCTATGACCATAAACATCAATTTATTCCTGACCCTATCAATAAAATGAGTATTAAATTACTTGCCATATATATATCATGCATATTAGATTAAAAATTATAAGAACAGTAATGTATTTGAACTTCTTGGGAATATAATTTCAAGGCATAATCATAATAAAACAGGGTTACTGTATTATAATATCTATTTGAAGGTCTGGTGATATAGATGGTGATTCCTGCTAATGCAGTCTATAATAGTCAGGACTCCAAATGGCTCTTTTCTAGTTCTAATTTATATGCATAGCTATAACCAAATCTGCTAGTAGAACTATATTAGTGTCTTCTGAGTTGTACCAAATGGGGAAACTATTTTAAAGCTCTTCCTTAAAATACACAAATCTACACTAGAGTATATTGGTTCAGTTGCAAGTAAGAGAACAGCTCCTTTCCCAACCACGCAGACTAGAAAGCTTGCCCTCCTTGACACCCTCTCCTTTCCTTTGCTGTCCTTCTCAATCTTATAGATTTAGATTTCACCTTCTGTGGTGGACCCTGCCAGTTATCTCCCCAAATCCGTTCTTCCTTTTTTTTCTAAATAAGAGAAACTGGACTTTTAGCTGGGCACATTTTCACTCAGCTTTCCTTGTACGTGTCCATGTGACTAAGTTCTGGCTGAGAGATAAAAGTGGGTATATTATGCGATAATGTCAGGAAGTCTCCTTGAAAAGGTAGCGATCACACATTTCTTGTCTTCTTCCTCCAGCACATAGTCTGGAACAAGGATGTGATGGTTGGAATTCCAGCATTCATCTTTATACCCTAAAAATGGCAGAGTATACACCTAGGAGTCTGGATTCCTGAAGATTTCATGGTGCTGCCATACTAGTCCTGGCCTACCTAGTTGTGAAATTCTTATTTAAGGCACCCTTATTTTGTGGTGGTACCCACAGAAGAAATAGTTTTGAGGAGAAAGATAATAGGTTTGATTTGAAGCACTGGCAGGTCACTCAGGGAGGAATGTACAGAGTCTGGGCTGTGGAGAGATGGTAGGGCTGAATTAAACCATGCAACTTTCTCTGCTTCTCTTCTTCTGCTATCTGGTGTTGTCATTAAAATCCAGAGGAAATAGAGTTAGTTTCAGAGAGCTACTTTGGGAAATATTGGCCTACAGTAGAAGGCCAGTAACCATCTAACTGGTTTTCCAGTCACTTCTAGTCCTTGCCTTTTGAAAGTATTTTATACATTGTTCCCAAGGTAACTTCTTGAAACCGTTTTGACCTATGCCTACTGACTAGAGTCTGATTTTCTTAGGGTGACACTCAAGGCCCTCCACAATCTAGACTGAATCTACTTTTCCAGTTTGTTTTTATTGTGTCTTCCCATGCACCCCATGCTTTAGTCAGACTGATGTAGTCTCTCTGTCCTATTTATGCTCTGCAATTTTCTCTTTTATGCCTTTGCACACACTCAGGGTCATCTCTAGCCCATTTTGGTGTGAAGTAGAAAAAGATCTCTTTCTCAAGAGATACATTACTTCCGTCTGTCAGAAAATCGTTGTAATATACTGAGTGGTAGAAAATGGCATTTTCCTGCTATCTACTAGAAAATTTTTATAATAAATGTACAAGTCACTCATCTTTGGAGTAACAAGAAAGTTATTAATAATGAACATTTTCAACTAATCGGGATGTCAACAATGTGGACAGTGCCCCCTTAGATATGGCACTTTTTTGTAGCATACAGACTGAAGAACTATGAGTGGGGCCCTGTTCATACTGTTCCCTCTACCTGAAATTCCACCCACCACCATCTTCATATGTCCAAGGGCTACTCGAATGCCACTGTCACAAAGTTTTTCCTGATTCTTCAAGGTGAAAATCAATCTCCTCTCACCCTGAAAACCCAGTATACTTTATCTGGACCTCTCTTGGGGTGGGTATCACTTTCTAATCATATTCTGTTTACGTTCGTGTCTCATCACTCTACTAGACTTAATGCTCTTCAGGGGCAGATGCATTTATGATTTACTTCTGTAGCTTCATAATACTTGGCAGAGTACCTTATCCTTGGGGTTACCATATGTCTCAGTTTGCCTAGGCCAATCTGGGTTGTGCCTATTGCTCTAAGTATTAATAGTGACCCCTTTCACACTCAAAATGTCCCAGTTAGAATGATAAATTGTATATTCACTCTACTTATGTAGTATTCATTCAGTAAGTAATTAATGGATGAATACATGAATAAATGATGGGGATTAAGGAGCCATCATACGTATGTGTAATTACGTACATAGAGAACGTAATTGAATGTGTGCAACTGGTAAGTTCATCAAAAGAGAGAGAATACAGAAGTTGAGGGCTAAGGACCTGGCCTATGGGGAATGCTTACATTGAAGGGGTAGAGGAAAAGTGTCAGCCAAGGAGACAAATCAAAAGGAGTCAAAAAGATAGGAGAAAAATCGGGGTCATGTAACAGAAGCCAGGGAGAGAGTTTTAAGAGGGATGAAGTGGTCAGCATTGGTAAAAGCTGCGGCTAGGTCAAGCAAGGTGATTTCTAAGAAAAAGCCAGCAAATCTGCCAATTATTAGGTCATGCTGACTTTCAAGACAGCAGTTTCAACAAAGTGTAGTCGAGTGGTGGGGTGGAAGCTAGGTTGTGAGGAGTTAGTGGTGAGAAAGGAGTCAGTGAGCATTGACTACATTTGTGAGAAGTTTGACTTGTGAAAGGAAGGTGACAAATAGGATGGTAATCGGGGTCAAAGTCAGAGGAACCCTGAATGGGTTTATAGACCATGGGGAAGGAGCCATTAAAATAGCTAATGGAACAGTTTCTCTCCCGAGTGGAGAGGGGATGGGATCAAGTGTCCCAGCAGAGGACATAGCCTAGGCAAGAAAAAGAGAGACGTGGCTTTCTTTGAGACTCAAGCGTTGTGGTACAGGCAAAAGCACCGTGCGTCATGCAGTTCGAAGAAAAGGGGAACGAGGGAGCCTACATGGCCAGTCTTTGCAGTGAAGTAGGAGGTGAGGTCATCTGTGAGAAGACAGACAGCTGGAGTAGGACTGAGGCCTTGAGAGCAGTGGAAACAGTTTGGATTTAGAACAACTGTTCTAAGAAATTCTCGAGGGAGTCAACAAGAGGCCTGCCAAGCTGCAGTGCAAGCCCAGCTGAGGTTCAACTTCCCACAGCGAGTGAGATAGTTATTTCCACAGAATCCAGAGAAAATGTATTTCTCAAGCTTATTATCAAAATAGTCTTTTTTTTCTTTCCACCAGGAAGAGAATAAAGGAAAACACACTGGCAATTTACAATGTGGCAGAGTTATGAGCATTTAGTCTTTCCCAGAAGTCTGTTGTTGCTCAGTCACCCGGAAGCCTTATAGCACCCTGAGTGAAAACGAACGCTCCTACAGTTTGTTTGTGGGTGGTTAAGAACAGAGACCTAAAGCCAACCATATTCTATTTCCAGAGCTACTCAGGGACAAGCCTTGAGTTGCTATGCCCAGTTCCGAGCAAAGGCAAACAGTGACATTTCTGTGAGATGGAGCATGAAGTTACAAATAGCCTCTGTGATAAAACCTGATTTAACCAGGCAAAACCTTTAAGCTTGCTAGTGGCCTGTTAAATCTACCAAAGACCAAATGTCAGGGGTTGCCCTTTAAAGCCCAAGTAAATGACCACAGTACTACTGGTGGCTTAAAATGAGAAAAGTTAAACAACTCACATGCCCACAGGTAATCTTTCCAAATGTTGTTTAATCATATATTCATAATTATTACAGTGTTCTTGAAGGAGGGTAACATTTGGAGACAACTGTTTAGCCAAAGTGTTAGGCGTTATTTTCTTGAAAACAGAGTTTGCTTCCTTTGTTTCAGTGGGGAATCAGGGTGGCATTGGTCCAACAGCACAGCTGCCCAAGTGCATAAACAAGTGACTCTAATTCTTTTTCATCCACCTCTCTAAGCAAAGTGCAGGATCTACACATATGCACTTGATTAAGGATATTTTCATGTTTGTGTTGCCAGGCTCTTCCAATGACACACATCTGAGAGGTGAGCAGTAAAACAGAATACAGGTCTTAAGACATATATGTATAAGGCACCATAAGCGATTTCACTTAGATGCCGGTAAATTACTCATAGTTTCCCTCTTTTGTTTACTCAGTGAAAGGATTGTTTATTAAGCACCACCTGCATTAAATTATATGAGTATTCATTTCCTTTGGAAATAATAAGCTTGTTTATGCCCCATTTTCTTTAACCTCATCAGTTGCTGTACCATTTCAGGGGCATTATAGAGGGGGGTAAAAAGCACATCATTTGGGAATAGGCTTTCTCCATCTCAAGAGGAGCATGGCTCTCTCACTTCAACCTGAAAGAGTTCCCTTTACTAGCTCTGCCATGTAATCCTAATTAGCAATTGGATGGAGCTGAGAGGGGATATAGGCAACGGAATCACCCTTTTCTCGTAGAGAGCTCAGAAAACCTACTTACCTCAATAATAGGAATTATTATTATTATTACCAAGCATTTATTAAATGCCATTACTGTACAAAAGGTGGGTCTAAATGTTCTTTCCGTAACTCATGTGATTTTCACAACAGCCATGTGGGTGAATGGAAAGTTATTATTATTTTTTAAATGACAAACCTGATAATCACAGAGATTAAATGATCTCCCTTAACATCATACAGCCAGAAAATAAGTGAAAGAGTTGGGATTTGAACCCAGGTTTTCTGATATCTATCCCTCACCTAATATTCTCAGTGGTTAACTGGAGGAACACATTTTAAAGTTTTGGTGTTCCAAAATTGGAAGTCCCCCTAAAGGCCTATCTTTCTTCCTCATGAACGGTTATTGGGCAAGTGTGTACCTTCTCTTTACGGTGGAGTCTCATTTTTCCTGCCTGTGGCTAGCTGTCTTCATTTTGCACATTTTAAAATTCACTGACAAATTTGCTTTTCCTTAACTATTACTTGTTCATCTCTGAGTTCTCATAGAAGTGTAAAAGGACAAGTTTACAGTCTAAAACTATGAGGTAGTTTACACAAAAGGCTGCTAAATTCCAGAAGAGCTCTGATTTAACCAGCTAGTAATTATAGACTTAGCTATGCCCTGGGCCCAATCACAGCCGCTGAAACATAACTTCCTACCGCATAAGCCTGATTAAAGATAATTAGATGAGAGCACAGGTGGTAAGTCTGTCGCCTGGGAGAAGAATTAGAGCTAGTTTCCACCATACAGTACCCAGAAAAATTATACGCTGTCATGCTCCAGGACAGATCACAAGGGTCCCGATTCTCTTCTCTAGCTTCTAGCTGCTGCTGCCCCCGCCTTACTTTTTAATTTTAGTTCTGCCATTAACTATGCAGTGGAGGGCAGTGCTCCTCGGTGGGTTAGGGTGAGCCAGCAGGCAAAGACTCGAGGGGTACGTGACACATCCCCATCAGCTTGCTCTCTTCTCCCAGTGGCTGACTCAGTGCCTCCAGCATGCTCCGGGTTGTTTCCAGACCCCTGGCCATGTTATTGATACAGAGGATGTACTGACGTGATTGTTCCCTGTGTGCTCCTGCTGAATTGTATTTGCCCACATAGGTTATTAAGCTTTTAGATTGCTGCAGCCATTTTGTAGCTCCAAATCCTAATAGGTTTCCAATGGAATATGGACCAAATATGTAGTCCGACCTATGAAAAAAAACTTTAATGAAGGCATGAATTCTAATACCAATTCTGTGAACTCTAGACCTACATGTGATTGGCATGCATAGACCTTAAAGGGATACAAGACCAAGAATAATAAACCAGTGCCATTTCTAGAATTATACTATTACTTACAATTTGTAGAAAATTAACAAATGTGGAGCCAAGTCATTTAAACAAAGGGCAGCCTTGAAAAACTCTCCATGGAAACAAATATTCACAATTCTGAAGCATACATCTGGTCCTCAACTATTGAAACACAGAGCATAGGTTTCTCTTCCATCCGATTTCCCATTCACCCACTAATGATTGTTTCATTTTTTATTTTCCTCCGTTGTAATGCATTAAATGAAAAGAATAACCATATTTCAAACCTATAACTAAATACCTATTTTATGTTAATTATACTGACATAAAGCCAGGCAAAGTGCAAAGACTAAAAGGGCCACTTCAAGTCTAATAATCACAATTACCTTGAAACCGAAAAGTGTCTGAATTTGCATCCTTACAAATATTGAGACAACACAAATGCTGGGGCTAAGTGTAAGCATCTTAATTACAATTCAGAGTTCACAGTCAAAAGAAACATTAGGAGTCCAATTCAAGTGTTTGTTCCTTTACACATAATAGAGAATACAAACATGTGCTTGGAAATGAATGAGAGGAATTTTTTCTCTTTTAAAAAATTTTAAATTTAATTTTATTTATTTATTTTTGGCTGCGTTGGGTCTTCGTTGCTGCGCGTGGGCTTTCTCTAGTTGCGTTGAGCTGGGGCTAATCTTCGTTGTGGTGCGTGGACTTCTCGTTGCGGTGGCTTCTCTTTTGCGGAGCACGGGCTCTAGGCACATGGGCTTCAGTTGTTGTGGCACGTGGGCTCAGTAGTTGTGGCTCGCAGGCTCTAGAGCACAGGCTCAGTAGTTGTGGCACACGGGCTTAGTTGCTCCCCGGCATGTGGGATCTTCCTGGACTAGGGATCGAACCCGTGTCTCCTGCATTGGCAGGCGGATTCTCAACCACTGCCGCCACCAGGGAAGTCCAAGAGGAATTTTTTCATTCATTGATTTATGTGCTAGAGTGCAAAATTGCTATTTGATACCTGTACATCAGTTACATTTATTTTGCAAAAAGCAATGTTCACCTAGAAAATCTCATTTAGTTCTAGTTCCTTCTGTTTCTAGATAATATGGATACTTAATTGTTGAGAAGATTGACTATTTAAACATTGGATTTAAATGATATTCATGGAAATACCATTTGTAACAATTTGGTTATGCTTTTCATGTATTTTATTCCCTGAGTTATAGCCCTTTTCCTATTTCTTTACATATTTTTAAAAGTTTTATTACTGGAATATTAAAGCATGTACAAAAGGAAAAATTCAAAGCAGGATTTCAAACAGATATTTGCACATCCATGTTCATTACAGTATTATTGACAATAGCCAAGAGGTGGAAGAAACCCAACGTCCATGGGCGGATGAATGGATAAACAAAATATGGTAATACATGCAAGGGAATATTATTCAGCCTTAAAAAAGAAAGGAATCCTGTCCCATGCTACAACATGGATGGACCCTGAGGACATTATGCCAAGTGAAATGAGCCAGCCACAAAAAGACAGTTTTGCAAGATGGAAAGTTCTAGAGATCTGTTGCACAACAAGGTGGGTATACTTAACACTACTGAAGAGTACGCTTAAAAGTGGTTAAGATGGTAAACTTTATGTTTTGTGGGGTTTTTTTTTTACCACAATTAAAAAATTTTAAAAATTTTAAAAATGAAGTTTTACTAGAGTAGGGTGGGCCCCTAATCCAATATGACTGTTGTCCTTACGAGAAGACGGCCATGTGGAGACACAAGCACCAAGAGCCTGTGTGATGATGGATGCAGAGGCTGGGAGTTAATGCAGCTACAAGCCAAGGAACACCAGATTGCCATGCAACCACCACCAGAGCTAGGAAGAGGCAGGAAAGGATTCCCCTATGGGTTTCAGAAGGAGAATGGCCCTGCCAACACCTTGGTTTCAGGCTTCTAGGCTTTGGAACTGTGAAAGAATAAATCTCTATTGTTTCAAGCCACCCAGTTTATGGTAGCTTGTTGCAGAAGCTCTAGGAAATTAATACAAACGGGATGATGTCTTTTTGTTCACTGCTGTATGCTCAGCATCTAACCCAGGGTCTGGCACATAGTAGGTGCTCAATAAATACATTTGTTGAATTAAAAAAAAAACATGTACAAAAGTAGAATAGCAGTGGTGTGCTCATAAACATTTTAACATTCAGCTCTTGGGGAGGGAGCTGATTTGTAGCATGTGCTCATTTTCATGATGTAAATACTTCCACCATGGCCAATTTCAAGATACCAGTGTGATGTCAGAATTCCTGAAGATTAAAAATGGGCTCTCCTGAGCAGGTCCTAGCCAGTTCCAGCACACCACTGCTAGTATAATGAGCCCTCGTGCACTCATTATCGGCTTCAACAATTATCAACTCAAGGCCAATCTTGCTTCATTTCTACCCTCACCTATTTCTCCCCACCTATATTATTTCAAGGAAAGTAATATTTTGACAAAAGAAATTTCATCAGTAATATTTCATTATGTATCTCTAAATGATAAGGCCACAAAATCACCACAGTACTGTTATTGCACCTACAAGGTTATAGTTTCTTAATATAACCAAATATCAGATCAGTGTTCATATACCCAATTGTCTTGTAAGTACCCTTTTTCTGCATTGCTTGTTTGACTCAGGATTCAAAAAAGGACCATACAATGTGATTATTTTCTAGGTGTCTTCATTGATTTAATTTATAGGTTTCCTCTCCATCTCTTAGTTTATTGTAATTTATTAGTTGAAGAAACTGGATCCTGTGTTCTGAAGAGTTTTCCACTGTGTGATTTTGTCGATTTTTTTTGTCAGAAAGCACATAAGATCTGGTTGTCTCTTTTAGAATATTAGCCACCCACGACTGATGATCAATACCTAGGTATATTAACTCATTAAGAGTTGCAAAATGATGATGGTCTAACATCCCTTCTTCATTTATTAGCTGGAATATTTTTACAGAGAATACAAGTGCCTCATATTTCCTATTTGGTTACCCTGAGATCCAGTATATGTGGGAAAAGCAAGATAAAATATTTGAGTTCTTCCCCTTATTTACCATCTTTCAAAATAATGAACTGGTTTACTAGCATCCTTCAACAATGACCAGTTTTTTTTTCCTTAGCGTAATAATGAACCCCTGGATTTAAATATATTTGATGGATTTCCATCTACTGCAGCTAATATTTTCACTGACTATAATTATCCCATCTTTGGCCATTGGGACCTTTCAGCCTGACAGGATCCTTGTAGTCTTAGCCGCCTTCCTGTCTAGTATAAGTTGTTCCATTCTCAAACTTCTATCTTATATCTTTTTACTTTGCTTATGGGTTTTTTTGACATGCAAAAGTTTTAAAAAGTTTCTATGTAATTAAATTTATCTTCCTTTTTTGCTTTTGGATTTTGAGTCATAGAAGAGATTAATAGAAGAGGAAATCGAGAGATTTCCTCGAGGAATTCACCAATATTTTCTAGTACTGATAAATGTTTGCTTGCTTGCTTGCTTGCTTCATTTAAATTTCTGATCCTGTTGGAATTTATCTTGTTTATGGCATGAAGAATAGATCCAATTTATCTTTTTTTCCTTATGGTTATCTAGTTATTCAAATACGATTTATTAGCAAGCCCATATTTTCCTCTCTGATTTGAGTTGCTACTTTTATTTTAAACTAAGCTTGCATGTGTAATTGGGTCTATCTCTGGATTTTCTATTCTGTTATTGATTAGACAGATTGGTCTGTCTAATCATTCTGTTTTATTTATAGAGGCTTTATGGTATATTTTGTTAACAGATGAGGCTAGTGTCCCCTCCCATGAGCTCTTATATTTCAGGGTTTTTTGCGTATTCTTACTTGCTTGTTCTTCCAGATTAACTTTGTAATTACTAATTACAGTTTTTTTTAAAAAATAAAGTATGTTTAACCATCTTACAAGCAACCTAATGTTAGTTTTCTTTATTAGAAAAAGAAAGTAAAGTTATAACACACTTTCAGCTAAGGGGGTGAGAAAGAATTAATTTTTAATAAGTGATTTCAATTTTTACATTGAAATTTCTCATCCATTTGGAATTTATCCTGGTTTGTGGTGTGAGGAATGAATCCAATTTTATCTTCTGTTTGGAAGATTGAAAGGCAAGGTAGGTTGTAGGAATGAGCCTTCAAACAATTGCTGGAGATATGAGTCAACGGAATCATTGTGAAATTTCATTCACAGAAAACACAATTAGACTTACCACCCCTGTACCATCCTTATACTGCTGCTATTTACACTCTGTACTTTACCCTCGTTGATAGGAAACACTGCTCTACAGGAAGCCCTATATCTAGTCATTTCTCGAGGTTAAGCTGAATGTATATTACTAAGGCAGGGAATGTTGACCCAAAGACTCTCCTAGTTTATCTACTTGGAGTCAAGGTGTTGATAGTACTTTTACTGTGTGGTAATACACTGGAATCTGCTTTCTGGAGATACTGATTAATAGTTATCTGTTTGAATCTTTATTGAACAACTAAGACTATTTATACAGGATAACTGTTAATAAGCAGAATTGCACTGACAGAAATAGAACAGTTCTGGAGAACAGAGTCCTGGGGTACATACAGTTTTGACCTGGGAGGTTCCAGCTTCTCTTAACATTTTGAGCAGAATCGTCGCCCTTGCTATAAAAGCAAGAAATATACATACATGCACACAAGTTGGCCCTTCCAACCAGCAGCATCAAGTGATAAGATGCATATCATGTTCCTTAATCTTCACCATCCTGGCCCCCACCTTTCTGTTAGATAAAGCATACCATCCTCCCCAAGCCCGCACCAATATTGTGTTTGAGGCCCTCGCCAGAGACCTCCATCTTGAAATGACTTCTAGTCAGCTTACGTCAAAGAATAGTTGAAGATATTTGAGAGCTAGTCACTAAAATGTTAAGCATACACTCCCTCAGGTTCTCTAAATGCATTTATTTTTTTAAATTTAATTTAATATTTTTATACAGCAGGTTCTTATTAGTTATCCATTTTATACATATTGGTATATATATGTCAATCCCAATCATTTAAATGTCTAAATACATTTAGACACAGTACCTGCGACCTTTTTCTGAGAGATAGTATTAAGAAATGGCCACATGAAGCAATTCTGCATCTTTCAGAGAATGATTTGTTGAAAATGATTGCAATATCCATTGTCTTTTAACTAAGAACTCTTAAGAAAAATGCCATCTAGAATATAGTACCAGGCAAAAGCTTGGTACTTTGGAAGAAGTGGAGTTGAGATAGTAGGAACTATACATTTTTTTTCTTTCTTTGGCTTGGTTTGGCTGTTCTTGGTTCTCAGGATGCTCAGAAGTCAACTGAATGCTCAATTATGGTCATTATTTCATCCCTGGTTCCTAGTAAATTCTCTTTTCCTATCTCTATTAGAGTTTTAATTTATATAATTTATATCTTTATTTTCACCAGCCGTGGTGCATAAATCCTTACATTTATTTATTTAGTTTGACTATATATTATATCAAATTCTTTAGAAGCAAGTAGGCTATAAATAGTAAATAAATAAATGTAAAACAGACAAACAAACCAGACCTTTTCTAGTGTGAAGTGATGTTTACTTAACCATTTATCACATGTATTTGATACTTGGCTGTACTGCTGCACTTAAACTCTTGACTTGGGCATCTCAATCTGCAGAAGGATATTTTTATTTTACTCAACTTTTACAGGCTTCTAAGTCTAGAATGAAGCAAAGATTTTTCTTGTTTTTTCTTTTTTTTGCGGGGGGGGTGGTGGTGGTAGTTTGTTGTTGCATCTTTAAACTTCATTATCAACTCACCTTCAGTTACAGAAAATTTGTCTGATGGAAGACCCGGATCGTGTCAGAGGGAGTTGTTGAGTGTTGATATAAGCAGCTTGCATTATGTGTCATTCTAATGTGCCAAAGAGTTAGTGTTGCAACAGGTGATTTTAAGCATCAAGAAAAACATAGGAAAGGTGTGAGGGAGGTGAGAGTCAGGGACGCTGGCAGTAATAGTTAGCAGATGGGAACAGATTAAGAGGAGGAGAATTGAAGGCTCTAAGCAGAATGCGTAGCAGAGTGGCCCAGGTATTGGGGCTGGCTCAGAGCTACATTCACCAAAGTAATCAAGTAAAATAACAAAAGAGAATTAATAAACCCTATTCACACAGAGTACTCCCACCTTTCAATGTTCCAGCTCCAAATAACCTCCTCCTGAGTTAAGCATCTCCTCCTCTCCTTCCAAAGGCAGAAGTAATTTCTTCTTTGTCTGACATTGTGTAGTGCATCATTCATACTGCTTTTATGGCACTTACCACTTTTGACTGTGTTTGTGGGTTTCTGTCCTTTAGTCCTTGAGGGCAGTTTGTTCATCGTTACCACCTAGAAGCCTGGCTCTGCTCCTGGACTGTATGTAGAGTCGTTAGCAGTTTGTTGAATAATGAATGTCATGATGAATAATAGTGCAGACTGAATCCATACTACCCGTTCAGTGTTGATTGGTTTCTTACACTAATGGGCCTGACTGTTGGCCTATAAAAAAGTTGGATCCTCTGAAACTACAATTCTCCCATTTAAATTGTCCAAGAACTCCAGTCCGGATAGGTCTTAAAGCCTTTTAGACTGTGTATGAACTTCAAGACTCATCAGTAGGAGATACTTACGTTTGCTTTTCACCTTGAAATATGATCGGAAGCTTATATCATCTTTAGAAAGTATAAGAGAGAGAAAGAGAGATTCACTTTACCCAAAACTGATGCTTTGAAAAAAGTACAGTTACTGTGGTATCTGGTATCCATCCACTAGATGTCAGGAGAGACAACGTCAAGGCTCGTACTGATTGCTTCAACCTTCTACTGGGGTAGCATTCCTGATGAAACTGAAAAGCAAACAATCGCAGAAATTATGCAGTAATTGACATATAAAATGCAGACAGGATACAATAAATATTTTAAATTATTTTTTGGAATATGTACAACAACATATACACAGAATCTGTGTTCTCATGGTGCAAATGAGATATTGCCAGCTCTTTTAAACAGTTTGTGGTAGCTCACAGAGGGTTTTCTGGGCATTTCCCACTGGCCTGAGGCTTAACCTATACTTTTTGCCCTTTCAAACATCACTTCACCTAGAAGGCTTCTCAGCAGCCTAGCACAAGGAAATTTTATTTATTGGTTTTGTGTAAGTTAGATCATTTTGTGGCTCTCAGTGTTCCCGTGAGAGAAGCCATTGTGTCTTCAGTAAAACTTAATTTGCTTTTTCAGAAGATTTAAGCAATTTGTCCTATATCCTGTCTGCTCTCTGTTCTCAAACTGACTAGCTTGGTTCTGACTGACTACAATTTTCTCTTTAAGTTCCACTTCTTTAGGTTTGCTCCTGGGTCAGACTGGGTGGATATAGTAGCAGAGCACAGAGGGGTTAGACTCTAATAAAGATCGTAAATAGCCAAGGTTAAAGGCACTGATGTCAGATGACTCACCAGCATGGCAATTGGGGTCAAGAGAGAAGAAGCAAAAACACCAAAAAAAGTGGAGCACTTCTTGCTAACTGTGAGGTGTGTGTGTGTGTGCGCGCGCGCGCGTGCGTGCACATGGGTTGGGTTGATTCCCAGGGTAAAAAAGAAGTCACAGATTCTTCCATGGCCTACCTGATCACAAATCGCCGAAGAACTGCCCATTGGTTATAGAAACAGCCTGGATCAATAAATTGGACCAGAGCTCCTAAGTGGATTATGTCTATTCCAAATACAGTGGAAAGCTGACATTTTAAATTCCTGTTATCACACCTCAGTGTCATTAGTATCATGTGGTCTTTCCAGATAACATACCATACTTTTAGGCCTTCTTATGATATAGTGATAGTATAATTTGCTAAGTTTTTTTTTCTATTCATGAATCTTGCTGAATATTTCTTACCTTGTATCTGTAAAGCTTTCTGGATTTTCTTTCTTCTTAACTTACACATGCTCTCAGATCATCTATGATAGCTTAACATTCTCTTCCTATATTCTAAAGAATCAGTGACCCTGCCCTCCATCAGCATGCTTAAGTTTTCATCCATTCATCCAAAGCTTGTCGAGACGTGGAAATTTTGAGCTATTATCCTCCCCTATATCTACATTTTTTAGTGACCTTTTATTTTTATTCATTGTAAAATAATTAATTTTTGAATAAGTAGTACATGCGTATGGTGAAAACCCAAACACTAAAAAGACATAAATAAATATGTTTTAGAAAAAAACCTCAAGAAGTGAAAAGTTGTCCTCCCATCATAACCCCAGCCATTCCATACCCTTTCCCAGAAGCAATAACTACTACCAATTTCTTGTCTATTCTCCAAAGGTATTCTAAGCATTTATACAGTATACACAATAACATACTTTATATACTCTTCTACACCCAACTTTTTTCATTTAACGTTATTTTGGAGGTAGTTAATATCAGTGCATATAGAAATGCTTGATTCATTGTTTGAAAGAATCATAATCTGTTGATGGACATCTACATGGTCTTCAATCTTTTGCTGTTACAAACATCGTTCTAATACATATCTTTGTAAAGCCTTTTTCTTGCATATGTTGGAGTATATCTGTAACATAAATCCCAAGAAAGGGGATTGCTGGGTCAAAGGGTAGGTATACTTTTAGTTTTGACAGAAATTACTAAATTGTTTTCATTGGGATAAAAATATTAAGCCCATAAGCAATGTATGGGAGTGCCTATTTCCTCACATTCTTGCAACAGACTGTGTTATCAAAATTTTTTACCTTTCTTTATATGATATATATCACAGATCTATATATTCTAGATTTAGTTTGCATTTCCTTCATGTATGAGGTTAAACATATTTCATATGTTTAAGAGAAATTTGTATTACCTTTTTGTGTGAATTATCTGTTGCCCAATTGAATTGGACAATGATCAAGGTTGTTGACCTTAGTCTTATTGATTTGCAGGAGCACTTTATGTATTAAGAAAAGTAGCCCGTTTTTTGTGTTGCTTTTTTCCAGTTTGTCTTTTGATTTCCTGTTAATGATTTTGTGTGTGTGTGATGCAGTATTTTTAGATTATATAGTCAAATTAATCTTTCTTTTTATGGCTTCTGCGTTGTATGGCATCTTGTCTTTCCCTCCCTGGAATTATTAAAGATTTCACTCATACTTTCTTCTAGTATTTTTATGGTTCTATCATTTCAGATTTAAAAATTCAATTCATTTGGTATAAGGAATGACATAGTGAGTTAATTTTCCAAATATACTTTTTAACCATAATTTCCCCCCGATTATGTTAATAATAGCTGCTCATTGTAAAAAATTTACAGATACAGAAAAGAAAAAGAAAAATCACCTATCATTCCATTACCTAGAGATAACTACTGTTGACATATTTCCTTTTTCTTTTTTTCTATGTATGTATAGAAATGTAGGTTTTTTTCTTACAAAATCAGGATAATACTATATATACAGTTCAATATCTTGCTCTTTTTTTTTTTTTTTTTTTTTGTTGCGGTACGCGGGCCTCTCACCGCTGTGGCCTCTCCTGCCGTGGAGCACAGGCTCCAGACGCGCAGGCCCAGCGGCCATGGCTCACGGGCCCAGCCGCTCCGTGGCATGTGGGATCCTCCCGGACCAGGGCACGAACCCGCGTCCCCTGCATCGGCAGGTGGACTCTCAACCACTGCGCCACCAGGGAAGCCCACCTTGCTCGTTTTTTTAACTTAATATTATATCATGAGAAAATTTCCCATGTCAAATATGCTCAGTCTTAAAATATGAGCACTTCTGTTGTCTATCTGAGTCTGTCCCATCTACATCTATTTTGAGGCTTAATTTAAAAGCTCTAGAGTGATAGAAACCAATTCTGCACGAACGGAAGTCTCAGTTTTTGATAGATATCATTGATAATATCATGCTTTTCCTTTCATTATTCTAATTCTTGATTAAAAGCTAGGTGCATACTTAATATGGGACCAACTTCTATTCTCTGTACAGTGCTCCAAGAATGAATCACAGTGCTGTATGTCAGGTAACTATTCAATAATATTTTGATATAATACCATTTTGATACTGAACCACACCAAGTTTTTATTTTCTGTGAACAATTTACTATTAAGTTTATGTATCACTTAATGGGGTAATCATTTAATAATTACTTCAACCAACCATGTGAAGGGAATACAGTGGGGAGAGATTTGATTTCTGATGGGTGAGTAATAAAAGTCTTTGTGGAACAAGTGGTATTTATGGGACTGGATGGAATTTGACAGGTAGAGATAGAGGTGGGAAGGGCAAGACTTTTGTGGCAGAGGAGATAAAATGTGCTAAAATCCAAAAGTGGTGATGTACCAGGTATATTCATTGAATTGTCAGTCCAGTTTGGTTGGTGCGTGGGTTACATGAGTAGGAATAGGGAGAGATTAGGTTTAAAAGTTAACTTTGCAAATGCAAAGCTTAATGAAGGCTTTGAAAGACAGACTGAGGAGTTGCTACTTCTCTAGGCATTAGAGTGATGAAAGGTTTTTGACTTTTTACTAAGAAAAATGTTAATCATATACAAAAGTAAACAGAGCAATATGCTGACTCCTCATGTAGCCGTCACCCTGCTGCAGCAGTTGTGATCTTATAACCACTTTTGTTTCATCTACATGCCCCATTTCCACCATATTATTTTGAAGGAAATCACAGACATCCTATCATTTCATACATAAATATTTCAGTATGTGTCTCTAGAATGTAAGGATTCTCTACAAAAACATAATCATGATACCAAAACATAACCACACCTAAGAGAACTGACAGTACATATTTCCTTAAAATGATTTAAGAGAGGCATGCCATGACCAGCGCAGTGCTCGACCCAGAAAAAAATATGGCTGCTCCCCAAGTATAAAACATTGTGTTATTTAATTGAATGAACTTGATGTTGCGTAGAGAGTTACCTAAATGAAGATAACAGAAATGAACCATTTTTTATGAGTGGTGAATACAATAAGTCACTTCACTGACACAGAGTCATTTAGAGATTTTTTTTTAAAACCGTGCAATTACGTCAGAAGCAGAGCTTGGAAATGATGTTTCTCAGAAGGGAAAATGGCATAGTCAATTTTCATTAAAATAAAACTGACAAAATAATTTTCTCAACCTTTTAAATTCTTTCACAGAAATAATAGGGCTTCATTTCTTTCAATCTTTGGCACCTTTGCCTGGAACTGCCCAAGAAACAGAGCGATTTTTTAAAGACTAAGGTTAAAGAGAGATAATTAAAGGAAAGGAAGAAATTAAATAGCTCAGTATCCCAATAAATTGTGTCCTCCTAAGGAAACTGCATTATATTAGAATAGATTATTATCTGGGGGGTTGGTCGGAAAAGTGCTGCTATAGTGGTGGAAATGCAATTACATTGTGTTGGATGTTGATGAAGAGAAGACCACTGAAACCCAGAAGCCTCCTTATTCCCCTGTGTGTCTTCATCCCTGTGACATTAGCCACCTGGAGCCCTGTTTGTTCAGTTGCCCATCTGATAGAATATCCAATCTCCTCATTTCCTGTGCTGTGGAAAATTATTTTATTCAGCAAGTGACTGAACCCTTCTTTGGAATGGAAATCACTGATGTATTTGAGACAATGTATTTGGCACAAAGCAAAGATGAGTCTTATATTCCTTTTTATAGCAGACCTTGCCCAAAGCCTGTTGTTTTTGTTTTTGTTTTTTTTAAGACAACAGGAGGTCTGAATGGGTTTGGTAGAGCAGAGGTTGCTTTAGAAGGTAAATGGTTTCTTTATTTTAACTTTATTTTCTGAAGACTTACTCTTCTGTAACAGGATGGGAGAGGGAAAAAAAGCATTTCTTAAAACTGTTTCTACTGCTAAATTTTAGGTGTATTTCAGACCCTCTGTGAGGTCACAAAGCCATTCTAATCTAAGGGGACAATTGGACATTATAGTGAGATGCTGATGCTTGCGCTGAATGACTTTGAATTCAAGACGGTTAGAAGTGGGATATGCGCACTTAAAAAAAATTACCCTTTCTTTGAAATATTGTAGTCCCAATGAGAAATAGAGACCTCTGAGCGTAGGAGGCAGAACTTGGCATATATTTTACTTTCCTCATTTTCTTTTTCTAACAGGGCTTGCTTTTGCTCTTTGGCTTACGGGCTTGTTCTCTATTATTCTGTTGCTAACTCCATTAAGTTTATGCAAACCTAGTTCCTTTAGATGATAAGGCTCACTTGTCCTTCTGTCTAGCATGGAGATGAGCAAAATTTCACCAGATTAGACTAGATAGATGTAAACTGTGGTAACATCCCCTTTATCTATAGTTTGGAGTTCTAGCAATCTTAACTGGCCTCTCTGGAAGATGGCCAGAACCTGGAAGGAAACAAAGAAGGCCTTTGAGAGTTGGAAAGAACTATCACAAAGGCCATGGACTTTACCCTGTAGGAGAAGAATCAGGAGAGGCAGTCAGATCCTTACTTTAATCAGTAACCTTATTTTGTACACAATTCTAATAGACTTCATTATCTGGCTTGCTGGCCCACAGCAAATTAGATGAGAGGCTATTAGCAGCAGGTCCATTGAGAGCCAGGAGAAATAATAGCCCAAAGTTTGAATGCAAGGGAGGAGTAGAATTTTAAAAGACATATACAAAAACTGAGAAAAGCTCAGCAGTCTGAGGCCACTGAATGAAGAGGCAAACAGCCATGAAGGGCCACCATAGCCTAGAGTACGTCTCCACCTTTAAGAGTAGGAACTATTTTTCCTCTCTATATGTATTCTCAGCATTTAGCCCATAAAATAGTATAAAATAGATTATATTCACTCTACTCTGATTAAGAAGGCAGGAAAAAAAATTCCAGCCTAAAAAATGTAATTAAAAACACGTGGGTAAATACCTGAGCACAGGATTACTGGATCTTATGGTTGGTTTATGTTTAACTTTATAAGAAACTGCTAAACTTTGCCAAAGTGACTGTACCATTTTGCATTTCGGTCAGCAATGTTTCAGAGTTTCTGTTGGTCTGCAGCCTCGTCAGCAGTTGGTATTGTTAGGTTTTAAGCATTTTAATATGCTAATAGATACATAGTGGTATATTATTTTGGTTTTAAGTTATATTTCTCTAACAACTTATGAATATCTTTTCATGCACTTATTTGCTATCTTCTTTGGTGAAGTATCTGTTCAAATATTTTGCCTTTTTAAAAATTGGGTTACTTTTTTCTCCCTGTTATTGAGTTTTCAGAGTTCTTTATACATTCTGGGTACAAGCCTTTTATCAGATCAGTATTTACCTTAGTAAAGTGAAAACTTATACTCACATAAAAACCTGTATACAAATGTTTATAGTGGTTTCACTCATAATTGCTGAAAACTGGAAACAATCCAAATATCTTGCAACTGGTGAATAGTTAAAAAAACGTAGTACATCTGTAAAATGGACTACCATTCAGCAATGAAAATGAACAGACACCTGATTCACACAACAATATGGATGAAACTCCAATGCCTTATGCAAAGTGAAAGAAGCCAGGTTCGAATTGCTATATACCGTATGATTCCGCTTATGTGATATTCTGGAAGAGGCCAAACTATAATGACAGAAAACAGATCAGTGGTTGCCAGGAGCTGTGGGATGGGGGCAGGGGTTGACCACAAAAGGGGCAGCAGGAAGGTCATTTGAAGGGTGATGGAACTATTCTTTATATTGATTTTGTTGGTGGTTTGTCAACACTCATAGACCTAACATGACAAAGGTGACTTTTACTCTATATAAATTATACCTCAGATTTTCAAAAGGAAAAAGGAAGAGTTGGGGTATCAAAAGGAAGTAAACTTTAAAGCTGTGGAAGATACACTACTATGGCTACATTTCAGGGGGTGTTCAGTAAGCTAGAGTATTCACTTAGTCGTTAGAATTCTATAAGAAGTTTAATCCTGTTTTTAGGGGAACACAAACAATTTTAATTAGTTGAATTTGAACTTGCAGGGCATTATAAGTGCAGCAACACCAGGCCTTTGCTTAGCAGTGAGTTCTTCATGTGATGGACACATAATCATGGTGGAAGAAGGGAGGAGAGAAAACCAATCGTGAAAAATGATCATCAGCTTCTCTGATTTTTCCTTAGTTCACGTGCACACACACACACACACACACACACGAATTACACTCCACTTTTTCCTTTTATTCCTCTCCCTCCTCATCATCGTAGGCCAGTCTATCAGTGCATCTTTCACATTGGAGCCAAATCTCTTTGTGATCCAGGCACACAACCTATAGCTCAGTCTCACAGCTTTCCTCATTTTGCATGAATACTCCTACCAGTGTGAATTTGCTCACACTGGCCCCTTTGCTTGATATACCCACTTTGACTCCCCTAATCTCTGATAGGCAAAATATATCTTTCAAGATCCAACTCAAAACCTGCCTCCTGCGTGATCAATCACTCCCTTTAGAAGTGAATTTTCCCTCCTCGTATTTAGTAGAGTTGCAGAAAATGCTTATTGCATTAACTCCAAAGGCAGGAAGTAGAATAAAAGAGCAAATATGTGCATATTACAGAGAAACGTTGATTGATGAGCCTTGACCATTAGCTTTGTTTGAGGCCGTACAGGGTAACGCTTAATAGCATGGAGGCGCCACTTTGCTTAGTTTTGAATACCAGCTCTGCGGTGTACTGGCTGTTAAATTGGGCAAGTTATTTAACCTCGAAGTCTCAGTTTCCTTATCTGTGAAATGGCAATATTCATAGCACCTACCCGGAACTGTGGATTAATCTGTATTAAGTACCTGGCACATAGGGAGCCCCATGTAAGTGTTGGCTGTCATTATTTTGAAAGCAGCCTTAGTACTTACAACTAATTCTAATCAGATGGGCTAAATATGTTAATTCAGAGGCTATGTCGGTTTCAAGGGAATATTACCATTAGGAGACGTAGAAATCTAAGATGGCATTTACATTCATCCCATCCAGGCGTGTCAGAAAGATCATCAACACGGGTTCTATTATGGATTCTAACCTAACTCTGTGAAAATAAATCATTGCAGCCTTCACAATAGGACTTTAAAGGGGGCTGCACTGACGGAGGCGGGAGGAGGGGAAGTCAGCTGCTGTACCGACCTCTCTGAAGAGAGCCCTTATAGCTGGCCTGTCCCACTAGCAGCCATTTGATATTCTAGGCAGCTGCCTGACACTGAACTTTGGTGCCCCACAGTGTAATTAACAGGCACACACACAGCTGCCTTGTCAAACAATTGGCCAGACTTGGCAGTGCACGCTGCAGAGGCCGGGTGGTTGGTGGCAGGGAGCACCCAGGATATGTTCACCACCTTGGGCACTGAGCTTTCCCATCAGCTCCGTAATCACATTGCAGCTGTGCCCTGAGCACTTCTCAAAGCACTGAGCCTGCTAATTTCTTAGAGGGGACCATTCAAATTCCTCGATTCATAATGAGTTTCCACTCTCTAGCTTATACAACAACAATCCCACTAGCTTGAACTCCTCCTTGATGCTATCAGTGTCAGCTGCGACTGGTCCATTAGCTTTTTTTTTTTTTTAATTCCCCTCTAAACCACACAAAGACTTTTCATCCCTGTTGCCACTGGCCAGATAAATCTTGCTCAGGGAAGGAAGCGTAAGAGGAAGCGAAGCGTGATGTCAGGAAAAAAAGCACGGGGACTTAGAATCAGGAGACCTCCCTTTTTGTTCTAGCTCATTAGTTGCGTGACCTTGAGAAAGTTTTTTGTTCTCTCCAGAACTTTGCATCTTAATGTGTGCAATTAAGAAGGTTAGGTTAGAGAGGGCCTTTCTGGGCTATTTGTGGCTTTGGGTTTCTACTACTCTTAAACCATTTCAGCAACTCTGGACTTGGATCCTGGATGCAATGGAACCCTGTGTAAGAATCTCAGAACTGTCCTTACCCTGAAATGGCTCCTTGCCAAATAACAAACTCTTATGCAAAATAGGATCCCTGTCTTTGAAACTTCCAGCCTACCTTGCTTCCCAGCCTTTCTTGAGGTGCTGCATAGTCCTAACATGGGGCTGTATTCAGAATGCTCTGGCAGCTTTTGGTGAAAAGCTTAAGAATGACAAGATCAATTCTAAGCCCAGTTTTGCTACTCCATATAGGGTATACTCCTACCTTGGTCTTGCCCATCTAGGTTATGTTTTTCACCTCTTATCTATGTCAGCCATCAGGCTGCTAGTTTGAGAGACACGCTATTGATTTAAGCTGGGCTCATTTAGCTCCTTTCCCCTGTGGGGAAATGTTGTCTCACACCTAGGGGCCTCCCCTAGAGCGGGAGGAACTGGGCCTCGGCAGTCTCACTGAATGCCCTCTGCACATCCTTATCCCTTTGAAATCAGGTTGAAGAGAACACCAGGGACAGCTCAGATGGGGCTGGGAGTGCCTAAAAGGAAGATCAACAGCCTTAGGGTGTGTGTGGTCAGAAGGCTGAGACTCAGTAGACTCCAGTACTGCTGTGCTGTTTTTGCCCTGTGGGATGAGAGATGTTTGTGCATAAGAGCCAGTTATGTGCATCTCTCCCCAACTCTACATTCAGTGATATCGAGTTGATACCTGGACATCGGCCAGGGTGGAATTATTTTCACTATGGAAATCTGCAAACATTACAAATCAGGGATGTTTATTTTTTTTAGTTTTTTCTTTCTTTTGTTCAGATTGGATAATTCCTGTTGATCTATCTTTAAGTTCATTGGCTCTTTCCTCTGTCATCTCCAATCTGCTATTGATCCCATGGAGTTTTTAATCTTGGTTATCGTATTTTTCAATTCTAAACTTTACATTTAGTTCTTCTTTGTATCTTCTATTTCTTTTCTGAGACTTTCCATTTTTTCAGTTGTCTCAGGAACGTTCATGATTGCTTCCAGGAGCATCTTTATAGTAGCTGTTTTTAAGTTACTGTCAGATAATTTGGTCTGTGTTACTTTGACGCTGGCATCTGTTGATTGTCTATTCTCATGTGAATTGAGATTTTCCTGGTTCTTTGAATGTCTAGGATTTTTGGATTGTATACTAGACTTTTTGACTATTATAAGACCCTGTGTCTTGTTTAAATCCTATGGAAGATGCTAATATTTTAGCAGACAATCAACCTGGTTAGGTTTGGGATGCAATTTCTAATCCACCTCTGTGGGCTAGTAGTTCCAATTTCAGATTGATTTTCAAAGGCTTCATATTGCTATTTGGATCTGTCCCAATTGTGTGCCACCCAGTGGTCAGTGTAGGACCTGGACAGTAATCTCTCTTGTGGTTCAGTTCTCAAAATTTTTGGCACGGTCATTGGGTTCAGGGTGATTAGGATCAGATCCACACATGCTCAGCTTGGGGGTGAGTCCAGGAGTTTATAAACAAACTCATGGGGTCACTTTCCTGGGTTCCACCCTCTCTGTAATCTCCTCAATACTTTCTGGCTCCCAGGACTCCTTTTTGTGGTTTTCAAGGCAGAAATTAAGGACTTTAGTTCCCCTGCTCTGCTACACACTTCTGTACCTATGTCCACTTCCCAGGCCAAGCAATGGGAGGAGAGAAGAACACAACAACAGCAACAAAAGAGGAATGCGGGTTTGCCCATGGGGGTCACAGCTATACTGATCAAAAAGTAAGATTTTGGCCCATGAAGGTTTGCTCTGCTACCACTGCCTCTGGGCTGCTTGGGGTCCGGGCCATGAGAGAATGGAGAGAGAGAAAAGAAAACTTCTCTGATCATTAGGAGTTTCTTTTCCCGGTCTTTGAGCCAGGACTAGAGTTTCTCCTGCAATTTTCTATGTTTGTGCTGATGCCTGCTTTTGGATTTTAGGCTATGTTGTGCTTAGCGTGGGGGATACCACAGGGGGAAAATGGTAAACTCACCGTCAGTGGCATGATACTTCAGATTCTGGTTTTCTTCCTCAATCTGCCTGCTACTACTGACTTTTCAGTGTCTTCAGATAGCTGCTTCATGAATCTGTCCAGGTTTTATAGCTTCATTAAGTGAGAGAGACAGGGTGGATTGTGCTTAGCCTGTCTTGCCTTCCTGGAGCTGAGGGCCCATTGTTTTTCCCCTGAGATCCAGCTGTTAAACATTAGTCAGCACACTACTGGCTGATTGTACCTTACGCAATCTCTCACATTACTTTCAGGCAGGCCTACCATTTTCTCTGTGACTCTGAACAATTAGTTACTCTGCCACTCTAGGCCTCAGTATTCTCATTTGAACTTGAGGATAATAATGGTACATACCTCATTGGGTTGTCGTAAGGGTTAAATGAAATAATGTAATACCTAGAACAGTGCCTCGCATATAGTACATGCTCAATAAATGGAAGTGATACTATTAAAAAATTAAGAAAAAACTTATTGTGTTTCTGTCTCTTTCAGAGGTAGAGAGGTATGTATTTGGCCAGAAGGAAAACCTAGAGATGGAGAGGCCTTCTAGCATTGAGGTTTAGAGCTTCAGCTTCGGAGCCAGTGGACAAGTCTCCAACCAAGCTACTTACTAGCTATGTGACACTGGGCAAGTCATTTCACCTTTCTGTGCCATCAGTAAAATGAGCACAATGATAGTGTATACTTCACAGAGTTATTGGGAGGATTAAAGGAGCTAATACATAAAAATGCTCATTAAATATTAGCCTTATTAATATTGTATCAACTGAATTTAGTGTCTACTGTGAACTAGGCCCTGCAGGGCTATTTAATGGATAATTTATAGATAAAATGCCTGTAGATGATTTTATAAATATATACGTGTGTGTGTGTCTCTGTACACACATACATATATACACACAATATATCAATATTGTATTGTGTATATATACACACAAGTATACGTTATGTCATATAGTGTGTATATAAGTATATATATCCACACACAATCGTCTACAGACATATCTATAAAATATCCATTAAATAGCCCTGTAGGGCCTAGCTCACAGTAGACACTGCACGCACACACACACACACACACACACACACATACGTTCTGGGGTTGTTTTGGAACTTGCTGTCAGCCCTACCTTCTCTTCCTGACACACTGCCTAGTCACCTGGTTTCTGCAGCATTGCAGGGCCCAGAGCCACTGTCATAATCCACTTTAAAACATTTGACAATGCTTACTGGACTATAACGAAGAGAAATTAATGAGGACACAGTTAATCTTTCCAGATTTACTAAGGGCTCTGTCACTTCCTGCTTAGAGTTGTAGTCCTTAGTTCCCTTCAAGTTAAGAGCTTGTGACTCCTGGGCCTGCCCTTTCCGTGAGCTAGGCTGACTGCTCACCCGGGCTCTCCACGGGAGCAGCATGTGCATTGTTTCTGCTGCAAATGATTGCCGGAGCTAGAATTAAGAGAAGTGGTTTTGCTGATACATTATTCTGTGGTTTGTCTAACATACTCTTTCCAGAGCATCACAGTGCCTCTAATTTTGTTCTTTGAGTGTGTGGCTGTATTTAAATTTTTCTTTTTATACAATCCATTTGATTTTAAAATTTCTCCATGCTCTAAGGATGTTGAGATTCCATTTTACAGTTTGACAAAGAGTGATGTATTTGAGTATTTGATATTCAAAGCAGCAGCAGCAAAAGCTCTTAATGTGATAAGATACTGTTCCCTGTGTCCCCAGCATCTGCCACCTTTTGGGAGAACATGGCATAGTAGGCAGAATTCTGCACTGGCAGTCCAAAAACTGATGTCAAGTCCTGGATCTGACCTTCGCTTCCTTAGAGTCATAGGGAAAGTCACGTCATTGCTCTGGGTGTCACTTTCTGTCATCTGAATACATGCATGCTCGAGGCCGCAGCAGCAGAGCTCTGTTAAGGCCACGAGTGGAGCAGATGGAAACCAGCAAGAGTACATGATGCCCCTGGGGCCCCCGCTGGGGAAAGCAAATAATTTAAGGAGCTGGTCTCTAGCCAGTCCCCTCTGCTTTTCCTCCCTCAAGCTGATAAAAGTCCTGGAAAGATGAGTTCTCTTTGAAACACGGCAACTTGAGCCAGATAATTTCTGATGCCTTTTAGCTCCCAAATTTGGGGATTATCGTGGGAGAGACTGGGTTAAAAGATGTGCCGGAATATTGCTGACACTGCTGCTGCTATGCTTGGGGGTCCCAAGCAGGAGGGGAAAAAATCTAGTCATTTGACCTTGCGGTTCTTGTTTCCTCATTTCTGAAATGGGGATAATAATATCTCCTCTGCCTAGTGCTCAGGGCAGCTGTGAAGAGCAAAATGCTGTAAATGTGGTCCTGGTAGCACTCCTAAGCAGAAATAAGCCGCACTCAGGCTCCATGCGGGAAAATCTGTTCCTTCCCTGACCTTCCCACACTGGGCACCAAAATCTTAACTGCATCTGCCAGGTGGCATCCACGCAGTCCAGCCAACAGTACTTGAAGACAACAGAAAGACTTAACTGAAAAACCTCAATGTAGGCAAGGATTATATAGAATTTAGTGTAATTTAAACTGAAGCATAATTATCTATATCAAACTACAGATCCTATACTGTTGAGTTCTAATGTCCATTTCCAGTTTCCGCTTCACTAAGGAATTGGGGGAAACATTTAGCTCAGTGTGATTTAGAAATTGTTGCTGTTCTGGGTTTCTGTACTTTTCTCCTTGTCTAAGTCGCACAGATCCTCTTCTTCGTGTGCCATGCTGTTTTTGTCTCATACTGAGTTGCTCTGGGAAGAGTGCTTTCTTTGTATTAGGACCTTCATTAATCGATGCAGGAAATTCACAGTCACTCAGCAAATATTTATTAAGTGTTGGCTCTGTGTCATGCAGTGCACTAAACTGGCGAGTGAGGATACAGAGTTTTAAAAATAGGTTACTATCCTTTAGGAACTCAGAGTTTAGCAGAGGAGCCAAACAAAGTGATGAGATAAGTGCTCGATAGTTTCATGGAGGGTGCCATGGGAGCTCCCAGCAGAGTTGGGGGTGCAGGTGGCGCTGGTTCAAGGAAGACTGCCATCTGAACTGAGGGTGACAGGGGTAGTTGGAGCTTCCCTGGATTTTCCAGGCAGAGGAAGCAGTGCACCAAGCCACTGGGGCATAGGAGAGCATGATGTTTATAGAGAGCTGCAATAGCTTTGTCAACTCAGGAATAGGGATTAAGGGGTGGAGTGAGGGGAGATGAGGCTGGAGAGATAAGCAGAGGCCGGATCACGAAGGACCTTGGACATCATGCTGGAAGAGAGCAGGAAACGAGTGAAGGGTTTTAAGTAGAGAATCAACCTGATCCGGTCTGTGTTTTTGAGAATACAGTATTGAAAGAGAATACAAGATTCTCAAGCATGATGCAGGGAGACCAGTTAGGAAATGTGGCAGAAACCCACAGTTTCCAACCAGGATGTGGCAAGGCAGTTGAATATAAGGCAGTAGCAGTGGAGATAGAGATTCAAACTTGGCTCTGCTGAGGCAGTAGCAACTTGGGTCTAAGGGCGGTATTGGCTAAGTGTTCTAGAGGTCAAGGCATATAAGGACTGGGAAAAGGCCCTGGATTTGTCTCAAAGGACGCCACGGGTACCAGGGTTAAGAATAAGGATGGCAGGAAGTGATGATGGCAGTGCTTTCATATGCAGAATCCAAGAGAGCTTTAGCAGGTGCAGTACATTGAGGTCAAGTGTAGGTCAGTTAATATTTTTGTGTCTCTTTGCCTGTATCAAGGAGCATAAACTGGTATTTGTGTTTTGTTTGGCCTATACAACGTTCTAAGCATTTTTTAAAAATAAATTTATTTATTTATTTTTGGCTGCATTGGGTCTTCGTTGCTGCACGCGGGCTTTCTCTAGTTATGGTGAGCGGGGGCTATTCTTCGTTGCGGTGCGCGGGCTTCTCATTGCAGTGGCTTCTCTTGTTGAGGAGCACAGGCTCTAGGTGTGTGGGCTTCAGTAGTTGTGGCATGCAGGCTCAGTAGTTGTGGCTCGCAGGCTCTAGAGTGTAGGCTCAGTAGTTGTGGTGCACTTAGTTGCACCGTGGCATGTGGGATCTTCCCGGACCAGGGCTCGAACCCATGTCCCCTGCGTTGGCAGGAGGATTATTAGCCACTGCGCCACCAGGGAAGTACTGAGCCCTTTGTTTATGTGTACAGCTCTGTAGTAGGCACTGCGGGGATACCAGAGGTGAGATCCAGTTCCTGCCTCTTGCTCTTTGCCTGGTAGGGGGACTGGACATATAATCAAGGGGCTGAATGTACACAAAGCAAACTGTTCTGTGTTCCACAAGGGAGGATAGAGAGAATGCTCCTGCTGTTTTTGAGGGAGGAGCACCAGGAGGTTGGAAGAATCAGAAAAGGCTTCCTGAAGGAGGTGACACCAAAGATGGCATTGAAAAGGATAAGATTTCAGTATGTAGAGATGGACAGGCTGCAGAGGCAGCTCTACTTCTGCATGAAATGTTTCCCTTGGAATTCTGCCTGGTTGTCAAAGGCCTTTTGCAAGTCTAAATAAAGTAGACAGACTGGTTCCTCTTTTGCCAAGAGGTCTGTTTACCCTCTCTGAGAACTCTGTAGATGAATGATGCAAAAGCAAACTAAACCCTCAAAGTATGATACTTAACTAGGTCATGATACCATGATATTTGAACTACTGAACTGATATTTCTTTGCTTATAGCTGAACACATCCTGCAAATACTTATTGAGCATCTATTATATGCCAGGCACTGGCCCTGTTGCAAGATACTGAGGCATGTTAAAGTGAATATGATACAGGCTATGCCCTCAAAAAGCCTCTAATCTATTGAGTCAGATATGAAAACTATGCAATGTGGTAAGTAGTCTAAAACGGGTCTGATCAGAGGGCTATGAATGTGCAAAGGAGAGAGTAATTAATTCTGTAGAGAAGGTGAGGGAAGGTGTCACAAAGGAGGTGATGCTTTTTGTGGGCCTTGAAGAATAAGTAGGATTTCTCAAGGCAGAGACGGGGAAAGAGAATGAATTAACATTAATCAGAGCCAAGAGCTTTGCACTTAACCCTCAGTGAAATTTGTGATTCAGGTATTACTGTTTCCATTTTGCAGATGAGGAAACTGAGGCCTAGACAGACTAAGTGGCTCATTTGAGTCCACACAGCTAGTCAGCGTCTAGTCAGTGTCCGAGTTAGGCTTTGAATTCAGGCCTCTGTTGGCTCTACTATACCAAGCTGCCTTCATGAGGAAGAAGTAGGGGCCAATGGGGATGTGGAAAGACATGCTAGGCAGAAGCAAAAGTTTTGCTGGAAATTGACAGAATTTGGGTCAACAGGGTCTCACTTCAGCTGTGATGGTGATTGCCTGACTTTGGAGCAATTTAGGGATGATTATCTCCTTTTAGACCTGCTTTTGAAATGGGAGCTGTTCAGTGTCTGCTTACATCCACTATAATATTCAGTTCAGCAAGCATTTATTGACTGAATTGACTGAAGCACAAGGGATTTTGGGCTGTTTGACCATCTTCACAGTCATTTGTACAGTGATAGGTTGGAACGATTCTCAGAAGACTTGCTGTAGCTCTTCAGTTAGCCAAGTCACCAGATTGATGATGCTGTTTCCTGGTCCTTACAGACAGAGAGACATGGCCTGAAAGTAAAGGCTGAAAGAACTTATTTTTCAAGAAGTAGCTCTCTTGAAAGTATAAAATGTTAGATATTTAATAGCCATTTTAAATCCTCTCTTCAACAAGAGATGGTTTAAATAAATAGGTAGGTATACAGGTAGAGGATAGAAAAAGCATATATCTATAAACCTATCTATCATGTATCATATATGTATACATGCATAGTTAACTAATTAGAAATTTGTGTATTAGCTTAATTGATAAAAATGAGCCCAAAGCACAGTCTACTATAGCGGCTCCCCACCCCTCTTAACAAAAACAAAAAACCTTCCCCCTTTTCTCCTTTGGGCAAGGAAAATGTTTGACTAAGGACTGATGAGGTTGTTAGTGAAAAGAAAAATGACAGAACCCTGCCCAGTTTGCTGATGGGAACAAACAGCAAATATTAGGAGGCAGAAACCTCAGTGCTACCAACAGACCACACAGCTAAAGAATTTCCCTATATCTCTCCATGGCGGGGCTGTTGGCTAAAGAGTATGAAGTTTCAGTAATGCAAGGTGAATGAGTTCTGGAGATTTAATGTACAGCATGGTGACTATAGTTAACAATACTGTTTGTGTAACTGGCGTTTGCTAAGAAGGTAGATCTTAAATGTTCTCACCACACATACACACACACCAACCAATGAAAATAAAAAAGAAAATGGTTTAACTGTGAGGTGACAGGTATGTTAATTATCTTGATTGTGGCCATGATTTCACAATGTATGAGTATATCAAAGCATCAAGTTGTACACCTTAAATGCATACAATTTTTGTCAATTATACCTCAATAAAGCTGAAAAAAAGCCCTCCCCATATGCCACTGGTTAAAAGCTTTAAAATGGTGTGTGTGTGCACATGTATGGACCTCCAAATTGTCAAGCTTTCTCAGTCCCTTATCTGAAATAATTTTAAACTATATCCCATCCCATTATTCTCTGTTTCTAACTGGTTTCAAATCTATTCCTGCGTAACTGTTCAAAAACTGAATACTGCTTTCTTCTTCCCAACTGTCTTTTATTCAATGAAAATAGATTTATTCTTTTTCTGATTAGATAACTAACACATGTTTATTATTAAAAGTACAAAAATAGAATACAGAAAAATACAAGGAATAAAGCAAAACATCACCTGAAATCTCACCACCCTGAGATAACCACCACTATATATTGGTTACCATCCCTTCATTCATCTCTTGTATGTATTTACACACAAATGCAATTTTACAATTTTGGTCGTTTGCTCGTCACCCTCCACTGTATAACCAGTGTTAACAACAGGGTGTGTATATCCTTCATCTCTTTCTTCAGGTTCATATAACTATGTTAAAAACAAATAGACATGGGCTTCCCTGGTGGTGCAGTGGTTGAGAGTCCGCCTGCCGATGCAGGGGACACAGGTTCGTGCCCCGGTCCGGGAAGATCCCACATGCCGCGGAGCGGCTGGGCCCGTGAGCCGCGGCCGCTGAGCCTGTGCGTCCGGAGCCTGTGCTCCGCAACGGAAGAGGCCACAGCAGTGAGAGGCCTGCGGTAGACATATATACATGTAGGGGTTTAAAAACCATTATTCATTTTTGAAGAAGCATTGTGTTATATACTTTCCTTTGCCTCTTACTTTTCTTACTCAACAGTGGAATCTCCAAGTTTACTGGAACAGATCTAATTAATTCCTTTGAATGTCTGCACAGTATTCCATGGTATGGATATATAATTTATTCGCTTATTTCTCTGTGGAAGGGCATTCTTTTTGCTACTAGGTTTTTTTTTGCCATGATAGAAACAATGCTGCTGTCGACATCCTTGTGTATGGATTTGTGTAAGTCTCCTTATACTGGCATTTTTATTTCTTTGAGATAGATTCACACCAGTGGAATTGTTGGGATAAAGGGTATGTGGTTTTCATTTTTATAGATATTCCCAGATTGCTTTCCCAAAAGGCTGTGAATAGTCATATTAATATAAGCAGCTTGATGACTGTGCACGCTTCCTTCCCATCCTGCCAGCAGTAGTTGTTACTGCTTAAATATTGGCCAATCTAATGGGTGAGAAAGACCTTAAGTATTTTTTTAAATTTGCATATTCTCAAACTGCTATTGTTAATGACCATTTGGATTTGCACTTCTTAGTCTTCATTTTCCTACTGTGTTTTTTGTCTTATCAGTTTGAAGGAGGTATTTGAGTGTTACACATTTTAACCTCTTATCTGGCATATGTATTTGTAAGTTGTATTGGGTTGGCCAAAAGTTTCATTCGTTTTTTTCTGTAAGATGGCTCTAGTAGCCCTTAGTTGTCTTTAACTTCATTCGAAACAATTTTGTTAAATTGTGTTGTGACAGCTGTCATATCAGTGTGCATTTAAAAAAAGACTTAAAATTGGTGAATTTTTGTGTAGCCATTTTAATATTGAAGATGGAAGAAAAAAAGCAACATTTTTGGCTTATTATTCTTTATTATTTCAAGAAAGGTAAAAATGCAACTGAAATGCAAAAAAAGATTTGTGCAGTGTATGGAGAAGGTGCTGTGACTGATTGAACATGTCAGAAGTGGTATGCGAAGTTTACCACTGGTGCTGGAGAGTCCTCACTGGATGATGCTCCATGGTCGGGTAGACCAGTTGCAGTTGATAGCGATCAAATCGAGACATTCATTGAGAACAATCAACTGTATACCATGCGGGAGATAGCCGCCATACTCAAAATATCCAAATCAAGCGTTGAAAATCATTTCCACCAGCTTGGTTATGTTCATCGCTTTGATGTTTGGGTTCCACATAAGTTAAGTGAAAAAAAACTTCTTGACCATATTTCTGCATGTGATTCTCTACTGAAACGTAATGAAAACGTTCTGTTTTTAAAACAAATTGTGACAGGCGATGAAAAGTGGATACTGTACAATAATGTGGAACGGAAGAGATCGTGGGGCAAGTGAAATGAACCACCACCAACCACACCAAAGGCCAATCTTCATCCAAACAAGGTGATGTTGTGTATATGGTGGGATTGGAGGGGAGTCCTCTATTATGAGCTCCTTCTGGAAAACCAAACGATTAATTCCAACAAGTACTGCTCCTAATTAGACCAACTGAAAGCAGCACTTGACAAAAAGCGTCCAGAATTAGTCAACAGAAAACGCATAATCTTCCATCAGGATAACGCAAGACCGCATGTTTCTTTCATGACCAGGAAAAAACTGTTACGGCTTGGCTGGAAAGTTCTGATTCATCCGTCATATTCACCAGACATTGCACCTTCGGATTTCCATTTATTTAGGTCTTTACAAAATTGTCTTAATGGAAAAACTTTCAATTCCCTAGAAGACTGTGAAAGGCACCTGGAACAGTTCTTTGCTCAAAAAGATACAAAGTTTTGGGAAGATGGAATTATGAACTTGCCTGAAAAATGGCAGAAGGTAATAGAGCAAAAGGGTGAATACTTTGTTCAATAAAGTTCTCGGTGAAAATGAAAAATGTGTCTTTTATTTTTATTTAAAAACTGAAGGCACTTTTTGGCCAGCCCAATATTTCTCAGTGAATCATTTGTCTTTTGAACTTGTTTATGGAATTTTTCCATAGAAATGTTTAAAAAGAAAATTATTTAGTCAATATGTTTAAGTTTTCCTTTATAGTTTCTGGGTGTTCTATCTCACATAAAAGATTTCCAAAACTACAATGTTACACATATATTTGTCTAAGCATTCTTGTAATTTTTCTTGTTTTATTATTGAAACTTATGTTTTTAAGTTCAAATAAATCTACTTTTAACAGTGGGGTATTGTAGAGAGTTAAAATTAATTTTATTCTAGATGGGTAGCCAATTGTGCCAGACTTTTTGTTAAATAAATTGCCCCTTTCTTACTGAATTGAATTACCACATTTGTCATATATCAAAGTCCCAAAGTCTCTGTAATAGTTTCACTGATCTATTTGTCTATTCCTATGCCAGTATCATACTATTTTCTTTACAATGGCTTCATGATATATTTAAAATTTGGTATATGCAGATTCACATACTATTTTTTATAAGTTTATTAGCTATTCTTAGACTTTTGTTTTTCCCTCTAAGCATTAAGCTCACGTACTCTGTTATAAAACAAAGTAATACAAAAATTGTGGGATTCTAATTGTAATTGCATTGAATTTATATATTCATTTTGGGAGAATTACAATTTCTATTATAGTTAGGCTTTCCATCCAAAAACATGGTATGCGTTTTAATTTATTCAAGAAAACTAAGTTTTACAGGGCTTACATTCTAGCCAATGTTATAAGCCAAGAGTCAGAATAAGAGATCTAGTTATTGAACAAAGTGAAGGCAAAAGTGGTCATTATTTGCCGACACTTTGATTTCTCTCTGTAAGCTATGAGAATGAACTGAGAGTCAGTTAGCACTAATTATAGATATTAGAAATGTGGTAAGCACAAAATAAATATAGGTAGTCCTCACTCTCACTATCCAAATAGTTGCTAGATTGACATGAAAAAATTATAACCAAATGTTACTATGTGATTCTTAAACCTGCTGTAATGGACCCATATGCGGCAATATTAAAAAACTTTACTGCTAAGTTTACTTTATTCTTCTAAATGTCGTTTGTAACAATAACAAATCTTTAACGTATTATTATTTACATTAAAGTATGTGGTTGTTGCCCCATAGAAGGAAAATAATTGCATGTGATATTGTATAGTATCATTGTATATTACGTGCAAACATATCTATTAATGAGGTCCTAAGGGTTAAGTTATTAAGTAATTACTGTTTTAAATGCTTTATATTTTGTTGAAATCTTTGGTGGATGGTTACATAGATATCTAAGAGTGCTGTAGTGATATTTGTGGAAATTGATTGGAATTATTGGCAGGGCTGGGGACACATTTTTTTTCTTTTAAAAAATCTGCTGTAGGCTCCTGCTTTTCTAAAGTTTCTTAATCAGCATGTTTTTAGGTATTGAATAGATTCTGATAATGAATGATACCTATACCCTCCCAAAAGTAGATTTCCTCTACTCTACCGGCAAAACCAGTTTGGGGATAAAATGGGAAGAGATGCACTCACAAAGGTCAGTGATTTGGGGGGAGCCAGAGTAGTGTTTTACTCTACTTATCATTAGGCTCCCAGTGATCCCAGCTTCCAGGTATTACTGCCCTTATGTAGCCTCCTACCATTGCATGTGGCTCAACCTAGTGACTTGCTTCTGATAAACAGAATCTCACAAAAATGATGGATGTAACTTTTGTGATTAGGTTACAAAAAGACCGTGACTTCCTTCCTGCCTCTGAGCCCTCATTCTGGGGGAAGCCATCTGCCCACTTTTTAGTCACCCCATGGAGAGGTCTGTGTGGCGAGGGACTGTTGTCTCTGGCCATCAGCCAAGGAGGATCTGAAGCCTTGCTGGTAGCCACATGAGAGAGCTTGGAAGCCGATCCTTCCCTAGTCAAGCCCTGAGGTGTCTGCAGCCCTGGCTGACAGCCTCATTGCAGCCTTAGGAGAGACCCGACACAGAGGCATCCAGCTAAGCCACAACCAGATTTCTGATCCACACAAGCTGTGAGATAATAAATGTTTGTTGTTTTAAGCCATTAAGTTTTGAGGTAATTTGTTATGCAGCACTAGATGAATAATACAAAACCAGAATGTAAGGGATGTGAAGAGAGGCACTGAGGGTATCTGGTTCACCACTCTCTCTCTCTCTCTCTAGCAAGTAGCACAGAGCGCGGTGCAAAGCAGGCTTTCAATAAATGTTTTTTGAATGAATGAATCAATGAATGAAAAGGCCAAGAGAATTGTCCTTTCCTCAACTCTCTCACATTTTGTCATCTGGGTCCCAAAGCAGCCTGTCTTAAGCGTAGAATCTTATAAAATCTTTTCTGAAAAAGTTGCAATATATTTCTGACCCTCTCCTCTAATAACAAGACCTAAAATTAGTCCAGAGGACCAGGCAGGTAACCAAAACTGTGTCATCTCTCCCTCTTCCTCCAGAGACACATTTTCTCCCAAAGTATCCTGGTCTACAGAGATGCAGCTCTGCTTCCAATAGAGGGTACCTTAACATCGTCACCCCTAAATGAGGAAATCAGATTCTCATCTCCATTTCAGAAGACAGTCTTAGTTTAATGTCTACATAAAGGGTCCATTTGGGTGTTTCTTCCCCCCAGAACAAAGGGAGAGTCTGCTTTAATTGGTGGAGCATTGACATCTCTGCCAATTAATTACTAGAAAGAAACTGCTTGGAGCTCAGAAATGACATTTTGTTGTTGCTGTTTTTCTTTTTCCCCAGCTTTATCTACTAAGGTTTAAGAATATATCTTAAGGCTTTGGATGTTCACATGGACCTCTTTGGAACACTGTAGCCCATAGAAAGCACCCTCCCCCCCGCCCCGCCCGCCATGATACCTACCGACCAACTGCCCTGGCTCAGTTTCTCCCCTGGATTTGTATGTACCATTAGATCATAAAGACTTTTTTTGCTCTTAAAGCCCTATGAGAGGGAAGGTGCATTCACAATGCCAAATATAAAAAAAGGGATGTTAAAAATGGAGGCTAATGCATGTTACCAGATCTGGCCACAGATCACCTGGAAAAGACTTAAAATTTCAAGTGATCATATTTTCTCCTAACTATGAAAATGAAGCTCGAATAAAAGAACCCAGTGAATTGTTTATTCAATACTTTTCATTATTTCGTTAGTCTTCTCCATGAATAGCAAAAATGACCTTGAACAATACCAACTCATTTTACTTGTTAGCTTAAACTTGTTCATATCTAAAAAATTATACTTCTCTGTTCTAATTTCATACAGATGGAAACTTTTTTTCAAGATAAATGTGGATATAAGCATTTCAGGTTAGTTCAACCTCAAAATTCAAAATTTTATTCAACAAACTTTTATAGAGTCTACTATATTTCCTGTCTCAAGGAGTTTATAATCTACTAAGAATTACAAGAAATGTGATGATAATGGCATCTTTTATTGAGTGCTCAGTAGTGCCAAACACCCTTTCCCCGGATGACTTCCTTTGGTCCTCACAGGAACCTATTAAGTCGTTGTATTATTATCTTAATTGTACATATAAGTAAAGTGAGCCCTAGAGAGGTCAAATAAAGTGGTCAGTCACAGAGCTTACAACAGTGGCGTGGGGGATAAAGCCCGGGTCTGTCCGATGCTGGAGTTCTTGACTGACAAAAGACTATAATGCAAAATTTATTAAAGTGACTCTGGTATGAAAACCTGCTGGGTAGCCTCCAAGGAACCAAAGGCTGTGGGTGCCTTGGGATGGGGGGATAGAGAGTAGGGTTGCAGAGTTGACACTCAACAGAACTGATGGAAGGGCATCACTAGGTGTGGAGCCTGAGGCTGAATTTTACTCATGGGTGGAAACTTCACCTGGCCCAGATATAGTGAGGACTGACAGATTGATAGCTCTCTTTTGATTCTGCAGGAGATGGTGAATGATTGTTTTAAGTCAATAGTAATTTAACTGAATAATCCCACTAACAAGCAAGATAAGACAGAATGTGGTAAGTGGCATAGAGGAGCTTTATATAAAGTGCCATTGAGGTTCACATAATACAAAATAAGAATAAAAAATTACATTTCCAGAATGCTTTCTCTGTGCCAAGCATTGTGCTAAGTGCCTTACGTGCATCATCTCGCTCAGTCCTCACAACACTTACCTTATGAAGTGGTATCTTTTCTCATGCCATGGATAACTCTGAGAAGTCCAGTGTTTTGTCAAGGCCACACAGCTAGTAAGCAGTGGAGCTAGATTCAAGCCCAGGTTTGTCTGGTTGACCTCAGAGAATATCTAGGAGATGACTCAGGACAGTCATTATGAAGCAGGAGGCATTTGAGATGGACCCTAAAGGATAGGTAGGTGGTCACAGGCAGAGATTGTCCTAAGCAAGAGGGCAGAGCCTGAGCAGAGGCATACGTGTGGGAGGGCATGGAGCTGAGTGCAGGAACAGAAAGTAGTATAGTTTGCCTGGAGCTTCGGTTGATTGAAGAGTTATAGGGGAAGAGAAGATTGAAGAGAGCAGTTGGGACCATACTTTGGATGTCCCTGAATTGCAAGCTGAAGAATTTGTACTATGTGGTTGTATTAGTTTGCTAGGGCTGCCACCAAGTACCACACTGGATGGCTTAAAGAACAGAAATTTATTGTCTCAAAAGTTCAGGGTGCTGGGAGTCCAAGATCAAGGTGTTCATGGCAGGGTTGTTTCCTTCTAACAGCTGTGAGAAGGATCTGCACCAGGCTTCTCTCTCTGGCTTGTAGATGATCTTCTTTTCTCTGTGTCTTCACATTGTCTTTCTTTTGTCTGTGTCTTTGTCCAAATCTCCTCTTCTTATAAGGATACAAGTCAGATTGCATTAGAGCCCACCCTAATGACCTCTATAAAGACCCTATCTCCAAAAGGGAACCCTCCGAAACTGTTGGTGAGAATGTAAATTGGTGCAGCCACTATGGAAAACAGTTTGGAGGTTCCTCAAAAAACTATAAGTAGAGTTACCATGTGATCTAGCAATCCCAAGCCTGGGCATATATCCAGACAAAACTATAATTCAAAAAGATACATGCACCCCAATGTTCATTGCAGCACTATTTACAAGAGCCAAGACATGGAAGCAACCTAAATGTCCATTGACAAATGAATGGTTAAAGATGTGGTACATATATACAATAGAATACTACGCAGCCATAAAAAGAGTGAAGTAATGCCATTTGCAGCAACGTGGATAGACCTAGAGATTATCATACTAAGTGAAGTAAGTCAGAAAGAGAAAGACAAGTACCATATGATATCACTTATATTTGGAATCTATAATATGACACAAATGAACTTATATACAAAACAAACAGATTCACAGACATAGAGAACAGACTTGTGGTTGCCAAGGGGGAGGAGGGTGGGGGAGGGATGGAGTTGGAGTTTGGGATTAGCAGATGCAAACTATTATATAGAGGATGAATAAGCAACAAGGTCCTACTGTATAGCACAGGGAGCTATATTCAATATCCTGTAATAAACCATAATGGAAAAGAATATGAAAAAGAATGTGTATACATATATATATATGTATAACTGAATCACTGTGCTGTACAGTAGAAATTAACACAACATTGTAAATCAAGTATACTTCAATAAAATAATTTTTTTTAAAAAGACCATATCTCCAAATAAGGTCACATCCTGAGGTACTAGGGGTTAAGACTTCAACATATGAATTGTAGGGGGTGGGACATACAATTCAACCTGTAACACTAGTCAGACAGATGGTTCAGTGTTTTTAAGGAGTCTATTTTGAGAAAACTGTTGTTTAATGTCAGACTTTCAAATTGGGTACATAAAATCAAGTGATGCAAATCATATGAAGTAAAGAGGGTAATACATCTCAGAGGCATCAGGGTGGTGAGACTATAGAGAAAATCTTTCTATTTAAAACAAGAACTGAACTCAGACATTTTTACGTCAAGAAAAGGGGCATTATTCATGTCCAGGGAGATGCCTCTTTGTTTAGGAAAATATCTGATGGCATATTTGAGTTTGAATGGTGAACCCCATATCCCTCACCACAGCCCTGGGCATTGTTGGAAATGGGAGAATAAAACAAAGGAAGGATTAAATTTCTCATTATACTAAAGGTTGACTTTGAAATATGGGAATCGGGTGGTGATTATGTAAGGAGAAAGGAAAGTGGGGGGGGTGAGGGAAGAGGAAGGAGAAGTAAAACAGGGCAGTAGGAAACATGAGGAATAAAGTTGGACAATTTGATATGATGGGAGTGGACAGGGATGTATAATATTCAATTTTAAGTTGTTTATTATATTTGAGTAATGTGCTGCCTTACTTTCAAAAGGCTTCTACATGTAAGATCCTTTTGATAGTGATGTTTAGGGGAGATTAATGGAAAAAAGAGCTGAATGCTTCAGTTAGGTGTACATGGTAAAAAGAAAAGAATGACTACAGAAGACAAGATGTTCCTGAGACCAAGAGCTTAGTGGAAACAAGAAATTGAAGTCGGGCTTCCCTGGTGGCACAGTGGTTGAGAATCTGCCTGCTAATGCAGGGGACATGGGTTCGAGCCCTGGTCTGGGAAGATACCACATGCCGTGGAGCAACTAGGCCCGTGAGCCACAACTACTGAGCCTGCACATCTGGAGCCTGTGCTCCGCAACGAGAGGCCGCGATAGTGAGAGGCCCGCACACCGCAATGAAGAGTGGACCCCGCTTGCCACAACTAGAGAAAGCTCTCTCACAGAAACGAAGACCCAACACAGCCAAAAATAAATAAATAAATTTTAAAGAAAAGGAAAGAAAAAGAAATTGAAGTCTCAGAGTTCTGGAATTAGGCCAAGTGGGGACCACTACTTATTAGCAGTGTAGCCTTGAGGAAGTCAACTAACCTCTTAAGCCTCAATTTCCTCATCTTGAAAGTGGGGACAAATATTGAACCTTTGTGCTCCTCTCTTACTGTATATTATTTTCAATAAATATTTATTTTAAAAATAAAAAAAATGGAACCCATCTCATAAGGTTGCTGTGTGTGCAGATTAAATGAGACAATGTTTGTGAAATGTTTGGAACAATGCCAGACACATAATTAAGTGCGAGATAAATATTAGCTGTGGGAAGGACAAAGGGACTTCCAGCAGTACTTGGAATGGGGGCTCAAAACACTTTTTTTCTAACAATTGAAAGGAAGGACTAGGCCAGAAGGAGGGAGGTCTTGGGAACACCCGGGCTGGAAACATCTGGGTTGCTCTGGGGAGTAAGGGTAAGTCTGTAGGAAGAATGAAATGGACAAAGTTCCTGGAAGAAAATCAAGGGAAAATAATCTCTTTTAATTAATTCAATCAATGATGGGTGCTCCCATCTCACTGTTGCTCTTTCTTTCTGTGTGTCTCACAGTTTGGCTCTGTTTTTAGCAATTGTGCTGCTGAGTGAGTGCCTTCTCCATGCCCATTTATGTTTTGTTCTTACAAATTGCAAGAATGCAGAAAAGCATGCAGAAAAACCTCATAAACACCTATGTGCCCACCACCCAGTTCTATCAAATCTTAACATTCTGCCTTGCTTTCTTCATTTCTTTTTATTTATTATTTTTAAGAAATTATACATTATAGGTACAACTGAAGCCCCCTGGATACTTCTTCCTCCCTTCCAGTCTATGATTGCCTCTCCCTGGAATACAATTCTCTGGCATACAATGTGGATTAGGCTCCCTGGAGTTGTGCAACAGCAGCCCAGGACCCTGAATTCAGTGTTTATCATTCTTACGTATGCTGTCGTACTTTTAACACCTACGACTGTATCCATAAACAATATTCTTTTGCAGGTTTCAAACATTACCAATGGTACCACCCTATATTTAACCTTCTGCAACTTGCTATTTTTTTATAAATCACCACACTGTTATTAAATTCATCCATGCAGATACATTGAGCTTTATTTATTCATGTCACTAGTGTTAAATGAAATTCCATTGTACAATATAATATGCCACAGTTGATCTTTTCTCCTGTTGATCGACATTTAGTTTTTTTTTTTTTTTTTTTACTATTTTTGGTGAGTTTCTTGTAGACAGCCAATAGCTGGGTTAAGTTTTTTTTAAACCACTCTGCCAATCCCAGTCTTTTATTATTTTTTCATTTTTTATTAAGATATAGTTGATTTACGTTATTGTATTAGTTTCAGGTGTACAGCATAATGATTCAAAAATTTTATAGATTATACTCCATTTATAGTTATTATAAAATATTGGCTGTATTTCCTATGCTGTACAGTATATCCTTGTAACTTATTTATTTTATACATAGTAGTTTGCACCTCTTAATCCCCTACGCTTATCTTGACCGTCCCCACTTCCCTCTCCCCAGTGATAACTACTAACTTGTTTTTTGTATCTGTGAGTCTGTTTCTTTTTTGTTATATTCATAGTTTGTTTTACTTTTTAGATTCCACATATACGTGATTATATGCAGTATTTGTCTTCCTCTGTCTGACTTATTTCACTAAGCATATTACTCTCCAAGTCCATCCATGTTGTTGCAAATGGTGTTATTTCATTCTTTTTATGGCTGAGTAATATTCTATTGTATATATATGTACCACATCTTCTCTATCCATTCATCTGTTGATGGACACTTAGTTTGTTTCCATAACTTGGCAATTGTAAATCATGCTTCTGTGAACATTGGGGTGTATGTATCTTTTCAAATTAGTGGGGTTTTTTTCAGATATATACCCAGCAATGGAATTGCAGGTTCATATGGCAGTTCTATTTTTATTTTTTTGAGGAACCTCCATACTGTTTTCCACAGTGGCTGTACCAATTTACATTCCCACCAACAGTGTACATGGGTTCCTTTTTCTCCACATCCTAGCCAACATTTGTTCTTTGTGATCTTTTTGATGATAATCATTCTGACTGATGTGAAGTGATATCTCATTGTGGTTTTGATTTGCATTTCTCTGATGATTAGCGATGTTGAGCATATTTTCATGTACCTGTTGGCCATCTGTATGTCTTTTTTGGAAAAATGTCTATTCAGGTCTTCTGTCCATTTTTTAATTGGTTTTTTTTTATATTGAGTTGTATGAGCTGTTTATGTATGTTGGATATTAATCTCTTATTGGTCATGTCATTTGCAAATATGTTCTCCCATTCGTTAGCTTGTCTTTTCATTTTGTCAATGGTAGCCTTTGCTATGCAAAGGCTTTTAAGTTTAATTAGGTCCCATTTATTTATTTTTGCTTTTGTTTCCTTTGTCTTAGGAGACAGATTCAAAACAATATTGCTGCAATTTATGTCAAAGAGTGTTCTGCTTATGTTTTCTTCTAGGATTTTTATGGTTTCTGGTCTTACATTTAGGTCTTTAATCCAATTTATTTTTGTATATGATGTTAGAGAATGTTCTAATTTCATTCTTTTACATGTAGCTGTCCAGTTTTCCCAGCACCACTTATTGAAGAGACTGTCTTTTCTCCATTGTATAGTCTTGCCTCCTTTGTTGTAGATTAATTGACCATAAGTGTGTGGGTTTATTTCTGGGCTCTCTATTCTCTTGCATTGATCTATGTGTCTGTTTTTGTGACAGTACCATACTGTTTTGATTACTGTAGCTTTGTAGTATAGTCTGAAGTCAGAGAGTATGATACCTCAAGCTCTGTTCTTCTTTCTCAAGATTGTTTTGGCTATTCGGGGTCTTCTCTGTTTCTACAGAAATTTTAGAATTATTTGTTCTACTTCTTTGAAAAATGCCATTGGTATTTTGATAAAGATTGCATTGACATCTTTATGACATTGAGTCATCTCATTCATGGACATGGTATAGTATTCTCTTTTTAAAGTTCTTCTTTTGTTTTTCAGTAAAGTTTTATTATTCCCCCCTGCCAAGGTCTTGTACATATTTTGTTTGATTTATTCCTAGATACTGTATTAGGGCTCTCCAAAGAAACAAAAATAATAGGATATATCTATATCTGTATCTATGTTGATATAGATATACATTACATAAATATATGTAGATAAAAGGAGATTTGTTATAGGAATTGGCTCTCACGGTTATGGAGGCTGAGAAGTCCCCCAGTCTGCTGTCTGCAAACTGAAGAGCCAGGACAGCCGGTGGTATAATTCAGTCTGAGTACAAAGGCCTGAGAACCAGGGGAACTGATGGTTTAACTTCCAATGTGAGGCCAAAGGCCTGAGAATGGGGTGGCTGCTGCTGGTGTAAGTCCCAGAGTCTGAAGTCCCAAGGTCTAGGAGCTCTGAAGTCTAAGGGCAGGAAAAAAAATGGACATCCCAGCTCAAGAGGAAAGCGAATTTGTCTTTCTTTTCCTTTTTGTTCTGTTTGCGCCCTCAACAGATTGGAAAATGCCCACCCACATTGCGTGAGAGCAGATCTCTTTACTCAGTCTACTGATTCAACTGCTAATCTCTTCTGGCAGCACCCTCGTACACTCACCCAGAAATAATGTTTTACCAGCTATCTGGTCATTCCCTTGGCCCAGTCAAGGTGACATATAAAATTAACCATATGTTATAATTTTGTTGCTATTTTAAAAGTTTAAGCTTCATTTTAATTCATATATTCTATCTGCTTTTTGTGTATAGGAATGCAACAGATATTCTTATATTAATCTTTTATCCAACAACTTGCTGATATCTCTTTTTAGCTCCTTATATGCAGACAGTCCAATCATGTCATTTGAATATAATGACAATATTTTTTCCCTACCCTTATATATTTTAATTTCAGATACTATATTTTTCAATCTTATAATTGTCATTTAAAGGGGTGTGTGTGTGTGTGTGTGTGTGTGTGTGTGTGTGTGTTTCGACTCTGGTGAAATTCTCCTTCTTTTCATCTGTTTTCTCCATCTTTTCCCCTATCTTATTAAATGTATTCATGACAGATATTCTTGGGACACTCTCCTGGGCGGGTCCCAAACTAATCTTTATATAGTGAGTTTTATATTACCTTTCACAGGCTTAACAGATATCATAAAATGTCCTGAGGACAAAATCAGCTTCAGGAGGTCAAAGTTTCTGCCAAGTCTCTTCCTAAATTTTATTAGTCTTTCCAGAGTATAAGCTTTTAGTTTTGTTGTATATCTTTACTATATTTAAATAAAAACTATTTTATTAACTTCTGCAATCTTTATTAATTTCTAATCTTTCTAACTTTTTGAGTTGTACACGTTCACTAATTATTTTAAATCTTTCTTTCGGAGATTAGTATCTGAGGAATAAATTTACTTATAACTACTGCTTTAGCTATATCCCCCTGGTTTGTGATTTATAGTGCTTTTACTTTCAGTTTTGTGCATTGACTAATCTCCATTATGATTTCTTCCTTTTGGCCAATAAGTCATTTACAAGTGTTCTTCATTTCCATTGTACTTTTAAAGTTATTTTTATTATTCTTTTCTAATGAGGTCAGTAGGATATTGATTCTTTGGTGTGTTCTGATACTTGCTTTATTACCTATTGCAGCATCAATTTTTAAATAATTCCATTTGTACTTGAAATAAGTGTGTATTTTTAATTATGTGCAAAATTTGTAAATATCTATTAGAAAAACTATATTTTTTTGTTCAACTTCTGTATAATTACTAAATTATAAAACTCTAGTTTTGAAGCCTTCTTTATATTTTGATATAAACATCATGTCACTTCTGTTGATCACAAAGTATGTAATTTATTTAAGTTACTAAATGTTTTTCTTTTAATGAATGCAAGAGATAATTAAGTACACATGCCAAGTAGTCTTTTAACTATCTACACTTTTGTATTATTTCTTATAATAACACACTAAGATAGGGAGAGCATAACATATTTATATTTCCATCCTAACATTTTCTCCTGGACTGTCTGGTATTTCCATAGCAAATTTTGAATCTTCCTAGCTTTGCTAAAGTCTTTTGCTCCCTTCTCACATTACAAGAATATTAAACAGAGCTAGAACTTGAAGTGAAAATTTAGTAAGATAGAAACCTCCAGAACATCTCCTGGGTCTTATTAAAATAAGATAGCAGATGGCTATTGCTATAGCGCTCAAAGGCCATGCTGCTTTAAATTGCAGCTCTGTTACATGAGGCTCAAGCCTCTGTAGACCTCTGATTTAATCATTACTGCATTGTATGGAACATGTATTATCAAATCAGAGTGTCCTAGAAGTGTAAATATGAATGAGTCTTGGCTGAATACCCTTATTTGGTTATTTGAAAGGCCTTAAAAAATGAGCTGGTGTTCTTGGACCCAATTTAATTTGTAACGAGTCTAAGAAACTAAAGAATCATTACCATGGGGCTCCAAAATGAAATCAATCTTTTTCTGTTATTATTACATTTTGCCTCTATCTTTGATGTGATGCTTTTAAAGTGGAACAGAGACTATTAACCGGATGCAAGCAAATGGAGACTATCACATTTCAAAATCTAAAAATTTCCCAGCTGCCACTGATTGACATTTAAGTCCTAAATAATTCCATGTAGTAGTGCTCTGAAATTTAGAACGTTTGAAGGGAGGGGTTGTTTCCCCCAGAGAGCTGCACGGTTTGTATAATAACAGTGCTGGCTTCTAGTTTTTAGGGAGTTGGTGAGTACTGTGACCTTCTCTGTGGTGGTCAAAATTTTGGACATTAGTTTCCTGAAGCAATAATCTTCTTGGCCTTCCTTTTACATCACAGAAAGAGAATCATTATTTTCTGTTATTTGGATATGGACGAAGAAATGATATTTTAAGTCATTTGAGGAGATGCTTAGGGATAAGACTATGTAAGCCTTCTTTAGGAAAAGACCTCAGGAAGATAATTTCAGGTTCCAGCTTTGCATCAACGGAATCTAAAATGTTATAATTGACCATTCAGGCAACCTTCAAATTTATAAAAGGGATTTATTCCCACATTTTGTAAGTGGCATGTTTGGAATTTGGCATTTGGTTTCTCACACAAACAATGCTATATTTGATTAGGCATCAGGTGGGCCTACAAAACCCCAATTTAACCCAGAGTGTGACTGAAATACAGTTACATTTATGATTTTTTCTTTTAAGCTTTACGAAGTATATTTAAACATACAAAATACCTTTAAAAGATACCAAACACTCAGGATTCTAACCAGCCTAGCCCATATTTAGGAACTCAGCTGGGGCTTTGTACATTGCTTAATCCCCCAAATGCACCAATAGAAATTGGCCAGCAATGGGAGGGAATGGAGTTCCCTGAACCTTAAGGTGCAGTGAAACTCTGAATTCTTCAGTTTCTACTTTTCCTCATCTCAGGAGTCAAAATGTGCCTCCCATGAAAATTAACGGAAAGAACAAGGTGGACACTGGAGGCACGTCAATGAGCTCCAGATATCAGCTAGCCACCGAAACAGCCAGATGGAGCCCTAGCTGGGAGCAGCTGGGAGCAGGGGATCTGGCTTTTCAGTCAGTCATGCTGGAGTGTGGACTGAGGAAAGCTCCCACAGAGCTCCTGCAGCTGCATATGAGCCCCAGCAAGATGGGAGGGAAGTGAAGAAGGCAAAGTTAAGTTCATTAAGATACCAACTGATTGGCACACCACCAGCAAAATCCAGACTGGGAACTGCTATTAGTCAAATAGCCTGGGTGTTTCAACAGATAAATGATAAGGAAAAGAGACGAATGGGGGGAGAACCTATAGGTTAAAAAACTTAAAAGTATATCTAATTTTTAAAACAGGCAAGACTAAAATATAAGGATGCACATTTAGATGATAAAACTATTTTTTTTAAAGACAAGGAAGTGATTACTATAAAAGTCAATAGTTACATATTATGGGTAAAGGGAGAGGTTTGTAATCTGGGCAGTGCACATGCAGGGGCTTTGGGGTAACTGATAAAGATCTACATATTTCTTGATCTGATAATGTTTATAAGTGTTGCTTTATATGAATCCGTTAAGCCACACATCTGTGTAGCTTCCTTATTTGTTTTACTTTACAATAAAAATCATAAAATAAATAAAAGAAGGGCATACCCATGGAGTCAAAGCACTAAGCAACTGCTGGGAGACTGACATGGTTGCTGAAGCTTTTAAAGGCAGAAAGAGGAAAAAGCATTCCCATCAGAGCATGGGTAGAAGGGACTGGAGAAGCAAGAGATGGAAGGGAAGCTATAGCAGTGACAAAAGACAAAGGGAAGGACTCAAGGTTTGGAGAGAATGGCAACACGTGCTAAGTAGCTTGCAGCAGAATTCTGGGATGAGGCTACTATTCCTCACCTAAGGAACATAGATTAAGGATGCTTGTGGCAGCGCTGCCCCAAATATGATCTGGGGCCAAAACCAAGTGTTTCACATATTGTTTTTGTTCCATTTCAAAACCAGAATAGAGGACCTTCAAGATGGTGGAGGAGTAAGACGTGGAGATCACCTTCCTCCCCACAAATACATCAAAAATACATCTACATGTGGAGCAACTCCTACAGAACACCTACTGAACGCTGGCAGAAGACCTCAGACTTCCCAAAAGGCAAGAAACTCCCCATGTACCTGGGTAGGACAAAAGAAAAAAGAGAAAACAGAGACAAAAGAATAGGGATGGGACCTGCACCTCTGGGAGGGAGCTGTGAAGGAGGAAAGGTGTCTACACACTAGGAAGCCCCTTCGCGGGCGGAGACAGCGGATGGGCGGGGGGGGAAGCTTCGGAGCCACGGAGGAGAGCTCAGCCACAGGGGTGCGGAGGGCAAAGCAGAGAGATTCCTGCACAGAGGATCAGTGCCAACCAGCACTCACCAGCCCGAGAGGCTTGTCTGCTCACCCGCCGGGCCGGGCGGGGCTGGGAGCTGAGGCTCGGGCTTCGGTCAGAGCGCAGGGAGAGGACTGGGGTTGGCGGCGTGAACACAGCCTGAAGGGGGTTAGTGCACCACAGCGAGCCAGGAGGGAGTCCAGGAGTCCAGGAAAAGGTCTGGAGCTGCCGAAGAGGCAAGAGGCTTTTTCTTCCCTCTTTGTTTCCTGGTGCGCGAGGAGAGGGGATTAAGAGCGCTGCTTAAAGGAGCTCCAGAGACGGGCGCGAGCCACGGCTAAAAGTGCGGACCCCAGAGACGGGCCTGGGACGCTAAGGCTGCTGCTGCCGCCACCAAGAAGCCTGTGTGCAAGCGCAGGTTACTATCCATACCTCCCCTCCTGAGAGCCTGTGCAGCCCGCCACTGCCAGGGTCCCGTGATGCAGGGACAACTTCCCAGGGAGAATGCACGACGTGCCTCAGGCTGGTGCAACGTTCCGCCGGCCTCTGCCGCCGCAGGCTCACCCCGCATCTGTACCCCTCCCTCCCCCCGGCCTGAGTGAGCCAGAGCCCCCGCATTAGCTGCGCCTTTAACCCCGTCCTGTCTGAGCGAAGAAAGACGCCCGCAGGCGACCTACATGCAGGGGCGGGACCAAATCCACAGCTGAACCCCGGGAGCTGTGAGAACAAAAAAGAGAAAGGGAAATCTCTCCCAGCAGCCTCAGGAGCAGCGGATTAAATCTCCACAATCAACTTGATGTACCCAGCATCTGTGGAATACCTGAATAGACAACGAATCATCCCAAATTGGGGAGGTGGACTTTGGGAGCAATGATATATATATTTTTTTCCTTTTTCTCTCTTTGTGAGTGTGTATGTGTATGCTTCTGTGTGTGATTTTGTCTGTATAGCTTTGCTTTTATCATTTGTCCTAGGGTTCTGTCGGCCTGTTTTTTGTTTTGTTTTGTTTTAGTATAGTTTTTAGCCCTTGTTATCATTGGTGGATTGCTCTCTTCTTTCTTTTTTTATTACTTTTTAATTTTTAATAATTATTTTTTATTTTATAACTTTATTTTATTTTTTCTTTCTTTTTTCTTTCTTTCTTTCTTTCTTTCTTCCTTCCTTCCTTCCTTCCTTTCTTTCTTTCTTTCTTTCTTTCTTTCTTTCTTTCTTTCTTTCTTTCTTTCTTTCTTTCTTTCTTTCTTTCTTTCTTTCTTTCTTTCTTTCTTTCTTTCTTTCTTTCTTTCCTCACTTTTCTTCTGAGCCGTGTGGATGACAGGGTCTTGGTGCTCTGGCTGGGTGTCAAGCCTGTGCCTCTGAGGTAGAAGAGCCGAGTTAAGGATATTGGTCCACCAGAGACTTCCCAGCCCCACGTAATATTAAACGGCAAACGCTTTCCCAGAGATATCCATCTCAATGCTAAAACCCAGCTCCACTCAAGGACCAGCAAGCTACAGTGCAGGACACACCATGCCAAACAACTAACAAGACAAGAACACAACCACACCCATTAGCACAGAGGTTACCTAAAATCATAATAAGGTCACAGACACCCCCAAACACACCACCGGATGCGGTCCTGCCCACCAGAAACACAATATCCAGCCTCATCCGTCAGAACACAGGCACCAGTCCCCTCCACCAGGAAGCCTACACAACCCACTGAACCAACCTTTGCCACTGGGGGAAGACACCAAAAACAACGGGAACTACGAACCTGCAGCCTGCAAAAAGGAGACCCCAAACACAGTAAGTTAAGCAAAATGATAAGACAGAGAAATACACAGCAGATGAAGGAGCAAGGTAAAAACCCACCAGACCAAACACATGAAAAGGAAATAGGTAGTCTACCTGAAAAAAAATTCAGAGTAATGATAGTAAAGATGATCCAAAATCTTGGAAATAGAATGGAGAAAATACAAGAAACGTTTAACAAGGACCTAGAAGAACTAAAGAGCAAACAAACAATGATGAACAACACAATAAATGAAATTAAAAATTCTCTAGAAGGAATCAATAGCAGAGTAACTGAGATAGAAGACCGGATAAGGGACCTGGAAGATAAAATAGTGGAAATAACTACCACAGAGCAGAATAAAGGAAAAAGAATGAAAAGACTTGAGGACAGTCTCAGAGACCTCTGGGACAACATTAAATGCACCAACATTTGAAATATAGGGGTTCCAGAAGAAGAAGAGAAATAGAAAGGGACTGAGAAAATATTTGAAGAGATTATAGTTGAAAACTTCCCTAATATGGGAAAGGAAATAGTCAATCAAGTCAGGGAAGTGCAGAGAGCCCCATACAGGATAAATCCAAGGAGAAACATGCCCAGACACATATGAATCAAACTATAAAAAATTAAATACAAAAAAAAAAAAATTAAAAGCAGCAAGGGAAAAGCAACAAATAACATACAAGGGAATCCCCATAGGGTTAACAACTGATCTTTCAGCAGAAACTCTGCAAGCCAGAAGGGAGTGGCAGGACATATTTAAAGTGATGAAAGGGAAAAACCTACAACCAAGATTACTCTACCCAGCAAGGGAAAAGCAACAAATAACATACAAGGGAATCCCCATAAGGTTAACAACTGATCTTTCAGCAGAAACTCTGCAAGCCAGAAGGGAGTGGCAGGACATATTTAAAGTGATGAAAGGGAAAAACCTACAACCAAGATTACTCTACCCAGCAAGGATCTCATTCAGATTTGATGGAGAAATTAAAACCTTTACAGACAAGCAAAAGCTGAGAGAGTTCAGCACCACCAAATCAGCTTTAAAACAAATGCTAAAGGAACTTCTCTAAGCAGGAAACACAAGAGAAGGAAAAGACCTACAATAACAAACCCAAAACAATTAAGAAAATGGTACTAGGAACATACATAGCCATAATTACCTTAAATGTAAATGGATTAAATGCTCCCACCAAAAGACACAGATTGGCTGAATGGATACAAAAACAAGAGCCATATATATGCTGTCTACAAGAGACCCATTTCAGACCTAGGGACACATACAGACTGAAAGTGAGGGGATGGAAAAAGATATTCCATGCAAATGGAAATCAAAAGAAAGCTGGAGTAGCAATTCTCATATCAGACAAAATAGACTTTAAAATAAAGACTATTACAAGAGACAAAGAAGGACACTACATAATGATCAAGGGATCGATCCAAGAAGAAGATATAACAATTATAAATATTTATGCACCCAACATAGGAGCACCTCAATACATAAGGCAAATGCTAACAGCCATAAAAGGGGAAATTGACAGTAACACCATAATAGGGGACCTTAACACCACATGTTCACAGTGGACAGATCATCCAAATGAAAATAAATAGGGAAACACAAGCTTTAAATGAAACATTAAACAAGATGGACTTAATTGATATTTATAGTTCATTCCATCCAAAACCAACAGAATACACTTTCTTCTCAAGTACTCATGGTATATTCTCCAGGATAGACCATATCTTGGGACACAAATCAAGCCTTGGTAAATTTAAGAAAATTGAAATAATATCAAGTATCTTTTCTGACAACAACACTATGAAACTAGATATCAATTACAGGAAAAAAGCTGTTAAAAATGCAAACACATGGAGGCTAAACAATACACTACTAAATAACCAAGAGATCACTGAAGAAACCAAAGAGGAAATCAAAAAATAACTAGAAACAAATGACAATGAAAACACGATGACCCAAAACCTATGGGATGTGGGAAAAGCACTTCAAAGAGGGACGTTTATAGCAATACAATCCTACCTCAAGAAATAAGAAAAACCTGAATAAACAACCTAACTTATACTTAAAGCAATTAGAGAAAGAAGAACAAAAAAACCGCAAAGTTAGCAGACGGAAAGAAATCATAAAGATCAGATCAGAAATAAATGAAAAAGAAATGAAGGAAACAATAGCAAAGATCAATAAAACTAAAAGCTGTTTTTTTGAGAAGATAAACAAAATTGATAAAACATTAGCCAGACTCATCAAGAGAAAAAGGGAGAAGACTCAAATCAATAGAATTAGAAATGAAAAAGGAGAAGAAACAACTGACACTGCAGAAATACAAAAGATCATGAGAGATTACTACAAGCAACTCTATGCCAATAGAATGGACAACCTGGAAGAAATGGACAAATTCTTAGAAAAGCACAACCTGCCAAGGCTGAATCAGGAAGAAATAGAAAATATGAACAGACCAATCACAAGCACTGAAATTGAAACTGTGATTAAAAATCTTTCAACAAACAAAGCCCAGGACCAGATGGCTTCACAGGCGAATTCTATCAAACATTTAGAGAAGAGCTAACACCTATCCTTCTCAAACTCTTCCAAAATATAGCAGAGGGAGGAACACTCTCAAACTCATTCTATGAGGCCACCATCACCCTGAAGCCAAAGCCAGACAAAGGTGTTACAAAAAAAGAAAACTACAGGCCAATATCACTGATGAACATAGATGCAAAAATTCTCAAAAAATACTAGCAAACAGAATCCAACAGCACATTAAAAGGATCCTACACCGTGATCAAGTGGGATTTATCCCAGGGATGCAAGGATTCTTCAATATATGCAAATCAATCAATGTGATACAGCATATTAACAAATTGACGGATCATCTCAATAGATGCAGAAAATGCTTTTGACAAAGTTCAACACCCATTTATGATAAAAACTCTCCAGAAAGTAGGCAGAGAGGGAACTTACCTCAACATAACAAAGCCCATGTACAACAAACCCATAGCCAACATCATTCTCAGTGGTGAAAAACTGAAACCATTTCCTCTAAGATCAGGAACAAGATAAGGTTGCCCACTCTCACCACTATTATTCAACATAGTTTTGGAAGTCCTAGCCACAGCAATCAGAGATGAAAAAGAAATAAAAGTAATCCAAATTGGAAAAAAAGAAGTAAAACTGTCACTGTTTGCAGATGACATGATTGATAGTACACATAGAGAATCCTAAAGATGCTACCAGAAAACTACTAGAGCTAATCAATGAATTTGGTAAAGTACCAGGATACAAAATTAATCCACAGAAATCTCTTGCATTCCTAAACACTAATGATGAAAAATCTGAAAGAGAAATTAAGGAAACACTCCCATTTACCATTGCAACAAAAAGGATAAAATACCTAGGAATAAACCTACCTAAGGAGACAAAAGACCTGTATGCAGAAAACTATGACACTGATGAAAGTAATTAAAGATGATGTAAGATGTTGTAAAGATGATGTAAAGATGGAGAGATATACCATGTTCTTGGATTGGAAGAATCAACATTGTGGAAATGACTCTACTACCCAAAGCAATCTACAGATTCAATGCAATCCCTATCAAACTACCAATGGCATTTTTCACAGAACTAGAACAAAAAAGTTCACAATTTGTATGGAAACACAAAAGACCCCGAATAGCCAAAGCAATCTTGAGAAAGAAAAACGGAGCTGGAGGAATCAGGCTCCCTGGCTTCAGACTATACTACAAAGCTACAGTAATCAATACAGTATGCTTCTGTCACAAAAACAGAAATATAGGTCAATGGAGCAGGATAGAAAGCCCAGAGATAAACCCACGCACATATGGTCACCTTATCTTTGATAAAGGAGGGAAGAATATACAATGGAGAAAAGACAGCCTCTTCAATAAGTGGTACTGGGAAAACTGGACAGCTACATGTAAATGAATGAAATTAGAACACTCCCTAACACCATACACAAAAATAAACTCAAAAAGGATTAAAGGCCTAAATGTAAGGCCAGACAGCATAAAACTCGTAGAGGAAAACATAGGCAGAACACTCTATGACATAAATCACAGTAAGATCCTTTTTGATCCATCTCCTAGAGAAATGGAAATTAAAAAAATAAATAAACAAATGGAACCTAATGAAACTTAAAAGCTTTTGCACAGCAGAGGAAACCATAAACAAGACGAAAAGACAACCCTCAGAATGGGAGAAAATATTTTCAAATGAAGCAACTGACAAAGGATTAATCTCCAAAATATACAAGCAGCTCATGCAGCTCAATATCAAAAAAACCACCCAACCCAAAAATGGGCAGAAGACGTAAATAGACATTTCTCCAAAGAAGATATACAGATTGCCAACAAACACATGAAAGGATGCTCGTCATCACTAATCATTAGAGAAATGCAAATCAAAACTGCAAGGAGGTATCACCTCACACCAGTCAGAATGGCCATCATCAAAAAATCTACAAACAATAAGTGCTGGAGAGGGTGCGGAGAAAAGGGAACCCTCTTGCACTGTTGGTGGGAATGTAAATTGATACAGCCCTATGGAGAACAGTATGGAGGTTCCTTAAAAAACTAAAAATAGAACTACCATACGACCCAGCAATCCCACTACTGGGCATATACCCTGAGAAAACCGTAAGTCAAAACGAGTCACGTACCACAATGTTCATTGTAGCACTATTTACAATAGCCAGGCCACGGAAGCCACCTTAGTGTCCATCGACAGATGAACAGATAAAGAAGATGTGGCACATATATACAATGGAATATTACTCAGTCATAAGAAGAAACGAAATTGAGTTATTTGTAGTGAAGTGGATAGACCTAGAGTCTGTCATACAGAGTGAAGTAGGTCAGAAAGAGAAAAACAAATACCGTATGCTAACGCATATATATGGAATAAAAGAAAAATGTTTCTGAAGAACCTAGAGGTAGGACAGGAATAAAAATGCAGACATAGAGCATGGACTTGAGGACACGGGGAGGGGGAAGGGTAAGCTGGGACGAAGTGAGGGAGTGGCATGGACATATATACACTACCAAACGTAAAATAGCTAGTGGGAAGCAGCCGCATAGCACAGGGAGATCCGCTTGGTGCTTTGTGACCACCTAGAGGGATGGGCTAGAGAGGGTGGGAGGGAGATGCAAGAGGGAGGAGATATGGGGATGTATGTATATGTATAGCTGATTCACTTTGTTATACAGCAGCAACTAACACAGCAATGTAAAGCAGCTATACTCCAATAAAGATGTTAAAAAAAATTAAAAATAATAAAAGCTAAGAGCTAAAAAGAAAAACAAAACAAAACAAAAACCAGAATAATATCACCAACCTCCCTCAAGATGTTTTGAGTTAACAATACATGGTGTGATATTTAATCCGAATTTTAACAGTATAGGTCAATTTTACACAAGATTTTTAAGTCAAGAAACACTTAGTAAGCTGGGAAGCAGTTCAAATCAGGCAGCCTGGGAGTGGGCAAGGCAGAGGGTACTAGTAGGTGATCAGCAACAGGGTGTGGGTTGGGATTCAAGGTCAAGGCTGTAGTCTTTAGTAATATTGGTAAGAGCAAAGCAGATCCCCTACTTCAAAGCAACTGAGGCAGAAGTAAAATTAACCAGTTAGAAACTTGGGCATAGGAACTAAGGCAAGCAACCATAGTTCAATTCGGGGTACAAGGCATAATGTTATAGCAGGGTCAACAGCCAGAGTGACTGCACGCAGTCATTTTGACTTATGGAACTCAGGCTCCTTAATTTCCCCTTAATGAGTAAACAGGATTTGTTCCAGAGCCTGGGGCAGACTGAGTCTACAGGAGTGGTGTTGGGGGCAGTCAAGTGTCCCCAGCTGTGAGAATTGTTTTGTTCTTTCACTCCTTAATCAAATACCAATAAAACTCTGTTTTCATGACTATTATTTTCTTCCCCCTAAAGATTTGATTTGATGCAGGTTTACTTTTTAAGTTTAGAATCCCTCATGGGTGGTGTTGTTTATCCCCTATTGGAGCACATCAGGAGCCATATAGTGTCTGGTTATCTCACTTTTTATAATAAGATTGATCAGTTGGGGTCAGGTAGTGTCAGCCTGATTCCTGAATTATGAAGTGACCCATCAACCTTTAACCTAATGATTTCAGCATCCACTGATTCTCATTGCCTAGATCCATTATTTCATTAGAAGTAAGAGATTGGTGATTTTCCAAAGCTGTCATTTCTTCTGCTTTTTTTTTTTTTGGCTGCACTGCACCTTGCAGCCTGTGGGATCTTAGTTCCCTGACCAGGGATTGAACACGGGCCCTCGGCAGTGAAAGCGCAGAGTCCTAACCACTGGACCACCAGGGAATTCCCTTCTTCTGCATTTTTAAGCTAGAAATATACTAATGAAGAAATTTCCCTCATCAACTATGTAGCTACCCTGAAGTACAGTTCTTATAGGAAAGGTAGGACAGCTACCTGGCTCTTCCCTTTTACTTATCAATTTTCAGAATGATTTGGTGTCCTAGTAAGCTCCACTGGTGACTAATGTGTTTTTATTATCTAATGTGTTTTTATTATGAATTCATGGATTTTTATATATTTGTTGTGCTTCAATAAATCATAGTGATTTTTCACTTTGATACCCAAATTGTTCCATATTAAGCCAATGGGAGCCCCATTAAAGTTGGCTTCTGAGGCCTTTTGACATGACCATACTAGTTGCTGATAACTTATTTGCTTTCTAGCACAAGGAGACATCCCAAGCTCATTCTAGTACAGCTCCTGCCCCAGACCTGGAGCCAGCCATTTCTCTAAGGAATCCTGGTTTTATTTAGTGGGGAATGATATTCAGAGATTACAATTGTGTGCCAGGGTGCTTATTGCTATTAGATGGCCATTGCTTTCTAGGTCTTTTCAGTGGTCAGGCTAGAAATTACCTTTTTGTTTAAAAAAAATAAGTTATAGTGGTATTTCCAATTCAAATTTAAGATAACAGAATTTTTACTTAACTTCTTTGAATTTATACTTCAATCTCCTTTCTCTTATTTTAAACATCTTGGTTCTTAGAATTGACATAGTTACCTATAATTGTTCCGAAATAAAAATAACAATATTACCTTTAACAATAAAACTACTGAATGCAGTTTAGAATTTGTTTGTAGTTCTCTATGTCCTGGGAATATATCCAGTTAGGGGTGTGCAGTCAAAATTCCGTATTTCAAAGTCAAGTTGAAATAATTATTTTCTCTATATGGGTTTGTTACCAGTTTAGTATAAAATTAAGCTTGTGTCAGTTTTCTTTCTACTTTTAAGGTTTTTATTTTTTTTGATTAATTTTATTCCAAAATCAAAGTATATAACAAGGTATATTCAAGGAATTCTCAAGGCCACCCTGCCTCTTCTACCCTGGCCCCTCCCTCCCCCTATAGATAAGCATCTTTATTAGTTATTGTTTTAGTCCAACCTTTGTTTCTCTTTGAAAATATAAGTGGATGTGTGTATGTGTGTTTCCCTTTAGAGTTGGCTACTCAAAAGGTGGCATATCACAAGCATTGTTTTACCCTTGATTTTTCTCATAATATTCAATTGTAGAGATAAACCATGTCCATATATAGAAGTCTTCCTCATTCTTTTATTTTCTTAAACATCTGTATGGTACCCCTTGTGTGGATGTACCATAGTTTATTCAAGCAGTCCCTGATTTATGGACATTTGTTTTGTTTCCAGTCCTTTGCAGTACAAATAACAACACTCCATTGAATCAATATGCTATTTTATATTTTGTCAGTGTATCTTTGTCGGTAATAACATGGATATAATTTTTAATGTGAGCTTCAGCTGAGCAAAACTATTTCCATATGCTAGTGGCTGGTCAATAGTAAGAGCTCCTTGCTTAATCTAGTTGATGTGTGCTATAAAAGGAGAAATCCTGAAGATGGCAGATGTATTCACAAGTCATTTCTAACTCACCGCCCCTCAACATTCCCCAAACACATCATACCCACTCCAGTCTCTGGATCTTTGCTCTTCCACAACACACTAGCCCCAGAATACTATCTCTCCTTCAGGAATTCTAATTTGAACATTTACTATCTTTATGCCTGTTTCCTCTGATCTTTGAAACTACTGTAGAACTTTTAAGTTTTTAGTTTGAATATTCAAGGACGCTTATCTTCCCCCTGCAATTAGGGTATATACTACTGCTAGGTGGCAGAAGTATCTTGGTTTTGTTCTCATGGTCCAACCCTGGGCAACTTGGGCGAGTTTTTCTGAGCCAGTTTCCTGATCTGTAAATAGAAGGGAATGGGTTGGGTGATTTCTAAAGTCTCTGTCTCTAACTACTATGAGTTTAAATAATTTCCTAAATGTTTTCAGTTTCCTCTGACCACCTCTTTTATTTCCTCTTGGCAAGAGAGAAAAATGAGATACAGGCCTTTCCTAGGCTGAGGGCATGATACTCAGGAATTACCACTAATTGAAGGGAAAAATTAAAAAGAAGATTTTCCATGTTTTTCTCACCAAAGAGTGAAAATCCTCCTCTTCCTTATCAGTCTTTTTTTTTTTTTTCCCCAGTAGCTGCTGGCTAGGTATTGCTTGAATCTATGTGTGTTTCATTTGATACTTTATTTACTTATTCAACAAATATTTATTGAAGGTCTTCTATGTGCCAGGCACTATTTGGTCATTATTGGCTTTGCTCCTTTTATTGTTGTTTTGTTTTTAACAGTAGCTTGAGCTCAAAATCTGTTTTCTTTTTTGGGAGCTTCTAACTATAAACACAAACAATTCCCAGAACAGCAACTTTTAAATAACAAATTTAAGCAATTTTCTTGACTAAACTGTAAGCCGGATTAATCACATTCCTTAAGTAGGTGGTAAGTGTGGTTCTCATACATTTTGAGTTAGTGGGCCAACAAAACTGAAAAAAAAATTGAATGACCTAGAGTTGCCACTTTTTTGTTTTGTTAAGTGAGGGTATTAAAAAGAGACAACTGGCACCATAAAATAAGGAACATTTCAGTGCCAAGAAAAAAAAAACTGGAACAGAAATATAAGAAATTTGTGGGAAAGAAATTCTTTTAAATTGAATATAAATTTAGAGTCATGAAACTTTCTTTGGGTTTTTTTTTGTTTGTTTTTTTTAACATCTTGCCTTGTGGAAACATTGTCACAGACTAGTCAAAGTCTGTGGACTGGTGTTTGTGAATCACCATTTTAGGATGGGAATTTTATTCTGTATTTTATTCTGACTCGTGTTCCCACTGTGCTAGGTTCCAAGAAATAATCATCAAATTCAGTTGAAGTCTACCCTTCGAGTTAATGCATTTGAACAAAAGCATTATTGTTTTGACCAAGGAGGTGGTATGTTATGCTGTGAATGACACTGATGAAGTAAAAATGGCTTTGTAAACAGTTAAATATTTGTAGCTCAGATTTTACGGATGATGAAAGAGGCACAGAAAGGTTGAGTTAGCGCCCTCAACTCAGTGAGTCAGTAAAATAGACAAGAATAGAACAAGACTCTGGACTTTTAGGACCATATAACCACTCAACTACAATAAAAAATTAGAGCAGATTAACTATGTGATTTTCAATAGCTTTGGCTGACTCATTACCCTAATGATACGGCATGACTCTTCTAACGAATATAAATGAGTTTATGCCTTAGTCCCAGATTGAAATTAACTTTATCCCTTTTACACTGGCTGTGGAATAAATTCACATTTTGCTCTAGCTAGTGAGAAGACAGTGAATTCTAACAATGGTCTTTCAATGTCCCACTTAATAATTCTGTGAAGAATCCCAGACACACAGGATCTTGACAATCAATGATTTTCCCCAGCTTTCTCACAGCTCACTAATGCAAACAGGACTAATCTTGAAGGACTCCCTCAGCTGAGAGATCCTAGAATTCTATGATTTTCTACATCTTCTGACATACAGGCCAACACTGAGTCTACTAGATCAGGGATTGTCAGTTTTAACAAGATTTTCTAAAGATTTTGTGTATATTGTGTATCCAAAGCCATTTTTCTTCAGCAGTGGAGTCAAAGGGAAAATCTTGCTTGGTTTAAATTTAATTTTATATTCTGATATAAAAATAATGAGAGTTTGGGCTTCCCTGGTGGCGCAGTGGTTGAGAGTCCGCCTGCTGATGCAGGGGACACCGGTTTGTGCCCCGGTCCGGGAAGATCCCACATGCCGTGGAGCGGCTGGGCCCGTGAGCCATGGCCGCTGAGCCTGCGCGTCCGGAGCCTGTGCTCCGCAACGGGAGAGGCCACAGCAGTGAGAGGCCCGCGTACCGCAAAAAAATAAAAAATAATGAGAGTTTGCATGGAACCACACTAGACCCCATTACATATTATTATAAGTAATCTCATATTATTCTTTCTAATCCTAATCTACTCATCCTTCAAGATTAAATTTTATCCCCCTTTTTGAAAGGAAAAAGCCGAGGCTTAGAAAGGTAAAATTCCAAGTGGTCCTGGGCAACTGTAGGGCTGTCAACAGATGCAGTTGTTAGACAGTGAGTAACACCACATAATCCCAGCCCTAGTCCTCAGAGAAGATGGGCCCTCTAAGGCTAGGAGAGGCCACAAGGGAAGAACTGAGCTAAGAACCTGGCCAAGATCTACAGACTTTGTTGATGCAACTTCAGTTCTCAGGAGAACTCCTCGAAGCTATTGTGTGTGACTGGGCTCCTGCCTTGCCGTGGTTTCCACTACCCTGGCTCTGTGTGTGTCTGCTACAGCCCCAATCCCACATTTCCTAGACCAGCCTGTTTTATCAAGTAAGGGGGGGTTGTTCATGGTTTACGTTCATGATCTGTCTCACCTCCCCCAAGCACATTCACTCTTTCTCTTTTACCTTAATTTACCTGACATGAGTCATGAGTCTCAGTTAGTCTGGCCTAGCAGGCACCAGCCACAGCTGGTATTTGCTTATGTCAGCCTAAGAATCTCCTGTTACCATCCTTACCTTGAACCTACCTATTCACTCTCGCCATTTCAAGCTATGTTCCCTTTCTCCTAGTCCTGGGCCTTATGTAGTTTCCAGTAGGTTTGGGATAAGAATTGATCATATGACTCATATCTATTCTTTGACATTTCTTCACTCACGTCCATTCGTTCAAAATATGTTCATTGAGTATCTACTGCTAGTCACTGTGGTAGGTACTAAGGATAAAGCAGTGAACAAGGCAGTCATGGTCCCTGCTCTCATGGTGTTTAAAATTTAGCAAGAGAGATAGTCATTAATCTAATAATCATAGTAATGAATATATAAGTACAAACTGATCCAAGTTCTCTGAAGGAAACATATTTTTATGAGAGCATATCAAAAAGTATGTTTACCTCACCTAGGGGTAGGGTTGGAATCAGGAAAGCGTTCCCTTAAACAAAGAAGTTGGAGCTGAGATTTGCAGGAGTACTTATGAATCGAGCAGGCAGGGGTTTTGTTGGGGGCCCATTAGAGTGTGCCTGGCAGACCATCTATAATAGGGAGCAAAATTGACTGAGGGCCTCAGCTGCTGTGTTCTGGCACTTTCCCTTGGGCTGTTCCCTCCCATGACTGAATACAGTGGGGTACTAAGGCAGACTTTGGCTCAAGGTCTTGCAGAAGCTTCCTTAGACTGCCTGATAGTCTAGACTGCTTCCTTCCAACCTCTCCTCTCTCCCTCCCTCAGGGTCAGGCTTCGCTCACAGCTCCCTCTCTATTTTCTTTCACACAGTCATTTCTCCTAATGAAAGCTTTCCACATTTAATCTTGTCTTGACACGTGCTTCTTGGAGACATGGAATAACGTAAGTAGAGTAGCTATTTGAGATGCAGGGAACAGTGTTTGCTTCCTAGGCCTAGATTTGACTCGCGTGACTTGATAAGAAAACCAAAAGCTGTGAGGCTTCCAAAGACTGAATTGTTGGTAGCTGTATATGCAAGACCAGATTATCAGAAATGAAGTCAAGAGGGGTAAGGAGGAAGATGTTGGGGGCTGGCAGCGGGCCCTGCCATTGCCTTGTGCCACCGAAAGGCTAGGGAAAGGTCTCTGAGCAGGGGTCTTGGGGACACTAGTATCTTTACTCCCCACCATCTTGCATTGCTGCCTCTAGTTTGTCTACCTGGTTACAGATGTCACTCTTTTGCTCCACACTGAATTGCTACAATTACCAAGTGAGGAAATATGGGTAACACAGTAGAGAATTTGGAATCCAGGTTTTACCTCTTTCCTAAAGATCACCTCATTCAGTCAAGGTCTGTCTTCCAGCTTCCCAAAATCTCGTTTTTCTGGGTTTGGGCCTTTCCACAAGTTCTTCGCCATATCTTTTGTCTTTCTAAACCTGAAACATATTATTTTCCTCAGTCAATTAAAATGCCCTTGTATTTTCAGCTCTCTACTTGAAGAGGCAGTGAGTGTTCTAGGAAGAGTCAGAACAGAGATGGAACCTCAATTCCACCCCTTCCCACATGTGAGATTTTGTGGAAGTTACTTAATTTATGAGCCTTGATTTTCTTATTTATAACATGGAGATAAGATCACCTGCCTCCCAGGATAGTTGTGAGGATTAGAGTTATGGTATATAAAAAGACCCGGTACCTAGTAGGTATAGAAAATGTTAGTTCCCTATTAGCTCCCATACTATCCTTCCCTAGATGCCTGGTCCTCAAAGCAGATTTCTCCCTCCCAAGGCAATGAGGACCTTGGGAGAGCTATTTCCTTTTTGGTTTTTCCACATTTCGTTTATCTAAGGACAAATAAGTCCTTTCTCTTATTCATTACCTTTTATTATTCAAATCTTTGGTGCATGCAAAACTCATGTGCAAGGTTCCGACTCATCATAGAGACAGGGAGCTTACAGGGCCACAGAATGAAAAACCTGAAAACTACTGATTAGATTCCATTCATTCCTTCATCCATTTATTCACCTAATATTTCTTGACTTTAAGTCTCTACTGTGTGAGGCATAAGTGTCCCAAGGCTTACTTTTTCAGAATAGATCATAGCGTAGAATGGGGAGCAAGTGTAAAATTTGTCAGTCAAATATCAGGATTCTAAAAGATTCTGAGCCACATCTCACTAGAGGGAATGTCATGCTGGTAATTCCATCTCTCCTTAGGCCCTGGAGTCCTACCACGCGGTGGGAGTCTGCTTTTACTCTCCAGCTTTTCTACTACCTAGCTATGCAAAACTGGGCAAGTTATTTAGCCTCGAAGATTTTGTTTTTTTCATTTGCATAATGGAGTGAACATAAATATTTTCCCCAAAAAGTTGTTATGAGGATTAAATGAACTGGCCTGTATAAAGTGCTTGGCACAATGCGTGGCACATAATAAGTACCCACTGTCTATCACCTTTCGCCAGCATTATCACCATCATTATTATTCAAGTCAAGGGAGCCTAACAGTTTGTAGGCCCAGATTTTAAATATTCACACCATTTTCCCTTTTCATTTGGAGGAGGACCTGGATGACAAATATGAACGCCAACTCTACCACGTAGTAGTTATTAGATCTTCGGTAAGTCATTTAATATTGTTAAACCACAATTTTCAGATCTGTAAAGTGAGGAGACTAATGGTCCCTATTTCATAAGACTGTTGGGAATATTCCATGAGATAATGGGGAAAGGCACTTAGCCCAGTGCCTGGAAGAGCACAGTAAACACTCATTAGAAGTTAGCCATCAGAATTACAAAGTTAGTTTTCTACCATCTCTGACCTCTCTTCTTGTTCCCCCTTTCCATCTCCTTTTTCTGCAGTGGGGCTCTGTTCAGGGAAAGGATAAAATAATGGTGCCTAAGAACAATCTCTTTATCCCTAAAAGACCTACTTTTACTTTATAATGTAGGCAATTAGACCTCCTTTGGCTAAATATCCCCATTTCAGCCTGTGCCCTGGGGCTTTGTCTTTTATCCCCAAAGTGTCCCTAATTTAGTGTTTTACTAAAGAGAAAAAACAGCATCCCACCACACGCACACACTCTCCAGGTAAATTCTGTCTCCTCCCCCATATGGATCCTATACTTTTTAAAAAGCAGCTTTCCCTTCGTGCAATACAGTGGGTCAGTAAATAAGAGATTTCAGGCATCAATCTCGGACCAAGAGGCCTCATTGACTACATTGTATGTCCTCGCCACCTTCACCAGTTTCAACCTAGAAGCATCTCTGACCCATTAATGTCAAGTGCAATGTGATCAGCCTCCTACAATCTCCTCCGGTCTATCTGAGGATGCTTTGGCCCATAGGTGCATTAATGCCGCTCTGATCTGCAGAAACCTTCAAGTCTGCCTGTGTGGGGAGAGAGGAGAAAAGAACATATATAGTGGGGGGGGGGCGGCGCGCGGGGAAGAGCAGAAATCAACTGAATTATAAAGCACTTACTTGCCAGGTTATAAGAAACATTAAACTAAACAGCCTGAACAGTCTATTTGCTGAAAAGACATTTAATTATTTCAGTGAGAACTAGTTCGAGATGAGAGCCATAAAAGAAACAAAGAGATACTAGCGTTTGATTTTAATGTCTTTCTATTTTGCCACAGGCCACAATTTAATTAATTCTGAATAGAAATTTTAAGACGACACATTCTCCTTTCTAGCAGCCAGACAATAGAGACAAAACATCCCCAGCATCTTCCTGGAATTTTAGACGTTTCAGCTAAATGCCCAAAGCTAGGTGATCTTTGCCAAGTGTCTCCCACCCCCGCCCCGCCCCGTCCACTGATGAGAGATGCTTGCAATTGTTAAGCTCCATGTTTTAAATCTGGGCCAAGTGCCCATGGGTCATAGAAACTTTGCTGTTTATTTTAGAGAAAAATGCAGAACTGATCACCGAAAAACTGATCAAAAGAGACGGAGGCAATTGGGGGTGTTGGGGGAGAGATGTGGTTTTATTGATTGAGTTTCATTGGTAGAGTGAGCACTGAATCAGAATTGTGATTCTGGGTTCTAGTCCTGGCTCTAAAAATTTATTTTAGACTTCTCAACCCTTCAAGTTTGCCATCTGTGAAATGAGATAGGATAGGCTGGTGATCCTTTAAGGTCCCTCCAGCTCTAATATTCCATGTCTTTAATATAGTAAGGTAAATATGGCCTTAAAATAGACATGGCCACAAATCCAAATAGTTTGGAAATGGCAGCAGTTCTTCTAACCGTGTTGATCAGGTTCCAGAAGGAATCACACAAATCGACACATCTATTTTTTGTCAGTGTCCAGTGACGAGAGCAATGGCTGGCTCATAGTAGGTGCTCAATAAACATTTATTGGCCAACCGTATGACTGTTCCATGAGTGTTTTAGCTCTCAGTTTTAATTACCAAACTTCCCAACCCGCATTGTGCAGATGTTTGAGATGTTTTGATATACTTGGGGGCAAAATTTGCTTAATAAGTAATGTGTTAATTTATAGGCCATTACAATTGACTTGATTTTTCTCTGTTAGTAAATTGCTACCACGAGGGATTTTTAAAATGTTATCTATATATCAATTAGGTAAAATCCTAGGGACAGCAATAATTTATAACTTACCTTAGCATAGGTTGTGTGTTTTTGTTTAACTTTATGGATATATAAAACAAAGGCCTACACAAATGATTTCTGTAGCATTCTAAATTTCCATCCATTTCTCTACATTTATAACAAATGATAAATGCATTATTTATATACTTACTTTTTCTGTTCCACCTAGGGAGTTCAGGGAGCTCCTTAGAACCTGAGAGAAACCTTTATGTTGATCTGGCTTTGTGGTTCATACATGGCTGTCTTCTCGCTGTGTCCTCACATGGCAGAAGGGTCAAGGGAGCTCTCTAGGGCCTCTTTTATAAGAAGGGCACTAATCCCATTCATGAGGGCTGCCCTCATGGATTAATCACCTACCAAAGGCCCCACCTCAAAATACCATCACCTTGGGGGTGAGGATTTCAACATAGGAATTTGCAAGGAGGCGCAAACATTCAGTCTATAGCAAATTCACCCTCCAGTTATTCTATTTCTTTTCTTCCTAACCCTGGCTAAGCTTCTAAACTGGCTGCCTCTGCTTCCTTGCTCCCTATTCGCTCCTCAGTGTGGTGGGATCTAGCGCTGATGCTGTTCTCACTGAGGTCACCGGTGACCTCCATATTGCCAGACCAATGTATACTTCTCTTGTCTTGCAACACTTTACAGCATATGAAATATTAACCACTCCCTCCTTGAAAATCTTCCCTCCTTTGACTACTGTGACAATCTTCTCTGTCCTTGTGTTTTTTCTTTTACCCCTTACCTCATTCTCTGGCTCCTCTTCTTTGGCTGGAATTTTCATTGTTGCTGTTTCCCAAGGCAACTTCGTACTTGACCTTGTACTCTGTCCTGTATTCTCTTCCTAGGCAGTCTAAACCACTATCATTTATATACAGATGACCCCTCCCTCCCAACCCTACCTTCAGCCAAGATTGCTCTTTTAAGTTCTAGTTCTGCATTTTCAACTGCCTCTGTAATCTCTCTGCCTGGATGTCCTACAGGTACCTCACCATGTCCCGCTTGGATCATTTCAGTAGTCCTCAATCTCACCCCTATCCTATTAAGTTTTCCATACTGCTGGCAGAATAGTTTTTTAAAAAATATAAATCTGATTGGGTCACTCTCCAGCTCCAACATAGTTAGTGATTCTTCATTGCTTATAGTATAAATCTAAACTTCTTTTAGAGCATGTAAGTCCCTTCATGATCTTCACCATCTTCTCTAGGTTCATCTCTCTGCCTGTCCATCCTTTTAATTAGCAACGCTGAGCTACATGAATGGCCTGATAATACCATGTCCTTTGATATATCCAAGGCTTTGCCGTGGCTGTTCCCTTTTTTAAGTCAACTGAAGCCTAGCTTCCTCTCGGAAGTCTTCCATAACTCCGATTCTCCTTCCTTTAGTTTCCCATTGTGCCATATATGGGCCTTCATTATAGCAATGATTGCCTCTGTTGTGTATTGGGTTTGATTAAGTACTCACTTCCTAGTTTTAGAGATGAAGCAAGGAGAAGTCTTTTCCGTTAGGTGAGTGTACCTTTAGAGTAAGACACAGATTCCCAGCCTATGGATAGAGGACAAGCAGGCTTTGATGATACCTTCCATTTTCCTGAGTTCCAGCAGGGAAAACAAGGGTACATTCCGTAACCAAGAGGGGGAGTAAGGGTGGCATTTTATTTCTGCTCCAAGTAAGGCATGCTGTTAGCAGAGTAACAGATTAAGTGGAGTAGTCCTAATAATAGCCCATGGACTCTCAACGAAGATGCGTCCTTTCGTGGCCATCTAGCAAAGTAATAACTCTTTGTCAGTGGGTTCCAATAATGGTACAGGCCCTATTTATGTTCTGTTGCTTGGGATGTTCCTCCTTTTGGTGAATACTGGATATTGTCCTAATGGTTATGGGGGAGGAGGCATAACCAGAGAATTAGGGTCTGGGTAGCCTAAGCACATCGAGGGTGACACAATATTGGGCTGACCAAAAAGTTCGTTCGGGTTTTCCCGTAACAGCGTATGAAAAACCCGAACAAATTTTTGGGCCAACCCAATATTTAGTGACTGGGCTGTCGAAGTATACCAAGGGAGATCCAGGATTTAGAAGGCAGAGCTCTCCAAACAAATATAACTCACCAGTGCTTAAAGAAAGCCTACTACATGAAAATCCAAATAATAGCTTACCTCATTGTGATAGAGTTTTGATTGATCTTGTGGCACAAGGGAAGCTTCTGGTGTGATATTATATTTTATAACTTGATCTGGGTGGTAGCTACTTTGGTATACATATAAGTAAAAGTCTACTGAGCCATTCACTTAAGATTTGTGCACTTTACTGTATGTGTGCTATATCCCAATAAAAAAAGTTTTTAAAAATGAGGGGAAAATGTATATAGCAGAAAAAAAGTAGCCCATCACAATTTATATTTCAAACAAAGTATTGGCACATAAATTTAAACTGATATATTATAATCATGTTTTACTTAAGGCCTTTGTAGGACAAATCAGTGACCAAAGAGAGATTTCTTTCAAAACAGTATTTCCTTAGAGGTGCTTGGGCCCCTGCAGAGTCTCTTGTCTCTTTGCTTGCCCACCTCCCCCATTGCACTGTAAGCCTTTTGAGGTCAGGAAACATGCCTTTCATCTGTATATTCCAAGTGTGTAGCACAGAGTAGGTGCTTAATTAATAGTTACCTCTACAACAGTTATAGTGTTTTCTGCAAAAGAGTAAAGCAGACAAAGGCTATCCTTTACTTTTTTTACTTGCTGTCATACTTTTCCATGTTCCTGTCCTCCATCTTGGTGCCCCTTTGCCCTACCTATCACTTCCAGCTCCCTGCTGTTGTAGCTGTAGGATCCACTTGCCTGGTAGAAAGGGCACTGTGCCTTTAAGATAGTAGGCACTTAATAGATTCTTATCGGTTGAAGCAGAGAAGCAAGCTTCGAGGGTCCTGGTGTAACTGCGGTCTCCTTGAGTTGAAGAAGTCAGTCAGCGGGAAGGCATGCTAGGTCACAGGTGGGGATGGAGTGGAGTACATCTGCTGTCAGGAGCAACACATGCGCAGAGAAAGTCAAGAAATAGCGCTAGGGCCAGAGCTACAGCCAAGCCTGTGGGCCCCGGGGCCTGAAATACCGAGCCAAAGAGTGTCCAGTTACAGGAGTCAAAGACAAGAAGAGCCAAGGCCAAGGCAGTGGAGATTCATGGGAAGGTATGAGCATGCCTGAAAGAGACCCAGTCAGGTGGCAGTCATTTCTGCCCAGGCGGGTAGTTTTGAATTGCGTGGGCCGGAATTCTTTTTGCACCATGCCTTTTCTGTCCGTCCATCTTAAACTGGCTGCATACATTTCTCTGGTTGTCAACTAATTTATCTAATCCTTCCAGAAGTTTAGCTGATCACATTAATACCTTACAGTTGTGTTGTCCTTTTGCATTCATTAAACTCTTTTGCATCCATTAAATTCCTGCAACAATCCTATGAGGGAGTTGTATCAGATGTTAGCATTGCCATTTAACAGATAAAAAAACCAAGACCCAGAGAATTTATGTGCCGTACCCAAGGTCACACAGGTAGAAATTGGCAGTCAGAACTAGAACCCAACACTGATGAGTGTAAGTTCAATGAACTTTTAAAAAATCGTACTGTAGATGCCTGATAATGATTTAAGGGATACCTTGCCCAGTGATATTTACCTTTTCATAGGGGTTTCTTAAAAATGGAAAAGCCTTTAAGAAGTAGTGAAGTGACTTTCTAATGGTGGAAATTTGTGATATTTTTGCAAGAGTTGGGAGATACTTTGGGGCAGGAGATTCTGCCCAGTTCTTTTCAAATCACACCATGTAGTTAGTGTCCTGGTCTGTCTTCTCCTGAGAATAGCCCTGCTATCTGGGCTGTATATTCCACGCTACCTGGGGCAGCGTGAGTGATACAGGTTAGTCCTTTGCCTCTTGCTGTACAGATTGGAGAGTATAGCATAGATATTAGAAGCAGAGACTCTGGAGCCAGATAGCTTGGGTTGGAATTGCAGCTTTGCCATGTACTAATTGTGAAACCCAGAGCAATTTGTTTATTTCTCTGTGCCTCAGCTTCCTCATCCATGAAATGGGCAATAATAGCAGTATTTACCTCGTGTAAGGATTAAATGATTTAATGTATGTAAAGAGCTTAGACAGTTCTTGGCATACAGGAAGTGCTACAGAAGTGTTACTTATTTTTTTTTATTATTGGCAGTACTGTATTATGATATGTCTTTTTGGTGAGAACTGTGTTGGATACATGTGCTAGTGGTCTCAGGTAGGGTCACAGGTAGGGTGAGAAATGGTACCTTTAGACGGATACATGGATTATGCAGGGAAACCAGCCTATGACTCCATATGCACTTCAGGACTCTTGAATATCAGTTCTGCCAAGACTCAGTGCACCTGAGCAAGTTACAGGTGCAGTTTACCTGGGCCACAGACAACAGTAGCTCCTTTTAGGAGCAGTTGATTCCCTCCCAGTGAACAACGTGTAATTCTAATCACTGAAGACATGATAGAGCAATGCTCCTCTGGACCCAAAATGGCCAAATGTTTGCAATCTTCATGTGTAAAGATTTATATTTAATTTTCTGAAATTTTCATGACAGCGGATGTTCATTCCTTTCCTGGGTGACTGGATGGGAAGCAGGCCTCCCTTTTGCAAAGGCTCTGGGAGGGTAAGCGTGATCACTAAGAGTGGTGGAAAATAAGTAAGAGAGGCTCTCCCTTCATTGTCAGAGGGCAACTGAGACTTACAGAATCCCAGCCTCTTCTGTGGCTGCACCAGGAAACCCAGCTCCCTCTGATGGCTCTGCTTCTGATCACCTGCTAGCACTGACTGCCACTCAGTTTGGCACTTCATTATATACCGCCTAAGGGGAAATCTCCCCTCCCCAATTACAGGCCCAATCCAAAGAGTGCCCCTGTTCTCCAGGCAAAAGCCACAGGAGACAGTTGATATTTGAGAGGGAGAGTCCCAGCTATAAGTTAACCATTTATTCCCCAGGATCCTCTCAGCTACATCCCTGTACCCAGATCACCAGATAAGCTACATAACTGAATAACTATATAAGGATATATATAGTTATAACTGTAACTGTAGATAAGCTATATAAGGAGCCATATTGCTTTGGTCTCCTCACCCCTTAAAATTGCCATTATAAAATTGTGTTTCATCACAAATGTTAGTTTGTGTTTATAATTTTCCTTTTGTTGTATCGTGTTTTTAAAGTGAAAGTTATCCTAAATCCATGATGGAAGGAGGGAGCGTATACATAGATCCTGTTTAGAGTGGGCAAAATCATTCCCATAATTCGAGTTTTGTAGTATATGTTAATGAAGATGAGGAAATTGCAGTGTTTGTTTATTGGGTAGGCTGGGAGCAGGCGGGGAGAGAGTTGTAGAGAAATAAGGGACTTTTGGATACCTGTGGCTTCTGAAGTGTCAAAAAGTACAAAGAAGTTATGAGAAACAGAAAAGCTTAGGGCTGTGAATGTGACAGGGTACTGGCTGCCCAGGAAAGCGGGGCAAAAACTCTCCCCCCCATCTTACCCCTTCTAAATGCCCTCCAGCTCAGCAACCCTAAATTAGCTTGCAGCTCTCTCCCTACTGGCTCTAGGACACCTCCTCTAGATACCTTGGCTGCAGTTTCCTGGGGACTCTGGTGTGTTTGCCTGCTCACACGTTGTTGATTACACTGGCACCTGAGTGTCCCGAAGCCATCTTGGCTGCCACCTTTGGCACAGGTGCCTGGCATTTAATCTCCTGGATTAGAATATATACCTTTATCTGGTATATGATCTGTAATCTCTGTGCTCATAATTAGACATAAAAATATCTTTGTGGCCAGCTCGGTCATTTTTCATGATCTTGACCATGGGATGGAAGCTTATTTTGATATGTCGTAGAGTGGGATTCTGATCTCCAAGGCCCTCTCAGACTCTCTGGCACTATGAGTCAGTGACCAGGAACTGAGACAGATCGTTCAGCTGATTATAGCTACAATGTGGCTATGGCAAAATTCTGGCATAATCTATTGGTCATGATCTTGTGCTTCTGGGAATCAGTAGAAAATATGTTACCGTTTTTTCTCTTAAAGTGAAAGCGATGTGTGGACATCAGATTTCACAAATAAATTAATAGGGGGTTATTTGCTCTACAGAATGACTCACAGAAATTCCTTTAAATAGCAAGGTCCTCTGGTGTGCTTAAAATATGGGTCAATTTATTTTTAAAAAGGCTTTTCACGTGCAGCACATTTAGAAACAAGTCTGTTATATAAAGAAAGATACATATGCATGACGGTTTGAGGTTTGGTTTTGAATTGAACAGACTTCACTTGTCCAAATGAATTCACTTCTGTCTTTGTCCAGGAAAGTCTTATTTTGACTTTGAGAGCTGAAGGTAATTGGATTAGGATTCTTTAAAAAAATCAACAGAGAAGTACCATTCATCCTGCCTCCTGTGGTGGGGTCTCAGACAAGCAGATTCTTGTTGCAGGGGAGTCATAATGGTCTCAATGGTCCTTTCTATGCACTTCTTCCCTGGGGGTGTTAGCAGAAAGTGTGGTATTATAAATTTTTAGCTGGAATATCTAGACTTTCAAAAAGAAGTCAGAAAATTCTGGTAATATGTGAATCATATGGAAAAGATCTGCGATTTTTTAGACAAAAGCTGATCTTCTTGAACATCCCAGGAAGATTAGTACATGATCTTAGATTCTTTTTGAAGTCAATTTTAAGACCCTTTGGAGTGTAAGTAGCTCTGAAAGTCATGAGACCATCCTTACCTTACTGTCTTGTTCTGCCTTTTAAGTCAAACCCATATGTACTCAGCTGTGAGGCATGCCGAGACTCAGCAGGAATGGGGAGGAGGCCAAGGCTGAGCTGAAGCAGGGTTACGACTCTCATCCAAGGAGGGCCGCCAGCTATCTAAGTCCCAGCGTCCAAGAAGATGGGGCAAATTTCACCTTGAATCGGGCAGTTATTTATGTCCAGAGGGTCTCATCTGATGGTTTGGGCCTAGTAGCACAGATAGAACTAAGAGGTAGGCACATGGCTATAGATGAGGGGGTAGGGATGTCTGTCCAGTTTCAGCAGGACTTCAGCTAGTAACTAGGGAGAGAGGGGCAGGTCTACTCCAAGAGGAAAAGGAGTTGCTAGAGTTAGATGGGGACTGAGGGACCTAGCCAAGCTGGTTGGTGTTCCAGGTGGGATTCCAGGCCCAGCAGAAGACATCGAGGGGTATTTAGGACCTATTGAAGAAGCACAGACATGCAAGTAATAGTAAGAGCTGCTTTTTATTAATCACTCACTGTATGTCACAGACCACTTTATTTAATCCTCACAACGACTCTACATGGTTTCTTCTTTTGACATCAAATATGTGGTATCATTTCCAGCACCAACCGTTCTTCTAATCCTCTGACGGCAACTGGGTGTCCAACAATTGGATTCAATTCTGACACTCACTACCCAGAATCAGCCCAGACTTACTGGTTAAGGGCTCAGTCCCACAGGACTGCCTTCACTTCAGGAGCCAGCTGCAAATGGGGTCCATAGGTGGTCGGCACTTTTGCCTGGTTGACTACCCAGTTCAGGTGTTTCCACAACTTCCCCCTTCAGGTTTGATAGTTCACTAAAATGACTCACAGAACTCTTTACTTACCTTAAGCCCCTTACTTTACATGAGCACCTTACTTACGATTACGGTTTATTATAGTCGATGGAACTCAGGAAGGGCCAAATGGAAGAGGTGCATAGGGCAAGGGCTGGATGGGGGAGCACAGAGCATGTATGTCCTCTCTGGGTGTGCCACTTCCTGAGCACATCAATGTGTTCACCAGTGTGGAAGCTCTCTGAGTTTCCTTTTCCAAGAAGTTTGGTTTTTTTTCTATCAACACTTTATCTTTTAAAAATTTTACTGAAATATAGTTGATTTACAATGTTGTGTTAGTTTCAGGGGTACAGCAAGGTCATTCAGTTTCATATATATATCTATATGTGTGTGTGTGTGTATATATATATTTTTTCTTTTTTACATTCTCTTCCATTACAGGTTATTACATGACATTGAGTATAGTTCCCTGTGCTATACAGTAGGTCCTTGTTGGTTATTCCAAGAGTTTTTATAGAACTCAATCTTCAGTCCCTCCTCCCATCTCTGGAGGCCAGGCAGTAGAGCTGGAAGTTCCAACCCTCCAATCACTTTGGTCTTTCTGGTGACCAGCCTCCATCCTGAAGCTATTCAGGGGCCCCCACCTGGAGCCAGTCATTTGCATAAACTCAGGTGTTGAAAAGGGCTCATTAGGAACAACAAAGATACTCCTGTCCCTCACAAAATTCCAAGGGTTTTAGGAGCTTTGTGACAGGAATCAGGGACAAAGTCCAAATATATTTTTTATTATACCACTGGTAGGTATTTTTATTCTTATCTTACAGATTAGGAATCTTAGGCGCAAAGAGGTGAAGTAACTTGCTTAAAGGCACAGAGCTGGGAAGTAAGGGATAGACCTAGGAGTTGAAACCACATCTTAGCTGCTGTCAAAGCCCTGCGCTTAACTAGCATCCTGCTTATAAACCACATAGTGGAAGTCAAGGCAGAGGTTGGAGGGAAGGATTGCTGAAACTCAGATGACTCCCTGCATGTACACTGCTTAGGACAGACAAGGCCTTAGGTATCAGGCAATGGAGAAAATAAAATTCCCAAGTCAACAAAACAAAAATTAAAGCTCAGCCCTGAAAAAAAAATCCAGCATAACAAAAAAGGCAGTAATGCTGAGGAACATTTTTATTATTTGTTTTAAAGTTTAGGGGTGGGCTTCCCTGGTGGCGCAGTGGTTGAGAGTCTGCCTGCCAATGCAGGGGACACGGGTCCGGGCCCTGGTCTGGGAGGATCCCACATGCCGCGGAGCAACTAGGCCCGTGAGCCACAACTGCTGAGCCTGCGCGTCTGGAGCCTGTGCTCTGCAACAAGAGAGGCCGCGATAGTGAGAGGCCCGCGCACGGCGATGAAGAGTGGCCCCCGCTTGCCGCAACTAGAGAAAGCCCACGCACAGAAATGAAGACCCAACACAGCTAAAAATAAATAAATAAAATACTGAATACATAACTACTTTAAAAAAATTTTTTTTTGGTAAAATTTAGGGGTAACTCTAATCCGTATGACCCCAGTCACATGTTGACAGGGAATGAGGCTTGAGGGAGGAGTTTGAAGAAGCAAGGGGAAGTTGAGTTCATCACAACTTTGTGGAGTGCATGCCTGCTATTTGCCAGGCACTCTAACAGTGCCCAATGAAGAAAAGGTAGAATGTAAAAAGACTTTAGTCCTGAGATCACCAAGTCAGAATGTGCCAACCCCTTAAGATCGAAACAAGTGTCTTGGGAGCTCTATCACCCGCCACCGGTCTTCAACTTGTGGAATCATCCTTGCCTGCTCTAAGCTCCCTGAGTCTCATCTCCCCAGTCCTCACAGTTGCCTAAGTGGTAGGAAGATCCTGATGACCGGGTCAGTCTAGACTGGTTGTTATCCAGGGAGGCATGAGGCTTCATTTCCACTACGGAGAGACAAACTTGTAGCTATTCCTTTGGTCCCTTAGTCTGCGGTAATTCACTGAACACTTACTGAGGGCCAGACACTGTGCTAGGTACATCTGAGAGAAAACATGGGTTATTATCAAGAACAAAATAATATTGTGTAGATGTAAAAGACTTGGAGGGTACAGAATGGGAGAAATAGCAGAACCAGTGGCCAGCGTAGTTCAGAGCTGAATAGGATATGGTCCCGGTGTAAGTGAATGAGTCAAGCAGTTGAAAGTTTATCCTTTTTTTTTTTGCGGTACGCGGGCCTCTCACTGCTGTGGCCTCTCCCCTTGCAGAGCACAGGCTCCAGACGCGCAGGCTCAGCGGCCATGGCTCACGGGCCCAGCCGCTCTGCGGCATGTGGGATCTTCCCGAACCGGGGCACGAACCCGTGTCCCCTGCATCGGCAGGCGGACTCTCAACCACTGCACCACCAGGGAGGCCCGAAAATTTATCCTTTTAAGGAGGGCATGGCTGCTTAAAAGAGCCAACTCAAATTGTAAGACCAGCCATAGTAAGCTTTTTTAACAGTCTTGAGCTCAACAGAGTCTATTCAAGTATAAGGATAGGACCCCGGAGGCAGCAAGGTGTATGGGGAAGAGCACTGGAGCACAGGATTGGGAGCCAATTCAAGCTCTGCCACTAACTTTTTGTATGATTTGGAGCAAATCACATAACCTCTCTGGCTCTTAGATTCCTCCTCTGTAATAGGAAAAAATTGGGCTTGATTGTTCTTTCCAAACATCCAATCTAAACATTCAAGTAAAGCAGAACTTTAAACTGACTCCTGACTTCTGCTTTGCCCTTCCCCCACCTGCTCTCTGGGCAAAGAATTTCAACAGTACCCTGGACCACAGGACAATCTGAGTTGGGAAACCCTAAGGTCCCTTCCAGCTCTAAAATTCCATGATTTTTGTGTCAGTGTAAATGTGGGCTTTGCATGCATTAATTTGATCCTGTAAAGATTGATTGGCAGTCAGCCAGAAGTTATGTTCTGGCCAGATATGAGGGATAGTGCTGGCCAAGTAAAAGACTCTACAGAGAAACCTGGAATTAGAGAGAGGGATGATTGTATCTAAGTTGATGGAAGCACAGCAAGTGCGAGGATTTCATCTGCCCAATAGGAGAAAGTAATGGAGAAAACTCATCATGATTATTACTGTTGTTATTATTGTTACCTTAAAAATTTTCTTTTTACTGAATTATAGTTGATTTACAATGTTGTGTTAGTTTCAGGTGTACAGCAAAGTGATTCAGTTATATGTATATATACACACACACACACACACACACACACATTCTTTTTCAGATACTTTTAGTTCCCTGTGCTATACAGTAGGTCCTTGTTGTTTATCTAATGTCACCTTTTTATAATCACCCTCTGTGTGGCAGGCACTGAACCAAGTTCTCTGTAAAAGTTCCATCTTGCATTCTCACAATAAACCAATGAGATATTATTGTTTTCTGATCCCCATTTTTCAGAGTAGGAAATTGAGACTTAGAGAGAATGTAGACTTTTCCCACACAGCAGGAGAAAGGGGGCTTTTTAAAGAAGTGCTGTCAGCTCCTGGAGCCATGCTAGGGTTTGAGTTGATTCATGAGAGTATATCTTGGGTTTGAGAAAAGGATGGGGCCTGGAACCCTCAAAGGAGGGATTAAGTGTCTCCAATTACTGGGTTAAGTGGTAGCTGGTTAACTTGGAGGAGAAACAATAAGAATCTGATGTTTGGGAATCAGATATATGTACGAAGGTACCAAATCTGGTTTTGTTTTGTTTGGAGGCCCCGTCATTTTCTTCAAAAGATTATCTTTTGTTTTCATTGTGAATTCTTTGTTAGTAATAGAATATATAAACTGGATCTCTGCAGCTTGTCTGTAGAGAGGAATGCATCGTTTCTGTGCGGACACGTCTGCCCACAGAGATAAAGTGTTGAGTCTGATGATAATTCCCCTTTAGGGAGGCAGTGTACTAAATTTTTTGGCTGATTTGACGTTCACTACAGTGGGCGCCATTTAAATTCATTGATCTTTAGAGCTTTGTAGCTTATATCTGGGCAGCAATCAATAATTTTATACTTAGTGTGAATTTAACTGTAACCAAAAGGTAGAGAGCTTCTTTGTTATGGCTCTTTACTGTACATAGAATTTATGCTTTCTATGTGGCAATCAGAATAAATGGAAAATAAGAGTTTTCTGTATTCCTACTACGTTCTTGGTAAAGTCACAACCACACTCATTCACAGCCAGGTTAGGAAGCATAGAATTAAATTTGTCATGAATATGACATTTATGGTTTCTGCTTAAGTATAATGGAAATTATTTATGAATATGGTACTCACCATGCTACTGTATTTCAAAAGACCTTTTTAAAGATCTCTTATTAAATGTCATTAAGGGAAAATTGCCTCTGTCTTGATAAGAATTTAATTTGATTCACTGTCCATGAATATGTCAATACCGCTATGTTTTATTTTATGTATGTTTCCTGCTGAAACATATCTATTTGCTTAGATCTGTAATGGTTGTTAATTGGATGCTAACTATTAATTTGATCACATATTGATTGTACTGCACTCTATATCCTACTTGTATAAAGCAATCTTCAGAATTCTCAACAAGAGTATACAATCGTGTTGATCAGCTCAGCCTTGGCCAGTCTGGATCATCCTGAGAACTCCATTCGGGCCCACCTCTTCTCTATGTCGCTCCTATTGACCCTCTCTTCTTGATCTGCTCTTAAGCTTCCACTATTAAAGTAACTCTGGAAGGCCATGCCAAAATATCCAGATATTCTTTGGATAAGAATGGAGGTTCCTGATTACCATGCTCTAACCATTTTAAGATGGTTTATCAGATTAGTTAATTGTTACCTTGGAAGACACAGAGCTTAATCCTGAAAAGATTCTGTAGTGAGTAGTGGTTGGAAAGTCAAGAGATATAGGGGCTAGGCTCTGCCCTGCTGCTAAATAGGTATGTGACCTGGGACAGGTCACTACCCCTTTCTGGGCCCCAATCTCCTTATCTATTGTTTTAGGATGAATAATGCTCCCCTCCCCAATATGTCCATGCTACAAGCTGGGAATGTTACCTTATATGGCAAAGGGGACTTTGCAGGTGTGACTACGTCAAGGATCTCTTTTTTTAAAAAATTTTTTGTTCTTTTTCTTTCTTTTTTTTTTTTTTTTTTTGGCGGGATCTTAGTTCCCCAACCAGGGATTGAACCCACGCCCTCAGCAGTGAAAGCATGGGGTCCTAACCACTGGACCGCCAGGGAATTCCCTAAGTTAAGGATCTTGATATGCGGCAATCATCCAGGATTATCTGGGTGAGCCCAGTGTAATTACAATGTTCATTATAAGAAGATCCGGGATTCATTGATGCGCTCTAGTAGTTTTTTGGTGGCAAATGGATGAAGAAGATGTGGTGTGTATACACACACACACACACACACACACACACACACACACACACATACACACACACTGGAATACTACTCAGCTATAAAAAAGAATGAAAATTTGTCATTTGCAATAACATGGATGGACTTGGAGGGTATTATGTTTAGTGAAATAAGGCAGACAGAGAAAGACAAATACTATATAATATCACTTATATGTGGAATATAAAAAATAAAACAAGCTAGTGAATATAGCAAAAAATGAAACAGCCTCACAGATGTAGAAAACAAACTAGTGGTTACCTGTGGGGAGAGGGAAGGAGGGAGGGGAAAGATAGGGGTCGGGGATTAAGAGGTACAAACTACTATGTATAAAATAAATAAGTTACAAGGATATATTGTGCAGCACAGGGAATATAGTCAACATTTTATATATTATATATATATTTATGATATATGTATTACATCTTCTTTATCCATTCATCTGTTGATGGACACTTAGGTTGCCTCTATATCTTGCCTGTTGTCAATAATGCTGCTATGAACACTGAGGTGTATGTATCTTTTCGAATTCGTGTTTTCTTTCATGGGGGATTTATACCCAGGAGTAGAATTGCTGGGCCATATGGTAGTTCTATTTTCAGTTTTTGAGAAACCTCCATACTGTTTTACACAGTGGCTGCACCAACTTACATTCCTACCAAGAGTGTACAAGAGTTCCCGTTTCTTCCTCTCCTCACCAACATTTGTTATTTGTGTTCTTTTTGGTGATAGCCATTCTGACAGGTGTGAAGTGATGCCTCATTGTGGTTTTAATTTGCATTTCTCGAGTGATTAGTGATGTTGAGCATCTTTTCACGTGCCTGTTAGCCATCTGTATGTCTTCTTTGGAAAAATGTCTATTCAGGTCTTCTGCCTATTTTTTTAATTGGGTTGTTTGCTTTTTTGATGTTGAGTTGTATGAGCTGTTTATATATTTTGGATATTAACCCCTAATCAGTCATATCATTTGCAAATATTTTCTCCCATTCAGTAGGTTGTCTTTTCATTTTGTCAATGGTTTCCTTTGTTGTGCAAAAGCTTTTAAGTTTAATTAGGCTCCATTTGTTTATTTTTGCTTTTATTTCCTTTGCTTTAGGAGACAGATCCAAAAAATATTGCTATGATTTATGTCAAAAATTTTTGTGTATTAATTTTGTATCCTGCGGTTTTACTGAATTCATTGATGTGCTCTAGCAGTTTTTTGGATTTTCTACATAGAGTATCATGTCATCTGCAGACACTGATAGTTGTACTCCTTCCTTTCCAATTTGGATTCTTTTTATTTCTTTTTCTTGTCTGATTGCTGTGGCTAGGATGTTCAGTGGTATGTTGAATAAAAGTGGTAAGAGTGAGCACCCTTGTCTTATTCCTAATCTTAGAAGAAACACTTTCAGCTTTTCACAGTTGAGTATGATGTTAGCTGTAGGCTTGTCATATTTATTATATGGCATTTATTATATTGGGGTATGTCTCCTCTGTGCCCACTTTCTGGAGAGTTTTTATTATAAATGGATGTTGGATTTTGTCCACAGCTTTTTCTGCATCTACTGAAATGAGCATATGATTTATATTCTTCAATTTGTTGATGTGGTGTATCACATTGATTGATTTGTGGATATTGAAAAATCCTTGCATCCCTGGGATAAATCCCACTTGATCACGGTGTATGATCCTTTCAGTGTTTTGTTGGATTTGGTTTGCTAATATTTTGTTGAGGATTTTTGCATCTATGTTCATCAGTGATAGTGGCCTGTAATTTTTTTGTGTGTGATATCTTTGTCTCATTTTGACATCAGGGTGATGGCAGCCTTATTGAATGAGTTTGGAAGTGTTCCTTCCTCTGAAATTTTTTGAAATTGTTTGAGAAGCATAGGTGTTAACTCTTCTCTAAATATTTGGTAGAATTCACCTGTGAAGCCATCTGGTCCTAAACTTTTGTTTGTTGGGAGTTTTTTTAAATTACTGATTCAATTTCATTACTGGTAATTGGTCTGTTCATATTTTCTATTTCTTCCTGGTTCAGTCTTGGGAGATCATACATTTCTAGGAGTTTGTCCATTTCTTCTAGGTTGTCCATTGTATTGGCATATGGTTGTTCATAGTAGTCTCTTATGATCCACTGCTATAATGAAGGGATTTATCACCTGATGAAGATAATGAAGATGATAATAATAATGGCAGACATGGTGGTGTAGCCCTTTAGGCTCTGGGTTGGGAAATGTTAAGGGCTATTCTCTGTAACACTAACTCAGACTGGTATCGACAATCACAATCATGATTCAGAGTGAGTACTTAACTCATCTTCCCATTCTTTTATTGGAAGGGGAACCAGGAGGGGTCCTTTGTATTTCTGTGGTGTTGGTTGTAACTTATCCTTTTTCATTTCTGATTTTTGATTTGGGCCCTGTCTTTTTTTTTTTTACAAGTCTAGCTAAAGGTTTATCAATTTTGTTTATCTTTTCAAAGAACCAGCTCTTAGTTTCATTGATCTTTTCTACAGTAGGAACAATAGAAATATGGATTTTTAGATAAAATCTCCCACTTTTCAAATGTTAGTAGCTTTTTAAAAATTATGCAAGTCACTGTGTGGGCCACACAGAACATGTCTGTAGGCCTCCAGTTTTCGTCTTTTGATTTAAATAATAATTTATCAACTTTATCTTCTCTACTCCAGCCTCCATCACTGCCAGGCATAGATTCTAATGTCTTAGTTTGAAATGAGGGTGAGAACATAAGCCAGCCCTTTGTTAAATATAAAGAATGAATTTGAAGAAAAGGAAACTAGAGAGGAGAAAAGAAAAAAAAAAGGTACTTTTGTCTGTTTCCTTGCCAAATAAATATTGCCTGGGCTGTCTCTTTCTTCTGTGTAGATATATGTCTAAGGATGGTAATTACAGTTTTTGAACAACAAATTAGTATAAATGGGGACTTCCCTGGTGGCACAGTGGTTGGGAATCCGCCTGCCAATGCAGGGGATATGGCTTCAATCCCTGGTCCAGGAAGATCCCACATGCCGCAGAGCATCAAAACCTGTGAGCCACACTACTGAGCCTGCGCTCCAGAGCCCGCGAGCCACAACTACTGAGCCCGCGTGCCACAACTACTAAAGCCTGTGCACCTAGAGCCTGTGCTCCACAACAAGAGAAGATGCCGCAATGAGAAGCCTGCACACCACAACAAAGAGTAGCCCCCACTCGCCACAACTAGAGAAAGCTCGTGCACAGCAACGAAGACCCAATGCAGCCAAAAATAAATAAATAAAAAATAAATAAACTTAGGGGCTTCCCTGGTTGCACAGTGGTTAAGAATCCGTCTGCCAATGCAGGGGACACGGGTTCGAGCCCTGCTCTGGGAAGATCCCACATGCCGCGGAGCAACTAAGCCTGTGCACCACAACTACTGAGCCTGCACTCTAGAGCCTGTGAGCCACAACTACTGAGCCTGTGTGCCACAACTACTGAAGCCCACGCGCCTAGAGCCCGTGCTCCACAACAAGAGAAGCCACCACAATGAGAAGCCTGCGCACCGCGACAAAGAGTAGCCCCCACTCGCTGCAACTACAGAAAGCCTGCACGCAGCAACGAAGACCCAAGGCAGCCAAAAATAAATAAATAAATAAATAATTAATTAAAGAAAAACAAATTAGTACAAATGATCTGACAGTGTGACATAGTGCTTGAATATGGGCATTTCCAGCACAATTGGGGAAACATGGCAGGCATCCTGAAAAAATGCAAATGAAGTGCCTCCTATCTGCCACTGACTACACTATGCATTTTACAGTATTTATTGTGATAGTTGATTGACTACTTCACTAGAATGTTAGTTCCATGCAGGCAGGGAGTATCAGGGGCTCATTTCAACGTGTGAAATTTGATACGTTTTTCATACACCTAGGTAAAGATGTCTCTAGGCAGTTGGACATATGGGTCTTGAATTTAGGACAAAGTTCAGGCTGCAGATTCACATTTTCCCACATCCCTGTAGTAAGGATGTGGTGTATCAGAAATACATTGGCAAATTGTCTTTCTACGAATGGCATGCATCCAGAAGGTTCATGGTTTCCAGTCCCAGTCACTTGAGGCCACGTTCCAGTTGGCATGTGTACAGATAATCTCTTGCTCTCACCCTTAACCAAGTGGATTAGATAAACATGTCCACACTTTCTTTCAAGGACCCCTAGGGATGACTTGGGAGCTCAGAAACACAGTTCCATGGAACTAGGTTTCATAATCTCCGATCCAGAGCATTGCTTTTCAGTTGCGATGGCCTCCTTACGAGGCCACAAAAACTTTGGAATAAAGCAAAGAAAACTTGTTTAGCTATCAGGGCTGCCTTTGTAGAACCGGGGGCAGATCACAAAGCTGGCATTATCTCACATTGTGAATGACTTTATCAAGAGGAAATCCTCTTCAAAGTATGTCAAGGGTAGGCTTGAGGGGAAAAGAAGTGAAAAATGGGGCTTCCCTGGCGGCGCAATGGTTAAGAATCCGCCTGCCCGTGCAGGGGACAGGGGTTCGAGCCCTGGTCCGGGAGGATCCCACATGCCGCGGAGCAGCTAAGCCCGTGAGCCACAACTACTGAGCCCGCGTGCCACAACTACTGAAGCCCGCGTGCCGCAACAGAGAAGCCACTGCAATGAGAAGCCCGTGCACCGCAACGAAGAGTAGCCCCCGCTCACCGCAACTAGAGAAAACCCACGTGCAGCAACAAAGACCCAACACAGCCAAAAATAAAAATAAAATTAAAAAAAAAAAAGAAGAAGAAGTGAAAAATGCAACATGCAACCCTGGGAGGAGGGGTGGCAGATTGGCTCTGCCTACATCACAGAAGGAATGATTTTTTTGACTTGTGTGCACAGGAGCTTCCGTTTCACTTTGTAACAGAGGGCCAAGCCTCCAGCCCAGTGTAGCTGCATCCTGGAGTAACTGCTCAGCCCCAGGTCCAAAGCGTGGGAACTGCAGTGGGGCCACGAGTCACTCAGCACCGACAAACACAGTAAAGCCCTGCTGTCTGTGTTACAGTAGGGGAGGCAGGGGAAGGCAAGGAGGTTGAGACAGGAGGAGAAGTAGATGGAGTACAGGAAAGAGCATCGGGAGTTCTACGAGGAGAGCTTAAGGTGGATTAGAGAAGATCTGAAGACTAGGTGGCATTTGAATGGTCACTAGGATTTGGCTAAGCAGAAAAGGGAAAAAGGGAAATCTTAGCAAAGGAAATGGCACAAGCAGAGGAAGATGTCTTCAAAGAACATTAAATTAAAGTGGCAGAGCTAAAGAAAGAGAAAGAGGGCGTGGAAAGGGAAGCAATACTACAGTGTTGTGGTTAAGTCCATAGTCTCTAGAGTCAGGCAGATAGTGAATTGAAGGCCAGCTCTGCACTTTACTGTGTGACCTTGGGCGAGTTACTCAACCTATATGATCCTCTGTTTCCTCAGTGTTCAATGTAGTGAATGACATGAATGCCTAATAGGGTGTTTGTGAATATGAAATGAGATAATCTATTTAAGTGCTTGGCACAGTTCTCTATAACTATCCATCTTACTATGAAAGGTAAAAGATTGAAAGAAATTATAATAAAACATTGTGGTAGTCAGCCCTGGATGGAGGGATTTGGGGTAATTTTTATCCATTTCATTCTTTCTGTATTTAGTATGTTTTCTTCCACATGTATTCTAATACTAATAATCTCGAAAACATAACATAGGTTTTCATTCTTTTTAAGATTGTATGAAAGGCAGTAGAGGGCAAGAAGTTCAGAAGAATAGATTGAGGCTAGATCACCAAGCACTGTCTTTTTTTAAAAATTTATTTCATTAATTTATTTGTTTGCTTGTGCCGGGTCTTAGTTGTGGCAGGCAGGCTCCTTAGTTGCAGCTCTTGGGCTCCTTAGTTGCAGCTCGAGGTCTCCTTAGTTGCAGCATGCAGGCTCCTTAGTTGTGGCATGGGAACTCTTAGTTGCAGCATGCATGTGGGATCTAGTTCCCTGACCAGGGATCGAACCCGGGCCCCCCTGCACTGGGAGTGCAGAGTCTTAACCACTGCACCACCAGGGAAGTCCCACTTCTTTGTGGCAAGAGTTTCAACTTGTTTCACGAACTCAAAGATTCTATACACATGTTTTAGGCGTTCCATAGATATTTGATTTAATTTTCTACATTAAAAATATTTGTTGAAATATATATTTTGAAACTATAATACATTACATGTTTTAATATGTAATACACAAATATTAACATATGAGAAACATTAAAATAATTTATGCTACCACTTGACTTGTTTTGTTGCAGACCTTATAGTAAAGCTACTTTTGCATTCTTGTGCAAATAAGATCTCTTGCAAGATGAACTGTTAAAACTGTTAGCATTTGCCGCTACTTAACTGTGTAAGAATTTTCTCAATACTGTACAACCAAAATAAAAATAAATAAATAAATTGAATGCTAGTATAAGAATGTAGTTCCCATGGTTACCAGGGGGTAAGGGAGAGGAGGGATACATTGGAAGACTGGGATTGACATATACACACTACTACATATAAAACAGATAACTAATAAGGACCTACTGTATAGCACAGGGAACTCTACTCAATACTCTGTAATGGCCTATATGGGAAAAGAATCTAAAAAGGAGTGGATATATGTATATGTATAACAGATTCACTTTGCTGTACACCTGAAAATAACACAACATTGTAAATCAACCATACTCCAATAAAAATGTTTTAAAAAAAGAATCTGGTTCCCTTACCCTTGATTTTAGATTTTTGTGTTTATCAGAAGAGCCTCATTTTTCCTCACTGATTGACTTTATGATCCATAAATGTAATGATTTTTAACTTAGAAAATAAATTCATATTAATAAAATATAATTTTTATCTGTTTTATACATTGGGGTCTGTGTCAGATTTTTGTCTACGAAAGCATTCATCTGATTTGGAAAATTTTTAAAAGTCTGGTTCTTCGAGGAAGATGCGGTCACTGCTGCTGCAGAGCGCTGGTCCACCTGGTCAGGAAGCCACGCCGCAGCCATGGCTCTTCAAGACCCCTGAAAGACTCCCCTGGCGCCAGAAGTGGCAACTCACCGAATTAGAATTACCTTAACCAGCCGCAACACAAAATCTCTGGAGAAGGTATGTGTTGACTTGATCAGAGGCACAAAGTATAAGAATCTCAAAGTGAAAGGAGTAGTTCGGACGCCCACCAAGACTCTAAGAATAACTACAAGGAAAACTCTTTGTGGTGAGAGGTTCTGAGACTTGGGATTGGTTTCGGATGAGGATCCACAAGCGACTTCATTACCTTGCACAGCCCTTCTGAGGTTGTGAAACAGGTTACTTCCATCAGTATTGAGCCAGGAGTCAAGGTTGAAGTCGCCATTGCAGACGCTTAAATCAACCTTTTTAATAAACTGATAATCAGTTGCGATTTTTTTTTAAGTCTGAAAACCAATATTCAACAGGCATAAGGGAGCCTCTGAAAGTTTGGGGGTAGAAGAGTATAAACCTTAAGTCTTTGCAGTTTTTCTGGTAGCAGTGTGAGCGATGGATTGAAGGGGAAAGGGTACAGACTGAAATCATGGAGACCAGTTAGAAGATCACTTCCGAAGTATAGCTGGGAGTGAATAGGGTCTAAACTAGGGGGCAGGGCAGTAGACAAGGGGAGGAGAAGATGGATGGGAGAGACGCTGAATGTGGGATTGACTTGACAAGGCTTGACAACTGATGAGGCACGAGAGAGGGCAGTCAAAGCTGACATGCTGAGGTTTAAAACATAAGCCCCCAAGACAATGGCAGTCCTGTTCTTTAGATCTTACGCAAAGAAAGAGCAGCAGATTTGGGATGCAAGAGCAGGAGATGATGGGTTCAGTTTGGGATGCATTGATTTTAAGTGTCTGTGGGCAGAAAAGTGGGAGAGACATCCAATCAGCAGCTGGATTATATTGGTCTAAAGCTCAGGAGATGGTTCTGGGCTGGACACAGAGCTAGAGATTTGGGATTGATCCACCTGGAATCCATGAAGCCCCAAAATTCCTACTGCAAACTGTAAATAGTAGTTTAATTAGATTGCGTGTTACCATTTTGGCCAATACTTTCAAGTTAAAAGGCATATGATAGCAATTTAAATTTTTTTATTTCATTCTAAATGAAGTGGCAGTTTCTCTCAGTCTGTGCTAGATAGTGAGTTATTCCATCGGGTAGTGGTTTTCCAGCTTAAATTATAGAGTGCTTACGGCAGAACCTGGGTAGACCTTGCAAGACCTATGTCAGAGCATTGACCTTGTAGAGCGAGGGAGCCCTAAGAGGATCACAGCTGAATATAATACAGCTACATCCCAAATCTGCCACTGACTACAAGAGGCTTATGTTTCAGTAGTAGGAATATTTATCTAATGCCAGAATGATGTGAATTATGGGCATCATGCAAAAATCCCAGTGCTGCTAAAGAAAACTAATTATTTACTAAATAGAGTTGTTACTGCGATATGCTTACAAGTTGCAGTCTGATAAATAATGGAACTTTAGAACTTAAATGGCCTATAGAGTTCCAGCTCAACTTTCTAATTGAACAATTAACCCAAAGTTATACTTGGTAGTGGAGCTCAGAACTCAGGTCAGCCCACTGTGCTTCCCATGACATCATATTTGATCTAATTCCATTCCTATATTTTGTAAGTACAGTAGTCCTCTAATTCAGTGGGATATCTGGCATATAGGGGCAATTAACCTTATCTGTAAAAGGATGTATATGTATCAAGCAGTGCTTGACCTGAGGGGAGATGAGGAAGATGCCATCATTCTACAGCCTTTTACCTTTGTGGACCAGCTTTTTCTTATTTCTCCTTGTACATATTTGCATATAGAACAGTTGGAGAGTGTGGATTATACAAGTCATAGCTAAATCTGCAAGGAAATTATCTATGTCAGAATGTCAAAGTACTAGAAGTTAAGGGGTGAGTGATGGGAAGGTGATAGTCACACTTTGAATGTGTGGAAACTAAGCAGTGTGGCTCATCTCCCTCTTTTTTTCCCCTGATCCTTACTAAACCCCTCATTTATGGCATCCTGGAAATGGTACCTACCTCAGAGTGGTGAATGGAACTCAGGACAAACTTAAGTCAAGAGGTGACCTTCTTATTAAAGCAATGAGAATGTATTTTGTCCAGTTGAAAGAGATTGGCTTTGATTAAGCATGGCACCAAGTTTGAAGCAATCAAATAATACTCTTTCACACTTTAAATATTTGGAATGATCAGTCACTTTTTCAAATAGTGTCTCTCAACTTTTATCACAGTCCTAAACTGTGTAATACTGAGTCTTTGTACTCCTAAAGAGGTTAAAGTAGCTTAAAATGGGAATTAGACTATGTGATACTTAATATTTCAAACATTTTTTTCTGATTTTAAAAACAAGATATAATCATTGTAGAACACTTTAAAAAGTACAGGAAAGTGTGAAAAAGAAAACAAAATTCACTCATTATCCCATCCTCTTTTGTGGTACCTGTTTTTAATGAAATGCACATATAAGTGTAATTACTTTAAAAACAGTAAACATTGAAATTCATGAAGTGAATCTGTGGGATAAATTGATTATCATTTGGCTTTTAGGAGTTCAAATGTCATCCATCCCAGACAGATAGGAAGGGAGCAGAGTGGCCCAGCGCTCTGCAGGAGAGTTGCTGATCTGCTGACAGCTGATAGGACACATTGTCGTTGTTGAGGTCATCATGGTGGCAGAGCACGCTGGTTCTGGACCAAATCTCATCCTGCCTCTGTCCTCATCCTGCCTCTGTCCTCCCATCTCACCTTTAAGTTAGTCAGTTGACATCTATTTATTAAGCAGAACTGAGTTAGGCGTAAATACAGAGAGAGGATAGAGAAGCCGTCAAAATTGGGCAGGTTCCCTGCCTTTATGGAGATTAAAAACTAGTGGGGGGGCTTCCCTGGTGGCGCAGTGGTTGAGAGTCCGCCTGCCGATGCAGGGGACACGGGTTCGTACCCCGGTCCGGGAAGATCCCACATGCCGCGGAGCGGCTGGGCCCGTGAGCCATGGCCGCTGAGCCTGCGCGTCCGGAGCCTGTGCTCCGCAACGGGAGAGGCCACAACAGTGAGAGGCCCGCGTACCGCAAAAAAACAAACAACAACAACAAAAAACTAGTGGTAATGGTAAGCATTAAAGAATTATGCCAAGGAACAGAGCCGTGGCATTGGTGCGCTTCTGTGAGTTCCATTCTGAATGCTCTCCTTTTTATGTAATTAAAATGCTGAGAGATATATTTTGCCTACATAATGTATTACATACAGGATATTCCTATGCACATAATGCATTTATTTATACATATACAAGGTAGTGTAGGCAAACCACCAATATTGTACTTTCTGGGAGATTTAAATGATTGATAATGGCAATTTTCGCTCTGCTCTTTTCACTTCATATGCTGATTTTAGATCCTCACCCCTGGGTGACCTGGAGCTGTTAGTAAGGGCTGGGAGGGAGGAACACAAGGTGCTAAGAGACAAGATAACCGAAGAGAACTATTTAGATTGGGAAAGCGGCAGACACTCACTGCTTCCACAGACCCTGTTTGGGTAAATACTAAGATCAAAAACAATTAAAAAAAAAAAAAAAAGCTCCCAGGGAGCAGTTCAAATTTGCAGAAAAAGAAGGTAGGAATGGAAAATTGAGGGGCTATCTCAGGCAGTTGTTCTAGTTCAGAAATGTTCAACACCGTTATTCCTACAGAGCTGCTCTTTGTTTCATGTTTGATTTCTTCTACATGAATAATTCCCATTCTTGTGTTCAGATGCAACAATCCAGCATTCATTGTCATGATAAAAATAGAAAATGACAGGCATTGATTTTTCACAGCAATTAGTCCTACATCTGTTTTCTGATTTCTTGAGCATATACAGGCAAAACAGGCAGGACAGTAATGTGGAAGAGAGTGCCTCATGCATTTAATGGGAGACAGTTGTTTTGGCAAGTAAGGTGTGATGAAGGACGCTGTATTGGAGAGGGATTTTTTTAAATCCATTTCAGATTTAACCTTCTGTCGTGTGTAAGAAACACCTGCTAAGAAGATCAGATTTCATATAGCTAAAATAACAATGACTTTATCAGGTTTTCCTTAATCTCTTCTAATACTTGCCATTCGAGGGACTGTTTCTCAATCCCATCTGTTTTTTTTTTTGTTTTTATTTTATTTTATTTATTTATTTATTTATTTTGCTGTATGCGGGCCTCTCACTGTTGTGGCCTCTCCCGTTGCGGAGCACAGGCTCCGGACGCGCAGGCTCAGCGGCCATGGCTCACGGGCCCAGCCGCTCCGCGGCATGTGGGAACCCATGTCCCCTGCATCGGCAGGCGGACTCTCAACCACTGTGCCACCAGGGAAGCCCCAACCCCATCTGTTTTGATTGTACCAAAAGGACCTGGTAAGCTCAATTAGGATAATGTATACAGCAGCATTTTGTAAAAATGTTTCAGGACGATAAGGTATTGTTATTCTTCATTCATTTCACAAATATTTATTGAGGGACTATTCTGTGCCAGGTACTATGCTAGATACTGGGAAAGTATCAATAGTATGCACTAGATACAAGGCAGGCAAAAGTGCTAGTCCAGGCTCTCATGGAGCTTTCATTTACTTCAATAAGTGTTCCCTGGTTTCCTCTTCTACCCCTCCCGCTGTGATGGGTGCACATCTCGATCACAGCACTTATCTCACTATAGCATGATAGGTCCTGGTTTACCCATCTAGCTCTTCTGTTATCTTTTGAGCTCCTCAAAAACAGAGGGCGTGTCCCCTTAGCTCCTTGGTATCTATGATGCCTGCCTTGCACATAGTATGTATTTAATTCATGTTTATAGTAATGGATCAATTAATGCATGGTGGTTAATGTTGGCCCTGCAACCATAGACTCTCAGTCCAGACCATAAAATAGGCAGTGACATGTAAGACTGTATAGTCTAGCCTCTTTTTACACATGGGGAACTTGAGCCCCACTGATATGCTATATGACTTCAGGCAAAGCAAATTATCATTCTGTCTCAGTATTCCCAACTGTAAAGTGGAGATAAAAGAATTTTAGAGCTGAAAGAAATTTCACAAAGGTCTCCTTGTCCAAATACTTCATTTGAGACGTGAATAAAGTGACACCCAGAAACGTTCAGCAGCTCTTCTAAAAGGAAATTAGTAGAGGATCTTCCGGCACCCATAATAATTCTCTTTTCACAATTCCTTGCTGCTTCTCTCTGTAAGCCTTAGTAGTATCACAAGATTGCTATAAAGTTACAGAGGAAGAATAGATATGGATGCTGTGATTGGAATATAATTAAGTGCTACCACTTTGGAAAAAAACATTGGCATTATGGACTAAAGATGCACATCCCCTGGGAATTCCCTGGCGGTCCAGTGGTGGTTAGGACTCCACGCTTCCACTGAGGGGGGCCCGGGTTCGATCCCTGGTCAGGGATCCTGCAAGCTGCATGGTGCAGCCAAAAAAAAAAGATGCATATCCCCTATGACCCAGAGGTTCAACTCCTAGTAATACACTCTAGAACTCTTGCACATGTACATAAAGAGGCATGCACAGGAATATTCAGAGAAGCTTTGCCAATAATAGTAAAGAAACAAAATGAGACACAACCTCAATATCCATTGACAGGATGGATCAATAAATTCAGGCATTCACACAGATTGGAGTATGATATAGCAAAGAAAACAAATCTCATAAAGATAATGTTGAGTGAAAAAAGCAAGAGGACTAGTTAATATCATCCATGGAAAGTTCGTTTATAAGCAAGGCTGAGTAATATGTGGTAAAGCAATAAATAGCAATGAGATTGACAAATACAAAATACTGAAAAGCCTAGTGTAACATCAATATTCAGCCCAAACCAAATATCACCATTTTAGAATGAACTTGTGAGATATAAGAACAAACCTGAAACTTTATTTTTAAAGTCAGTGCTTGCTACACTTCCATTAGTTAACATTTTAGAATTAAATTTTTTTTTACATTCAGAACAGGAACAAGTTATTTTTAAAACCCTGTCAACTGCTAGATTGCTTCTGTGGACACTGAACTGCACATTTGTGAAACTAAATAGGTATTCACTGCCCACTGAGGTCTGTGCAAAGACAAGGTATTTTTAGGGTGCCTCAATTATATTTAGTATTTTCTTCTTTACTCTTTATATTCTCTTTTACCTAGAGAATCGAAGATGCTTTGTCGTAGGTGATTTGGGAGTTTTTTCTTGTGAAATTTTCAGGTGATAAAGTTGATATTCCATTCTTTATTTTTTTTAAGCTTTTTATTTAAACTGTTTTTTTTCTTAATTTCTATTTATTTATTTATTTTTGTATTTTGGCCACATTGCATGGCATGCGGGATGGTTCCCCAACCAGGGATCAAACCCGGGCCTCCGCACTGAAAGCATGGAGTCCTAACCACTAGGCCACCAGGGAACTCCCTGATATTCCATTCTTAATTAAAACTCACAAAATGTAAAAGATTCTCAAAAAGAACTTTTTCTTGAAAGGCTTATGGTCTAAATCTGCAGTCCCCAACATTTTTGGCACCAGGTGATGGTTTCATTGAAGACAATTTTTCCACGGGGCAGGAGGGGCAGGGCGGGGGTGCCGGGGAATGGTTCCGGTGGTAATGAGAGCGATGGGGAGTGGCAGATGAAGCTTCACTTGCTCACCTGCTGTTCACCTCCTGCTGTGCAGCCTGGCTCCTAACAGGCTGCGGACCAGTACCAGTATGCAGCCTGAGGGTTGGGGACCCCTGGTCTAAATGGAATTAGATACCTGAAAATTACATTCAGTCCTTGAAGATTATTTTGTTTCATGTTAGAAATACAAGTATACTAAATAGTTCAAAAATATCAGAGGGGCTTCCCTGGTGGCGCAGTGGTTGAGAGTCCGCCTGCCGATGCAGGGGACACGGGTTCGTGCCCTGGTCCGGGAAGATCCCACATGCCGCGGAGCGGCAGGGCCCGTGAGCCATGGCCGCTGAGCCTGCGCGTCCGGAGCCTGTGCTCCGCAACGGGAGAGGCCACAACAGTGAGAGGCTCGCATACCGAAAAAAAAAAAAAAAAATTAGAATTATATAATCTAATCTATCCTACTTGACCTTGAATTATTTAATTTTTATAACATTCATTAGCTCAAAAAGTATATAATTTTCTTCATAGACTTATTTAGTGAATATACTCTTCTTTAATATTCATATTCTTAATCTATTTCCCTGCTTAACTATTTGATTGTCATAATCATTGTACTTGTATATAAACTTAACAGCTCATTTATATAACTCTTATTTATAGTGCAGCATTTTATTCTTGCCATAATAAGGGAATTCTTAGTTCATGTATCATCTAGAATGCCTACCTATATTTGAAACAATATTTTGACACTCATAATAGTTCCAAATGCTGTGCCTTGGTCATGCACAAGTACAGAAAAACCGAAATGATGTTGTGGGCATTGTCTATTCAGCCTTCCAAGGATGTAAGTCAAAACCAAAACCAAATAACAGATTTGCCCCAAATGCGGAGTCCAAAACCAGACTTCCAGCATCTCTTTGCTTGACAGTGGGTTCACAGGTGTTGTGAGTATGCTTTCTAATTTGCATGTAATTAAAGATTTATTTAAAGGTATCTGATATTTAATAATTAAAAATTACAGTGATCTGGAGGCATTTTGAAAAAAAGAGTATCATATAAGGATAATTCAAGTGCTAGTCCATGCCTCCTTTTCCCTTTTCTTCTTTGCAGTTTTCTCAGCCAGTTTTTTTCAAGAGGCCTCATCCACTATGACCTCTCAAATTCAGCACTCAAGTGCTCTTATGACTGGCTGTCCAGACCTGGCAGCAGGTGCCCCACGTAGTAGCATTCACACTCAGGCTGTGCCATGGCAAAGGCTTGACCAGTGTTTCTTTGGGTACCATATACACCCCTGGCAGACATTGAGGTAGGCATATGGATGTTAACAGACCCTCCCTTGGTACAGATTATTCCTAAGAAGATTTAATGAACTAAGCATGTTAACATTTAGTAGCTTAAACACCATTTACATTTACAGTGAACTCCCTGGAGGTAAAAGAATACTTATGCAGGAATTAGTTGATTGCCTTAAGGAAAAGTATTAATGTCCACCTACTCATGCTTATGGACCCAAAGACCTAAAGAGTCAACTCTGTTAGGTAACCAAGGACATACCACATAATGATCCCCTCCCTCCTTCTTTGTTTTTGTTTTGGAATTGGGGACTTATGATAAGAGAAGTTCTCTTTTAGTGAGAGATCAATGATTCTGCAACTAATGAGTAGCGAGGGGACTTTGTTTTGAGAATTTGCTATGGCCTGAAAACTTAGATGTAACCATCTGATAATAGGAAGGGTCTACCGTGAATATTTTGTTGGTACTATTAGAGGTAGTACAAGTAGAAATATTTTTAATAGGTATTATTAGAACAATGGGGGAAGGGCAATTGTCAGATTACCAAGATGGTTGCATGCAGTGGCATAAGAACATGGGTGTTGAACTCAAATGACACTGCTGTTCAGTCCTGGTTCTGCCATGTAACCAACTGTGGGAACCAGGACAAGTTGCTTATGTCTCTGAGGCTCCATTTTTTACTTCTATAACATGAGGATGAGAATGGGGCCTATTTCATAGTGTTGTTAAGAGGACTGAATGAGCTAATGCCTGTAAAGTACTTAGCACATTGCCTGGCACAAATGTGCTCAATAAACATTATAAATAGCATTTTATTATTATAGAGATTAAGTTATTATCATCTGTAAACTTTATTTATGGCTGTCTTATGATACTTATTACTGTCTATCTTATATCAGTGTTATTTACACAAAGGCTAAACTACTGAACTAAACTCCTTGGGGGAAAATTGCTTGTCTGATTCATACACTGAACACTATACGGCCTAGCACACTGAGGCAGCACTAAATCACAGTAGCTGTCAAACAGTTTTAACCATGACCCAAGGCAAGATATATATTTTACATCATAACCAAATACATACAGACGTGATTGAATTTAGAAAGTTTTACAAGACACACCTTACTATGTGCAATGCACTCTGATATTTATTTTTCCATTCTGTTTCATTCCATGAAAAAATAGTCTCATCTTGACCCACTAAATTCACTACTGGGTCTCATCCTATGGTTTGAAGATCCCTGGGCTGGACCATGAAGCAGCCCTGGACCTTCCCACCAAAGGTGGTGATGTGGTTAGTGAGAAGCTAACAGAATTGCTGGGCAAGGGCCAAATGGCAGCTGCTTTCAGGACACTTAGGGACCAAATCTAAATAGCATAGATGAGGCAGATCAAGAACACTGGGGATGGGGAGGAGAGTGCTTTGACTTGGATCTGCAGAATTTTGAAGGTAAATCTTCCAGTACAGAGCTGCGTCATTCTAGCAGTTTTATTGAAAAACAAAGAAAGGTTTTAAATTTATTTACTTATTTATGGCTGTGTTGGGTCTTCGTTTCTGTGCGAGGGCTTTCTCCCGTTGCGGAGACCGGGGGCCACTCTTCATCGCGGTGCGCGGGCCTCTCACTGTCGCGGCCTTTCCCGTCGCGGAGCACGGGCTCCAGACGCGCAGGCTCAGTAGCTGTGGCTCACGGGCCTAGTTGCTCCGAGGCATGTAGGATCTCCCCAGACCAGGGCTCGAACCGGTGTCCCCTGCATTGGCAGGCAGATTCCCAACCACTGCGCCACCAGGGAAGCCCCAAAGGGAGGTTTTAAAAACAAAACAAAACAAAACAACAAAGAAAGGGGGGCTTCCCTGGTGGCGCAGTGGTTGAGAGTCCGCCTGCCGATTCAGGGGACACGGGTTCGTGCCCCGGTCCGGAAAAATCCCACGTGCCGCGGAGCGGCTGGGCCCGTGAGCCATGGCCGCTGAGCCTGCACGTCCGGAGCCCGTGCTCTGCAACGGGAGAGGCCACAACAGTGAGAGGCTCGCGTACCGCAAAAAAAAAAAAAAAAAAAAATAAGAAAGGGAAAAAGTAGGAAGAAGCATCGAGTCCCTGGAAATGAGGCTGGCAGTACAGAAAGCCAGGTGGGTATTGCTACCTCTCCTGCTCCAGGAACTCTCCTTTTTTTTAAAACTTTTTATTTTATTTTGGAGCATAGTTGATTAACAATGTTGTGGTAGTTTCAGGTGTACAGCAAAGTGATTCAGTTTATATATATATATATATATATATATATTCTTTTTCAGGTTCTTTTCATTATAGGTTATTACAAGATACTGGATATAGTTCCCTATGCTGTACAGTAGGTCCTTGTTGCTTATCCATTTTAAATGTAGCAGTGTGTACATGTCAATCCCAAACTCAGGAACTCTCCATTTTCTTCCAGATTTTTCTTTTCCTATCAAAAATAGCTTGGGAGTGGTTTTTTTCTTTTTTTTTTTTTTTGCAGTACGCGGGCCTCTCACTGTTGTGGCCTCTCCCATTGCGGAGCGCAGGCTCCGGACGCGCAGGCTCAGCGGCCACGGCTCACGGGCCCAGCCGCTCCGCGGCATGCGGGATCTTCCCGGACCGGGGCACGAACCCGCGTCCCCTGCATCGGCAGGCGGACTCTCAACCACCGCGCCACCAGGGAAGCCCGGGAGTGTTTTTTTTAAAACCTGGAAAGTGAGAAGACTATAAAGTGTGCATGTGTACACACATAGCCCCCCAACTTTAAAAAATCCTGTTTAATTGTCTTGTCTTGATTCAGTGGATCCAACATCCTCCCCCTTCCTTCCTGCTTTTTCCGTTAGCCTAAACTCCATCTTTTTCTGTCTTATTTTCCTTTAAACATGATTTTGGTCTAAGAGCTTTTGCTTCCACAGCCTCATAACTGTTTCAAGGCCCAGACCATTTTACAATGTGATCTTCAATCTTATGGTTTCAACTTTCAATTTCTTTTTCCTTACATTTGATCCTTCTACACAGCAAGTTAGGTTTAGTCATTCTTTCATTCACTGAGTCTAGCAATTTGTTGAGTACTTATTATGTGCCAGATACATACTACCTGCTGCTCAGGTAGCAGTGATCAAAAACAAGTTCCTTAATGTTACAGAGCTCATCGTCAGGTAGGGGACGCAGACACTAAGCCTATCATCACATAAAGAAATAAAAACAGCCACTGTGATATATGCAATACAGGAGAGGTATGTGACAATTTGAGAGCCTTCATAAATCTTTGACCAGTCAGGAAAATGTTCTTTGGGGAAGTAAGGTTTGAGCTGAGAACTGAAGGATGGGGAGCAGTTAGGAAAAAGGATTGGGGGGCTTCCCTGGTGGCACAGTGGTAGAGAATCCGCCTGCCAATGCAGGGGACACGGGTTCGAGCCCTGGTCCAGGAAGATCCCACATGCCGCGGAGCAACTAGACCCGTGAGCCATGGCCGCTGAGCCTGCGTGTCCGGAGCCTGTGCTCCGCAACGGGAGAGGCCACAACAGTGAGAGGCCCGCGTACTGCGATGAAGAGCAGCCCCCGCTTGCCACAGCTAGAGAAAGCCCTCGCACAGAAACGAAGACCCAACACAGCCAAAAATAAATTAATTAATTAATAAACTCCTACCCCCAACATCTTAAAAAAAAAAAAAGGATTGGGAGCATCCAGGCAGGTAGAACATGGCCCTGGGGTGGGAGGGAGCAGGTTGAGTGAAAGGGACTAAGAGAAGGCCAGTGAGGTAGCAGGAAGTTTCTAGAGAGTATAGTGGGAAACAGTTCTGGCTTCATGCTGCAGAAATTTCATGCACTACTTTTTCTAGTCTATGTTAGGGAGTTTTGACGTTATCCTAAGGGCAATGGCAATCCATTAGAAAGTTCTGTGGGTCCTTGTGTATGGTGGTGGTAGGGAGGATGTGCCCATATTTATTTCGGAAAATGCCACTTTGGCTACAGTGCAGAGAATGAATCGGTAGCTGGGTGAATGTGAATACAGATAAAAATTTAAAAGCTGTCATTTACGTTGCGCTTATTGTATGTTAAGCACTTGTTGTAAAGGGTTTTTCTACATGCTGTCATTGAATCTTCACAACAACCCCATGTGAATGTGGTAGCTACTGTTATTATCCCCACTTAACCTGTGAAAAAAACTGAAGCTCAGAGAAGTGAAGATACTTGCCCAAGATGGCACAGCTGGAATGTGGCAGAGCTGAGATTCGATACCTTGAGGCTGTTCAACAGTACCTCTTAATCTCGCTCACCTATTTCTTTCCTCCTCCCGCACCCTCCCCTCTGGCAGTCACCTGTTTGTTCTCTGTAGCTATAATTGTTTCTGTCTTGTTATATTTGTTCACTTGTTTTGCTTTTTGGATTCCACATATAAGCAAAATCATATGGTATTTGTCTGTCTCTGCCTGACTTATTTCACTTAGCATATTACCCGCTAGGTCCATCCATGTTGTCGCAAATGGTAAGATTTCATTGTTTCATATGACTGAGTAATATTCCATTGCATATATACCACATATTCTTTATCCATCCATCTATTGATGGGCACTTAGTTGCTTCCATATCTTGGCAATTGTAAATAATGCTGCTATGAACATAGGGGTGCATGCATCTTTTCTAATTAGTGTTTTAGTTTTCTTCGGATAGAGCTGCCTGATAGTTTTGAATGAAATCGCCATCAGGTGCTGTGTATTTCATAGCCTTGTTGCTTTTCTTCCTCCAAGTCAGGGGTTACTTGGCCTCCCACCTGCAGATTCAATCCCGCCTGAGTCCCTGGACCAATTCTGATTTTAGACAGGAGGAAGCCAGGCAGTTCCAGCCTAGCCATCTAATTTTCAGTATGAGGTTATCATTGTTGCCCTAACTTGTTTCCCATTTCTGAAATCTGGCTTTCTTCCATGTATCTGAGTCCTTGTCTTGGCCAGATGAAACAAGGACTATGAAAATGCTTTGGAAATGGTAATGCTTAATATATGTATCTAGCATAGGGTGTGAGTACAGAGTAAATTTTCAGTGAATAGTAGTGATTGCTACGTGGATCATGGCTTGGTTATTGCAAGTCACAAAGTCACAAGGAGTAGAGTTAAATTGCAGTATCTTTTCAAGAAGTGACAATCCCTCTCCTCCAGAGATCCTTCTTGTTCTTCTCTTGACAGGGCGCTGCTCTCTCAGATTCTCCATTGACTAGTCTGTGCTCCTTCCCAACCTGGTTCATAAGGTGGAGGGTGGAATATTCAAAACGAGCATGGATACTGGAATCAGATCTGCATTTGAATTCTGACTGCATGACCTTAGGGAAGGTACTTAACCTTCCTCCAGATTCCTCATCTGTAAAATCGTGAATACCTCATAGCCCTTGGACAATTGAAGTAAGCAAAGTACGCAAGGGCATCGGTATTCAATAAGTACGAGCTTCTCTTTCCTTCCTTCTTCCATATACCTCTTCAAATCTGGTCTTAGCCTGTCAGACTCTGAAGCAGTTCTTGTTTTACTGTCGTAAAACAAAGTCCCATGGCTTACCAATGGTGCGCTTTAAACTTTGGTCTATTTTATTCCTGTGCATGCTAATATGCCACATTAACTTTCTGACCACCAGGATTGTGTGTACCTAATTATTGCTTAACTAGCTCAGTTAATATTAACTGAGAATTTGCTTTGTGAAAGGTACCATAGGAAATATTAATCCACCTCATTCCTGACTCTTTACATTGGGCTGACTTACCTGCCCTTCTTTTCAGCACATCTTTGTGGGCCTCTCTGAAGCCGGCCCCGATAGCTAGAGGGCAATTCTAGTCAACGGATGTGGCTTCTCTTGCCCCTAATTATTCCTGATTTGATCTTGTCTCCCTGTTTCTCTCCTTTGGCTCTGTACTCTGATTTTGATCATTCCCATCTCTGACCCCTTCAGGGTTTGATCTTTTCCCTAAGTTTTCCTTTGGCATTTGGTCTATGGCTGACTGACATCCTTTCTGGCTCAGCTCACCATTTTAGGCCTGGAGTTTCCTATTGCCTCTGGTGAGAGTATGTCCTTCTTGATCCCATTTTCCTGCCCAGTGGGTTCCTAATGCCTGCTCAAATCTGAATTCTGTCTAGATAAGTCAATCATGGTAGCCCAGGGTAGGGGAGTGCTAACTAATAAAAATTATGTGACATGTCTTGCTGCCCTGAGGGAACACACACACACACACACACACACACATACACACTGACACACAAAGCAAGGAATGACTGGTAGGTATCTAGTAACATAAATACAAGTTAATGTTAAAACTGTCTTCTAGTATTTTTAAAAATATACATCAGTGGGGAAAAGAAGGTATCTTTCAGAGGTGTTTGATTTACAGGCGAGGCGCGCTTAGACAACCTGGTTTAATATGCTTTACAGATACAGATATTTAAAAAATAATTTCGTGATCAATTTTTCTTAAAACTTAAAAATATTTTTTAGCTCATTTTGCTATTAAGATCATAATTTAGAATATGTGATTCTCATGCAAATAAAGTCCCTTTGCAGTAGGGTCAAAATAACTGAGACTTAGCAGAAATATTATGATTGTATTCTTTTTTTTTTTTTTAGAAGATGTTGGGGGTAGGAGTTTATTAATTAATTAATTAATTAATTTTGCTGTGTTGGGTCTTCGTTTCTGTGCGAGGGCTTTCTCTAGTTATGGCAAGCGGGGGCCACTCTTCATCGCGGTGCGCAGGCCTCTCACTATCGCGGCCTCTCTTGTTGCGGGGCACAGGCTCCAGACACGCAGGCTCAGTAGTTGTGGCTCACGGGCCTAGTTGCTCCGCGGCATGTGGGATCTTCCCAGACCAGGGCTCGAACCCGTGTCCCCTGCATTAGCAGGCAGACTCTCAACCACTGCGCCACCAGGGAAGCCCTATGATTGTATTCTTGTTTATAGTGCACACTTTTCATACTTATGTTCTACAAGATGTAGCTGAATCCACACTCAAATCTGATACACTCAGTTCTATGAAAATATGATATTCAGGAATTTGATCTTGCAGAATGGATAGGATTCACTTTTACTTTTTTTCCTTTTCTTCTACTGCCATAAACTGTGCACGCAGGCACAGGCTAGTGGGGAAGCGGTGGAACCTGAGGAAGGACAGGAGAATTTAACAGTCTGTATAATGGCTCCCAAGGATATGGAAATTGAAACGGAATGAGTTCTGGGGGAGAAAGCATTCCAAATAGTGTTGTGATATTGTGATTTCTAACAAGAAATATATATTTGGTCTTCATTCCAATTTCTGGAACAGAGCTGCTAAAGCCCTTGGAATTTTCTGGGAGGAGAGCAATAAAGGTGTCTTTTGTTATGTCAATGAAGTGACTTTTGGACTGTGTCTGAGGATGGGAGTAGGTTGCCAGGAGAGCCAACCATGTGATTAAAGGGTTGGAACTTTCAGCCCCACCCCTTGATGTCCAGCTGTGGGGAGAGGGCCTGGAGGTTGAATCAGTGGTCATTGGCCAATGATTTAATCATTCATGCACGTGTAATGAAGCATCCAGAAAAACTTAGAAGGCCAGAGTTCAGAAAGCTTCTGGGTTGGTAAACATGGGAGATTTGGGGAGAGTGGCAGCCTGGAGAGGGCATGGAAGCTCCTTGCCCTTTCCCCATACCTTTCCCTGTGCATCTCTTCCATCTGGCTGTTCCTGAGTTATATTCTTTTATCATAAACTGGTAATCTAGTAAAATCTAGTAACGTGTTTCTCCCAAGTTCTGTGAGCCGCTCTATTAAATTAACTGATCCCAAGGAGAAGGTTGTTGGAACCTACACTCTACAGCTGGTTAGTCAGAAGCACAGGTGATAACCTGAAGTTGGGGGAGGGGGCAGTTTTGTGGGACTGAGCCCTTAACTTACAGAATCCGATGCTATCTCTGGGTGGATAGTGTCAGAATTGAGTTGAATTGTAGGACAGCCAGCTGGTGTCTGGAGAATTGCTTGCTGCTTTGAGGGATAACCCCCCGCCCCCCCGCACCACCACTGCCACACAAACACAGAAACACACATTGGAATTGGGTTCAGAACCTGAATTAAGTGTTCAAAGGGACACAGCAAACCCGAGCGCTGAAGAACATCCATGTGCTGCCGTTTGGAATCAGTTGCTCTTGGTTTGTTGAAGCAGCCCCAGTTCATGGGGTACTGAGAACATTTGGTCTCTGGTCAAGTAAGCTGAGGTCAGGGCGGGCATTGAGCCTCAAATTGAGGAACTGGAGTGCAAAGCAAGAATCCAAGGCAGGGGACTTCCCTGGTGGTCCAGTGGCTAAGATTCTGCACTCCCATTGCAGGGGGCCCGGGTTCCATCCCTGGCCAGGGAATAAGATCCCACATGCCACAACTAGGAGTTCACAAGACACAACTAAAGATCCTGCATGCCGCAATGAAAGATCCCGCATGCCGCAGCTAAGACCCGGTGCAGCCAAATAAATAAATAAAAATAAAAACCAGAAACCTTGACTTAACATTAAAAAAAAAAAGAATCCAAGGCAGGAGGCCACTTTTCTCGACTGAGCAAAGCCACTGGGGATTAGAAGGAGAACTAATGTGAGCATGTGCAGGCTTCACTTCTGGTCTGCCAGTTTAAGAAGAGCAAGACTTCTCTCAACTACCAGTCCTCTAGGTCTCGAGCATTTGCTGGCTGAGTGTGACTGTTTATTGGGTTATTGCCCTTTTGGAATGCCTCAGGGACTAGCAGGGCTGAGCTGCAGATTAAAACTAGTGTTAGTTTGAGAAGTCTCACGGGGCTTCTATCTATAAAAATTCATTTTATGTACTGTTTTCCAGGAACATCTGTACTGCTTAAGAAATATTTGTTGAAGATTCATTGTTGTGATAGTCAATCTTATGTATCGTCTTGGCTAGGCCTAGATACCCAGATATTTGGTCAAGTATTATTCTAGATATTGCTCACGAGACATTTTGGAGATGAGATTAATATTTAAATGAGTAGACTTTGAGTAAAGCATGTTACTCTCAGTAATGTGGGTGGGCCTCATCCAGTCATTTGAAGGCCTTAATAGGACAAATTTTGACCTCCTTCCAGGAAGGAGGAATCCTGCCAGGAGATGGACTTGAACTTCAATATCAACTCTTCCTTGGGTCTCTAGCCTGTGCGCCTCCACAACTGTGTGAATCAATTCCTTAAATCAATCAATCAACCTCTCTCTCTCTCTCTCTCTCTTACATATATAATATATCTAATTTATATATATAATATGTAATCTTGTATATAATATGTATATATAAACTTATATGTTGTGTGTGTGTGTGTATATATATATATATATATATATGTATATTTATATCTTATTGGTTCTGTCTCTCTGGAGAACCCTAGCACAGTTCTCCAATACGAAGTTGCATGAATTTCACTCCATTGAAGGGCATCATTTGCTTATGTCATGTTTTCTTTCAAACTAATCCATTAATAGCATCTCTACCCTTTCCTCCCACCTAGTTCTTTTTTTAAAATTTATTTATTTATTTTTGGCTGCATTGGGTCTTTGTTGCTGCGCGCGGGCTTTCTCTAGTTGCGGCGAGCAGGGGCTACTCTTGATTGCGGTGCGTGGGCTTCTCATTGCGAGGGCTTCTCTTGTTGCGGAGCACGGGCCCTAGGCGCCTGGGCTTCAGTAGTTGTGGCATGCGGGGTCAGTAGTTGTGGCTCACGGGCTCTAGAGCGCAGACTCAGTAGTTGTGGCACATGGGCTTAGTTGCTCCGCGGCATGTGGGATCTTCCCGGACCAGGGCTTGAACCTGTGTCCCCTGCATTGGCAGGCGGATTCTTAACCACTGCGCCACCAGGGAAGTCCCCCACCTAGTTCTATTTTAAGGATAATAGAAAAAAAGTTGCAGAGCTGAGAAACTTTATATATTAACTACATTTTGAAAACATCTGCTTTCAAGACCTGTTTGCTTTCAACATCAAAACTGACAGTAATCATAATGATGTGTGGAAAAGTATTCACTTGAGAATAAAATGTTAAACCCTGAAGGCTATTAAAGGACGTTGTGGACATATTTGTTTGAACTGATTTCAGTTGTGAAAGTTCTTTCAGATACTGGGAGGGGGATACATAAAAATGCAAGTGGTGATCTCATGGTTGACCAAGCCTGCCTTCTGACTTTTTATGCAGCATAATGCTGTGTTGTAGCTTTGGGTTGTGACTTCTCATGGGACATACATTATTTAGTTTTTAGTTAGTTAGTTTGTTATCTCAGTACAAGTTAATATTAAAGTTCCGTGTGTGGTCTTTGTTCTAAAATGCTTTCGAGTCCATCACATCACCAATATATTTATAAGCTTGAGAAATAGATTACTATGAGGTAACTTAAAATATGAGTGGTCCTCCTGTGAATTTAGGTCAGATACTTTCTTAGTAATGAAGCTGCTAAGTGTTGAAACTCCTTTTTCCCTGAAGGCATTTAAATCTTAGTTTTGGTTGGACATGTTCCTGGTGGTTGAAAACTAGTAACTATGGACATTCCTAAAGCTGTTTTCTCAAGTTTCTTGTATTTTTCTTTTCTTTGACTTCATGTTTGCTCTTTCCAGCTGTTTATGTTTTGATCTGTTGCTTTCTAAATATTCGATTTCCTTTAACATGTTCAGTAGAAAAATTTCGATTTCTTGGTTAGAGACTACTACATTTATAAAAATTATTGTTTCATTGAGAAATTAGAGTCATCCATTAAAACCTACTTTTGGTTTCACCATAGTATATTGATGATGTTCTTACCTGGGCTACATATAGAGCCAGCACCTAGAATTGTGCTTGAGAGGAGACTCAACAAATACTTCCTCAATTAACTTAGTTGATAAAACCCAAGCAAAAATTGATGGCAAACAGAATGGCAACCATCCTGTGCAGAAGGACTTCTCTTTTAACAAATACCATTATATCCTCCCCTTTTTTTGGCCATTTATTACTTTAAAACACATACAAGTATGGTTTTGCTGTTTTAGTTCTTGAATAAAAAAATCACGAACTATGGAAGGATATATAAGAAATGAATAATAATGGTTATGTGGGAAGGGGGTACTAGGTGGATAGGACAGAAATGGGAAGAAGTTTTAACTGGATATCATTTTACGATTCTTTTGGTTTTGAACCAAATAAAAATTATTTGTTATTCAAAAATTAAATTAAAGAAAAAAGCTAATTGCATGAATGAGGTGGATTTACAAGTCCCTTCCCTAGAAATAGCCACTAAACTAATAAAGATGTATCCCTTTGCAATGATGTTCATGTATAGTAACTGTATTTGAATATCTGCACAGGAGTAACTATAATATTAATAAATCTGGAATGGTTTTTTAAATATTGTATCATTGATATTTTGTGAATTTATCATTTTAAACTGCCTTAAGCACCTTGAAACTGATTGAATCATTTTACAAAGTGTAACTTAAAAGTAGTTTGGATATGGTAATGCACAAATTTTGGTTGCCTTTAAGCGTATTAAAATAGATTCTATTTATATAGCTGCCTCAGTTACTCATTTCTGCACAATAAATTACCCCAAAATTTAGTGGCTTAAAATGTTTGACTTGCTCACTAGCCTGTCATGTGACAGTTTGGGCTGGCTGTAGCTGGGCTGGGTGCCAGCAGGGTCTGTGTTTGTGGTTTGGTTCATTCATTCGTCTGGTGGCAGTTGGCTGGCTGTCAGCAGGGGTGATGGAAGAATCTGGGCCAAGTGTCACGCACATTCCAGCAGGCTACCCTGAACTTCTTCACATGGTTGCTGGGTTCCACCAGCAACAAGGGAGAGCAAGTTCCAATGCCTAAGTGCTTTTCAAGCCTCTGCTTGTGACGTCTTGCTTATGTCCCATCGGTCAAAGCAAGTCACAGAGTCAATGTGGGAGGCCAAGCTCAGAGTCAATGTGTTAAAGAAGTATAGGAAGCCAATGGGTCCAGGGGGGTGTAATTCAATGGGGGCCATTACTATAACTGTAGTTGCTATCATTTCTAAAAATTTCCATTATTTTCTCAAAGCATTGATATTAAACTCAACTCATGCTCAGGCAATTCTGTATACAACTGAGAGCTAATGATGAGTTATAGCTATTGGACTCTGATTTAAGGCTTTAGCACCACTTAATATTATAACGTAAAAAACTAAGTCGTCATATCACTGCCTTGTTCCAACATTTCCCATGGCTTCTTATTACATTTAGAATAATATTAAAATTCCTTGACACAGACCACAGGCCCTCAGCGATTTTGTTTTTACCCACGTTTTCATGATATCATACTTTACCACTCAGCCCCTAGTTTACAGTCTTTCAGCCATAATGGCTATTTTTCTATTCCTTTAATCCATCAAATTCATCCCCACCTCAGGGCTTTTCACCTGCCATTTCCTCTTTGGAATGACTTTCCTTCAGATCTTTGCTTGGGTGGCTTCTTCTCTTCATTCAAGGCTCAGTGCAAATTTTACTTCTTAAGAGCGGTATTTCCTGACCATCCCTCAGAAATAGCTCCTCCCATCTCAGATCACTCACTACCCCATTTCTTCATTTTACTTTCTTCAAAATACTTCTTATTACCTGGAATTATCTTACTTATTCAATTGTTCGCTTGCTTATTATCTTATTCCCCCTACTAGCATATAAGCTCTTAAAGGGATAATTGTCTCTTCTGTACCATGTAGAACACATAGTAGGTACTCAATAAATATTTGCAGAATTAATGAATTAATGAACTAAAGGCCTGGCATATTCAGTCTTGACCGAGGGATCTTTGCCTTTAAGACGAGGAGGTTGGATCCTTTCTAAGATCTTTTCCAACTCAAAAATTGTATACCTCCCATTCACATAGCTCAATTTTTAGATGAAGTTTGAGCAGAGGAAAAAAAGCTGTCTGTAACAAGGATTGCGGTAATAAATATTCTATAAACTGTTTCATGTTGGAAAAAAGTCTGTTGTAGTGATTTTCAAATACATAAAAAAGGTAGGTAGAATTTAGGAAGAGGAATGAAAGTACAACTTAAATTGAAGAAAAACCTAATAGACATTCTTTTCACTATATCTATACCCAAAGTATCTTTAAAAACAGTTTTTTAGCTTTATTGATATCTAATTGACATATAACATTATGTAAGTTTAAGGTGTATAACATGATGATTTGATATATACTCAAGTATCTTGAGTAGAAGTAATATAGTTTTTATTATTTTCCAATGAGAAGGCCAGAGCAAGGAAGAGGGGAGCTCTTCCTTGGGTGGCACCAGAATACCAACATTTTCATCAAAATAATGTAGCCTAGATTCTGGAGCCAGCCTGCTCAGGATCAAAGTCCAGCTCTGCCTCTTAATACCTGTGAATCCTTATGGAAGTTATTTAACCTTGTGTGCTTCAGATAGCACTTCTGTGAAATGAGAACACTGATGGCACTTACCTCATAGGATTGCTGTGAGGATTAAATGAGATAATGTTTCTAAAGGGCTTACCACAGTACCTGGTCCACCATAGCACTCAACAAATATTAACTCTAGTCTTTAAGAGTAATAAGCAAAACAGTAGTGTATGTCAAACCAAAGAATGGCAAGCAAAAGTGTCCTTGGGTAGGTTGGGGTGAGGAGTGAGATGGGAGACTTGGAAGAGTTCAGAACCTTTGTAACATTCCTGAGGCTGCTAATCGTTAGCATCGTGTTAGAGTTGGGCAAGACGGGTGTGGCTGCTTAATGGAGTAGCTCCTGGCTGTACATATTTCATGCTGTAGGGAAATAGATGTTAAAAAAACTATTTTTTCCAAGAATGCCAGGAAAATTAAAATTCAGTTGAAATGCAATTTCCTATATTGTGAATGTATTAAACAATTTGGGGTTTATATCCAAACTCTGTGTTTCGGTAAAGTACTTAGGGCCTGAATTAAAAAGAGACACCTCCTTAAAATCAGTTATGTCACGTAGATAAATCACATTCTGAAACTTTAATCCCCGAGATGAAGTGGCTGGTATGAAGTTCCAAGGATAATCTAATCATATACAGGATAGCCTCATTAATGTGCACTCCACTGATTGAGAATCTTTAGACCAAAACTGAGATTTTGCCCTTTCTATGGAAAAATAAGAACATTGCCAAGAACATTAGTATTATAAGTAAGATTGTATTAGAAGAGTGTAAAGTACTTTAAAGAATAAACACTGTTGATGCACTCTTTTAGGTACAATTCACATGCTAATATAGTTAGTCCATAACAAAACATAATTACTAGTGACTTGAGTTAATAACTTAAATCGATAATATTTGTGTGCTCCCAGTGTGCCAGGCTTCATTTGAGACGCTGGAGTTCACTAACAAGCAAGACACGCCTAGTTCATCCCTCCACGGGGCTTACATTCTAGCATGAAAAGCAAATAATGGTTTACATTAATGGGGTGATATTATTTGAGTACGGGATGCTTTGGGAATTTTACGGAAACACCCATTCTAGTCTAGGATATGGGAAAAGGTCTTCTGAAGAAAAACGTTAAACAGAGACCTGAAGAGTGGTAGAAGCTGTCTGGGAGAAAAGGAAATAGCATGTAGGAATTATTGGCCGACTGTTGGCTGACTGTCTTCCTGATCAATAGAGGGGGTCTATCAAGGATTTCTACCAACTCTTTGACAATCTAATTTGCATTTCTCTATATCCTTGAAAGTAATACCATTGTTCTTCTTAAAAATATTCATGTTAAAAAAAAATTCATGTGATTCCAAATCATCACAAGTTCAGACAAAGCATTGCTGTTATTTTTAAAATGTCTCCAGTTCTAAACTTGATACACTCAATGCAATGGGTAATTCCTGCTGCCTATTTCTCATCTGATTGGTCAGAAATGTAATAGCTGGTGTTTTGTTTTTGTTTTTGTTTTTGTTTTTTTTGCGGTACGCAGGCCTCTCACTGCTGTGGCCTCTCCCGTTGCAGAGCGCAGGCTCCGGACGCGCAGGCTCAGCGGCCATGGCTCACGGGCCCAGCCGCTCTGCGGCACGTGGGATCTTCCCGGACCGGGGCACGAACCCGTGTCCCCTGCGTGTCCCCTGCATCGGCAGGCTGACTCTCAACCACTGCGCCACCAGGGAAGCCCATAGCTGGTCTTTTATGTGCAGTTAAATCCTTTAGAATTTTCATATTTTTCTGTACTATCGTATTTGCTATTGTATCATATTACTATATGATGCCTTTGTAGTTTATTAGTGGTACTTAGCAAAACCTTTCATGTGTAGACAACAAAAAATTACACTTTCCATGTCATTTCTTGCACTCAGGGTATTGTGTGAGGGGAGTGCTGCTGGAGACCAATCTCTGGTATGTATAGGTCTATAATTTTAGGTTACTTCAGGTCAATAAACCAGATCTCTAGACCTACCATGTCCAGTACAGTAGCCACTAGCCACATGTGGCTACTGAGCAGTTGGAATGTGGCCAGTCCAAATTAAGATGTGTTGAAGTGTAAAGTACACACTGGATTTCAAAGACTTAGTACAAAAAAAGAGTAATATAAAATATCTCATTGATTCTTTTTTGTCATGATTACATGTTGAAAATATTTTGGCTTTATTGAATTAGATAAAATATATTATGAAATTAATTTCACTTTTTTTTTTACTTTTTAAAATGTGGCTATTTGATAATTTAAAACTGCATATGTGGGTAACGTTTGTGGCTCACATTATATTTCTGTTGGCGGGCGCTGCTCTAGAGTTCTGTGTTTTGTGGGTGTTAGCAGAGGCTGAGGCTAGCCTGAAGTCGTGCTGTGGCTGTTAGTGGGCACGAGAAGTCATCACTGCTGATTAGGGAAGGTTTGGCTTTTGGATAGAATCAGTTACTGAAACAGATCAAGAACTGCGGATGCGATGGAGACTTCGTTGGGATGAAGGATTGGAGAAAGAAACTTGATCAGATGTTGTTCAGGTCCTACCTAAGGATAAGAGGCAGAGACCCCTAACAATATCATGTTTACAAAACAGGGACCATTGTTCCCAAGGAGTTCCTGCTACTTACATTGCCGTTGAAATCTCTAGGCAAGCCCTCCAGAAGGACATATAATGTTACATCAGAAGAAAGTCAACCTGAAAAAACAGAAGCTGAGCCTCCCTGTAAACAAAGTTCCTATAGTCACATTTGCTGTCTCTAAGAATAAAGAAGGCAAACCCTGTTAAAAACACCGTGCAGTTCTGTAGTCCTTTTTATCTTGAAGTACCTTAGTAACATTAACTCACTATTCATCACAATTTGAGACATGGTGAATAGTGAGTGTTACTATCCCATTTATAGATTGGAGAAGAGTCAGTGAAGGTAAAAGACTTGCCCAAGTTACATAGTATTTAGGGGAGCTCACCTGCCAGCCTGGAGGAAGTGACATGGAAGTCCTTTCAAAAGTAGTTTTGACATCATATTTCACATCTAATTATGTTATGTGTCCCTTAACTGCTTATAGTCTAGTAGAGAGAGGCAGGCATGTACAAAATACCAGAGAGTATTTCAGGTGCTCTGGTGAGAGGAGTGGGTTCAAGATAATGATAGTACCTAAGAGTTATGTAGAGTTTCCTGTGTACCAAGCATGGTTCTAAGTGCTTTCATGTATAGTAACTTATTAAGCCTTCAGGAAAATCCAATAGATAAGGAATTATTAGGATCTTCACGTTACAAAATACTACAAGTGGGCAAAAAGAGATTCAGTAATTTACCCAAGGTCACAGTGAGTGGCAGAACTTGAATTCAAACCCAGACAAACTTTGCTCTTCACCACTGCACTGAGGTGTGTGCATTACCGCCTGGGTGGACAGAAAATGCTTCTTAGGGAAAGTGCCACTTGAGCTGAGTTTGGTAAAAGCAGAAGCTATTTGCTAGGATGGCAAGAAGGGGGCATTCTTATTATGATGATCATATGGGCAAAGTCCTGGCAAAATAAAGCAGTTAGTGCAAAAGAGACAGGTTTAGGAGAAAGGAAAGGGGAAGGTGGAAAGAAGGGGGATAGAGTAGGCCAGCCAGAGTTACAGGAAAGGAAAAGGTTGTGAAAGGAGGACCTTGAAACTGTTGACAAAGTGAGATTAGTGGAATATCTAAGGATTCATTTACCAAGCCTCCTGCATTCCCCTTTAGCACAAACAGCTGAAAAATTTTAACTATATTTAAGTCACTGGTTGTGTGACCCTGGGCAAATCAGTTTAATTCTCTGGGCCTCAATTTTCTCATCAGTGAAATCAAGGGCCAAGACAAAATGGTCTTTGCGTTCCTTTCCAGCCCCAGTCTCCTGATTTCTGTGAGTTCTAATGTGCAAAGAAGAAGCAGTTTGAAACTAAGTGACATATTTAGATTTGCATTTGAGAAAGATGACACTATTTTTATATGGTAATATTGCGGTAAATTTTTTAAAAGGCATCGTAAGTTTTAAAATTCTACACTTGCTCTGCAAACTTCTACTTGGAGAGTGTTACCATGCTCTCTGTGAGAGTAAGTGCCCCTCACTGTCTCACGTTTAGCACAGCTACCTCTCCATTGGTTCTGATGTTTTCTTGTTTCTCACTTGGAGGCGATCTCTTTTTCTCCCCATTCTTTTGGTGTCTCCTCTGGTAACTAAGTCTTCCGTGAGTCTAAGCTCCCCTGAGTTTTCTTAATTATTTCCATTGTTTTAACTACCATCTCTCTAGAAATGTATTCTAACTACCTGCTCTAGTTCTGTATCTCTAGTGGATATAGTCCCATCTAGAAATGACATGCCTGGAGGGGGTCGGGGGGGGGCAAAGTGGGTGAAGGGGGTCAATAGGTACAAACTTTGAGTTATAAACTAAATAAGTCATGGGGATGTAATGCACAGCATGGTGACTATAGTTAATAACATTGTACTGCATATTTGAAAATTGCTAAGAGAGTAGATCTTAAAAGTCCTCATCACAAGAAAAAAAAGAAAAATAATTTTTGTAACTATGTATGGTGACTGATGTTAACTAGACTTATTGTGGTGACCATTTCCCAATGTATGCAAATATCAACTCATTTTATGTTGTATACTTGAAACTAATATGTTATGTGTCAATTAAACCTCAATAAAAAATTTTGAAAATGACTTGGCTAAAACATGACTTTGCATCAGAATTTCTCTAAAGCCTTTCCTCTTTATTAGAAAAAATAACATTATTTTATTCTTCCAGTCTCAGTACAGAAAAATCAGAAAGTACATACAAGGAAAAGAATATAATAACCCCCATAATCTTATACATGAAAGGATAATCACTGTTACTATCTTATTGTATAGTTTCCTAATTATTTCTCTGTATGCATATATATGTGTTTATTGTGGGAGGAGAATCATAATACCGTTTTGTAGCCTATCATAAACATCTTTCCATTTCAACACATGAAATCATGTATTGTTTTTGAAAGAGTGTGGAGTATTCAATTATATACTCATATAATATATTTAACCAAATTTCTGATGTCGGGACTTTATTTCCAATTTACTGATATGACAAAGAGTGATTATATGAATTCCCATTGCTTGTATCACACATATGACACTTATCACACGTGCTTGGTATAGTGGTGACCTGAGCATTGACATATCTCCTCAAAATGATTTTATACATTTTGAGACCAGATCTTATATTTCTTTGTGTCTCTCATAGAGTGTAGCATGGCCTTGCATATGGGAAACATTCAATAAATACGATCTGCTTTCTATTGCTATAGATTCATTTTCATTTTCTAGAATTTTATATAAATTGAATCATAAGGTATGCACCCCTTTTTGTGTGGCATCTTTCACTTAGAATAATTATTTTGAGATATATCCAGGTTGTTATGTAAGTCATGTTTCAGCAAGTTGGTGGGGAGACAGACAACAGTTGTGTACCATTTCCTATAGAAGCCTGCCAATGAAGCCTCTCCATCACAGAGAATCTATTCTGAGACTTTGATGCATGCATTCCTGCCTGCTTGATCTCTCCTCTTGAATATCTCACTGACAAAGGTAACATGTCTCAAATGGAACTCTTTATGCAATGCAATCCACCCCCAGCCCCAGAAAAAAACCCTCCTCCAAAACCTAGATGCTTCCGTCTTTCCCAGGTTAATAAATGACATCATCTTTCATCTAGTTGAATGGGTCTTCCTAGTTGCTGGGTCATCCTCTTGAATATATCTCTGTTCCATCTGCCTTTTTTTCTGTCTCTACTGCCACCACCCTATTCTAGGCTGCATCATCACTTGTCTGCCCACTGCAGCCTTCTTACCAGTCTCCCTGCTTTTGCCTTTGCCCCCGTCCAACTCAGAGAAGTCATGGTGACTCTCAAACATACATTGCCTCTTATCACTCTTACGCTTAAAACCCCTCAATGGTATCCTTTGCACTCATCCTATAGTTCTATTTTTAGAACGCTTTGATACCAGAGTACCCAGGACATTTTTGATTTCTAACCCTCCAAATTTGAGCTCCTGTAAGAATGAAGTGCATAAGAGCTGTGTTGAGAAGTCAGCTCTGAAATTTTGACAGAAAAGGGCAGGGTTAGAATCTTCCCAGAGTCCTGCACACAAAATCTGGTTAGTGTAGTTTATGGCTAGTTTCATCCTTGATGTTAAGAAAATCTGCACAGATCCTTTAGATCTTTTCCTGGTTTCAAGCTCAATCTTGACCTCTCCTTGAAGCCCATTTAAGAGTTCACTTATCTGACTAAGAGGATAGTATATGTTGATTTCTCTTCACTTAGAAAGTGTGTGTTTATTTCTGTATTTAAACACACACCCCACCCCACCATATATATGTGTTTTGGTGACTTGTCTAGACTATTTAGTGAGCCACAGGGGAATAGAAACCTTTCTCCTTATTCTGTTCCTTATTTCACTCTATGGAGTGAGTAAGGGGCTAAGCAGACCCTCTGTGGGCTCTCTATAAATACAGGTTCCATTCAATAATGGACCAGCTGAGTGTTTCAAAGAAATGCAAATTGAGCAGAGAGGTCAAAAAAGGTGTCCTAATACTTTTCAATTTGTTCTTTAATCAGAGTTAATGCAATCGAAGCCCTTTGGTTTCATATCTATTAGGCACACAGCAGGCTGGCAAATGCTTCCTGAGGGACTAGGCCTCAGCTGTGGTCTGGGTGCTCTTTGGTGTGTGTACATGCATGTCCACATCTGCCTGCACGATCTCTGTCTTGTTGAATTTCTATAAACATATAATTAAATTGGTCTTGTCAAACTGTTGGGGGACATGGTGGACAGAATTCTAAGATGACCTCCAAGATTCTTGCCCTCCAGTGTACACGCCCTGTACATTCCTTTCTCCTTTAAGTGTAGTCGAGACCTGTGGATATGCTTGGTAACCAGTCTGATGATTAGGTTACTTTACATGACAACAGTGAAGAGATTCTGAAGATGTAATTGAAGTCCCTTCTGGAGGAGAGAGTTCTCCTGCTGACCATGATGAAACGAACAGCCCTGTTGTAAGCTGACTATGGAGAGGGGCGGTCTCTAGAGCCTGTAGATGCCCAGGGTGTCAGTCCTACAACCCTGAGGAATTGAATCCACAATCACCTGAATGAGCTTGAAAGAAGACTCTGAGCTCCACATGTGAACGTAGCCTGGCCGACACCTTGACTGTAGCTTTGTGAGACTCTGAGCATCGCACCCAGCTCAGCTATGCCTGGACTCCTGAGCCCCAGAAACTGAGGTAATACATGTGTGTAGTTTTAGGCCAGTACCAGGTTTGTGGCAATTTGTTAGGCAGCAATTAACAGTAACTAATACGGAGGATATCCAGCTGGCATTTAAACTTTTACCGTTATATTAGTTTGTTAGAGCAGGCACAACAAAGTACCATGGACTGGATGGCTTAAACAGTAAACAGAAATTTATTTTCTCACAGCTCTCACAGAGGCTATGTGTCCGAGATCGAGGTGTCAACAGGTTTGGTTTCCTCTGAGGCCTCTTTCCTTGGCTTGCAGATGGCCGCCTTCCCACTATGTCCTTACATGGTAGTGTGTATGCCCATGTGTGTCCGAATCTCCTCTTCTTATGAGGACAACAGTCATGTGTGATTAGGGCCCACTCAAAGACCTCAATTTAATTACCTGTTTAAATAATGTATCTCCAAATAACATTACATTCTGAGATACTAGGGGTTAAGATTTCAACATATGAATTTTGAGGGGGGGGTACAATTCAGCCCATAATAGCCATCATCATTTTCTGTATTCTCTTCACCACTAATATTTTGTTTTGACTTGTTTTCTTATTCCTTGAACCTCTGTTACATCTCCCCATTCTTTAGATTTTTATTGTACTATTGTATTCCAAATGCTTTTTCTAATTCTTCACATTTTGGGCTACAGGTTAACTTGTAACATCCTTCACGATTAAATCCCTAGCTTCTAATGGCCAATCAGTCTGATATTAATGAAAACATTGCATTACATTTATATATATATTTTTTACAGGTTTACAAGGTAGTTTCACATGACGTTTTTTGTTTTGAAACCTACAACAATGCTGTGACGCAGATCAGGCCAATATCATTATTACCCCACTCTAAATTCAGGAAGAACACACTCAAGAGAGGTGATGGGGTTCACTTAATGTGACATAGCTCATAAGTGTCTTCTGACTCCAAGTCAGAGTGCTCTGTCCACTAGATTAACTTTTCAAAGCATCCTAACCCAAATAGCAACTAATTCCTACCGAATAAGTCTATTTGTAATATATCTTATTCCTATCCCGTTGTTCAGATGCAGATTCTATAACCGCCCCCATCCTTGCTATGTATCAGAAGGGTGAATAGTGTGAATTGGGGCTGCTAGGGGCACACCTGATTATCCCATTTTCCTGTTATTTCTGTTTGAGAACTTACTGTAAAACTACCCCACTTGAACCTTTTTATGGCAGGGATGAAGCAATGACTTGGATGTATATCAACTCAGTTGTATTTACTTATTTATTTTTAACTTAACGTGCTAGATTTTTCATACACGCTGAAATCAATTGCTTTAAACACATCTCAATGAGACTGTAAACTCCTGTAACAGGTGCTTTCCACCTAACAGGCATTTTGTGTGTAACACAGGTATATGATGACAATTATTGAATAAGCATAGTGGAGAAGCCAATGAATGCACGCCTGTTAACAAAGATGAATTGTGTTGAATCCACTGACAGGTAAAAGATAATAATGTAAATTACACGTGCACTTGGAGTTCTTTCTTACCTTTTTACCAGTTTGGTAAAGCCCAACAGTGTGGTGATAGCTTTAGTTCTTGCAAGTTTTTGAGTAACTGATTAATTTCAAAGTTACTTAAAATGCACTACTAGAATTTCAGTGTATGGAATTTGAAATACCAAGTCAACAATGTTGAGATCTCAGATGGCTGATCAGTTTACTGGTAGGCAAAGGGAGAAATATTAGGAAATATAAAGAACTACAGTCCCCACACTCACCCCAACACTTCCTTAAAAAAGAACAAAAAACAAAAAACAGTGAGTAAACTGGTTGCTAACAGCACGCTCCCATTATTTTTCCTAGGAGAAGTCTGGAATTATAAGCAGAAAAGGCAAAGGAAGAGGTGTAAAAAGGTGGCCCCAGGCTGTAACCGTCAAGAAGGCAAAGAATGAATAGAAGACCTGCAAAGGGGAAAAACAGGCTTGACTGGGATTTTTGCTGGGGGCTTGGCTGACAGAACCGGGAGGAGAGAGTCAAGATTCTGACTCAGAATAGCAGTTCCACCAGTTTGGAAGCAGCGTTGCACAGCGGTTAAGAGCTTGGGCGCTGGAATCGCACTGCTTGGGAAACTGGGTCCTGCTCTGCTCCTTACCAATTGCGTAACCTTGGGCAACTAGTTTGACCTTTACGCCTCAGTTTTGTCACTTGTGAAATGGAGATAATTCTACTGTGGACCTTGTGGAGTAGCTGTGAGAATTAAGTGAGTGAATAATTCAGCGCTGGGTTCTAAGCAGACGCTCGGTAAAATGCTGAAGTGCCGTATTTGTTATTTTTCCTCTTTCTTAATCGTCTGCACCTCCCGTGGGGAGGGCAGATATGAAGCGCTCGTCGCATCCCAAGAGTGATGAACAGTTGTGTGACAGCCTGGGTCAGGCTGATTTCGAGGTGCGCGCCCCACCGAGGGGAAGCGGCTTGAGAGCACACCTTGTGCCCGGGCCCCCTGTGACTAAGAGGGGCCGCGACAACTGCAGGCAGGAGCACCGGGGGGCCTCCTCTTGGCGGGCGCACTGTGTCCCTGGATACTTGACAGTTTTCACCTCTTCTGCACCCTGGGCACTAGAAGCCAAGTGTGCTCAAAGCCGAGCGTCCCGGTTTCGGAGGCGTGAGGGCCACTGGGCGGTCACCCTGCCTCCGGGCCCCTCCTCGTCACGCATCGGCTGCAGCGGAGTTGTGCTCGGACCCTACACACGGTCCTAGCCCCAGCTCCCCCGCCTCCCGCGCAGGCGCCGCCGGGGCCACCCCCGCCGCCATGTTTCCCCCGCCCGCGCGCTCCCTCCCCCTCCCCTCCTCAACTGGGCTCCCCCCCCCCCCACCCCCCGGTGAGGTCAGGCGGAGGCTCTGCCGCTGCGGCCGCAGCAGCTCCGCTCGTATTCCGGGGAAGCGTGGGACGGGGGCTTTTGAAATAAGTGGAGCGGCGTTCGGGTCAGGGTCCGTGCTCTCCGCCTGCGGGAGAGCGAGGCGAAGTGACCGGGGCGACCAGGGGGTGCGGAGGATTGGGGGCCGGTGCCTCACAGCCGGACAGAGCCCCGGCTGCGCCGCGCGACTAGCTCTTTGGCCCTCGGAGCGCAGCAGCCGGTGAACGGGCGGGGTGAACGGACGCCGGGACGCGGCAAACAAGGTGAGGCAGGGTCCTGAAGTCGCAGCGGCTCCATCAGCCGCCTCCGAGCCCCTGGGACCCGGCGGGGCCAGGCGGCGCGCGGTAAGGAGTTGCGATCTGCACCAGGGGCAGAGGGACAGGGAACTACCTTCGCTCTTTGCACGTCCCCTCACCCCCCCAACCCATTTTCTCTCGCTTGCCGCTGTGCGCCCTCATCCCTGCACCTTCTCATCCCTACCTCCCGGACTCGCTGGCTCCGCCAGTCGCCTGGGTTCTTTGAGGACCACTGTACCTAGCTTTCCTTTGCTTCTTTGTTATCCCTCTAAGATCTTCTCCTCCGGGCTGTCGCTGCCCTTGACGGTCTGGGGTCCCTCTGCCCGCCTCGGGCCCCACTGCCTCTTGCCTTCTAACAGTTTCTGCTTTGTGCCTCCCAACCGTCCCTCCTCTATAATCTTCTAACTTGGTAGGCTCCGCTGCTGGCTCCCGAGTCAGGAGCACACTCCTCTCTTCCTCGAAGCTGTTAACTCTGCTTTGAACGTCTTCATCTCTAAAAGTCTTGGCTTCTTTGGATTAATCACAGTTGTCTAATGATTTTCTTGGAAGCTTACAGTCTATTACGGTGTACTGCAAGTGATGGGAATGATCCTCTAGCAAATACCAGCTGAGGAACTTGAAAGTTTCTTTCTAGTTTTCAGTAACTTAGTTCAAGAACCACAACCGCTTAGAATGTATGTATGTATGTTTGTGTTTAATTCTAGCACATGGTCCTGAATCTGATTCTTCCCACGCTGCCAAGCAGGCCGGGGAAAGAAAGAGAGAGAGAGAGGGAGAGAGAGAGGGAGGGAGGGAGGGAGGGGGAGAGAGAGAGAGAGAGAGAGAGAGGGAGGGAGGGAGGGGGAGAGAGAGAGAGAGAGAGAGAGAGAGAGGGAGGGAGGGAGGGAGAGAGAGAGAGAGAGACAGACTTTGATGCCTGGCTTCTCCTGCAGACTGGGGTGTTCATCGTTTTAATGTAGTCAGAGGACTAGTGGTTTGGGATAAAGTCACTCAAGTTAGCATAGGCTGATTACTAAGCACACTGAATGGGAACAACAAGAACATGGTAAGAAAAGTATGGATAAATACAGTAGATTTTCTTTCCTTCCTTCTCTTGAGTTGTTCCCTCCTCTTGAGTTGTCTAATTTATGTTTGTTGTGATGGAATAGTTCTATATCTTGATGTAGAGGTGGTTACACTGAATCTGGAGTTTAAAACTGTCTCTGTTGGGAGGGCCCCTGCCTTTGTTTTTGTTGTTTCTTTTAAAGAAGCCACAATTTCTTGCTTCAGATCTCATATTTGTATATACCCTCAAGAAGCAGAATTTAAAAACCACGTCAAAGAGACGACTTTTCTGTGGATTGGGGATTAGTGCGCTGAAGCTGATTTCACACAGCACTAGCAATATCGCCTTCTCCCCATGCAGTTGCCCTGTTAGCTCCCATACTGAGGTTCGTTTACTCAATTCCATGCGCTACTTAGTGCGTGAAGAAAATTGAATGAAGAAGCTGAAAGTGGAGGCAGATACAGTAAACTAGCACATGCTGACCTCGGCGGCTGTGTTCTTGGAAATGGGCTATATCCAGTGTTCAAGTTTGAAAACTGAGAAAAATGAAAGAATCCATTAAGCAGTTATGACATCATTTTACGTTTAAAAATACTAGCTCCCTTATCTGCAAGTTTTTATTAATATCCTTAACAGTGATAGAATTGTTTGCTTGATGTGCGACCAGGTGTTGCCATTGACATACTGTGTATTAATTGGCAATCATCTCAGAAGAAACCAAGTTGCGGATAAAGATGATGGCTAAATAGATAAATAAGAGCCTTAAATTCCCAAGGCTTTTAATCTGCGATTTTTATAAGCACACTTTAAAAAAGGGTGGTATGACAGTATCGAGTTTAAGGTGATGTTCTGAGGAAAGTGGTTTTCACAAGAATATTAAAGTCTGTTGATCGTCAGTTTAGTTCTATGTCTTACAGGTGATCTATAGTTTCCCTCATTCATTTGGTAAATTTCTGACTTCACTGTAGTCCTTTTAAAAAATGGGATATAGTAGGGAAAGGGGATTTATACCAGTAGGCCCACCCTTCTAAATCTGTAATTTTCTTGCCAGCCCTTTCTGGAAAGATATACAAACTTGCCAACTGTTTCAAAGAAAAGAGTTTAGGTTACTATGCCATTTTTTCCTTGGTAATTGTTACTGACACCAAGTCTAAGGTAACATTGCCCTAGTATGAGCTACTTATGTTTGCCAGAAAATAAGATAAAGGTGGATATGAGTTTGTCTTAAGCATTTTGCTCTGAATCTTAGAATGTTACTCAAAATGTACTTGATAATCCACCTAGTACACCTAGAAGTTATCAAACTGGATATTTCTGATGTTAGTAAACATAACTGCAGTTTGCTGTCGAATTCTCTTCTTTTTTGCATTTTTTTACATTTTAAATTACTTTTCTTCATGTAATTTGACTTACATTAGTGGAGTGAGACTAACCAATTTTCAAATTGTTTGATTTTACTGATGTTTAACAAACTACTACAACCTCCTCAAAGTACTTTTTCTTAAATCCATTGGTTGAGTGATATATTTTTATTGCCATGAACTAGCACAACAATTTGTCGGGTGTCACCAGATTTCAGAAAATGTAGAAAGAATTTTGAAAAATGAACAGCTGTAGAGAAACATCTCAAAATTAGAAAAACAAGGCTTTCTCAAGTTACTGACATTCATAGCAATCAGCCTTTAAATATATTCTTCATTCATTTAGTAATTTATTTTACGATATCTGTTGAGCACCTTCTATTTGCCAGGCCCTGGGTTACGCACAATGATAAACCTTAAGAGGCATGATCCTTGTTCTTCTAGAGTCTCACAGAGGTTATATTCCACCAAAGGATATAGACAATAAACAAGGAAACAAATGAAGAAGATCCTTATAGATGGTGGTGACAACAATGATGGAAATACTGTGAGATGGAGAACTGGGACCAGCCTATTTAGTAAGGGTGCTCTGGAAAGGCCTCCCAGCAAAGGTGACCTTTGAACAGAGACATGAAAGAAGAGAGATTGAGCTTACCTTGTCAGTTTACCTTGTCAAGAGCCGAGAGAAGAGTCAAGGCCTTGAGGCAGAAAAACAAACTTGAGATGTTTTTCTCAAACAAGCCAGCGTGGATGGAGCCTAGTGAGCAATGTGGGGGAGTGGTTAAAGGAGTTAAGGAGCCTGGAAAGAGGCAGATAATAGGTGATGCAGGGCCTGGAGATTCTGAGAAATAATTTGAGTTTGGTTCTCAGAACAGCGGGAATCCATTGAAGAGTCTTTGTTACCTACTTCTCTGTGGAAGGTCAATGACTGAAAAAAATATTAGTGGGCGTAAAGAGAATTTGTTTTGCAGAGGACAAATAGAATACCTCGCTACTCAGTTGTTTACATTAAGACCTGAGAATGAAAATCTTTGATATGTATGCTGAATAAATATGTAATTCACTTCTTCCACTCTGCTTAGATAAGGGGTTAGGGGAGTGGGAACTCTGAGGTATGTTAAAAAGCAGTTGAGTTTCCACTGTCACATTGTCACCTGTGCCCTGAGGTAAGTTGTCACCAGCCTCATTAAAGATCAGATCATCGTTCAACTTAAGAATTTGTTTTTCAAAGAATGATGTTTTATTTTCTCATAGAAATGTACTTTGGAAGGTTGGAAATCTCATTTGCGTATGAAGGAATAACTTAGGTTTTAGAAACGGCCTTTGGGATTTTAAGAGGAGTTGGGGGACTTCCCTGGTAGCGCAGTGGTTAAGAATCCTCCTGCCAATGCCAGGGACATGGGCTCGAGCCCTGGTCCAGGAAGATCCCACATGCCGCAGAGCAACTAAGCCCGCGCACCACAACTACTGAGCCTGCACTCTAGAGCCCTCAAGCCACAACTACTGAAGCCTGTGTGCCACAACTACCGAAGCCTGTGCGCCTAGAGCCCGTGCCCCGCAACAAGAGAAGCCACCGCAATGAGAAGCCCGCGCACCGCAATCAAGAGTAGCCCTGGCTCGCCGCAACTAGAGAAAGACCGCGCACAGCGATGAAGACCCAACGCAGCCAAAAATAAATAAATAAATTGAAAAATTGAAAAAAAAAAAAAAAAAAAAGAGGAGTTGGTCATTCCCTTCTCCAGCATTTTCAAATTTCCATACCTTTAGTTTTTGAGAGATTAGAGTTTCCTCTATTCCTTGAGGATGAAATGAATTTAGACTTGGCATTTATTTTGTTGCCCTGAGCCCTTGCTTGAAAGCAATCCAGCTTTGAGGTCTAATTGGCCCCCATAGGAATGCAGATAGTCATTGACATTCCACGGGGATAAATCCTAATATTGTGAGGCAGAAACCTGCAAAATAACTTTCAGGGACTCCTGCAGGGTCTAATCCCAGCTCCTCAACACTCAAGGGTTCTCCATGATGTGACCCAGGCCTACTGTCCCACTTGTCCTTATTATTCTCTTACACAAATCCTCTGTTGGTTTAAATGGATTTTTACCTAGTTTGGAACTTCTGTGCTTAGCATTATTCTTGGCATAGGGTAGGCGCACAGTAACGGTGTTTTGAATGGATGCCATGCCATCATCTGTTTCAAAAGCCCTCCCTTTTTCTTTTTGTCCTTGCAAATCCCAGTACTAGTCAAGGAACAGTTCCAATCTTATGTCCTGTTACACCGCCCCCCACTGACCTGATCTCCTCCTCTGGATATGAACAGCAGTCACACAAACTTGCCATGCATGTCATAATTATGTTTATTTGATGCCGGGCCATTTCCCCACCAGTCTCTGGCTGCATGAAGGCAACCTGGACCTTGTCTGGTTCGCTCGTCGTTGTCTCCTGAACACCTGGCACATGGTATGTCCTCTATAAATAGTTGTTGAATAACGAATACATGCTGCCTTGTGCTGTTTCGCCTACTGTTTTGGGTACTTAAATTGTTTAGTACTGTTTTACTTTTCACATGCTTGTCTGGTGTCATCAAGCAGTTTCTGAGAGAAGTCATAGAGCATAGTTGTTAAGAGCACAATAGTGGAGCTAGGCGGCCTGGGTTGCAGTTCAGGCCAGGAGACTTACTAGCTGGGGTGCACTGGGTGAGTTAGTTAATCTCTCTGTACCTCATAGTTTTCATCTGTAAAATAGGAATAAGAGAACTTCGATCTTAGAGTACTTGGAAGGACTGAATGAGTTAGGTACATCTAAAATGTGTTGTTTGCAATTTTTAATTTAAAAATGTGTGATAGGGGCTTCCCTGGTGGCGCAGTGGTTGAGAGTCCGCCTGCCGATGCAGGGGACTCGGGTTCGTGCCCCGGTCCGGGAACATCCCACATGCCGCGGAGCGGCTGGGCCCGTGAGCCATGGCCGCTGAGCCTGCGCGTCCGGAGCCTGTGCTCCGCAACGGGAGAGACCACAACAGTGAGAGGCCCGCGTACCGCAAAAATAGATAAATAAATAAATAAAAAGGTGTGATAAAACTTTTATTTGGTAAGTTAGGTGCCAAAACTTAGATGCTGACAAAATTTGACTTGAACGGATGCACATGTATTTTATAGCCTTTATTCTACTTAATGTTAATATTTATTTGGTTTTGTTGTAAAATTAGTAATGTGTTTATGGGGCAGTGCCTCAGGTCATACTGGGGTATTACATAATGTATAGTACATGCAGGTTACTGCCTACCTAAAAGTCTGGACGTTTTTGGATTTGGAAACATGTCTGGCACCAAGGTTTTCGGATAAGGGATTGTATACCTTACATAAAAGTGCTTAAATCAGGGCCTTGCACATAGTAAGTCGTTGCTGTTGGTAGTGATTAGGGAGGTAAATATGCTATATTATCCTTCCCAATACCTCGCTTGTAATGGTTACCATGTAAATACATGCTGATTTATTCATGCAACAACTCTGGATAGAGGGCCGGCCATATGAGCCTCATTTTATCATAGGAAAACAGATACGGCCGGGTCACATGATTGAAATGAGCTGAGACCCCAGTCTTTCAATACTCTTTCATCTAGGACCAGTAAAAGTATTTATTTTTTGTTTTTCTTCTGTTATTTAAAACAAAGCATGCTTTTTTTAGGGCAAGTCGTTTTTGGGGAGGGGCTCGCGGAGAGGATGCAGTTAAGAACTTAATATGATTAGACACTTATTCTTGGCAGTTGTTAAACATTTCTTGAACTCCTCATGTATATAGAAATCTGTATTAAAAGCCAGAGAAAGGTATAAAACGAATGAGGCATGGTTCCTGGAGTTTCAGCGTCATGCGTTGGGTACACAGGAACACGGGTGTCCATTACAATTCCTTATTTTCCTCTGTAAGTTTGAAATCATTAATATTAAAAACGTACAAAGGAAAGCACAAGAGTCAGTTGAAAACTCGTCTTAGTGTTCGCTAACTGGAATTGGTTTTTAATCACCCTAACCACCCCTACCCCCTGCAACATTATCTCTGTATGACATCCTGGCAGCCTTTTCCTTCCAACTAAACTAAGCAAAGTATGGTTTTTATTGTTCTCCCTTATCAATATTTGTAAATCATAATTGGTATATTTTCTTTGTCCTTGTTCTTTTGTGGTTTTCTTTTGTAATTATGTGCCTCAAAAGGTTTTTCTGGAATGTTCTTGGAGTTGAAAACTAGTCCTTGAAGCCATTCTGCCAATTCATTCCACAAATACTTATGAAGTACCTATTATATTCCTGGCATTGCACTAGTTCAAACAAATAGAATCTCTGTCCAGCGCTCTTTCTCTCAAACTGGAGCACACTGGGTATACTGGATTAGCAGGATGGTGACATGATAATGTGTACTAAGAGTTACAAAATAAAGCAGCTTGTGTTTTCTTGAAGCATTTATTTTACACAAACATTGAGAAGAACATTCGGTGGTAGCTAATTTTAAATAGTTAACAATATTTAAATTCAAATATATTGTGCTTCACAATGCAGTATTCATAATGAAAATTTGAGGTAAAACCCAGTACTTCAGAGAAAGTCTGCCTGCAAGGGCAGCTGTGGTAACCCTGGGGTGATGCTTTGAAAAACACTGAGGCCACGCTGTGTTGTTTGAGTCTGTTCCTTTAGTCAAATACTCATATATTTTCATAGCCTTAAAACCCCTAATGGCCTGCAGCAAAGGCAGTAGACATCCATCTTTTCCCCCTATGTTGCATAATTTCTTTTAGTTCAAGAGAGCGCTCTGGTTGTTTGATAGTGATCTGAATCTTAAAATGTGTTGTGTGCTAGCTGTGGTCTTCACGTTGCGGGGTGGTAGCTAAGACTGACCGTGAAGGGCCTGCCAAGGGACTGCTGTCTTCAGAAGAGAGGTTGTTAGAACATAATGACCATGAACTTAAAGCAGCACAATTGATGGGGTCAAAGCTTTGCCGCATTCTATGCACACTTGCTTGCGTCACTGACTGAAGTTAACTTTTGCTAACTTTGAATCTCCTTTCGTTTATAATGCATTCACTATACAAACTGCTTTGTCAGTTGCTGGCTACTGAAATATTTAATAGTAGAGGAAAGTTATCAAGCCTCATGTGCTCGGAGGTTGATAAAAACTTTCTAGAGTTTGAGGTGGTTTTGAAAATGGGCAAGCAACACGCCAGAGGTATGCCTGTTGCAAAGCAGTGGATTGCTTTCCTCCAAATGAGAAAGATGAAGAGAAAGGCAAGTGAAGAAAGGGGGTGAAAGTAAATGGAGTAAGTCAAACACGAACTCTTTCAACGGGTTTTTATTATTGCTGTCCCACTTTTGTTATTGCTGTCCCACTCCAGACACAGTTCCCAGGGCCTGACCTTGTTGTAACATTTTACTGCCCAAAGATCATAGGGAAATGGGTATAGAGGGGTGATTAAGGAATGGTTTTTATAATCTATGTGTGACGTGCTTTTATAGTCTATTCAGTAAAAAGGGATAAGAGGGTTGTAGAGTTTTGCTTCGTGGTCCCACTTATTTCTAAAGAATGCTTCATTTCAACAAAGTTTTCTGTTCCACTCTTGCATGTTTCTCAGTGCGAACGCTGTATAGAGTTCAGTGGCTAAGATCTTCGGCCCTGGAATCTCAGGCTGGGGTTCAAATCCCAACTCTGCCTCTTGTTGGCAGTGTAATTTTGGGCAACTCCCTTCACCTCTCTGAGCCTTGTTGCCCCCCTCTGTAAACAACCTCGTCTGTTGGTGTTAAGGATTAAATGAAATAATGCATATAAAGTGCTAAGCACAGTTCAAGCCACATAGTAGGTATAGTTATTATTGACTCTTTTAGTAGATTTATGGCCTAACTGGTTAAAACTTTCGGAGCTTTGCCATTTATATATGAACCAGAAATCTTAGGGAAAATTGCATCTTTCCTTTATACTGCCTTAATCCCAGCTGGGATGCTATTTTCTGAACGTGTACCTTTTAAATGGTGAGTAGACCATTTAGAAGTAGCACTAGTTTTCTGGCAGACAAGAAAGTTTGTGGCAAATGCTTGGCTTATTACTTATTCAAAGATAGAATTACATTGAATGTGAGGAAAATGTCAATTTTTAAATATGATTGACCCAGTATATACTTAAATACAATACTGTTTAGCTTAATAGGATTTAAATTTTAATCTCCATTTTGAAGGGAAAGAGAGATGTAGGAAAATGTGCACAGCAAACAGTGTTGTCTTTTCAACATGAAAACTTCTGGTGTTCTGATACTTCAAGAGGTAATACATTTTCCTGATTTATCTCTACTACAGATTTCAAGCCCTCAAAGTGGAAAATATTGGAAGACTCTTAGTAGTCAAGCCGCTTAGAGATGATAAAAATTCAAGAGCAGTTTTGATAAATGAATGTCTAAGTCTAAATAGATTACTGAGAGCTGCTGTGGTTGCAGAGCTGCTCTAACCTTTTGAGTCGGAAGTATACGAAGGTAGCATGCCTGCTTTTCCACCTTCCAGTGTTCTCCTTTGGTTGCCGTGTCAGACACGTGATGAGACAGATACCCCGTGGGTAGTGGACTTGGATTTGGAATGCCATAGGTGCACAGAAGGGAAAGAACCAGGCAACTCATTGCTGTCTATTCACAGGGCTTTGTGATGATTATTATGATCATGTATGTTCAAGTAGTGAAAAGCCTGGCTCACCACACTAATGAGATATATTATTTATTAGCAGCTTTACCTGCGTTTATAATCATCAGTAACAGCATCATATTTGAACAGGAAAAGAAAATGTTTAAAAGTCTTTTTTCAAAGATTAGACTTACTCTACCCTCAAGAAATGAGCTCAATATGAAAGATAATGCCCTTTATTTAGAGCATCTTGCTTTTGAAGAATGGTTAATTATCCTCCCAGTGGCAGATGCACAGTGAGGTTAAGTGGCTTGCAGAAGGTCGTATTGTCTGAGGTGGATCTAGGAGCAGAATGTAGGGCCCTTGGTTCTAACCTAGTGCTTTTCCACTGATGATATAGAAGACTAAGGATCCTTTCGTATCTCTAGTCTTTCAGTTGATGGGATGAACCAAAACTTCAGCAGTGGAGATGCCAACCATTATTCTAGGTCTGCCTATGTACTTGCACAATTTGACATTTATCAAAATGAGTTTTGGATTTATTACGGAATTTTCTAAGTGCTTTTGGCATCATATAGCTGTGGTGTTTAAACATTGAGGAGGCATTTGTGGAGTAATTGTATGTAAAGCATTTGGTTAGGAGGGAGAAAAGGTATTCACTGCCCTGAAATAATCCTACAGTCTAGCAAAGGCAACAGAGAACATGAAGCAACTTGATATCAGCCAATGCTAATACTAATGCCAATCAGTAATAAGTTATTACAGTACCCACCACGAGTATGGCACCATTGTAAGTGCTGTATATGCATTAACACATTTAAACCACATAACAGTGCTGTGAGGGAGGGGCCATTGTTATCCCCATTTTACAGATGAGAAAACTGAGGCATAGAGAAGTTAGATAACAACCCCAAGGTTACACACCTAATAAGTAAAAGATCTAGCATCCATGCAGTCTAGTTGTAGAGTCTGTGCTTTTGAACCACAACCCTTCCTTTTATTCTGTCTCTCACAGGGGACATTATATAGGAGCATGATAGCTAACTAAGGCATGTTAGAAAACATTCTGGAGAAATGTTAGGGGAACCATCAGAGCAGGGTGTTAAAGTTGGCAAGGCATTGTTTTTTTTTGGCAAGGTATTTTTAATAAGGCACTTTTGAAGAGCAAGGGTCTTATTGAAAAACAAGGAAAGCATTCTGACATTTTAATGCCCAAAGCTTTGTGCCTGTATGTTGCCTATGTGTGTGCAGATGTGCATGCATGTGTGTACATGTTTATTTTGAACTGGGAAAACAATTTGAGGGTAAATCAAATTCAGAATCCTTTATATTGGCAGCCAATCAGAGCTGCTTTTGTGTGCAATATTTTGCTCCACAAACATGTTTTTAAAAATAGGGAGCAACTTTATTGAGCTATAATTCAGCTACCATACGGTTCGCCCATTAAAAGTGTACCATTCAGTGGTTTTGGTTTTTAGTATATTCACGGAGTTGCGCAACCATCACCACAGTCAATTTTAGAACACTTTCATCACCCCAAAAGAGAAATATGTTTTGAAACAAATGTGGCCATGAAGGGGCTGGAAGTAGTGTGGCTGTTGGTACTACTGCTTCCCCATCAAAATGTTCATAGAGCTCTGCTCAGTGTAATGCACATTTGAGGCTGTTTTGTGCTATCTAGCTCCAAATTGCTATAGAACGCCTTCTTTTAATTTCATTTTGATTAGTGACTGGTCTTTCAAAGGATTATGTATTTATCTGATTTTGAATTCTCAGTCCAAATTGTTTATATATATCTGCTCATTATGTATTTATCACAAGTGTATTGATATTAGTACTACATAACTAAGCCAGACTTGTACTTACAAACAAAAACTGCTACACCCGCTTGTGTGAATGGCTACCACCTTGTCTGTGCGTGCTTCTATAATGGACCAGAGCCAGGGATGCCTGAGAAATTTTATGTGTATACACTGGCATTTTTTAAAAAAAATATTTCTGAAGGTTACGCCTGACATAGAGTACTAGTGGATAGGTGGTTGAGATAAAAGCAACAGGGATATAGTTTGCTGGGATTTAGTACTGGGGTGACGTGTTACAGAAAGGGTCTTATAAAATGTATTGCATGGGCTTCCCTGGTGGCGCAGTGGTTAGGAATCCGCCTGCCAATGCAGGTGACACGGGTTCAATCCCTGCTCTGGGAAGATCCCACATGCCGCGGAGCAACTAAGCCCGTGCGCCACAACTACTGAGCCTGCGTTCTAGAGCCCGCGAGTCACAGCTACTGAGCCCACGTGCCACAACTACTACGGAAGCCCGCGCGCCTAGAGCCCGTGCTCCGCAACAAGAGAAGCCACCGCAATGAGAAGCCCGCGCACCGCAACGAAGAGTAGCCCTCGCTCTCTGCGGCTAGAGAAAGCCCTCGCACAGCAATAAAGACCCAACACAGCCAAAAATAAAAATAAATAAATAAATTTATTTAAAAAATGTATTGCATGATATTATATACAGATATTGTGAAATAGTTGGAATATTTTGAAAAAAATCTGAAAGGATTTTTCAGCCACTCAGACTTCACCAAAATATAGTCAGTTGTTATAGTCAAGGACTACATTTCTGTCTAGTGGGAGTTATTAAACCAAGTATCTGTGTGCGTGGCATGGGAGGGAGCAGGCTGTTCCCAGTTCTTCATTATAGTAATAAGTTAGAGTCAGTGTTACCTTTCAGGCTAAAGAATAGCTGTTTACTTTTTATTATTAAAAATAATCCATGGACATAATTAGATGTCTTGAAGAACATAGGTATCTTTTAAAATGAATTAATCTTGGATCCGTCTCTCGTTACTTCTTTTTCTTTCAGAACAGTTCTGAAATGGTACTTAAAACTTCCTCCGTAGTTTTCTATGCTTATTATATACTTGAGTTGAATTTCTATTCAGGTCCCCAAGTAGTTTCAGTTGAAGCTGAAGTGACTTGATTCACTTAAAATGACTTACTGTGAATCTTAAGTATTTTTAAAAATTTCCTTCTGTACATGGATTCTCTGCTCTTTATGTGTGGCAGTGGTGTGGTGATGTCACAGCTGATGGGTAGGATAGAACCAAACAAGATGACACTGCTGTCACTAGAAGAACACCTAAGTGCACCTTTCTGATAATTAGGTGGAAGCATATCTTTATCACAGAGATTAATAGGGATCAAGGAGTCAGGTGCTGTGGAATTAAAAAACGATGCTTGATTTAGGAATTTCGATTTAGGAACTTTGGTGTCTTTTTCCATTGCTAATTTTGTTATTAAGCTATTATGATACTGGGCTACGTGGAAGGGGGTTAGAAACCTGCTTATTGAAGGCAAGCCAAGTTGGTTTGCTTTAAGAGGGCCATTCCGGATGAGAAAGTATCACACCATTTAGAAAAGAGGATTTAGAGTAATGTGCAACTTGAGTTTTCTATGACTTGAGATATCATTCATTGATTTTCCGAAATGAACCCATTACAGTATATGCATAAACTATTACTTGACAATAGTTTGATTTTCTGCTTAACTTAGTGCCAAAAATGGTTTAGACCCTTGAATGGTTTAGAATGGCTCTAAGTGACTCTGTGTGTGGGTTAGGTCCATCTACCATTTTTAAAGATGAATCTGCTATATTTGCAGATAGAGGAGACTCAATGGCTCTAATTAGCCTTACTATATAGGGCAGCACCATGTCTCTGATGAGAGGAAATGAGGCATTTCACATCAATTCATTCAAGAAAAATTAGTGAAGTACCTTCTGACCCAGGTCTTGGGGATGCAGTGGTGAACAAGGCCAAGTCCTGTCTTCATTCTGAGAGGCAGTCACAGTATCCGGTTCACTCTTTTTGTTCTAAAGAGCTGTGGAAATGCCTGGTAAAGCCTAGTGTGTCTCTCTTGGTGCTCTTTGGTCACAGTCCATCATAACTACAATGAGGAAGAGGAAAATTAGTCTCTGGCTCCATCAAGCTGAAGTGCTGCCCTTAGTTATAAAACCCTCATTCTCTCTTTGTGTGCCCAAAGTACCTTCTGTGTTGTTACCTATATCCCTTTCCAGTGACTTAAGTGGAGACTATAAAATCACAGTTGTGACCATCATCATTTAACATTCAATTGGAAAAATGTAGTTAGTGGAAAAACAAGCTGCCAAGGGACTTGTATAGGAATAGATAGCTTCCATGACATGATTTGAAGGGCATCTAGTGGTTCTGTCTGTTTTTAAAATGTTACTTCTTTCTTTTAAATTAAATTAAATTAAATTAATTTGGCTACGTCAGGTCTTAGTTGCGGCACGTGGGATCTTCATTGCAGGATGTGGGATCCTTTGTTGTGGCTCACGGGCTCTTTATTGCAGTGTGCAGGCTTCTCTCAAGTTGTGGTGTGCAGGTTTTCTCTCTCTAGTTGTGGCGCGCGAGCTCCAGAGTGCATGGGCTCAGTAGTTGCGGCACACGGGCTCTCTAGTTGTGGCGTGTGCTCAGCAGTTGCGGCACTTGGGCTTAGTTGTCCCGCGGCATGTGGGATCTTAGTTCCCTGACCAGGGATTGAACCTGTGTCCCCTGCATTGGAAGGCAGACTTTTAACCACTGGACCACCAGGGAAGTCCCTAAAATGTTACTTCTTTGCCAAAAGTGCTGCAGTCTTATAATTTGCCTAATATTTCCACTATTTGGTTAGACCTGTGGCTTCTAAAGAATTTTTGTATGTTCGTTTTAGTTTTGGTTTTTAGTTAACAAAACCACTTTTTTTTTGATCCAACCAAATGAAGGTTAGGTACTTTGCTCTAGCAGGTTAAAATGGGTTTACGGAAAGCCTTGGCGATGTCTCCTCTAAACTTGCTTTATTAACATGGAGTAGTTTACTTGATATGTAATTATCATCTTGAAAGATACTAAGAGCCTGACCATGAAGGTAAATTTCAATATGGTGGGGAAAGTGGGGGATGGATATCAACCCTGGAAGGCAGCATGGGATAGGATAAGCCTTGTTGGGGTATCCCCAAAGGGCTTTTTGGGCTCCTATGTATAGCTTGCTGTGTTAGGAATAGTATGCACAGGGCAACCTGAGACTCTTGAAGACCTATTATAGTCACTTTTACCTGATAGTTTGAGAACCTTAGAAATCAGTCTCCTTAGGATGGGGAGCATGGATACTGCTAAATCTGGGTGTGGATGTTGCTCCTTCCTTTCCTGTGTCATCTTTGCTAATTAAAACTTTTCTATCAGTTAAAAAAAAAAACTGGTTCTGAATACTGGAATAGTAATTTTAGGACCACAAATTAACATGAGCCCATGGCTACACTATTGTAACCACATTATTTAGGTGATTTATGTTGATAACTCATTTTTGCCGTCTATTCATATGTACTACTTTTTTTTTCTGATTGCTTTTTACATTTTATTTATTTAATTTTTTTTACATCTTTATTGGAGTATAATTGCTTTACAATGGTGTGCTAGTTTCTGCTTTATAACAAAGTGAATCATTTATACATAATACATATGTTCCCATCTCTATTCCCTCTTGCGTCTCCCTCCCTCCCACCCTCCCTATCCTACCGCTCTAGGTGGTCACAAAGCACCGAGCTGATCTCCCTGTGCTATGCGGCTGCTTCCCACTAGCTATCTACCTTACGTTTGGTAGTGTATATATGTCCATGCCACTCTCTCGCTTTGTCACAGCTTACCCTTCTCCCTCCCCATATCCTCAAGTCCATTCTCTACTAGGTCTGTGTCTTTATTCCTGTCTTACCCCTAGGTTCTTCATGACATTTTTTTCCCTTAAATTCCATGTATATGTGTTAGCATACGGTATTTGTCTTTCTCTTTCTGACTTACTTCACTCTGTATGACAGACACTAGGTCCATCCACCTCATTACAAATAGCTCAATTTCGTTTCTTATTATGGCTGAGTAATATTCCATTGTATATACGTGCCACATCTTCTTTACCCATTCATCCGATGATGGACACTTAGGTTGTTTCCATCTCCTGGCTATTGTAAATAGAGCTGCCATGAACATTATGGTACATGACTCTTTTTGAATCATGGTTTTCTCAGGTTATATGCCCAGTAGAGGGATTGCTGGGTCATATGGTAGTTCTATTTTTAGTTTTTCAAGGAGGCTCCATACTGTTCTACATAGTGGCTGTACCAATTCACATTCCCACCAGCAGTGCAAAAGTGTTCCCTTTTCTCCACACCCTCTCCAGCATTTGTTGTTTCTAGATTTACTGATGATGGCCATTCTGACTGGTGTGAGATGATATCTCATTGTAGTTTTCATTTGCATTTCTCTAATGATTAATGATGTTGAGCATTCATTCATGTGTTTTTTGGCAATCTGTATATCTTCTTTGGAGAAATGTCTATTTAGGTATTCTGCCCATTTTTGGATTGGGTTGTTTGTTTTTTTGTTATTGAGCTGCATGAGCTGCTTGTAAATTTTGGAGATTAATCCTTTGTCAGTTGCTTCATTTGAAAATATTTTCTTCCATTCTGAGGGTTGTCTTTTGGTCTTGTTTATGGTTTCCTTTGCTGTGCAAAAGCTTTTAAGTTTCATTAGGTCCCATTTGTTTATTTTTGTTTTTATTTCCATTTCTCTGGGAGGTGGGTCAAAAAGGATCTTGCTGTGATTTATGTCATAGAGTGTTCTGCCTATGTTTTCCTCTAAGAGTTTGATAGTTTCTGGCCTTACATTTAGGTCTTTAATCCATTTTGAGCTTATTTTTGTGTATGGTGTTAGGGAGTGATCTAATCTCATACTTTTACATGTACCTGTCCAGTTTTCCCAGCACCACTTATTGAAGAGGCTGTCCTTTCTCCACTGTACATTCCTGCCTCCTTTATCAAAGATAAGGTGACCATATGTGCGTGGGTTTATCTCTGGGCTCTCTATCCTGTTCCATTGATCTATCTTTCTGGTTTTGTGCCAGTACCATACTGTCTTGATTACTGTAGCTTTGTAGTATAGTCTGAAGTCAGGGAGCCTGATTCCTCCAGCTCCGTTTTTCGTTCTCAAGATTGCTTCAGCTATTCGGGGTCTTTTGTGTTTCCATACAAATTGTGAACTTTTTTGTTCTAGTTCTGTGAAAAATGCCATTGGTAGTTTGATAGGGATTGCATTGAATCTGTAGATTGCTTTGGGTAGTAGAGTCATTTCCACAATGTTGATTCTTCCAATCCAAGAACATGGTATATCTCTCCATCTATTTGTATCATCTTTAATTTCTTTCATCAGTGTCTTACAGTTTTGTGCATACAGGTCTTTTGTCTCCTTAGGTAGGTTTATTCCTAGATATTTTATTCTTTTTGTTGCAGTGGTAAATGGGAGTGTTTTCTTGATTTCACTTTCAGATTTTTTATCATTAGTGTATAGGAATGCCAGAGATTTCTGTGCATTAATTTTGTATCCTGCTACTTTACCAAATTCATTGATTAGCTCTAGTAGTTTTCTGGTAGCATCTTTAGGATTCTCTATGTATAGTATCATGTCATCTGCAAACAGTGACAGCTTTACTTCTTCTTTTCCGATTTGGATTCCTTTTATTTCCTTTTCTTCTCTGATTGCTGGGGCTAAAACTTCCAAAACTATGTTGAATAAGAGTGGTGAGAGTGGGCAACTTTGTCTTGTTCCTGTTCTTAGTGGAAATGCTTTCAGTTTTTCACCATTGAGGACAATGTTGGCTGTGGGTTTGTCATATATGGCCTTTATTATGTTGAGGAAAGTTCCCTCTGTGCCTACTTTTTGCAGGGTTTTTACCATAAATGGGTGTTGAATTTTGTCGAAAGCTTTCTCTGCATCTGTTGAGATGATCATATGGTTTTTCTCCTTCAGTTTGTTAATATGGTGTGCCACATTGACTGATTTGCGTATATTGAAGAATCCTTGCATTCCTGGAATAAACCCCACTTGATCATGGTGTATGATCCTTTTAAAGTGCTGCTGGATTCTGTTTGCTAGTATTTTGTTGAGGATTTTTGCATCTATGTTCATCAGTGATATTGGCCTGTAGTTTTCTTTCTTTGTGACATCTTTGTCTGGTTTTCGTATCAGGGTGATGGTGGCCTCATAGAATGAGTTTGGGAGTGTTCCTCCCTCTGCTATATTTTGGAAGAGTTTGAGAAGGATAGGTGTTAGCTCTTCTCTAAATGTTTGATAGAATTCGCCTGTGAAGCCATCTGGGCCTGGGCTTTTGTTTCTTCGAAGATTTTTATCACAGTTTCAATTTCAGTGCTTGTGATTTGTCTGTTCATATTTTCTATTTCTTCCTGATTCAGTCTTGGCAGGTTGTGCTTTTCTAAGAATTTGTCCATTTCTTCCAGGTTGTCCATTTTATTGGCATAGAGTTGCTTGTAGTAATCTCTCATGATCTTTTGTATTTCTGCAGTGTCAGTTGTTTCTTCTCCTTTTTCATTTCTAATTCTGTTGATTTGAGTCTTCTCCCTTTTTTTCTTGATGAGTCTGGCTAATGTTTTATCAATTTTGTTTATCTTCTCAAAGAACCAGATTTTAGTTTTATTGATCTTTGCTATTGTTTCCTTCATTTCTTTTTCATTTATTTCTGATCTGATCTTTATGATTTCTTTCCTTCTGCTAACTTTGGGGTTTTTTTGTTCTTCTTTCTCTAATTTCTTTAGGTGCAAGGTTAGGTTGTTTATTCAAGATGTTTCCTGTTTCTTAAGGTAGGATTGTATTGCTATAAACTTCCCTCTTAGAGCTGCTTTTGCTGCATCCTATAGGTTTTGGGTCGTCGTGTCTCCATTGTCATTTGTTTCCAGGTTTTTTGTTAATTTCCACTTTGATTTCTTCAGTGATCACTTCGTTATTAAGTAGTGTATTGTTTAGCCTCCATGTGTTTGTATTTTTTACAGATCTTTTCCTGTAATTGATATCTAATCTCATAGCATTGTGGTTGGAAAAGATACTTGATACAGTTTCAATTTTCTTAAATATACCAAGGCTTGATTTGTGACTCAAGATATGATCTATCCTAGAGAATGTTCCATGAGCACTTGAGAAAAATATGTATTCTGTTGTTTTTGGATGGAATGTCCTATAAATATCAATTAAGTCCATGTTGTTTAATGTATCATTTAAAGCTTGTGTTTCCTTATTCATTTTCATTTTGGATGATCTTTCCATTGGTGAAAGTGGGGTGTTAAAGTCCCCTACTATGAATGCGTTACTGTCGATTTCCCCTTTTATGTCTGTTAGTATTTGCCTTATGTATTGAGGTGCTCCTATGTTGGGTGCATAAGTATTTACAATTGCTGTATCTCCTTCTTGGATTGATCCCTTGATCATTATGTAGTGTCCTTCTTTGTCTCTTCTAATAGTCTTTATTTTAAAGTCTATTTTGTCTGATATGAGAATTGCTCCTCCAGCTTTCTTTTGGTTTCCATTTGCATGGAATATATTTTTCAATTCCCTCACTTTCAGTCTGTATGTGTCTCTAGGTCTGAAGTGGGTCTCTTGTAGACAGCATATATATGGGTCTTGCTTTTGTATCCATTCAGCCAGTCTGTGTCTTTTGGTTGGAGCATTTAATCCATTTACATTTAAGGTAATTATCGATATGTATGTTCCTATTCCCATTTTCTTAATTGTTTTGGGTTTGTTATTGTAGGTCTTTTCCTTCTCTTGTGTTTCTTGCCTAGAGAAGTTCCTTTAGCATTTGTTGTAAAGCTGGTTTGGTGGTGCTGAGGTCTCTCAGCTTTTGGTTGTCTGTATAGGTTTTAATATCTCCATCAAATCTGAATGAGATCCTTGCTTGGTAGAGTAATCTTGCTTGTAGGTTTTTCTCCTTCATCACTTTAAATATGTCCTGCCAGTCCCTTCTGGCTTGCAGAGTTTCTGCTGAAAGATCAGTTGTTAACCTTATGGGGATTCCCTTGTGTGTTATTTGTTGTTTTTCCCTTGCTGCTTTTAATATGTTTTCTTTGTATTTAATTTTTGACAGTTTGATTAATATGTGTCTTGGCATGTTTCTCCTTGGATTTATCCTGTATGGGACTCTCTGTGCTTCCTGGGCTTGATTGACTATTTCCTTTCCCATATTAGGGAAGTTTTCAACTATAATCTCTTCAAATATTTTCTCAGTCCCTTTCTTTTTCTCTTTTTCTTCTGGAACCCCTATAATTCGAATGTTGGTGCATTTAATGTTGTCCCAGGGGTCTCTGTGACTGTCCTCAGTTCTTTTCATTCTTTTTTCTTTATTCTGCTCTGTGGTAGTTATTTCCACTATTTTATCTTCCAGGTCACTTATGAGTTCTTCTGCCTCAGTTATTCTGCTATTGATCCCATCTAGAGCATTTTTAATTTCATTTATTATGTTGTTCATCATTGCTTGTTTCATCTTTAGTTCTTCTAGGTCCTTGTTAAATGTTGGTTGCATTTTCTCTATTCTATTTCCAAGATTTTGGATCATCTTTACTATCATTATTCTGAATTCTCTTTCAGGTAGACTGCCTATTTCCTTTTCATTCGTTAGGTCTGGTGGGTTTTTATCTTGCTCCTTCATCTGCTGTGTGTTTTTCTGTTTTCTCATTTTGCTTATCTTACTGTGTTTGGGGTCTCCTTTTTGCAGGCTGCATGTTCGTAGTTCACGTTGTTTTTGGTGTGTGTCCCCAGTGGCTAAAGTTGTTTCAGTGGGTTGTGTAGGCTTCCTGGTGGAGGGGACTAGTGCCTGTGTTCTGGTGGATGAGGCTGGATCTTGTCTTTCTGGTGGGCAGGTCCACGTCTGGTGGTGTGTTTTGGGGTGTCTGTGGACTCATTATGATTTTAGGCAGCCTCTCTGCTAATGGGTGTGGTTGTGTTCCTGTCTTGCTAGTTGTTTGGCATAGGGTGTCCAGCACTGTAGCTTGCTGGTCGTTGAGTGAAGCTGGGTGCTTGTGTTGAGATGGAGATCTCTGGGAGATTTTTGCCATTTGATATTATGTGGAGATGGGAGGTCTCTTGTGGACCAGTGTCCTGAAGTTGGCTCTCCCACCTCAGAGGCACAGCACTGACTCCTGGCTGCAGCACCAAGAGCGTTTCATCCACACGGCTCAGAATAAAAGGGAGAAAAAGTAGAAAGAAAGAAAGAAAGGAAGGAAGAAAGGCAGGAAGGAAGGAAGGAAGAAAGAAAGAAAGGAAGGAAGAAAGGAGGAAGGAAGGAATGAAAGAAAGATGGAAGGAAGGAAGGAAGAAAGAAAGAAAGGAAGGAAGAAAGGAGGAAGGAAGGAATGAAAGAAAGATGGAAGGAAGGAAGAAAGAAAAGAAAGAAAGAAAGAGGAAGGAGGGTAAAATAAAATAAAGTTTTTAAAATACAAAATAATTATTAAGAAAAAAATTTTTTTAAAAGAAAAAAAACGGACAGATAGAGCTCTAGGACAAATGGTGGAAGCAAAGCTATACAGACAAAATCTCACACAGAAGCACACACATACACACTCACAAAAAGAGGAAAAGGGGAAAAAATCATAAATCTTGCTCTCAAAGTGCACCTCCTCAATTTGGGATGACTCGTTGTCTATTCATGTATTCCACAGATGCAGGGTATATCAAGTTGATTGTGGAGCTTTAATCCGCTGCTTCTGAGGCTGCTGGGAGAGATTTCCTTTTCTCTTCTTTGTTCTCACAGCTCCCGGGGCTCAGCTTTGGATTTGGCCCCACCTCTGCGTACAGGTCACCTGAGGGCGTCTGTTCTTCGCTCAGATAGGATGGGGTTAAAGGAGCCGCTGATGCGGGGGCTCTGGCTCACTCAGGCGGGGGGGGGGGGGGGGGGGGGGCGGGGCACGGAGTGCGGGGCGGGCCTGCGGCGGCAGAGGCCAGCGTGACATTGCACCAGCCTGAGGCGCGCCGTGCGTTCTCCTGTGGGAGTTGTCCCTGGATCCCAGGACCCTGGCAGTGGCGGGCTGCACAGGCTCCCAGGAGGGGAGTTGTGGATAGTGACCTGTGCTCGCACACAGGCTTCTTGGTGGCGGCAGCAGCGGCCTTAGCGTCTCCTGCCTGTCTCTGGGGTCCGTGCTGTTAACCGTGGCTCGCGCCCGTCTCTGGAGCTCCTTTAAGCAGCGCTGTTAATCCCCTCTCCTTTTGGGAGGTCTGAGGTCTTCTGCCAGCGTTCAGTAGGTGTTCTGTAGGAGTTGTTCCACGTGTAGATGTATTTCTGGTGTATCTGTGGGGAGGAAAGTGATCTCTGCATCTTACTCTTCCGCCATCTTCCCGATTCCCCTCTGTGTACTACTTTAAGTTGTTTTAGTACAACTACATTCTGATAACCTCTACACTCTCACTTAAACTTGAGAGATGTGAATTATAGAACTCCCTTTTAAATTCAGTCTGGTGTTATTGGTAAGTGTGTACAGTTCTTGAGTCTATTAGATCCAATTTTATTTTATTTTATTTTTTTAAATATATTTTTTATTGAAGTCTAGTTGATTTACAGTGTTGTATTAGTTTCTGGTATACAGCAAAGTGATTCAGTTATACACACACACACACACACACACACATATATTATTAGATCCAATTTTAAATTTCACTGTATATTCATGTGGATACAAGTTAAGCTGCTGTAACAGAGACCCCCCAAATCCAGTGTGTTAAACAAGATATTTCTTTCTCACATAACAGTCCAAGTAGGCAGTTCAGGGTCGGATGGCAGCTGCTCAATTATCAGGTACCCAGGCTCCTTCTGTCTTGTTGCTCTGCCACCTTAACAAGCAGCTTCCATCTTGTGATCCTAGATGGCTGCTCTAACTCAGTATTACATTCTCATTTCAACAGAAGGGCTGGGAAAAGGGGCGGGAGAAAAGACACTCCTTCTATGTAAGGGTATATCTTGGCAGTTTCCTACATCACTTCTGCACAGGTCCCATTGGCCAGCCCTTAGTCATATGGTGTCACCTAGCTACAAGGGAGGCTGAAAAATGTGGTCCTTAGCTATGTGGCCATGTGCCCAGCTAAAATTATTATTACTGTATAAGAAGGGAAGCACAGATATTGGGGGACAACTAACAGTCTCTGCTGTACACTGTTTCTAACATCAAACTTGAATCTTTGGTCAATTTCATGACTTATCTGGAGATATTATTTCCATAACATCGACTACCCATTTGCGTAAGGACAAAAATCCAAATTTGTCAGCATTACATACAAGCCCATCTTAATTCTGACTCCTGCCTGTCCCTCTAGCTTCTCTTTCACCCTTCCTAACCTAAAGTTACATTCGAAATTGCGCTTCCTCCAGTTTGCCATGTTCTTTTATCGCCACACTTTTGTGCTTGGTACTCTCCGTGAAATGCTGACTGTTTGGTTCCATCAGGGTTCACTTTAGTTGTCGCCTGTCCTGGGAACATTTCCTTGAGCTTCCTCTACCTCACAGCCACTGCTAGCTGTTTCTTCCATGTATTTCTATAGTATTGTTTGTGCCTCTCTTTAGCAATCTTTATTGTAATTATAGTGCTTTGACTTCTCTGTGTCTCCCACTGGATTGCGAGTTCCTTGAGGGCAGGGGCCAGGTCTGTCATCTCCATGTCAGAGCATGATACCTGTCCCTGATGTTTAATTAATATTGGTTGAATGAGAAAATGACTGAATGAATATTTAGGTCACTAATTATGGCTGCTTGATTCAGCTGGAAGCTCTTCCTAATTGCCATCTGGAAATTGCAATACTTAGAATATTTTCTAATAGCCATATAATAGGCATTGATAAAGTGAGATAGACAGCTCAAAATATTTATCAGATGACTACGATATACACGTTATAGGACGAGCAAGAAATAGATGTATAAAATTTTAGACCCAGAAGGACCCCTAGGGATCACTTAATCCAGCCCTTCTAATTTTAAAAAGATATAAAATCTAATGGAGAGGGAGAAGTTAAATTACTTGATCAAGAGCCTCTGTATTCAAGGAACTTGCAATATCTTTGGATAGATGATATGTATAGACATGTAAAAGGGAATTGAGAAAAAAAGTGCCAAATAGACACAGTGGGACTAATCAAGGTAGGTTCAATCAAGGACTTAAGCTTTGAGGTGAGCCTTGAGGGCTGGTAAAGTTTTGCTATGAGAGGGCATTCCAGGTGAAGGGAATGTATAAGTAAGAGTTCAAAGATAAGGATGTACAGATGGCTGTTGGGATCTGTTCAGCTGATTGATATTTAGTCGTAAGAGAGAAGGCAGAAAAACGGAGCCAGAAAATGGAGAGACTTAAATACTAGGCTGTGGAGGGAAACCACTGGCAGTTTTTCAGTAGGTGAGTGATATCATGAAAATGATTTTTCCATGTTTTATTTCACTGATAGGTGGACTGGGTTGAAGGCCAAAGTGGGTCATGAAACTGGCACGTTGTCTAGTATGCCAATTAAAAAATATGAACTTAATGGATTCTAATGTTTTTGCTCAAAGGTGAAAACATGATACACCATAGATTTCCATGATAATTAACATAACAATGTCAGTGTTTTTCTTAATGGAAAAAGTAAGCCCAAGCAGCAAGCTTGTCATATTAGTAATGTGTATGTATTAGTCATGACATACTGTAGATAATTGTATAAACTCTCACGTTACGCCAATAAACTGTAAAAATTCCTGAAGTAACTGAGAACATGGTAGCAACTGCTGCATCAGGCCTTGCTATTTTGCCGTTCAGGCAAAAATCATGAGGTGGCATGAACCCTCTCAATGCATTTGGGAGCCATTTTGTTCAAAAATGGCTTTTTATGAAGCTAAAATAGAATGTTGTATTTTGGTATAAAATATGGGCAAAGAGAGAACAGTAAGCAGAGATCTACACTAACTTAAACTTTATCTAAAAATGAGAAGCATTTGTATCATCAGGGATGAATATATTTCTTTAAGGGCAATAAAGAATATGGAAGGATATGGAAGGGATCTGTGAATGGCTTTAATTTACGGTTTTTAAAGTCTCCAAGTGTACAGCTTCAGAAACATATATTGAATACTTGTTTTTAAAGGACCATTATAAGAATAGTTTGCATTATGATCATTTATCTTTCTCTTAAGAGTTGCAGGGAAATTTCCGGTTAAATGAAGTTTCACTTAAGTTGTGTTCATTGGAGCCTCGTATATTTGTGAAACATTTAAGGAAGCCTACCCCAAAAATATTTGTTTCAGATGGTGTACAATTAAAGGTGTCAGTGCCTTTCCTGTAATATTTTTGTACTTCAACATAATTTAAAGTTAACTTTATGTTGGCTTTTGAAAATTAAGAGCATTTTAACAAATAAAGAAGTGTAATTTTTCTGCGGATGTTTCCCCCTTACTCTCTTAGAAAATCTGGTAATCTTTAGCCTATCAGAAACTTCTTATGCCTGTATAACATGAAAATCTATAACAACTACTTTTCAGCATCTTACACCATTGTAAGACTTATTGTCATAATCTTGTAGGGAAGTCATGCTATTGAACATTACCTTTAAGACATAAAATCAGTTCTTATGATTTCCTAGCTATAATCTACTGAAAAACATTTATTTCTTTGAGTTTCTGATTGAAATCCTAATTGAAATACTTAAAATCATTAGCAATGTGTGATTTAATAGGAAGCATTCACTAGACATCGGCACACATCCCTTCTATCTATTACATAACACAGTACTTGAACATTGTGGACTTAATAGTATAGTAGTGGTTAACAGTGTTAAGGCTCTAAGCCTGGCTTAAAATCAGACTCTGCCACTTGCTATCTGTGTGTAATTAAGCAAGTTACTTACTTTCATTGAGTCATGGTTGCCTCATCTCAAATGGAAAAAGCAAGGGATTTTATAGGAATTAAATAAAATAACATATGTGAGTGTTTAGCACGGTACCTAGAATATCGCAAGATTCAATGAACGCTGAGTGTTGTTATTTTTTATAGTGTCATTTGATTTTCAAAAGAACTTTGGCTGTTAGTTTCAATTTATTTTTCCAGCTTTTTTATTTAAAGCAAACCTCTCCAGAAGAAGAAATATCAAAAGAATAAGGTAAATGACAACATCAGCAGTTTAATAGTTATCAAGTAATAGGCGGCATTTTTAGCAGGTAAATTACTTGTTATTGTTGTCAATTATTTGGAAAAATAACCATCAGACTATGAATGACTTTGCCTTTGACTCTCATTGATAGGCTTTGTTTTAAATTACCTCAGTATTAGGAAATAGCTTGGTTTTGATGAGACTTTTAAAAAACTTTGAAATAATTACAGATCTGAAGGAACTTGCAAAGATATAGTACAGAGAGGTATCATGTACCCTTCACTCAGTTTTCCCCAATGTAACTGTAGTACATTATCAAAGCCCAGCAAGTGACATTGGTACAATGTATGCATATAGGTCTACACCATTTATCACATTATAGATTCATGTAACCACCTCTACATCAAGATATAGAACTATTCCATCACCACAAACATAAATTAGACAACTCAAGAGAAGGAAGGAAAGAAAATCTATTGTATTTATCCATACTTTTCTTACCATGTTCTTTTCTTCTTTCTCACGTTACAAGATTCCTTCTTTTATCATTTCCTTTCAGTTTAGAGGCCTTCCTTTTGCCATTCGTTTAGAGTAGGTCTGCTGGCAACCAATTCTTAGTTTTCCTCATCTTAGAATTTCTTAATTTCCCCTTCATTCCTGAAGGATATTTTCACTGGACATAGGATTCTGGGTTGACAGTTCTTTCTTTCAGCACTTGGAAAATCTTGTGTGCCCCTGCCTTATGGCCTAAATGGCTTCTGATGAAAAATCTGCTGTCCTGTGAATTATTTTCCCCTATAGGTAAGGTGTCATTTCTCTGTCTCTGATTTCTTCCTTTGTCAAAAGTTTGACTGACATATGTTAGATTAGATTTCTTCAGATTTATCCTGTTTGGGGTTCACACAGCCTCTTGAAGCTGTAGCTTTATTTCTTTTTTTTTTTTTTTTTTTTTTGCAGTACGCAGGCCTCTCACTGTTGTGGCCTCTCCCGTTGCGGAGCACAGGCTCCGTACGCGCAGGCTCAGCGGCCGTGGCTCACGGGCCCAGCTGCTTCGCGGCATGTGGGATCTTCCCAGACCGCGGCACGAACCCAGTCCCCTGCATTGGTGGGCGGACTCTCAACCACTGCGCCACCAGGGAAGCCCCATAACTTTATTTCTTTTGCCACATTTGGGAAGTTTTTGACCATTATTTCTTTGAGTATGTTTATAGTCACACCCCCTTTTTCTCTCCTCCTGGGACCCTGAGGACATGAATGTGAGATCTCCTGTTATAGTCCCTCAAGTCCTTGATTGCTCTGTTCATTTTTTGCTTGGTTTTCTCTCCCTGTTGTTCAGGTTGGACATTTTTCTATCTTTGAGTTCACTGATTGTTTCCTCTGTCCCTTCTATTCTACTGATGAGCCTATCTGTGGAGTGAGTATTTTATTTTGGTTATTGTATTTTTCAGTTTCAAAAGTTACATTTGGGACTTCCCTGGTGGCGCAGTGGTTGAGAGTCCGCCTGCCGATGCAGGGGACACGGGTTCGTGCCCCGGTCCGGGAAGATCCCACATGCTGTGGAGCGGCTAGGCCCATGAGCCATGGCCGCTGAGCCTGCGCTTCCGGAGCCTGTGCTCCGCAACGGGAGAGGCCACAACAGTGAGAGGCCTGCATACCGTAAAAAAAAAAAAAGTTCCATTTGGTTCTTTATATCTTCTGTTTCTTTACTGAGTCTTTTTATTTCTTTGCTGAGGCTGTCTAGTTTTTCATTTGTTTCAAGCATGTTCATAATTGCTCCTTTCAGCATTTTTATGATGCCTGCTTTAAAATCTTTGTCAGCGCTTCCCTGGTGGCACAGTGGTTAAGAATCCAACTGCCAGTGCAGGGGACACAGGTTCGAGCCCTGGTCCGGGAAGATCACACATGCCACGGAGCAACTAAGGCCATGTGCCACAACTACTGAGCCTGCACTCTAGAGCCCGTGAGCCACAACTACTGAAGCCCGCGCACCTAGAGCCTGTGCTCTGCAAACTAGAGAAGCCACCACAATGAGAAGCCCGTGCACCGCAACGAAGAGTAACCCCCGCTTGCCGCAATTAGAGAAAGCCCGCCCACCAAAAATAAGTAAATTAATTAATTCAAAAAATAAATTAAAAAAAATCTTTGTCAGATAATTTTAACATCTCTGTCATCTTGATGTTGACTTCTATTGATTTCTTTGTCATGCACCTTGAGCCTTTCTGATTGTTGGTATGACAAGTGATTCTTTTTTGATGGAGACCTGGACATTTTGGGCATTATGTCCTGAGATTTTGGATCTTATTGAAACTTTTTATTTTAGCTGGCTTCTTCTGACTCCACTGTGTCAGGGGTTGAGAGGATGCTGCCTCATTACTGCCAGGTGGGTGTAGTTGACCAGGTTCCCCAGTTGATCTCTGTTGACACTTGATGGGGTGGTTCCTCATTACTGATGGGTGATGGTGGGAATACTGGTTCCCCACTAGACCTCCAGTGATACCTCCCTGACTGAGAGGGGTAGGAATGCCTTGGTATTGCTCCCTACATGGCTTCCATTGACACCATGAAAGGGGATGGCCATATTGCCACTGGGCAGTGGTGAAAGTCCTCCTCTGACACCACGCCAGCTGGAAGGGAGAGGTGTGCCTCATTGCAACCGGGTGAGGGTGCAAGTTTAGGCTCCCTTAAGCCTTTGGTGATGTGGGTATAGTCACATTGTTTTCTGTGGTGTTTGGCTGAAGTAGAGTGGTTATTGGCTATAAGTGTTCTGTACTGCTGAGCTGCCCCTTTCCTGGTCCCTTGGCTAGAGAGAGCAGGCCCTTCTTAGGGCTTCTTTATTCTCTGAGCTCATTCTCATTTTGAGGTTGCCAGTTTCTTCAGCTTCATGTCTGGAATATATGAGGTCAAAAGAAAAGTCAGGGAACTCACCACTGTGTTGTTCCTTTAGTCTTGAGATCCCTAGCCAGTTTGCCTCTTCTCTCCACCTTTTAGAGTTTTCTTGTATTTGTTTTATATATAATGTCCATATATAATGTTTTATATATAATGGTTTTTAGCTGTGCTTTGAAGGAGTAATAGGGAAAAGCACATGTACTTTATCGTTCCAGCAGCAGAAGTTTGACTTATTTTTGGCCTTTCTGAATTCTTGTTAGTTATTAAGGTTTAATTACATCTCAAAACTTGAAATTGGGGACTTAGCATAACAGAGAATTTGGAGGGCTTTTTATGCCACCTTTGCTACTTTGGTAGTAATATTACATAAAGGTATCTTTATATAGGCAAAATCTCTTTAGTTTGTAAGGCAAAGTGCTAAGTCTAAGAAACATTTACCACACAGACAAAAATCTGTTATACCTTTAAGAATTTACTTACCTTAAAAAAAAAAAACCAGTTTGAGAGAAGGGCAGTAAAAGTGGAGGGATGTATAGATGACATAGATTTCACAGAGAATAAAATCTTGGAGTCAGGATGCAGGACTCAGTGTTATACTGAATTAAGTAATGTGATTATAATGCTTAAGTAGTGATTAAACTTGCATGTTATTACAGCATCAGTTAAGTAGCAAGCACATAGCTCTTGTTAAAATCCTTTGGAGACGTATAATATCGGCACACATTATTGTTTTACATGCCTTAAAACAATAAATATAGATTTGATTGATTCAAAGGCTTTCTGCCTTAACAGTAAATTTCCTCAGTACTTTAGTGTCTTACTGTGATTTTACTTTATCTTTTCTGTTGTATTCCTCTTAAGGGAGCTAGAGAGCATGGCTTGAAAATAATAGCAGGAGCAAAGCTTCCCTTCCTGCTCAGTTGAGGTCCACTGATAAAGGTGTAGAAAGGTCCATTGATGGCAACAGAGATAAAATTTAACTTCAGATACTAAAGTATTCAGAGTTGAATGTGACCATATATACCAACCCTTTCAGTTTGGAGAAGAAACTGAAGCCTAGAGATGTTGAGAGACACAAGAAAGGTAACAAATTACTTAGAATGAACTGGGGCTTGAACTTGGATTCCCTGATCCTGGGGCCACTGTGTTTTCCATCGGACCTGGAGGCTGCCCTTGGAGAGTCTAGTGGGGGAGATGGCAAGGGCATCTGATGGCAGGATGAGTTCCCCAGGGTCCGGATTTAAGAAAATATGCATCAGTTTAATACTGTCTTGGAATTCATGAGATGGAAGCATAGGTCAAAACTGTGTGGAGAAAATTGGAAGTACAGTTTTATCTAGCCACATCTCTGAGGCGTGTAGCTCATAGGGTCTTGGTGCTCTGGCTGGGTGTCAGGGCTGTGCCTCTAAGGTGGGAGGGCTGAGTTCAGGACATTGGTCTGCCAGAGACCTCCCAGCTCCATGTAATATCAAATGACGAAAGCTCTCCCAGAGATCTCCATCTCAAGGCTAAGACCCAGCTCCACTCAATGACCAGCAAGCTACAGTGCTGGACACCCTATGCCAAACAACTAGCAAGACAGGAACACAACCACACCCGTTAGCAGAGAGGCTGCCTAAAATCATAATAAGGTCACAGACACCCCAAAACACACCACTGATGCGGTCCTGCCCACCAGAAAGACAAGATCCAGCCTCATCCACCAGAACACAGGCACTAGTCCCCTCCACCAGGAAGCCTATACACCCCACTGAACCAACCTTACCCACTGGGGGCAGACACCAAAACCAACGGGAACTACAAACCTGCAGCCTGCAAAAAGGGACCCCAAACACAGTAAGTTAAGCAAAATGAGAAGACAGAGAAACACACAGCAGATGAAGGAGCAAGGTAAAAACCCACCAGACCAAACACATGAAGAGGAAATAGGCAGTCTACCTGAAAAAGAATTCAGAGTAACGATAGTAAAGATGATCCAAAATCTTGGAAATAGAATGGAGAAAATACAAGAAATGTTTAACAAGGATCTAGAAGAACTAAAGAGCAAACAAACAATGAAGAACAACACAATAAATGAAATTAAAAATTCTCTAGAAGGAATCAATAGCAGAATAACTGAGGCAGAAGAACGGATAAGTGACCTGGAAGATAAAATAGTGCAAATAACTATCGCAGAGCAGAATAAAGGAAAAAGAATGAAAAGAATTGAGGACAGTCTCAGAGACCTCTGGGACAACATTAAATGCACCAACATTCAAATTATAGGGGTTCCAGAAGAAGAAGAGAAAAAGAAAGGGACTGAGAAAATATTTGAAGAGATTATAGTTGAAAACTTCCCTAATATGGGAAAGGAAATAGTCAATCAAGCCCAGGAAGCACAAAGAGTCCAATACAGGATAAACCCAAGGAGAAACACGCCAAGACACATAGTAATCCAAATGGCAAAAATTAAAGACAAAGAAAAAATATTAAAGGCAGCAAGGGAAAAACAACAAATAACATACAAAGGAATCCCCATAAGGTTAACAGCTGATCTTTCAGGAGAAACTGTGCAAGCCAGAAGGGAGTGGCAAGATATATTTAAAGTGATGAAAGGGAAAAACCTACAACCAAGATTACCCAGCAAGGATCTCATTCAGATTCGATGGAGAAATTAAAACCTTTACAGACAAAAATGCTAAGAGAATTCAGCACCACCAAACCAGCTTTACAACAAATTCTAAAGGAACTTCTCTAGGCAGGAAACACAAGAGAAGGAAAAGACCTACAATAGCAAACCCAAAACAATTAAGAAAATGGTAATAGAAGCATACATATCGATAATTACCTTAAACGTAAATGGAATAAATGCTCCCACCAAAAGACATAGACTGGCTGAATGGATATAAAAACAAGACCCGTATATATGCTGTCCACAAGAGACCCACTTCAGACCTAGGGATGCATACAGACTGAAAGTGAGGGGATGGAAAAAGATATTCCATGCAAATGGAAATCAAAAAAAAGCTGGAGTAACAATTCGCATATCAGACAAAATGACTTTAAAATAAAGATTATTACAAGGGACAAAGAAAGACAGTACATAATGATCAAGGGATCAATCCAAGAAGAAGATCTAACAATTGTAAATATTTATGCACCCAACATAGGAGCAACCTCAATACAAAAGGCAAATGCTAATAGCCGTAAAAGGGGAAATTGACAGTAACACAAACATAGTGGGGGACTTTAACACCCCACTTTCACCAATGGACGGATCATCCAAAATGAAAATAAATAAGGAAACACAAACTTTAAATGATACATTAAACAGGATTGACTTAATTGATATCTGTAAGACATTCCATCCAAAACCAACAGAATACACTTTCTTCTCAAGTGCTCATGGAACATTCTCCAGGGTAGATCATATCTTGGGTCACAAATCAAGCCTTGGTAAATTTAAGAAAATTGAAATTGTATCAAGTATCTTTTCTGACCACAATGCTATGAGACTAGATATCCATTACAGGAAAAAATCTGTAAAAAGTACAAACACATGGAGGCTAAACAATACACTACTTAATAACCAAGAGGTCACTGAAGAAATCAAAGAGGAAATCAAAAATTACCTAGAAACAAATGACAATGAAAACATGATGACCCAAAACCTATGAGATACAACAAAAGCAGTTCTAAGAGGGAAGTTTATAGCAGTACAATCCTGCTTCAAGAAACAAGAAACATCTCAAATAAACAACTTAACCTTACACCTAAAGCAATTAGAGAAAGAAGAACAAAAAACCCCCAAAGTTAACAGAAGGAAAGAAATCGTAAAGGTCAGATCAGAAATAAATGAAAAAGAAATGAAGGAAACAATAGCAAAGAAAACTAAAAGATGGTTCTTTGAGAAGATAAACAAAATTGATAAACGATTAGCCAGGCTCATCAAGAAAAAAAGGGAGAAGACTCAAATCAGTAGAATTAGAAATGAAAAAGAAGAAGTAACAACTGACAATGCAGAACTACAAAGGATCATGAGAGATTACTACAAGCAACTCTATGCCAATAAAATGGACAACCTGGAAGAAATGGACAAATTCTTAGAAAAGCACAAACTTGCAAGACTGAACCAGGAAGAAATAGAAGATATGAACAGACCAATCACAAGCACTGAAATTGATACTGTCATTAAAAATCTTCCAACAACCAAAAGCCCAGGACCAGATGGCTTTACAGGTGAATTCTATCAAACATTTAGAGAAGCGCTAACACCTATCCTTCTCAAACTCTTCTAAAATATAGCAGAGGGAAGAACACTCCCAAACGCATTCTATGAGGCCACCGTCACCCTGATACGAAAACCAGACAAAGGTGTCACAAAGAAAACTACAGGACAATATAACTGATGAACATAGATGCAGAAATCCTCAGCAAAGTACTAGCAAACAGAATCCAACAACACATTTAAAGGATCATCCCAGGAATGCAAGGATTCTTCAATATACGCAAATCAGTCAATGTGACACACCATATTAACAAATTGAGGGAGAAAACCATGTGATCATCTCAATAGATGCAGGAAAAGCTTTCAACAAAATTCAACACCCATTTATGATAAAAACACTCCAGAAAGTAGAAATAGTGGGAACTTTCCTCAACATAATAAAGGCCATATATGACAAACTCACAGCCAACATCGTTCTCAGTGGTGAAAAACTGAAACCATTTTCTCTAAGATCAGGAACAAGGCAAGGTTGTCCACTCTCACCACTCTTATTCTACATAGTTTTGGAAGTTTTAGCCACAGCAATCAGAGAAGAAAAAGAAATAAAAGGAATCCAAATCGGAAAAGAAGTAAAGCTGTCACTGTTTGCAGATGACGTGATACTATACGTAGAGAATCCTAAAGATGCTACCAGAAAACTCCTAGAGCTAATCAATGAATGTGGTAAAGTTTCAGAATACAAAATTAATGCACAGAAATCTCTTGCATTCCTATACACTAATGATTAAAAATGTGAAAGAGAAATTAAGGAAATACTCCCATTTACCACTGCAACAAAAAGAATAAAATATCTAGGAATAAACCTACCTAAGGAGTCAAAAGACCTGTATGCTGAAAACTATAAGACACTGATGAAAGAAATTAAAGATGATACAAATAGATGGAGAGATATACCATGTTCTTGGATTGGAAGAGTCAACATTGTGAAAATGACTCTACTACCCAAAGCAATCTACAGATTCAGTGCAATCCCTATCAAACTACCAATGGCATTTTTCACAGAATTAGAACAAAAAATTTCACCATTTGTATGGAAACACAAAAGACCCTGAATAGCCAAAGCAATCTTGAGAACGAAAAATGGAGCTGGAGGAATCAGGCTCCCAGACTTCAGACTCTACTACAAAGCTACAGTCATCAAGACAGTATGGTTCTGGCACAAAAACCAAAGTATAGATCAATGGAACAGGGTAGAAAGCCCAGAGGTAAACCCACGCACATATGGCCACCTTATTTTTGACAAAGGAGGCAAGAATATACAATGGAGAAAAGACAGTCACTTCAATAAGTGGTGCTGGGAAAACTGGACAGCTACATGTAAAAGAATGAAGTTAGAACACTCCCTAACACCATACACAAAAATGAACTCAAAATGGATTAAAGATCTAAATGTAAGGCCAGACACTATAAAACTCTTAGAGGAAAACATAGGCAGAACACTCTATGACATAAATCACAGCAAGATTCTTTTTGACCCACCTCCTAGAGAAATGGAAATAAAAACAAAAATAAAGAAATGGGAGCTAATGAAACTTAGAAGCTTTTGCACAGCAAAGGAAACCATAAACAAGACGAAAAGACAACCCTCAGAATGGGTGAAAAGTTTTGCACATGAAGCAACTGACAAAGGATTAATCTCCAAAATTTACAAGCAGCTCATTTAGCTCAATATCAAAAAAACAAACAACCCAATCCAAAAATGGGCAGAAAACCTTAATAGACATTTCTCTGAAGAAGATATACAGATTGCCAACAAACACATGAAAGAATGCTCAACATCACTAATCATTTGAGAAATGCAAATCAAAACTACAATGAGGTATCACCTCACATCAGGCAGAATGGCCATCATCAAAAAATCTACAAACAATAAATGCTGGAGAGGGTGTGGAGAAAAGGGAACCCTCTTGCACTGTTGGTGGGAATGTAAATTGATACAGCCACTATGGAGAACAGTATGGAGGTTCCTTAAAAAACTAAAAGTAGGACTACCATATGACCCAGCAACCCCACTACTGGGCATATGCCCTGAGAACACCGTAATTCAAAAAGAGTCATGGACCACAATATTCATTGCAGCTCTATTTACAATAGCCAGGACATGGAAGCAACCTAACTGTCCAATGACAGATGAATGGATAAAGATGTGGTACATACGTGCAATGGAATAGTACTCAGCCATATAAAGAAACGAAATTGAGTTATTTGTAGTGAGGTGGATGGATGTAGAGACTGTCATACAGAGTGAAGCAAGTCAGAAAGAGAAGAATAAATACTGTATGCTAACACATATATATGGAGTAAAAAAAAAAGTTTCTTTAGAACCTAGAGGCAGGACAGGAATAAAGAATGGACTTGAGGACACGGGGAGGGGGAAGGGTAAGCTGGGAAAAAGTGAGAGAGTGGCATGGACTTATATACACTACCAAATGTAAAATAGCTAGTGGGAAGCAGCCGCGTAGCACAGGGAGAGCAGCTCGGTGCTTTGTGACCACCTAGAGGGGTGGATAGGGAGGGTGGGAGGGAGACTCAAGAGGGAGGAGATATGGGCATATATGTATATGTATAGCTGATTCACTTTGTTATAAAGCAGAAACTAACACCATTGTAAAGCAATTATACTCCAATAAAGATGTTAAAAAAAAAGCATGTGTAATTTTTCATTTTGATTTATATATTGCTTCATTGACCCCAAAGAGATTTCATCAGTTTATGATTTCCTCAGTATCTGTTTCTTCATAACCTTTCTTGTTATGTTTTTAATCTCTGCAACATTTGTAATGTTCACTTTTATTCCGAACATGTTCATGTTATCTCACTCTTTTTGCCAGAAGTTTGTCACTATTATTTGGCTAAAAAACCCCACAACCCAACAAATCAGCTTTCAATTTTCTTGATCTTCTGTTGTTTTGTTTTCCTTTGACCGTATATGTTGTTTAGAAGTTTTTCTTAATATTCAAATAGATATTCTTGGTTATCACTTATTACTGATTTTTAGCATAATTTCATATTGATTAGAGAATATACTCTGATTTCAGTCCTTTGAATATTTGCTGAGACCTACTTTATAGCCCAGTTCGTGGTCTAGTTTTGAAAATGTTGTGTCTGTGGTTGTGAAAAGGTGTTCTCGCCATTTGCTGAAATAATGTTCTATGTATGCCCAATAAATTAAACTTGATAATTTTATTCAAATTATGTATAACCTTACTAGGTTATTTTTGTCTGCTTGTTCTGCCAGTTACTGAGAGAGATGGTTTAAAATATTCCATTGTAATAGGTGAATTTTTCAGTTTCCTACTGCTATTCAGTTAGTTTTGCTTTATATATCTTCAGGCTATGTATTAAGTGCATAAAAGTTTAGGATTGTTTTACTTTCCTGGTGAATTGAAACTTTTATCATGATGTGGTCAGAAGGAGAAGAAACCTCTATTTCCTCTGCTTCTTCTTTCTCTTTTCTCCCGTAATAGCATCCTCCCCTCACACACCTGGCTGTGAAAATGACAGTAGATTGAGTGGAAGTTCAATCCCATCTGTTGGGGGTAGAGTAACCACAGTATTTGCAATTCCCCAAATGCCTCTAACCATAAGAAAGTCTTAAAAGAATGGAGGAAGTAATTCTGAAAGTTGGGGGAAGGGGTGTTTGGAAAACAATGGTCATGCCTTCCTAACTATCAATATTAAGTTGGCTGCTCAGACAGTGTGTCCACCTTCCCTATATAATTTTTACTCCCTTCTGCCAGCCATCACTGCCTGTTCCTCATTCTTGCTGATAATTTTCATATTTGCCTGTTTCTGTGCCACCCCATTGTGTATCTGTCAGGGAGGTCACTGTAGATCAAATCATATAGTTTCAAAGTCACAAGGGAACTTACAAGATGTTTTAAGTTGTCCCTTCCCACCCTCAGTACGCTTTATAGATAAGGAAATGGAGTTCCTGATAGGTGAAGTAACTTTTTCAGCATTATACCTTTTAGCAGAGTGGAGATTAGAAACAAAACCACCTTTCTGCACCACCCCCCACCGGTCCTATATTTCCTGATTTTTTTCACTTGAGGTTCTCATTAAAGTCACAGACCTGGCAATCTGCTGAATTACTGGAATGTTCTACCTATATAAACTGCTACAAGCTGTTTCTTCTTTGGACTGTCTTTGATGCAAAAGGACACTATGACCTTAGCTGAAATGTTGGTTCTACCTAAAGGTTTGTTTGTGGAGTGAAATCTCAACCATAAATCTGTCAGCTCTTTTCAGTTTAGCCACCCTTGTAGGTTGAGAAAAAACTCGTTCGCAAAGGATCCAGAACCTCTTCAAATGCATATTTATGAGTCTGACCTGGCATCAGGTGTTCATACGTATTTCACCTAGTGAAATAAATTGGCTGGCATCGTTCTTCTGTAACAGTTCCACTGTATTGTTCTTAATAAGTTGCTTTTTCTTCACTTATCATGCAGACTGCCAGGATATTCTCCATGGATGTTCTACTCCTTTGGTTTATGCTAGTGCTTGGTATATGGACTCATTGGGGCTGATGGCCTTACCATTATGGTAAGTGTACTTCAAGCAGGCCATTGAATATACGACCATGGCAGACATTTTCCACTGGTGATTTTTTAAGAACTTATCATCAATTTGTAAACTCTATGTAAAAGCTTTGTGCCCATAATTATTATATATGTATGAAGACTGGATTCTAGTAAATTCATTTTTATTCACCCACTTGCCTCCGCCAACTCTCAGCATAAAAGTTTGGTAAGATATACTTGGGTTTGTGTGGCTGGTTCTCTTTCTTTCCTTTCTGCTCCCCTGCCCTACCACGTATACTTTTAATTTTCTCTATCTAAGCTTCCCCTTCCCTTCTAGAGAGCCTCTCCATGTATTGAGAGTTATTGATGCAATGCACTACACATGCGAACAGCATGGGAGAAGATAATGCTTTGAGAACTACTGGTCCCTTCCGTTGGATTGGTGAACTGTTTAGATGGTGTATGTAGTTTATTGTTTCAGTGTCTCAGATCCTTGCTTTTCTCCCAGGCACAGTACACCCTAGTTGATGTGTTTGTGCCCTTAAAGCTTCTCAGAGGCGATAAAGACTGATTTGAGACTTTATTAGACAATGTGTAGGAGTTAACTAGGCAAAGTGGGGGAAGGAGGGGTCATTCTGGGCTGAGGGAGCCATATAAGGGAGATAAAACATGAACTAGGGCAAGGAACTCAGTTTGTGTGCTGGGGGTGAAGAGTGATGAGAATTCGCAAGTGACCAGGTCCTCACTGAAAGGCTTATATATAACTCCAAAGAGTTTAGATTTTACACTTGAAGACAGTGGAGAGCCACTGAAGTATTGTTTAGCAGAAAAGTGCCTTCAGAATGGCCTTTTAGCAATATTACTGAGGCTACCATTTGTGGAAAGAATTGAAGGAAGGAAAGCCCAGAGATTAGATTAGTTAGAAAGCCGATACTGTAATCTAAGCTATAGATAAGTGTCAAATCTAAGGTCTAATAGAGTAAAGATGGAGGAGGAGGGATGGATTTAAAAGCCATCTGAAGGCTTCACAACTTGAATGCATGAAGGAATGAGAAAGTGGGAAGGAATAAAGGCTGCAGCCCAGATTTCTGGCTTGTACTTGCTTGGCAGAAGATATGCCATCCCTAGTGCCAGAGAATACAAAGCGGGGGCCGTGGATCGAATCATGTCGATAGGATGAGGAGTTAAATTCTAAACATGTTAAAATCAAGGCACTTTTGTGCCATCCAAGTTACCTAGTAGACAGTTGGATATGTGGCTCTGGCTCTCAGAAGAGGTCTTGTATTAAAAAAAAAATACAATAATTTTATATTATGTGTTTTATACCACAATACAAAATAATTTAAAAATAAAACCAATGTTTTAAAAAACTTATTTTAGAAGTCGTCAGCAAACAGGTGCTTCTTGAAGCCAAGGGGATGCATGAGACTGATTGCCTAAGGAGGGTATATAAAGGGAGAAGGGCAGAAATATGAGACCAGATTAACGGAACCACCAACATTGTAGATAGAACTGGGCAGAGGAAGTGGAGATCTAAAATAGTGGCATGAGGAAAACCAGAAGATGAAGAGTGAGTGGACTTAGGAAGAAAGAGTTGTTTACAGTGGTGTTCAGCGTCATGCTGCAGAGATGCCGGGTCAAAAAGGAGTGAACATGCTCACTGACTTGAATGTACCTGCTAGAACTTCTTAGTGACGCTGGTCGATGAGAGCAGTTTCATGCACTGCGCTATTTTGAAATGATGCTTTTGCCAGTCTTCTCCACTGGAGACATCTTTGCATTGTCCACAGTACCTCACATGTAGTAAGCACTCAATGAATATATGTTGAATTAATAAATTTGAATGTGATCTTCCTTACTATTAGGAGAAATACTAACTGAAGACTGGACGTGCTTTGCTAAAAGTTCAGAATTTGGTGGAGAGAGTAAGAGTCTGCTAGGTGCTGCCTCTGTGTCGTAAGACATTTGTGGAAAAAGGCATAAAAATTCTTAGTTGAAATAGTTGACAGTTTCTAATTTTCTGTTTTATCGGAGCATTAGAATATTTTAGCATTTAAGATTATTAATACAGTTCATTTTGAAACAGTTTTTCTCTCTTCTGTTTCTTCTTGATATGTGGAAATCTCAGTTTCAGTTGAGGTCACTTGTACCTTATTTAGAAAGAGCAGCATAGGAAGAGAATGTTGTGGTGTGTTCTAGGAGTAAGGTTATTTTGAAACGAACTCTTCTGTGTGTTTTTTTTTTTTGTAATGTGCTGCAATGTAGCAAAATTAACATATATTGCGATCTAAATTGTTATATACAATTTGGGCTTATCAGCAACCTTTAAAAGAGCTTTTGAACATTTTCATCATTGGATAATTTGTTTGGTTTATAGGGTGTCACGTGGGCTTCTGGAATGTTATCATTTAGTTAGAACTTAGCCTGAGCTTGTATAGCTTGCCTTAGATAAAACTTTCTCTTTAAAGGATGTGGCTCATACTATAGTGGTAGCACTGGGGAGAAGGGCCGGCAGGAGAGAGGTGTGGAGTAGTGTGTAGAGAAAAGGAGATGCTATGGTTAATTTTATGTGTCAGTTTGGCCGTTTGGTCAAACATTATATTCTAGGTGTTTCTTTGGAGGTATTATTTAGACGAGATTAACATGTAAATCAGTAGACTCTGAGTAAAGCGGATTACATGTGGGTGGCTCTTATCCAGTCATTTGAAGGTCTTAATAGAAAAAGATTGATCTACCCCTAATAACCAACAAGGACCTACTGTATAGCACAGGGAACTCTGCTCAATGTCATGTGCCAGCCTGGATGGGAGGGGAGTTTGGGGGGGGAGAATGGATACATGTATCTGTATGGCTGAGTTCCTTTGCTGTGCACCTGAAACTATCACAGCAGTTAATCGGCTATACGCCAATATAAAATAAAAAGTTAAAAAAGAAAAAACAAAGATTGTTCTACCCCTAAGAAAGGAGAATTCTGCTCCCCCACCCCACCCCCCACCCCCTCCCCGAGACTACCTTCCAGCCCAAGCTTCAATATCACCTCTTCTCTGGGTCTCCAGCCTGCCAGCCTTCACAATTGTGAGCCAGTTCCTTAAAATGTGTGTGTGTGTGTGTGTGTGTGTGTGTGTGTGTGTATTAAAAAATAATAAAATGGGGGCTTCCCGGTGGCGCAGTGGTTGAGAGTCCGCCTGCCGATGCAGGAGACACGGGTTCGTGCCCTGGTCCGGGAAGATCCCCCATGCCGCGGAGTGGCTGGGCCCGTGAGCCATGGCCGCTGAGCCTGCGCGTCCGGAGCTTGTGCGCCGCAATGGGAGAGGCCACAACAGTGAGAGGCCCGCATACCACACACACACAAAAAAATAATAATAAAAAAAATATTTAAAAAGTATAGATATGTTATATATTTATATATAATATGAAATGTATTAATGTATATTTTATAATATATAGCATATCTTTATAATGTATAGATATATAACATACTATTTTACTTCTCTCTATATTATACTATGTATTTTATATATACTATATCTTATAAAGGTATATGTATCAATATACCTATAGATATATATATCTTATTGCTTCTTTTCTCTGGAGACCCCCGACTAATACAGGAAAAAATATTTGTGCTTTATTATTTTGAGTATTTTGCTTTTCAGGTCTACCTCTGTGTTTCCTTTTTATCTGGCGCTTTTTGGAATCATGTGACACACTCGTACACAGATGCAGTTCTGCGAAAGTGCTGAGAGCTTACTGTGTGTACGGTCGTCCCTCAGATCTGCAAGGGATTGGTTCCAGGACCCCCCACAGATACCCAAATCCTTGGATGCTCGAGCCCCTTATACAAAATGGCCTAGTGCAGGGAATACAGTCTCTCCTCTGTTTCCGTGGGGTTCACATCAGAGGATACCAAGGGCCAACTGAAGAGCAAGGTAAACTGCTAGCTATTGTGGAGGCTCCCAGATGAACAAGGCTAGGCCTTTGCTCTTGAGGTGTTTGAGACATCTATGAGATAAGGCAGATTGAGAGCAATTCTGTAAGAGAAAGCTAAGCAGCATGCAGTGGAAATCAGCAGGGAGTGATGACTTATGCTTGGGCAATTGGGGAAGTTTTGGGCTGGTCCTTAAGGATGGATGGGGCTTAAACTTCTGCCTTGTGGTGGACGAAGTGGGGTTGTATTAATCAAAGCATATCCCAGAAAGAGGGGATGCGAGGAACAAAGGCCCAGTACTAAGGAAGAAGGGGCCGCATTGGGAATAGTAGAAAAAGGTTACTGTTATTCTGTGAGGAGCATTCTCTACGGAGACATCTTCAGAATCAAATGGACCTTAGAAAAGAGACAGCCTGCTGTTTGCTCTCAGCAGCTGTGGGTTGGAATGAATGCGAATGTGTGCAAATGCTTGTATACACCTCTCCGTTTTCTTCCTCCAGAGGTGCTTCTGCTTGGGGACACCACAGCCTTATCGTTGAATCTGGTCTGTTGTACTATCTGGGACTGATTTAATTTTACCTTTGGGTTAAGTGTCACTCAGGGGAAGGAAAGAAAATGTAGCTTGGGGTTTGACAATCTCTACTTCTTAATTGTGCTCAGGGCTTATCTCATAGTGGTCATTAGGGTTTGCAGCTTCCTGTGAACATGGCTGCTGGAATGCTGTGAGGGCATTTTTTCTTTGCTTGTGAGGTATTTTGTAATAACTCAAGTGAGATGACATTTGTGAAAGTGCTTTATAAGCTCTAAAGTACTGAATGGATAGATGCAGGCATTATCATAAGGTGGTTGTTGTTTTTTCCAGAAACAGTGAACGCTGTTAGTGTCATATTTAAGTTTTTGAGTGAGGGCCTTACTCTAACTTTCTGCAATGGAATATTGGTATAATAGTTTTTTTTTTTTTTTTTTTTTTTTTGCGGTACGCGGGCCTCTCACTGTTGTGGCCTCCCCCGTTGCGGAGCACAGGCTCCGGACGCGCAGGCTCAGCGGCCATGGCTCACGGGCCCAGCCGCTCCGCGGCATGTGGGATCCTCCCGGACCGGGGCACGAACCCGTGTCCCCTGTATCGGCAGGCGGACTCTCAACCACTGCGCCATCAGGGAAGCCCTATAATCGCTTTTATAAGAGGTTTTGTTCGCCTTTTCCAGAATGTCATAGAAATGTAATCAGACACTATTTAGTCTTATGAGTCTGGCTCTTTTACTTAGATAGCATAATACCTTTGAGATTCATCCAAATTGTTGCATGTATCAATAATTTTTTCCTTTTTATTGCTGAGTAATATTTTTTTGGTGTGAATGCACCGCCATTTGTTTGTTGAAGAATACTTGGGCTGTTTTCAGTTTGGGGTGAATAAATAAAGCTGCCAAAAATATTTGTTTATAGATTTCCCTTGAAGATAAGTTTTCATTTCTTAGGGTAAATATCTTGGGGTAGGATTGATGGATCATATGGTAAATGTATGTTTAACTTTTTATAAGAAAATGCGAAGCTGTTTTCCAGGGTGGGTACCATTTTCTATTTCTACCCGCAATTTATGAGAATTTCAGTTGCTCAGCATCTTTGCCAGCATCCTTTTTTTTTTTTTTTAATTTTAGCCGTTCTAGTAGGTATGTGTTGGTATCTCATTGTGTTTATTTTTTTAAGTGAATGAGTTTTATTGTATGTAAATTATTCCCTGCTAGCACCTTGGTGTTAGTTTTTTTATTTTAATGTTATCTCATTATATTTTTTTAATGAATGAATTTTTAATATGTAAATCATACCCCAATAATTGATCATTTTTAAAAAGTACCAGTAACAAAGTAGGAGAAAACAGTAGTTACATATAAAAGTGACTAAGGATGCATATCTAAAGTAGAAAAATAATTCATAAATTTAAAAACAAAAGCCCGAATCAACTATACTTCAATAAAATAAATTTTTAAGAAAAGAAAGCAAAACACAAACAGGGCAAGTGATTGAAATGGTAAATTCACAGAAAAAGACATGTGAATAACTAGTAAGTATAAGACTCAGCCTCACTAGTGAAATATCAGGAAATTCAATGAGACTTTTTAAAAAATTTACATCAGATAAGTCCAGGGGGGTGGGCAGGTAATTAAACTCACTCTTCCTGGGAATGTCAGTCAGTATGGCCTCTGGAACGGTTTCTATTATCTATAAAAACAATACAAATACCCTTCATTCCAGTGATTCTGCTTTGAAGAGTGGATCTAATAGAAAGTCTTTCACATGTGTGCACAGGTGTATGTCTCAACTGACGAAAAATGCACAACCTAAAGTTAAATTTTCTTTGGGGACCTTACTGAGGACTGTGGTCTGGGACAGCCTCTCAGATAGCTCTGAGGAACTGCTCTGAAGAGGTAGGGGAGTAGCCAGGATATATATGAATTTTAGGGGTTGGGGAATACATATAGTCATCTTGGTAAAAGATTACTGCTAATCACAAAGAACAGACATCTCAAGTTAATGATTTTACTGCTTTTCTATGGGACGATGCAAGAATCTGGGCTCATTGAAATTATTCCATAGGTATGCATCCTAACTATCTAGGGCCAATATCCAGAGCACAGAATGTTTTCTGGGTTTTTTTTTTTTCTTTCTTCCTGGATTCCTCTCAGGGCACACCTTCGGGTGACTGGCTACAGTGGCTGATGGCTTGATGGTAGGCAATGTTCTTTGTTTATTGGAATGGCAGGCAACATTTCCTTTCCACATATGACTCAGAATGTTTATATAACATTACTTGTGTTCTAAAAAAGTATTTTATTTATTTATTTATTTGGCTGCTTAGTTGTGGCGTGCGGGCTTCTCTCTAGTTGTGGCATGCAGGCTCCCGAGAGCACGGGCTCAGGAGTTGTGGCGCGCAGCCTTAGTTGCCTCAAGGCATGTGGGATCTTAGTTCCCCGACCAGGGATCTAACCCATGTACCCTGCATTGGAAGGTGGATTCTCAACCGCTGGACCACCAGGGAGGTCCCTATAATATTACTTGTAATGAGGAACTATTGGAAACTTCCGAAGTATGCGCCACTGGGAGAATGGGTAAAGAATTATTTTATTGCATTCATTTGCATGTACCTAATGACTCATGATTTTGAGCATCTTTTCATGTGCTTCTTGGTTTTTCTTATATCTTTTGGTTAAGTATCTGTTCAGATCTTTTGCTCATTGAAGATGGGATTGTCTTTATTGTTGAATTGTAATTGTTCTTTATAGATTCTGGATGCAAATACTTTATCAGATATGTGGTCTGCAAATATTTTTTTCTTAGATTCTTTAGTTTTTTTCTTAGTTTCTTCTTGTTTTCATTCTCTTGATGGTAGCTTTCTCAGAACAAGAGATTGTAATTTTTTTTTTTTTTGCGTACGCGGGCCTCTCACTGTTGTGGCCTCTCCCGCTGCGGAGCACAGGCCCCGGACGCGCAGGCTCAGCGGCCATGGCTCACGGGCCCAGCCGCTCCGCGGCATGTGGGATCCTCCTGGACCGGGGCACAAACCCGTATCCCCTGCATTGGCAGGCGGACTCTCACCCACTGCGCCACCAGGGAAGCCTGATTGTAATTTTAATAAAGACCAATTTATCAATTTTTTTTTCTCTCTTGGATTATGCTTTTCATGGCATAGGTATAAAATCTTTGCCTAACCCAAGATCCTGAAGATTTTCTCCTATCCTTTCTTCCAGAAGTTTTATAGATTTGCCTTTTATATTTAGTTCTGTGATCCATTTTGAGTTGACTTAAAGTTTTATTTCCTAGGAATAATTTCATTTGTTTTAACTCAGAGAATAAATATGCTAATAGGAGTACAATTGTAGGAGCTATTGTCTCTGGTCGGTATTTTGGAAACATGGCTTTGTCAATAACTTTTAAGCTCTTTTGACCTTGCCCAGCCAGAAGAAATATAGGAGACTTTGTGACTTAGTTACTCAAAAGTGAGTGTACCTAAAACAAATTTCACGAAAACATATTTATCCTAAATACCAGAATTTATCCTTACTACTTTTTCCCCAGCAGTTCTGTTTCATTAAAAAGAAATGCTTGAAAACAAAAACAAAAACAAATGCTTGTCCTGACCTATTAAACAGATTTCATGTCCCACTAATGGGTCCAGGTCCGTTGAAAAACACTGACTTAACTACCTTAGTTGGAACTCACAGCCATCACTATCTCCACTTATAAACATAACTTGTTGCCCTTTTCTTTCTGTTAAGTAATAATCCTTCTCATTTTTTTCTCTAATCACAGTTTAAGTTTTGGTATAACTTGGACATTTTTTACATAATACTGCCAGCCATGTTGTCAGAAAATAACAGTAAGTAGAGCATTTTTTCTAGCTTTATTAGGGTATGATTGACACATAATATTGTGTAAGTCTAAGGTGTTGATTTGATACCCTTACATATTGCAAAATGATTACCACCACAGAGTTAGTTAATACTTCCATCATGTTACATAATTACCAGTTCTTTTTGTGGTGAGAACATTTAAGATCTACTGTCTTAGCAACTTTCAAGTATACAGTAAGTATTATTAATTGTAATCACAGTGCTGTACATTAGATTCCCAAACCTTATTTATCTTATAACTGGCATTTTGTACCCTTTGACCAACATCTCCCCATTTCCCCCACCTCCAAGTTTCTTTTACTTGTAACGGAAACACAGCACTGGCGAGGGATGAGTATGAGGGAAAGGGGCAAGGGCTCAGTAACCTTGGCAGCTATTCTCATGCTCTGGCAGCATTTGTGTTTTGGGCTACATTGGCTTCATTTTTGCTTCTTTCTATGAGAGTCATTCATTCCTCTCTCTCTCTCTCTCTCTCTCTGAAGATTGGCTTTCTCTGATTCTCTTTGCACATGGCTGCCCCAAGACCTTGAGTTTAATTTTGGCCAGACTAGGATTAAACAGGATAATTAGTTTAGCTTAGGACAAGTTCCACCCCTGCTGCGATCAGCTTTGCCCAAAGAGGGTGGGACCAGAAAATAGAACCCATGTCTATTGTTGTGCATCAAAGATATACAGTTCTCACAGACTGAGAAGGGTGTTGGGTCTCTTAAAAGTTCACTAAGTGCTGGTTGACATACATTTATCTTTTCAAATGTATTTAAAATAATTTAGTTTTCAGAATATAGAAGTTCATAAAAAGTTTGTAGGATATTAAAAAAAAAAACTAAAATTAGGGATTGCAAAACCAGAAAAAGTCACACTATCATCCAAGAATGACTTTTCTTTTTATTTCCTTCATTTTTTATATAATTACATAACACATAGAAATTTAGTTAAATGTATTGACCACAGAGTGCTCCGTATTTTAAAAAGTGGCAGTCATTTACATACAGAATATCTGTGGATCCAACAAATGGGGGAGTTGGAGGTTAAAGCAAATAGGTATTTAAAGTATTAAACATGTAATACAGATTTAAATTGCAGTAAATTTTTCCTCATGGTTTGAATGAAAGCACTTTATTTGTCGAGTTTTCATTTAAATATATTAAAATTCACAATTATCATCAAATAGGGAAGGGAAGATAGGAAAGTAACGTTTATTACAACTCTGCTTAGTTAGGCACTTAATGTTATTCCATTCAGTCCTTATAACTGCCCTTGGAGAAGTAGGTATCCTTATCCCATGGCCAATGAAGAAATTAAAACCCGGGGGAAATAGCTTGCCAGTATGTGGCTGGGCTAAGATTTAAGCTCAGGTCTGCAGGACTTGCAAGTCTCTTCTCTCCCCACCCTACCCTTCGGGAGCATGAAAAATTTATGTACACAACCTTTCCAGGGGAGGCTATAGGTAGGACTATATAGGAGCCACACAGCTCCTTTTCTTGTCTATGTACTTAAATCTCAGTTTCAACATCAAACGTGTGGCAGCCATTTCTCCAATATCTGGAGTGAAGAGAGAGTCCTATCAGTTATGTAACGTTAGTCTCTTGAGCATCTGGATTTTTCAGAGGTCATTCAACTGATAAATCAATGTTTAAAAATAGCTGTAGCTTCTTCAGTTTGCAAAAAAAAAATGTTTTTTAACCTTATATTCTAAAGATTAATGCAAGCTAAATTGGGAATTGGGGGTGAAAAAGGGAAAGCTGACCCTTCTTTGTTAGTCTGAATAAACAGGAAGAGGAAAGCAAAGACTGGCTAAGCAGTACGAGACAGTATTTTAAGCTTTCCCCTTTTAATGTGAAAAATCAGAAGAAATATATATTTTAGAAATTTTGTTGAAGACAAATATTTATGATTTAAATGCTTTACATTTTATTCAGGTGAAACAAATTTAAATTGTTTGTTCTTGATGATGTCGACTGGATAGAGGCAAACATTCATGATTTTTACCAAAGGGTTAATGATAGTTTACCTTCTAATTTATGAGTCTGTAATTTCAGACTAGTCTGAAAAACTTTAAAGCCACGGCTAGGGTATAATTCCTAAAATAACTAGTTTTTGTGTTTGGATGTGAAGAATATTCATTAAAGTTCTAGCAGAAGCTAAGAATGTGCTCTCTTGTAGGTAATCCGATCACATGTGGTCTCCCTGGTTTATCACTTAAGATTAAGTTGATATGAATTAAATCTAGCTTAATACTATATTTATTCGGAATTCACAATGACCTTTTTAAAATAGAGGGACGGGAGGTGCAGATGAGTTTGATGTTCCAGAATTTATATTGCTGCTATCTTTCAGGACATGAAAGGAGGAATTCAAATTATTGTTTTAATTCTTGTTTGTTCCTTTAGAAGCTATCTTTTCTAGTTAAGTGACAAACTAATAAACCATGACATGCTTTAACCATCAGAGTCTTGACCAAACTGGTTTCAGCATTTCTCTTCTAGACGTACCTAATTAAAAGTAACCGTGAGTTACTGACTCAGACGTTGGCCCAGGTTTAGGGAAAATGAAGCCCACTTAGAGTTAATTGGTTGAACCAATTGTCCCCCATTGTTCTTTTCAATTGCCACTAATGTTTTTTCTCATTGTCATGCCTAGAAGCAGGGATGCGAGTTTATTAGTGACAGAATTTTCTTCTCCTGAAGCTAAACCCTTGGTATGGTGGCCTCGTGACCTGTTCTTTTTTCTGACTCCTTGAGCCCATTTTCTTATACCTCTGAAGTCCAGCCCATAATACCACACAACAGGCCAGTTGTAGTACAACTAAGCTTTTACTCTAGTGGTGAGCATGTTACGTGGGCCATAGACTTTATTTAAAGAATTGAGCTATTTAGAGAAGTTCAGCTTCTTGCTACTCTTTCAGGATTGAAGTTCTACTTTTTCTTCACATCTTCTATCTTAGCTTCCTTAATCAACCCTGATGATATGGCTGCTGCTGGAATTGGTCTAAGCACCATTACCAAGAGTCAGTTTTGCATATTCACACTTAACTGTTGGGTTTAACCCCTTTACTCTTTCTTCAACTTTGTTGCTTCCAATTTCTGGGCTACTGTTTCTTAGTTCTGTTTGCGGAGCTATGAAAGCACCAGTAACGTAGAACATTTTCCTTTTCATCTTGACTAGATTCAGGTCCTGTTTCCGAGTTCTCCTGCTTCAGGTCTCTGTAAGTCACTCTATGTGGCCCTCAACCCTATCTTCCCCGAACTCCCCCTTTTAAATAAATTTTTTGTAGTGTAAGAAATAAAGTTCATAGGTAATATAACCTGCCTATACCTATTATAAAACATATAACACCAGGGTAATAATATGAAGAATAAATGAGTATAACACATAACACAGTCTGTGTTTGGGGGTGTAATTGTGAGGGCACTTGTACTAGAGGATGGAATGAAGTAACTGATGCTTGTACCTGCTTCTACAGAGTAAGTTTGTGTTTGTGAGAAGTAAGACAATAATTCTGTATAAGAAGTTCAGGGAAATGAAAAATCAGTGATGCACGTGGACTGTAATAAAAATGTTAGAATAAGTGATAACCGACAAGATTTGTTTGTGTATGATAAGAGAAAGAAGGAAATACTTGAAGTAGAGGAAAGCATGCCAGGACAAATTATAGACTGTCAACATGGAGAAAATGAGGAAGTATGATATTCTCACAAATGACCTGGGCCATATTTGTAGGTCTAGTGACAAAATAATTCCTTATGTTGTGATATAGGACAGGGTACTGACGAGGTATCACAGAAAGCATATCTTGTATTTTGAAATATGCTCTCACCTGTTGAGGCGTATTTTGGGTTCCCAGTACTTCAAAAGACCTCAAAGACCATATCCTTCTCTAGGTGATGAGGAATAGAGGATGGGTTAAAAAGAGAAACAATAAAACAAGAAGCTATGCAGAAGCTGTGCAACAGATGTCTCTACACAGAGAAGACTGAAAGACAACAGGCAGCCCCCAACTACCTTCAATATCATCTTTCACAGCAGAGCTTTTTTAGTGTTATGAAAAATTTCAAAAATATATAGTGTGACAATAATCTGAAATTTTTTTTTTTTTTTTTCGGTACGCGGGCCTCTCACTGTTGTGGCCTCTCCCGTTGCGGAGCACAGGCTCCCGACGCGCAGGCTCAGCGGCCATGGCTCACGGGCCCAGCCGCTCCGCGGCATGTGGAATCTTCCCGGACCGGGGCACGAACCCGTGTCCCCTGCATCGGCAGGCGGACTCCCAACCACTGCGCCACCAGGGAAGCCCTGTAGCCTTTGTTTTGCTTGTCTAACTTCTTTTAAGACACAGGAGACCTGTCCTCTGGGAATCCATAGGGTTAAGTCTTCCTTTTCTGTGTTCTGTTGCCCCATAGTGTACATACCTTTATTCATAGCACATCTATTTTAATGGTCTGTTTTCCCCATGAGATTGAGTTCTTTGAAGGTGGTGACTGTTCCTTATTCATCTCAGTATCCCTAATGCCCTACACAGTGCCTGGTTCTTTGTCGGTGTGCTCTGAATTACATATCACTAACCTTTTTTCAGTGATGTTAAGTGCTAGGTCCTTTTACTGTCCATTTTACAGATGAGAATTAAGTGCCCAGGGTCACACAATTCAGTGGTCAGAGCTAGAATCTGAACACAGGCTGGCTATTTGCAGAGTCCATGTTCTTAACCATGAGAATGGAAGGGTTGTATGTGGGGTACTGTATGGGAGCATTGCCCGGAGATAGTGTAGAGCATTTGATTGGGAGGATCAAGAGCCTGAAGCACACCTAATATGGAGGCAAATTGGGGTGTGTATATGTCCTGAGGCTTGGAAAGGAAGTTTTACTCTCATGTACACACTTTTTTCTGTATAATTTCTACTAGTAATGGAGGTGCAGACAGTAAACGATAATATCTCTCATGTGCATTTTCATTAATAAATGTATTTGTGTAGTGAGGAGGAGTGAATTTTTCTTGCTATAAGCTCCCAAATCTCTTAATATGCATGTTATCTTTACCCCCTAATTCTTTGTACATTATAAGATTTATCTGAATAGCAGGGTTAAAATGGTTGATGTAGCTTTAGGGAATTTGCTATATGTTGATTGAAAATAAGGTGATAAAAAGTGAAGGTGCTGCTCATGACAGTTAAAACCTCAGATTTCTTGATTCCTTGGGAAATGAACCATTCTAGACTTTTTAAATAACAATTTACCCCCTTAACACCAATGTATTTTTCATTTTAAATACTTCAGTTAAATATAGTTCTTGCTGACTCGCAGCCATCTTTACAGCTATTACTGAGTCTCTTAGAGATGCCCTTAGGATCTGTTGAGACTTGTAAAACTGTTTGCTTCTATCATATATGATCCCAGAGTGTGGCGCTCTCCTTACCCTCCTTGAACTGGTTTTTATGATTTTCTCCTTTCTATTGCTGTCAGATGTCATACGTTGCAGTTGTCACTATGCCTTCCTGTGGCTCCCTTCTTGCCTCCCTAATGATTTGTTGCAGGCTTAAAACCAGTTTGCCAAGCTTCTTAGGAATTGTACTCGAAGGACTAAGGGGCATGTTAGTTACTAACATGAATGTGCATTTGTGCTTGAACTTTGTGACATCTGTTTTGTCTCTGAGGCCTTTTAGTTACTTATTTCTTTGCTACACTTTGAATAGATGAAGTTCCCCCCAAGTTGGTTCATTCTAGGCATTATATTGTAAGATATTGTACACTTTCATTTTATGTGTTAAGAAGGATTGCTTGGCTTTATATTCAGGTAATTTTGCTATAGATTGTTTCAGTGACATTTTGTGATGGGATATTATTGGAAAGTAAAATTCTTTCTGCTTTACTGAAAGAAATGGTGCTCTAATTTATCCTGTTAAAAAGTGGGAAAAAGTCCCCAAATATTTTCAGTGGTAGTTTTGTGACCAGCATCCATTTTAGGCACCTTGCACTCGATCCAGGAGAGATTCCTGGGTTAGATTCCTGTCTGTTTTGACACTGGACACGTTATTTAATCTCTGGGCCTCAGGATCCTCATTGGTGAATTTCAGATAATTATGTCTGCCTTCAGGGCTATTGAGAATTGCTGGAAATGTACACACTAGTTACTTAGGAGAGTACTTGGCAAGTAGTTGGTTTTTATCAAATGCCCAATAATGTATGGTTGATCCTCCACCATGTTGTGCATCTAGCAACTCTTGATAAGTAATTATAAGTTGAGGAAATAATATCATAATTAAAAACATACATGCCATTTTTTGCATCATCTCACTTTATCCTCCTGCTTTACAGTACTCATAGCAGCATTAAATTATATTTTTGCTGCTGCCACTGCTTTCACTGCTGTCCTTGTAGTTTATTAGGTGAATGAATGGACAGCAAGGAAAAAAGTAGGATAAATATTATTATCTGTTTTTACAGATAAGATTGTTGAGGCTTTGAAAGGTAAATGGCCCAAAGTCACACAGCTAGAGATCGGTTGAGCGAGGACTTTGGACTCGTCCTGGAAGCATTGAGTATAGATCACTTACTGGAAGTGTCTTCCAATGAAAGAGAGCCAGAAATGAACATAGTAAAAGTCAACATGTAAAAAGGTATACATCGGAAGTAAAAATGGATCTTATGGGAAAAGTAAAGATTCTAGGAGGAATACCAACACTTTTCCTCTTTTTCCCTTATTCCCTAATTGGCCAGTGTACATTTTTTTCTAAGGATAATTTTGAACTTTGTTGGAATTCAATAAGAGTATTGCTTTTCCTTAGAATCATCGATTTGGTTAATGGCTACCATATAATTGGCTACCATCCATCAATCACCCAATATATAAAAACTTTACTGATAATTTTCACTCCTCTCATCCATCCAGTTAGTTAATTAAATCTGTCCACTCTTCATTACCACTGTTTTGTCCCCAGGCCTCCCTGTCACTCTTTTTAGACCATCACGACAGTTTGCAACCTGTTCTTGCCGTCACCCTCTCCAGTTACCCACTGGTTTTCCACACTGTGGTTGGTGCCCCACAATTCCTCTTGCCTGATTTTGACACTGTCCTCACTGTTTCCCAAGTTTTTTGCACTTACCGCTTTTCTGGTACATTTATCCTGATGTAGAAGTCACATGGAGAAGGGAGGATGAATGATTGATACTTTCCCTTTATTTATTTTGCAGTTTTCAAAATAATGGGCCGGTTCTTTAGCACCTTCCAAAGATGATCACTAATCATTTTTAGCATGATTATGAACCTTGAATTTAAACATATATGATGTGCTTCAATCCCTGTAGTTATTACCCTTATTGATCCTCAAATGATCCCATATTTGGGCAATGGAAGCTTATTTATATTGGCTTCAGAGTCCTTTTGACATGACCTAGGAGTTTTTGATGGCTTCCTTACTTTTCAGTATAAGATATTCCAGGGTCCTCTTGTACATTTCTGCTGTAGACCCCACCATCAGCCATTTAAAAAATGGAGCCCTTGTTTCTTCTTTTGGAGGGGAATGTTATTTAGATATCACAGTATAATTATTAGGAGTATTATTGCTACTAGATGGGTCATTGTTTTAAAGCCTTTCCTGGATACACAACTATAATTTTCCTTTAAGATAAACTATATCATGAGTTCTTATTGATAAAGACAGTTCAAACTTAATTAACCTCAATGATATTACATATGTATCCCCTTTCGACAAATACAAATATTCAGTGATACCTACATAATTGTCATTTTGTTTATCCCACCATATATACACAACGGCCTCAGAATAACAATACAGCACAACCGTCAACAGTGTGATTATTGGAAGCAATTTACAATATGTGTGTTTGCATGTGTGCACAGTTGCACTTTTGGGCAGGCCTTTTTTGTCCTTAAAGTATATCCCACTAGAAATCTACACTTAAGTTGTGTTTTAAAGTCACTTGACTTGTTATAAAGCAGAAACTAACACACCATTGTAAAGCAATTATACTCCAATAAAGATGTTAAAATAAATAAATAAATAAAATAAAGTCACTTGAATTATAATTTCTGTTTCTACAGTCATACGACCAACAGGATACACAGTTTGGGCCATTTACTTAATTTTACTTTTGATTTTTAATATTGGTTTTTAAATATAATTTTGAATTAGGTATGATGTTTACACAGTTCAAAAGTCAAGTCTACAGAAGAAGACATAGTCAAAGAAGTCCAACTATTCCCTTTCTCTCCTTCTCATATAGGTAACCATCCCTCATCCTTTCTTAGATAAACAGTAGCACACTGTACACACTGAGGGCTTTTTTGTTTGTTTATTTTTGTTTTGTTTTGCTTTGCTTAGGAATATATTCTGGAGATAACCTTGCAGTAGTATATGGAGATATTCCTCATTCTGTTCTATAGCTGCTTGGTACTCACTGCATTGTGTGTGTGTACAGTAGTTTATTCAGTCAGTCCCTTATTGATGGATATTTGGACTATTTCTGCTTTTGCAAATAGTGCTGCAGTGAATAGCCTTGTGTATATAATAAGAAGATCTTAAGTTGGATCTTTAGGACGATTTCTACCTTAATGAAACTTAAAGACATCCAGCGCAGTGTGGTAATGAAAATGTGAAGTACCAGGTCGTTAGTTAATTGGCCTTTTCATGGTGATATAGGTTATTGTAATGGCAGATGGTTTGCTCAAGGTTTTTATTCAATTCCCTCACTTGTAATTGGCTATAACTTGCACCTCTCTGCTTCAATGAGATGTTGTGAAGATCACATAGGCTTAACGTAGCAGCAGTGTAAGACTGACATGAACTTACTAAAAACAACGTATTTTCATGACCCCTTGCTGTATCCCTTTTTCCTTTTCCCGTCTTTTTTTTTCTCTCATAATTTCTAAGCACTTTGGTTAAAGCTCTTTTAAGCAAACTGTTTTTTCTCCTTGATAAAGCAGATAAAGGATTAAATACAAGTGCCTCTGAGCTCTTGCCCAGGCGAGTGATGGGAGGTTGGGCCTCTGTACTGGGGGTGGCTATAGGTCTCTCAGCTGGACTGCTGGCCATCTTTCTGTATGAAGTCTAGAGGAAACGAGGTTTTCAGGCATGAGTCCTGAACTTTGAAGGGAGATGGAAGTTCTAAATATAAGCCTAGCCTTGGTGCTCTGGACACTTGCATTTGAACTTTGTTCTTTCTCTTTTAAATACTAACCGAAACCAAAGCCTTACACCTGTCTTTTATTTTTAGTAATATGAAATTCAGGAAAGAAGGGAGAAATATTTTAATTAGAAATATTAGAAAAAAATTTATGTGTGTTTCTGTAAGTAAATATGTAGACAATTGTAAAAGTTATGTTTTCTAGTCTACTGGGGTAGATGGAGTAGTGGTTGGAAATGGTAAGTAATAAAAATATTTCACAGAGTGAAGTCTTGTTTTTTTCCAATGATCTTTCTTTCTTCACTCTTATTAAAAAATCCACGAAGCTGTAGTTCATAGGGCAGACTCAAAATCCACAGCCACCCTCACTGGCCATCTTCAGTTCCCATGGTTTGCCCTACTAGCAATTATTTCCTCAAATTAGGGCTGTCAGATTTAGCAAATAAAAATACAGGATGCTCAGGTAATTTGAATTTCAGGTAAACAACAACTAATATTTTTAGTATAAGGAAGTTCCGTGCAATATTGTTGACATTTTTATACTACAAACGTACCCACTGTTTGTCTAAAATTTGAGTTCGGCTGGATATCCTCTATTTTACCTGGCAACCCTCTTCCAAACCAAGTACATTAGAAGCCTCATTTAACAAGTCAAGGGCCTTTAAGTGGTATTAATTGATGCCACCATGCATTGAATTCTCTTGACTCGGGGTCTCTTCACTAGTTGTCCTTCCAGTTTTGCTTGCACTGCTTATGTCATCATGTCAGTGGTTCCGTATGAAACAAACCTCTTTATGCCATTTGTGCTGGTTACCGCGATTACATTATTTAAAATATTACAGTCACCATTCAAATGTAAGCGTGAAAAGAGAGCTGTTTCTAAGAAAAGAGAGTTGAATGTATTGGGATGACTCTTGAAATTTCAGGGCTCCATTTAAATGCTTAAAATTTAAAAAGCTGTCATTGGGTTATGGGTGAGATAGCTGCAGTGCCCTGCTGAGCCATACAGAAGCCTGAGGAAATTTTTTAAAAACTCAGTAATACTGATGCTATCTTTATTTAAAGTACTGATTTTGTTCATCATGGGTTTTCTGTGTTAACTTAGATTTTTTAAAAAACAGGTTTATTGAGTTTTAATTCACATACCATAGGATTCATTCATTTAAAATGTGCAATTCCTAGGGCTTCCCTGGTGGCGCAGTGGTTGAGAGTCCGCTTGCCGATGCAGGGGACGCGGGTTCGTGCCCTGGTCCGGGAGGATCCCACGTGCCGCGGAGCGGCTGGGCCCGTGAGCCATGGTCGCTGAGCCTGCGCATCCGGAGCCTGTGCTCTGCAACGGGAGAGGGCACAACAGTGAGAGGCCCGCGTACCGCAAAAAAAAAAAAAAGTGCAATTCCTATTTATAATAGCCAAGGCATGGAAACAACCTAAATGTCCATTGACAGATGAATGGATAAAGAAGATGTGGTACATATATATAATGGAGTATTACTCAGCCACAAAAAATGATGAAATAATGCCATTTACAGCAACATGGATGGACCTAGAGATTATCATATTAAGTGAAGTAAGTCACACAAAGACAAGTATCATATGATATCACTTATATGTGGAATCTGAAAAAATGATACAAATGAACTTATTTACAGAACAGAAACAGACTCACAGACATGGAAAACAAACTTATGGTTACCAAAGGGGAGAGGTGGGGGAGGGATGAATTAGGAGTTTGGGATTAGCAGATACAAACTACTATACATAAAATAGATAACCAACAAGGGCCTACTGTATAGCACAGGGAACTATATTCAGTATCTTATAATAAACTATAATGGAAAATAATCTGAAAAAGAGTATATATGTATATATATATATATATATATATATATAAGTGAATCACTTTGCTGTATACCTGAAACTAATACAACATTGTAAATCAGCTATAATGTGCAATTCCATAATTTTTAGTAAATTCACAGATACGTGCAAATATTACCACAGTCAATTTTGGTATATTTTTATCACCAGAAAAATAAACCCCTGCTCTTTAGATAACTCCCCTCCCACCCTCTATCTCCTTCAGCCCTAAGCAACTACTAATCTACTTCCTGTCTCTGTGGTTTGCCTTATTCTGCACATTGCATGTGAATGGAATCATACAAAATGTTACCTTTTTTGACTGGCTTCTTTAAGTTAGTGTAATGTTCTCAGTGGTCATCCATGTTGTAGCATGAATCAGCACTTCATTCCTTTTTGTGGCTGAATGGTATTCCATGATATGGCTATAACACATTTTATTCATTCATGAATTGATGGTCATTGGTGTTTCCTATTTTGGGCTATTTTGAACAGTGCTACTATGAACATGCATGTAAAAGTTTTTGTTTGATAAGCTGTTTTCAAATCTTTTGGGTATATTCCTAGAAGTGGATGTGCAAGTCATATGGTAATTCTATGTTCAACTTATTTAGGAACTGCCAAACTGTATTCCACAGAAATTGCACCATTTTGCAAAAATTCCCACCAACAGTGCACAAGAGTTCCAGTTTCTCCATTCCCTAGTCAACATTCATTATTACCTGGTTTTGTTTTGTTTTTCCTAATAGCCATCCTCATAGGTGAGAAGTAGTATCTCAATGTGAATTTGATCTTTTTTTTGCTAAGGATTAGTGATGTTGAGCATCTTTTCATGTGTTTTTTTGGTCATTTGCATATCTTCTTTACAGAAATGTCTCTTTGTGATCTTTGTTCATTTCTTAATTGAGTTTTTTGTTGTTGTTGAGTTGGAGTTCTGTATATTAATCCCTTGTCAGACATATATTTGCAGATATTTTCCCCCATTCTGTAGGTTGTCTTTTCACTTTTCTTGATAATATACTTTGGTACACAAAAGTTTTTAATTTGATGAAGTTCAAATTATCTATATTTTCTTTTGTTGTTTGTGCTTATGGTGTCATATTTAAGAATTGTTTGCCAAACCTGAGGGCATAAGGATTTACCTCTATGTTTTCTTCTAAGAATTTTATCATTCAGCTCTAACATTTAGGTTTTTGATTCATTTTAGTTATTTTTGTATATTGTATGAAGTAAGGGTCCAACTTCATTCTTTTGCATGTGGCTACCCAGTTGTGCTTAGTACCATTTGTTGAAGGGACTGTCTTTTCCCTACTGAATGATCTTGGCACCCTTGTTGGAAATCAGTTGATTTTCAGCAAATAAAGCCACAGATACATGGCTTTATTTCTGGATTATCAATTCCATTCTGTTGATCTCTATGTCTGTTCTTGTGTCAGCACCACACAGTTTTGATTACCATTGCTTTGTAGTAAGTTTTGAAATTAGGAAATTTGAGTCTTTCCACTTTGTTCTTGTTTTTCAATATTGTTCTGACTGTGCTAGGCCCCTTGCAATTATATAGGAATTTTAGAATCAGCTAGACAGTTTCTACAAAGAAGTCACTTGAGATTCTGATAGGGTCTATGTTAAATCTTCAGATCAGTTTGGGGAGAATTGCCATCTTAACATTATTAATTCAATCCATGAACATGGGATGTTTTCCCATTTATTTAGATCTTATTGAACTTTTTTTTTCAGCAGTGTTTTGTAGTGTTCAGGATATAAGTTTTGTGCTTCTTTTGTTAAATGTATTCCAAAGTGTTCTTTCCTTTTGCATGCTATTATTAATGAAATTGTTTTCTTAATTCCATTTTATATTGTTTATTGCAAGTGTATAGAAGTACAATTGATTTCTATGTATTGAAATTGTATCCTGTAACCTTGCTGAACTCATTTATTAATTCTAATAGTCTTTTACCCAATTCCTTAGGATTTTCTATACGTAAGTTCATGTCATCTGCTAAAGGAGAAAGTTTCATTGCCTCCTTTCCAACCTGGATGCCTTTTATTTTTGTTTCTTGACCAATTGCCCTGGCTACTACTTTGAGCACATTGTTGAATAGAAATAGTGAGAGCAGTTACCCTTGTGTTGTTCTTGATTGTACAGGGCAAGCATCCTATCTTTCACCATTAAGTATTGCATTAAATTAGCACTATCTTGATTACTGAGTTTGGGAAAACCCTCAAAATTTTCAGCCTGAGATGTCACTCCGTTCACCTCAGTCCTGGACCTGCAGTTTTAAAAGATTTGGAGGAAATTGTAAAAACTCCTAAGGATTCTGAATTCATATTGCTGTGCAAGTGGCTTTATCTTCTCTTTCTGTTTTGAAGAAAACAAATCTATAAATCACAGTTCATGCATTCATTGTTTTGGGTGACGTTAACTTATGGAATAAGATCCAATTAGCAGGCCGATATACAAAGAAAAAGCCTTGTCTCTAGATCAAATGATAAGGCAAGTCACAAATGATTCTTATTTCAACTTCTTTGATTAATCAACAAACTTCAGGCCTGTATATATCTCATAATATGACTCATACTATGGATATGAAAGATTGTATAAAGTATAGAGCTACCTGAACTTCCCTTCCTTCCTTCTTTCATTTTGTTAAGTTTGCTAAATTTACCTGGTAGGGACCCAGAAAAACTATTATCTTTATCCAGACCTGCATGTTCTGTGTACTCCCTTGAATTCCTTGCACAGTAAAAGTTGAGTGACCTAATTAGTAAAGTGGAGATTTATTTTGGAAAAGTTTTTGTCTGGAATGTTGGCTTTCTATGGAGTTCTGATTAGTGAATTGTCATTTAAAGGTTTTTACCATATTTGAAAGTCACTCACTAAAAAGAGAGAAAGCTCTAGTAAGTGGACTGTACTCACTGTGGTCAGACAGACCAGGTTTTGATTGTTTTTCATTTAACTGACTCATGTTGATTATGACTGAATGGGGTGTTAAAACAGTATTGTATCTTTTTAAAAGGAAATTCTTTGTCTTTTTAATTTAACATTGAAGAATATGATAAACCTTTAAGAGACAGATTACAATTAAATACTCACATTTTTTGCTAAGATTGATTGTGGTATATAAATTACAGTGGATCTTAATTAAAGAGAGTTCTTAATATAATTAGCTGATCATGTGGGTAGAATTCAATATATTCTTCTTGGTCAAAATAACAAATATATGTGTATAATATGTATTATATAAATTATAATATAAATTATATAATATATATAAATGAGTAGACTTTTCAAAATCTGTTTGAATTTTTCAAATTTTCCACATAAAAATTTTGTCCAAAAGATAAGCACCTTCTATTCATATTGCCCTAAGTTATTTGGGGGAATGACTGATACTTTTTAAAGAAATGTTATACTGATTTTGTCACTGGGAAAGAAATCCTTTCATTTCTTTTGCTATTATTTAGATTTTGCTTAGTGTTTAGAGCGTGGACTTCAGATTTCAGCTATAGATTGATTTGAAAACTAGACTCCTTCAGCTTAAAGGCCTCTGGTGCAGAGACAATAAAATGATTCATTCTTTATTTTTATAATACTAGAAAAATATAATGTAATAAAACACTGCGTTGCATCTAGATTTTTTGAGAGTCTCTTGGAGCTTGGTTATTCCATTATATTGGAGATAAAAGCGTTTTTGTTTTAAGATAGCTTATGAATCTCATTTTGCTCGGATAAACAGCTTTCTGGTAAAGTGATTACTGTAATATAAAAGCACTTAAGAATGTTACCCTTTGGAACATGGAGGACAAATTGAATTTTGGCCTGCTAGCATGGGGATGGGAAATAAACAACCTTCACCTGCTTGCTTAAACTAACCCCAAACTGGAAGCTTTAATAGATGAACCCACTTAATTGTCTTCCCCAGTAAAATGCACAATAAGTTTTTGTTTCTCTTCCCTGATTTTCTGTATAGATTTCATTAAAAAGGTTTTTTTGTAAGCCTTTTTCTTCACCTTCATTGTCTTTCTCCCGCTCTCTCTCTTTTTTTTTTTTTGTGGTACGCGGGCCTCTCACTGTTGTGGCCTCTCCCTGTTGTGGCCTCTCCCGTTGCGGAGCACAGGCTCCGGACGCGCAGGCTCAGCGGCCATGGCTCACGGGCCCAGCCGCTCCGCGGCATGTGGGATCTTCCCGGACCGGGGCACGAACCCGTGTCCCCTGCATCGGCAAGCAGACTCTCAACCAGTGCGCCACCAGGGAAGCCCTCTCTTTTTTTAATTGAGGTATAATTGACGTATAACATTGTGTTAATTTCAGTTATGCAACATAATGAATCAATATTTGTATATATTGTAAAATGATCACCTCAGTAAGTCTAGTTAACATCTGTCACTGTACATAGATACAACTTTTTTTCTTGTGATGGGAACTTTTAAGATTTACTCTCTTAACAACTTCCAAGTGCAATACAGTATTAATAACTACAGTCAACTTGCTGTACATTACTTTGTCATTTTCTTTTTTTAAAGTATAATATTTTATTGTACCTAGGGTTTTTAAAATTTTCATTGAAATATAGTTGATTTACAATATTGTGTTAGTTTCAGGTGTACAGCAAAATGATTCAGTTATATATATATATGTATATATGTATGCTTTTTTATATTATTTTCTGTTATAGGTTATTACAAGACACTGAGTAGAGTTCCCCGTGCTATACAGTAGGTCCTTGTTGGTTATCTATTTTATATACAGTAATGTATATATTTTAACCCCAAACTCCTAATCTATCCCTCCTCCCACTTTTCCCCTTTGGTAACCATAAGTTTGTTTTCTGTGTCTGTGAGTCTATTTCTGTTTTGTAAATAAGTTCACTTGTATCATTTTTTTTACATTCCACATATAACGATATCATGTGATGTTTGTCTTTCTCTGTCTGACTTAGTTCACTTAATATGATAATCTTTCGGTCCATCCATGTTGCTGCAAATGGCATTACTTCATTCCCTTTTAATGGCTGAGTAATATTCCACTGAGTATATGTACCACATTTTCTTTATACATTCATTTATTGATGGACATTTAGGTTGCTTCCATGTCTTGGCTGTTGTAAATAGTGCTGTAATGAACATTAGGGTGCATGTATCTTTTCAAATTATAGTTTGAAACTAGAACTACCATATGATCCAGCAGTTCCACTCCTGGGTATATAGCTGAAAAAAAAAGAAAACACTAATTTGAAAAGATACATGCACCCCAGTGTTCATAACAGCATTAATTATAATAGCCAAGATATGGAAGCAACCTAAGTGTCCACCAACAGATGAATGGATAAAGAAGATGTGATACACACACACATGCACGCACGTGTGTGCGTGCACGCGCGCGCGCGCGCACACACACACACACACACAATGGGATACTACTTAGCCATAAAAACAGAATGAAAATTTTGCCATTTGCAACAACATGGATGGACTTGGAGGGTATTATGCTTAGTGAAATAAGTCAGACAGAAAGACAATTACTGTATGATATCACTTATATGTAGAAGCTAAAAAATAAAACAAGCTAGTGAATGTAACAAAAAATAAACATACTCACAGATATAAAGAACAAACTAGTGGTTATCAGTGGGGAGAGGGAAGGGGGTAGGGGAAAGATAGGAGTAGAGGATTAAGAGATTCAAACTACTATGTATAAAATAAAGATGATTCAAGGATATATTGCACAGCACAGGGAATATAGCCAATATTTTACAATAACTATAAATGGAGTATAGCCTTTAAAAATTGTGAATCACTTTGTTGTATACCTGAAACTTATATAATATCAACTACACATCAATACAATTTTTTTTTAAATGTGGAGACAAACAGTAATGTGTCTTTAACATGCTGTAGATTTTCTCTTGGTTTCTGACACACTCAAGCACACACACAAATTGAGGTTGAACATCTTTTCTTATGCTTCTTCTCTTTGTTTTTACTCTTCTTCTATGAAAGCCCTGTTCAAATACTTGCCCACTGTGTTGCTCATCTTTATTAATGATTTTGGGGGGAATACTTTACGTACGATGAGCCTTAAACTTTTGCCTGTTGTATGTCTCTCCACTTCCCCTTGTCTTTTTTTTTTTTTTTTTTTTGCAGTACGTGGGCCTCTCACTGTTGTGGCCTCTCCCGTTGCAGAGCACAGGCTCCGATGCGCAGGTTCAGCGGCCATGGCTCACGGGCCCAGCCGCTCAGTGGCATGTGGGATGTTCCCGGACCAGGGCACAAACCCGTGTCCCCTGCATGGGCAGGCGGACTCTCAACCACTGCGCCACCAGGGAAGCCCGCCCCTTTTAAGTTTGTTATGGTGTGTTGCACCACATAAAATTGTAACCTTTTTTTTAACTAACCAACTTACAGACCACTTTTATTTTCTTTATGGCTTCTGTGTTTTGTGTTGGCCCTTGGAAAGATTTTATTTATGTCATATTAAAAAGATATTCTCTCCCATTCAGTAGGTTACCTTTCTGTTTTCTTGATAGTTTCCTTTGCTGTGCAAAAGCTTTTAAGTTTGATTAGGTCCCATTTGTTTATTTTTGCTTTTGTTTCCCCTATCCATGGAGACAGATCCAAAAACATATCTCTAAGACCAAGGTCAAAGAGTCTACTGCCTTTGCTTTTTTCTAGGAGTTTTATGGTTTAATATCCAAAATGTATAAAGAACTTATACAGCTCAATTTAAAAAAATAAATAACTTGATTAAAAAATGGGCAGGGGATTTGAATAGGCATTTTTCCAAAGGAGACATACAGACTGCCAACAGGCACATGAAAAGATGCTCAACATCACTAATCATCAGGGAAATGCAAATCAAAACCACAGTGAGATAGCACATTACACCTGTTAGGATGGCTATCGTCAAAACAACAAGAAATAATAAGTGTTGGCAAGGATGTGGAGAAAAGGGAACCCTTGTGTACTTTGGTGGGAATTAAATTGGTGCAGCCACAGTGGAAAACACTATGGAGGTTCTTCAAAAAATTGAAAGTAGAGCTACCATATGATCCAGTCCATTCCTGGGCATTCATCCGAAGAAAATGAAAATACTAATTTGAAAAGATACATTCACAATAGCCAAGATATGGAAGCAACCTGAGTGTCCATCAACAGATGAATGGATAAAGATGTATATACAATGGAATATTACTCAGCCATAAAAAAGAATGAAATAATGCCATTTGCAGCCACATGGATGGACCTAGATTATCATACTAAATGAAGTAAATTAGACAGAGAAAGACAAATGCTAACTTTCCAGAGTAAGACTGGGAAGGGGAATGATGAGAAATTAACTCTTCCTTAACCAGGTAAATGGCGGGGGGTGAGGTGGACTTAACCTCAGACAGAGGTTGATTGAGTGAGAGAGATTAAGTATATAATTTAGGTTAAGAATTTTGGTGGGTGGCAGAGGGAGACATACTATAATGTCACTCCTATAGATAAGAGTTGTAAACATGAAGTTGCAAGAAATGAAGCCAGCTAAGTTTGGCTATTGACACTTAATAAATGTTAGTTAGATGAAGTTTGGCCCTTATTATATGAGGACAGTAACTATTAGAAAATCAGATAGAATTGCATTAATACAAGGGTAATAACTTCAATGTTGGTAAAAAGACGAATGACAGCATTAACCAACAGTATATCCCAAAGGCATTCCTAAAGCCTGTTATGAGCGTCAACATGAAAAGGGACTTCCAGTGGATCATATCAAAGAAGGAAGGAGTAGTAGTAGTGCAAAAAGCAGTGGAACTGCATGGTGTGGGTGTATGGTGTATACCTGTATCAATAAAGAGCAAGATGGTAGTGACCACATGGGGCAGGTTGCCCCCATGTCTGTAGAAAGAAAAGTGAAATTATGGAGAAGAGTGGGTCAGTCACCTTGGCATACAGCCTGGGGCAGGAAGAAACTTATGGAACATAGGGATCCAGTTTATTTGGTCAGAGGAAGCCAGGCAGGCTGATCTCTTACATAAAAGGTGTGTTCTGAAATCAGCTGTCACTGAAACCGTTTGTACAGTGCAACTGTTATCCTTCATAGCATTGCACATTTTGTTAGGGGTGCATATGTGGGAACATTCTACATAGTCCTAGCTGGTTTTAGATTTTCTCTAGGGAAAATCACCACCCAGCTCAAATCTGATGCTCGATTGTTTTAGGGTAGGACCTCTCAGTACCACAGGTGGGAGGGGAGCGTGGTGTCTGTCATGTGTGAAAACTGAATGATTCGATAGTCTATGACATTTAAAAAATTAACTTTTATATAGCAAACTATGCCTGTTTCTTAAATTCCACATTTTGCAATTTCAAAATGATTTTGATTTTTTCGTGATGCAGCTACATATAACTTGATTTAGCGAAAGGCAGTTATGTACAATTTTTCTACATTTTGCAGTTTTTCGATTTTGTAGTGTTTAGCACTTTTCACTGATATTTTCTGTCAGCTTTTATTTTCTGTATTTATCAGAATTTTAGTTGAAGACAAATGATGATAGAAACACTTAAAATTTCTTTTATATAACTTCGACTTAGTTCATAAGCAGGGCTTTCCTTACATGGTGTGAAATTGGTTAGGCATATCTCGAATCTCATTATTTTTAAGGCTGTTGGTTCTTAGGGTAGGAAAGTGAGACTGTGGGTTTTAATTAAATGCTAAGTCATAAACTAGAATCTCTATTTGAAATATTATCTAACTATATGACAGGTGATTGAGAATTACTAGGTTTGTGAATTACTTAAAAATTCTTAAGAGTAAAATTGGTTGAACTTAGGCAAGATATCTCAGCCATCAGAAACAGTCTTGTCAGTTTTATTTCTTGTGATCTAAGTAGAATATTTTAAAGGCAAAGCGACAATTAGGTCTTTGTCAGGTGTGTGCTCTGAGTAACGACTAGTTTCCCTTTTATTCATCAGAGTATTTATGGCCATGGAGAACTGTGTCTTTTTAATTACATGGTGTGTCTGGGTATATATTTGTCCTTTCTTTTTTTTTTCTTAAATGCTGGCGTTTGTCTTATCTGCTTTATCTACACAGTCCCTACTTTAGGGCAGAGATAATATATTGTACATTTTTACTTCTTTTTTATTAAAATATTTCAAGCATAGGGAAAAGTACAGAGACCAATATAACAAACACTCATATAACCCCCATTTAGCTATGTAATACCTTAACATTTTGCCATTTTTGTTTCAGATCCTTAGCAAAATGCTAGATACAGGCGCAGCTCCTTGGCGTATCTCTCCCCAGTTGCATTCCTCTCCCTTCCTCTCTGGAGGTAACGACTATGCCAAATTTTCTCATCGTTCCTATGAATATTTTTATGCTTTTCCTACATATGTACGTATGTGTCTGTATATCAATCTGGTATTATCCTATGTGCTTTTGAAATTTATTCCATAGTATTGTACTACTTTTAGTTTACATTTTTTTTACTGAAGTATGGTTGACTCACATTGTTATGTTAGTTTCAAGTGTACAGCAAAGTGATTCAGTTATACATATACACACACGCACACACACATATATATATATATTCTTTTTCAGATTCTTTCCCCTTATAGCTTATTACAAAATATTGACTATAGTTTCTGGTGCGATACAGTAGGACCTTGTTGGTTATCTATTTTACATATGGTAGTGTGTATCTGTTAACCCCAAACTCCTAATTTATCCCTCCCTCCCCTTTCCCCTTTGGTAACCATAAGTTTGTTTTCTATGTCTGTGGGTCTATTTTTGTTTTGTATATAAGTTCATTTGTATCATTTTTTTTTTTAGATTCCACACATAAGTGATATCATGATATTTGTCTTTGTCTGGCTTACCTCACTTAGTATGATAATCTCTAGGTCCATCCATATTGCTGCAAATGACATTATTTCATTCTTTTTTATGGCTGAGTAGTATTCCATTGTGTATGGGCGTGTGTGTGTGTGTATACACACACAGACACACACACACACACACACACAGACATCACGTCTTTATCTGTTCATCTGTTGATGGACATTTAGGTTGCTTCCACATATGTCTTGGCTATTGTAAATAGTGCTGCTTTGAACATTGGGGTGCATGTATCTTTTTGTATTATGGTTTTCTCTAGATATATGCCCAGGAGTGGGATTGCAGGATCATATGTTAGCTCTATTTTTAGTTTTCTAAGGAACCTCCATACTGCTCTCCATAGTGGCTGCACCAACTTAATGTTCCCACCAACAGTGTAGAAGGGTTCCCTTTTCTCCACACCGTCTCCAGCATTTATTATTTGTAGACTTTTGATGATGGCCATTCTGACTGGTGTGAGGTGATACCTCACTGTAGTTTCGATTTGCATTTCTCTAATAATTAGTGATGTTGAGCATCTTTTCATGTGCCTTTTGGCCATCTGTATGTCTTCTTTGGAGAAATGTCTATTTAGATCTTCTTCCCATTTTTTGATTGAGTTGTTTGTGGTTTTTTGATAGTGAACTGTATGAGATGTTTGTATATTTTGGAGATTAATCCCTCGTTGTTTGCATCGTTTGCAAATATTTTCTCACATTCTATAGGTTTTCTTTTTGTTTTGTTTATGGTTTCCTTTGCTGTGCAAAAGCTTTTGAGTTTAATTAGGTCCCATTTGTTTATTTTTTATTTTATTTGCATTAGTCTAGGAGACAGATCCAAAAAGATCTTGCTATGATTTATGTCAAAGAACGTCCTGCCTCTGTTTTCCTCTAGGAGTTTTTTAGCATAATGCTTTTCATATTTACCTGCTCTAGTATCTCCCGTTATGAAAAAAAAGTAAAACAAAACATTATCTACTTCTATCCTATATCCCTCTCCATCTACCACCTTTTTTTTTTTTTTTTTTTTTTTGCGGTACATGGGCCTCTCACTGTTGTGGCCTCTCCCGTTGCGGAGCACAGGCTCCGGACGCACAGGCTCAGTGGCCATGGCTCATGGACCCAGCCGCTCCGTGGCATGTGGGATCTTCCCGGACCAGGGCACGAACCCGTGTCCCCTGCATCGGCAGGCGGACTCTCAACCACTGTGCCACCAGGGAAACTCTCTACCACGTATTTATATCTCTTCCTCAGTGAGTGTTATGTGTGCCTGTTTCCTCTCTTTGTTCTCTCTTGAACCCACAATAATGAAACTTTTTACCACCATTCCATGTAAACAGTTCTTATCAAGGTGACCAGTGACCTCTGGGTTACCACACCGAGTTGTTATTTCTCCATTCTTCACTTAACCTCTCAACAGCATCTGACACACTTGGTTATCCCTTTCTTCATGTAACACTTTAGTTTACCTTTCAGATGACTACATCTCCCTGGTTTTCCTCCTACCTCATGGCTACTCCTTCTTACTCTTTTTGCCACATTCTTATTAGTTTTTATTTTGAAATAAATTGAACGGAAAAGTATAGACTGAAAATGGAACATCTCTCCCTGCCCGCCTCAAAACCCATATTCCCTCTCACTAATAAAAAATATAAACAGGCTTCATTTGTGTGTGCATGTGTGTATAAATTTCATAGGTGGAAACAGTGCCTCATTTTAAATTACAATTATTTGTTAATGATTTTTATTTTCTGTACACTTTCTGTTTATATTATTTGCTCACTTTTACTATAGTGTTTTATTGGTTTTATTGATTAAGTGTTCGTGTTTGTGTGTATAAATTAATATCATTAACTCTGTTGTCTGTCGTGTGTATTGTGAAAATTTTTTGGAATTTTATTTATTTTTTTATACAGCAGGTTCTTATTAGTTATCCATTTGACAGACATCAGTGTACACGTGTCAATCCCAATCTCCCAATTCATCCCACCACCACCACCACCACCCCCACTTCTTTCTCCCCTTGGTGTCCATACGTTTGTTCTCTACATCTGTGTCTCTATTTCTGCCCTGCAAACCAGTTCATCTGTACCATTTTTCTTGGTTCCACATACATGTGTTAATATACGATATTTGTTTTTCTCTTTCTGACTTACTTCACTCTGTATGACAGTCTGTAGATCCGTCCACGTCTCTACAAATGACCCAATTTCATTCCTTTTTATGGCTGAGTAATATTCCATTGTATATATGTACCACGTCGTCTTTATCCATTCGTCTGTTGATGGGCATTTAGGTTGCTTCCATGACCTGGCTATTGTAAATAGTGCTGCAGTGAACATTGGGGTGCATGTGTCTTTTTGAATTATGGTTTTCTCTGGGTATATGCCCAGGAGTGGGGATACTAGGTCATATGGTAATTCTATTTTTAGTTTTTTAAGGAACCTGCATACTGTTCTCCACAGTGGCTGTATCAATTTACATTTGCACCAACAGTTTAAGAGGGTTTCCTTTTCTCCGCACCCTCTCCAGCATTTGTTGTTTGTAGATTTTCTGATGATGCCCATTCTAACTGGTGTGAGGTGATACCTCATTGTAGTTTTGATTTGCATTTCTCTAATAATAGTGATGTTGAGCAGCTTTTCATGTGCTTCTTGGCCATCTGTATGTCTTCTTTGGAGGAATGTCTATTTAGGTCTTCTGCCCATTTTTGGATTGGGTTGTTTGTTTTTTTAATATTGAGCTGCATGACCTGTTTATATATTTTGGAGCTTAATCCTTTGTCCGTTGATTCGTTTGCAAATATTTTCTCCCATCTGAGGGTTGTCTTTTTGTCTTCTTTGTAGTTTCCTTTTCTGTGCAAAAGCTTTTAAGTTTCATTAGGTCCCATCTGTTTATTTTTGTTTTTATTTCCATTACTCTAGGAGGTGGACCAAAAAAGATCTTGCTGTGATTTATGCCAAAGAGTGTTCTTCCTACGTTTCCCTCTAAGAGTTTTATAGTGTCCTGTCTTACATTTAGGTCTCTAATCCATTTTGAGTTTGTTTATTTATTTATTTATTTATTTATTTTTTTGCGGTACGTGGGCCTCTCCCTGCTGTGGCCTCTCCCGTTGCTGAGCACAGGCTCCGGACGCACAGGCTCAGCGGCCATGGCTCACGGGCCCAGCCACTCTGCTGCATGTGGGATCTTCCCGGACCGGGGCACGAACCCGTGTCCCCTGCATCGGCAGGTGGACTCTCAACCACTGCGCCACCAGGGAAGCCCCATTTTGAGTTTATTTTTGTGTATGGTGTTAGGGAGTGCTCTAATTTCATTCTTTTACATGTAGCTGTCCAGTTTTCCCAGCACCACTTATTGTGAATTATTTTTTCTGCTTTACCAAATGCCATTTGACTTTGTGGTATTTTTGAAGTACAGAGTTCTAATTTTTTGCTACAGTCAGATTTAACAGTTTTTTCCTTTATGGTTCCTGGGTTCTGAGTGCTGCATACCTTCTCCACTGAATCATTATAAATAATTTCACTAGGGTTTTCTTTAGTACTGCTTCAAAGCTTCCATTTTTACCTTTAAATCTTTGGTCCTTCTGGAATTTATTTAGTGTATGAAGTGAAGTAGTGTACAACCTATTTATTTTTCTAAGTGACTACCTGATTGTCCCCCAATCGTTTAATCATCTCTATTTCTCTTACTTGTTTGAGGACCACCTTCACTGTAGAGTAATTCCCTGATGTATTTAAATTCCTCACAAGTTATTAAAAGAATTTATTTATTTCTGTTTTATTTTTCAAACCACTGCAGTGTGATTCTCCCCACTCATCAAACTACTCTTGAAAAAAGGTCATCGTGGACTTTATAGCTGTCAAATCATTTAGCTGTATCTTACTTTGGGCAGAACGTGAAACAGTTGAATACCCTCTAACCACTGTTCTTCTGAACTATCCTTCTTCTTTTCACACTTCTTTTAGTTTCTTCCCTCCTACCTATTGTCTCTTTTCTTTGCTAGCTTGTCTTCCTCTGTTTATTGCACAAAAATGTTCGTTGAGTTTGCACTTTCTCCTGGCATGAGTAATATTTCCCAGTCTCATCACTTAACTGGCTAAATATTCCTGTGTTTTCCTTTCTACTTCCAACCTAAATCTAGACCTATATTTCCAATTTTCTGTTAGATACTATATGTTGTGCCCTGGGTTACTTCTATATGTCTATACAAACCATTGTTTTTGTTTTCAGTGTTTTTCCTTCTTTCTATACCCTACCTCACTTGATATCATCACCATTTCCCCTTGTTACGTAAATAGATTTTGTCTTTGCTATGTCCCCTTATCCCTTTAAAATCTGTCAGTGATCTGTCATAAGTCCTAGTTCTTCCTGCCTGCCCTCATAGTCCTTGTCTGTGCTCTTATTTCATGCCTTGATTTTGGAAGTAGTTTCTTATCGGTCTCCATACTTCTGGTCTCTCTCTCTGATCCACCACCACATTGCAGGCAGTGTTAATTTTCTAATACATATGTTTGATCATACAAACTCCATGGTTAAAAATGGTTGGTTTCATTTATATCTTGCATAAGTTGATCACATGCACTTACTTCCTCTCTCTTCCTAACTCCATTAAAATGAGAGTAAAGAAATGGAAAAATTCAAAAGGACAAAGAGAACAGGAATGGAAACACTGACAGATGTAAGGTTGGAACTATTTTTTTTTACTTAGAGCAAAGGAAGTTACAACTCCAGTATCTTCCCCTACGTGAACTTTCGAGAGAAAGCAACTCATTCTTCCCATAGAATTCCTAATATTTCAAGACTTGGAGGCACCTGGTCTGTAGAAGGCAGGAATGAGTCATGAGATTGAAAGCATGGGCTGTTCTTTGAAAGTCTAAAATAAGTCACTGAAGTCTCCTGTACCATCACCCCCTCTCTGCTCCTCTGGAGACCAGAGGTTTATTATGTGGAGAATTTGACAGGAGAGCCCCAGACTCAGAGATCCAGGTGCAGCAAGTGGATTGCTTAAAACGATGGGATTAAGTGAAAGTTTGCATACCTAATTTTGGGACCTGTATGTTCTACCCTAGATGTAGTTGGTAAAAAGTTTCATGAATTAATTATTTTCACATTCCCAGATTCCTGATAGTAATCTAGATATAGCTGGTTTTCTCTTGGCACGTCTTCTAAAAAATCATGTAGCCTAAACAAAATTAAAATTTCTCAACTTCTCAGAATTCTCTCACTGGTTAAACACTTTTAGAAAAGGTAAGTCAAAAGTCAGTTGATTTTGAGATGCTTAAAAAATTTATTTTGTTTAGGCTACTCAGTTTCTTTACTTGTAATAACAGAGACTATAAGCAGAGAAATGCGATTGTGCAAATAATTATGAATGCTGTGTTGTCATTTGATTTGTTTCTTTTTTAGAGTTTTGAAGACCCAAGAAACAGAGTACAGTTGACCCTGAAACAGCACAGGAGTTAGGGGCGCCAACCCCTAAACAGTTGAAAATCCTCGTACTGCTATCTCTGCTGTTAAAAAAAAAAAAGAATTGATAAATGGTGCACCCAAGGGCAGGAAGTTGAAACAGTTTGGATAGAATCAGGACTGAAACCCTAGCTCTTTTGATTCCACATATTATGATCTCTAATTGAACACAAGCTTTTCCCCACACTTAGTTAATTTAAAGATTTGTAAAATGGAAATGCAGGTACTATATTTATTGAGAAAAATATGTAAGTGGACCTGCACAGTTCAAACCTGTTTTGTTCATGGTCAACTGTACTTTTTCCCCTTCTACTTCTTTTCCTTTTGCCCCTAAGTTAAGGGGCAGGTGAAGGCAGGGAACAATGAAGAAAATCTTTTTTCCTCTAGCTTAATTATTTTAGGTTTTCAAGTAGTTTTATAACAAACAATTATATGAACAAACTAAACTGGATACTATACCTTTTTATCTTCCCAATGCAATAAATTGATTTTATTAACAAGAAACATTTATGTAAATTATACATTTTTGCTTCCCAATATATTTGAAATTAATAGAATACATATACATATAGAATACATATAATAGAAAAATATACTCTCTATTGCCAATGCAAAGCATCCACATTACTAAAAACAAATATATACTATAGTTTACTACCACCTCGCCTGCTCCTTTCCCGTAAAAACAATGTTCCTACCTCTATTACCTATTTTATATCTTTAAGGTTTAAAAATCTTTAAACAATCTTTCTATCCTTAATTTTGACCAACCACCTCGAAAATCGTGGGCCCTGCATATGGGCCCCACAGGCCTCAAGTCCCGCTGGTAACTCTTCGCTTCTTAACTTGTCTGTCTCACCCAACTTCACACATACACCCCAGGCCTTCTGACTCTCATTTAATCCATCTTCCTGTATACGCGGTGGTTTTTCCATAGATCATTGTTGGCTAATGATTTCACATGAAATTAGTCAGTACTCTTTAATGGTTTCGGTGTTGAATTTTGCAGGTATTTGGACTATTGCAGATTCAGTTTCTTAATTTTCATAAGCTGTAATATGGATATTAGGTACACGGACATACATTTTGCCTATCGCAAAATATGTAAAATATTACAAAGGTAGCATAATGTGAAAATTCTAGTGTTGATTTTCATAGTAAATATTGACTTCTTTTCCTCCTGAACAGGTCATTCTCCGACTTGTAGAGGTGATGGATCACCTGCATAGAGGGGAATCAGTTGCTGCAATACTCCGTAACCGGTATATTTATGGAAGCAGTTTACCTTATAAGTTATATAATGTCTCTTCTGCTTATTTATTTACCTAACATAGTTGGTGTTCAATAAATATTTGTTGAATACCTGGCATAAAATAAAAGTATTTGCTATACGAGTGAATAAAAGAATGCCTGGGTGACAAAGAAATGGAATGAAGAACATGTTAATAACTGTGTGTTCTGAGCTAATGAAAAACATAGAAAATATAATCAGAAATCAAAATTGGTGTACATTGTGAACACCTGGAATTCAGTCAGTGGAGCTATTGATTTGAATTTTTAGTTTTAAAGCATAGCAATGAATAAATACTGGTATCTGTTGCTTACGAATAGATGTCTCAACAAAGTATTTTTTTAAATAGCATTGCCCTGTGATTGTGTGTACCTTTCTGTTATTTAAAATTCCAGTTAAAACTTTTTTAGGGAGTTCTGAGAAGTTGAGAGCTTCCTCTGTCAATTTGGGATTTTAAATTCGTGGTTTAAAGAAACATAGCCTTTACTTTGCAGCAGTGAAAGAGTATCCCTTATTCCCAATAGTTTAATTGTATGGTTTGGGTGAAATATTTGAAATAATATGCTGGAGTTGTCTGTATCATGGTTCTGACAGTTACTAGTGTAGTCTTGGTTAAGTTTTTTAATTGCCCTGGGCCTTAACTTTCTCGTCTGTGAATTGGGGATAATAATAATACCTATATCTCAAGGTTGTTTTGAGGATTAAAAAAGTGTCTATTGGGTGTGTGTTTGTGTGGAGAGAGAGAGCTTGGCAAGTAATTCACGGTATATCCGTGCTTGTGTTGAAATATAAATGTGGGATTTTAACTATTTTGAAAATACAATATTTGTGTTACTAAATTCTAAAGTACTTTAAAAATAGGTGTGTCTTAAAAGAATATGGAAAGGGGGGAAAGGCTGAAGTATAAAGGGGACACATATAACGTTATTGTTATTTGAAAGATACCATGGTAGGAATTGTACATAATATTCCCATCAAGGAAATAGTGAATGAAGGGTACATGCTTGTTGGAATGTGGGCAAGGGGCTGTAAGGTAGACTTGTTCAGAGATACCGAGAGCCAGGAAATCACAGCAGGAATCACGTGTTGCCATGTTGGGTGAAAAGATAGAAGAGTAGATTGCTGGGCCAGTTGGACGGGGGACGTTGTGCCGAATACCTAATGGTAAACTGAGTCTGTAGAGTTCAAGCACTGCTGAAGCAGGGATTCTATATTACACATTTGGAAGAGGAACTAGTCGGATGGCAGGATTTCCTAAGCTCAAGTTGATAACTGTGGTGGTTACAGCATAATTGAATTTGTTTCCATTATTATTATTGAGATATAATTGCATATAGTAAAATACACAAACATTTAAATATACATCTTGATTTTTATACATGCAGTCATCCAGGTAACCACAACCCAGGTCAAGATAGAAAACAATGCCATCCCTCCAGAGAATTCCCTCGTTTCCCTTTCCAGTTCATGTCCCCTCCCTTCCTACTGACTTACATATTTTGGGTTAGTGTTGCTTGTTCTTGAACTTCATGTAAATGGAGTCAAACACTGTGTGTTCTTTTGTGTATGGCTTCTGTTGTTCAAAATAATGTTTTTGAAATCCACCATCCTTGCAGGTATCTGTAGTTTCTTCTTTTTTTATTGCTCTGTAGTGTTCCATTGTTTAAATATACCACAGTTTGTTTATCCATTTCTTGTTGAGAGTCACTTAAGTTATACCCATTATTTGGCTATTATGAATTAAGCTGTTGTTGACATTTTTTAACAAATATTTTTGTGGCCATATACACTCATTTCCTTTGGATATATACCTAGAAGTAGAATTGGTGGGTCATAGGAGATGTATACATATATTTATTTAATTTATTTAACATTCGTAGAAACTGCCAAGCACTTTTTACCATTTTCTTTTCTGACCAGTAATAAGTGAGAATCGTCACAAGCTCTTGGTATTTAATTTTAGCTATTCTCTTGGGTATATAGTTGTTTCCCACTATGGTTTTCACTTTGCCTTTTCCTCACTTGTTTATTAACTATTTGTGTTTTAGAAGTATCTGTTCAAATCTTTTGCCCATTTAAAAAATTGGGGTTTTTTTCTCTTTGAGTTTTAAGAGTTTTTAAATTTTTTCTTGATATTTAGATGTATGTCTTATGAATATTTTCTTCCAGTCTGTAGCTGGCCATCCCATTTTCTTGTTTGTGTCTTTTGGTGAGCAGTTTTATTTTTGTTTCATTTTGATGAAGTTCAATTTATCATTTTTTTTCTTTTATGCTCAGTAATTTTTGCATCTTTCTAAGAAATCTTTACCCTCCCAAATTTCAGGCTTTCCTCCTGATGTTTTATGGTTTTAGCCCTCACATTATAAGTGCATTCTTGACCAGAAACTTAAATAAATGAACTTATGAACTGTTTGTATACACAAATTATGGATCAGTTTCATATTCTAAATAAAATACAAACCAAACACATTTAGGCATGTATGAAAAGTATTAACCCTTTGTGACTAGGAAAGTTTTACCCCAGAGTGTGGATTCCTTAATACCATGAAAGCTACTCATATGACACATCCTGTCAATAGATCTCATAAGAAATAAAAGGTACAGTAAATGCTGAAGGTGTTTGAAAAAAATTCATTGCCCATAAGAATAAAGAATTAGTGATAGAAAGTTGCACTCTTAACAAGAAAAATAATTATCTCTCTGAAACCGAGAAACAAGCATCGCACTTAATGATAAATGTAAGAGTTGTTCCTTAAGCAGCAACAAAACAAAGATGCCCTCTAATCACCACATTAAAATATGTATCTATAAACTATGGCCAATGTCAATAAAGAGGCATACTTAACAGGAAGGAGGAGACAAAAAAATGATCAAGTTTTAGAAGATAGACTCATGTGCCTGCAAAAGCTAAGACATAAAAACAAGTTCTTAATTGACAGTTTTAATATAAGTTCTAAATATAGTTGGATATAAGATAAAAATAAAAACCAGTACCTTTTATCTATATCACAAATAGTCATTTAAAATATATAATGGAAAACATTCCATTTACAAAAGCCATAAAATGTAAATATTTAGTAATAACCCCAACAAAAATTTCTAGGACCTATATGAAGAAAATTTAAAAATTCAACTGAGAGATAGGAAAGAAGATATTTTTTAAAAATGGAGAGACAAAAAAAAAAAAAATGGAGAGACATGCGATGGTCCTCGATTAAAAGGCTAAATTTTGGGGCTTCCCTGGTGGCACAGTGGTTGAGAGTCCGCCTGCCGATGCAAGGGACGAAGGTTCGTGTCCCGGTCTGGGGAGATCCCACATGCCGCGGTGCGGCTGGGCCCGTGAGCCATGGCCGCTGAGCCTGCGCGTCCGGAGCCTGTGCTCCGCAACGGGAGAGGCCACAACAGTGAGAGGCCCGCGTACCGCAAAAAAAAAAAAAAAGGCTAAATTTTGCAAAGAGCTCTTCCCAAATTGTTGTATAGATTTAACACGAATTTAATGGGAAATTGAAAATTTTGTCAAGGTGATTATTCAATAAGATAATGAATATATGAAAGAAATGTATCCCCATTGCTTAATACAATGTCTGACATGTAGTAATTGCTGGTCAAAAAAATCTAATTTTTCTATTTATAATTCAACAAACATTTATTGTGTAGTTGCTAAGTGCTAAACATTTTCAGGTGCTAAAATATGATGATGAATATTAAAAGTGATGAATCTTTGTTCTATTGCAGAAAGTTAACGTCGAAAATTAGTAAACAAGGTAGGAAGATAAAGAATTAAGGGTGGAGGGTAGCAGTGCAGAATAGCATCAACCTGTTATTAGTCTTAGGTGCTTTTAGTCTTGCAGTCTACCATTCAGCATATGTTTTACCCTATTAGGACTTTTATTCCAGTGATTCATTTAGTACAGGGAGAGGTCAGCCATATGTGTCTTGCTTTGTTGCAAACAGCAAGTGTGAGCATCGTCCTCATGTACACATTACAGTAATGTCAGGGAGACATTTGGTTAAGAGTCACCCAGTTGGTGTTATGGTGGTGGTGTGTACTGATGGGGTTCCTAGCTGTAATAAGGATTTCTGCAGTGACGTGTAAAGCTCTAACAGTGTTCCAGTTTTCTAAAAGTACTCTTTGATAAATAAAACACAGTATATAATATTGTCTGATGTTTGCAGTAAGGAAAAAGAGTGCCAAACACTGTATAATTGGATTTTCATCCCTTTAACAAATATTATGCACCACTTACTGTGCACGGTGTTAGGGATATGGCAATGAATGATAATACATGGTTCCCTGCCAGTTTGGTGGCTATTGTAGTAGTCAAAATAAGAAATGAGGAGAGTCTGAACAGAGGTGATGCCAGTGGAAATGAGGAAGAGGGGAGGGGAGGGAGTTGTGAAATACTTAGGGGTAACTTTAACAATACTTGGCGTTCAACTAGATTCTTCACACTCTAGTCAACATGATCTTTTAAAATGGATTATCTGATAATGTGGTCCAGATTGCCCTTTCCTGTCCCTGACTATTGAAATCCTACCTGTTCTCCAAGACCCAGATCAAATTCAGTGCCCTGTGTATCAACCTTCCCTGATCAATCCAAGCAGGTGATCAGGAGGGTCTCTTTTGCCTCTGAACTGGTTTTCTTCCCTGTAGTGAATTCTATCACATTTGGCTCTGCATTGAAGTTAATTTGAGCATCTTTCCTTACAGCATCATTAAGAGAGCTCTTTCAGAGCATGACTACCTGTATCTAATGTATATTTATAGCACATGGCATATAATGCAGGATTTTGTACATAATAGGCATTCATTAAGTATTTATAGAAGTTATAACATTTATCAATAATTATTTGTTGCCAATGATTTCATTTGGTTAAATTGTTTAGGGTAGTTTTGTTTCCCACAGTCAACTCTTACTAATAGTTAAGCAATTGAATATTAAACAACAATCTTTAAGTTGTAAAATAGACTAATGAAATTTACTACAGATTCTAAGAATAAGCTCTGACTTTTTTTACTGGCTTACTATATAATCATTTCTTAATAGTATATGATGCCAAGGGAACACAGGGCTTTCAATCTGGTCATTTGATATTTAAAAATATTGAGCCTTTACTGTTTGTCAAGCGCTGACCTCATCTGTAACATTTAAGGATTGGAAGATCCCGACCTTCCTCTTAGTTTTAAAAGTCTGGAATTATGTCTTTAAACCTAAGCACACGGTAGGTGATAAATAAACACATCTTTGATTAACCTTGAGGATGGTCAGTCATTGAAGATGTCCTTTTTATTACTGTTTTCACAATTTGACTTTATAAACTTCCATGAAGGTATGGTTATTTATGCTCTTTCAAGATTAAAAATTTATGAAGATCTAGTTTTACCTTTGCTAAATTGAGTCAGTGATTATAATAAGGTTAAATCTTAGGCTAGAAGATGCCCATAAGGATTGTAATATGAGGGTAATGCACGAATTTCTGAGGCCAGTTAAATTTTATACAGTGGACTTTTATTTTGGCCCAGAAATTCTGTAGGTCTTGGTTACCCACTATAATTGTCGTAATACATTGCTGTAGGTGCACGTTTATCAGCATATTTGTTCCTCTTACCGAATAGTTGCATATCTTTATACAAAGGACGTGAACTTGTTAGTAATGTTGCCTGTTTGATCTTTCTAGAGAATTTTCCAGGCCAGAAGTGTTCCTGCTTCTGGGGAGAGGAATTACTACCCTGATTCCCCTTTCTGTGTCTTAAATGTTCCTGTTCATAATTCTGTACATGTTCTACACATTCTTTCTGGGACATCTCATCTACAGCCATTAGTTGAATCCCAAGCTATAGGTGAAGACCTTAACATTTCTATGTATTTAACATTTAAATCTTTTTCATGAGTCCCCAACTAAAAAGTGCTGTATTCCTCTCTCTACCAGTTTGTTTATTTGTTTTGACTTTACAAGTAATACATATTTATTATAGAACACTTAAAAATAACAAATTATATACAGATATGCAGGGAAAATAATCACCGAAAAGTAACTCTGTTAACCCCTTAATGCATTTTCACTCTAGTCTTTTGGTGCATTTTGAAATGTAACTGTAGTTGTAATTATTGAACATGATATGATTCTAGTGTTGTACTTAAGAGCAGAGGCTTTGAAGTCTTCCAAATACAGGTTCAGATCAAGCTTTGCTTCTTGCTAGCCGTGTGAACTTTGGAAAGTTTCTTAACCTCTCTGAGTCTGTTTCCTCATCTATAAAATAAAAGAGTATCATTGTTTGGGATTGTTCTGAGAATAAAATAAAATTTTGTAAGGTAGTCACATTCCTGGTGCATGATAAATTCTCAATAAATGGAAGCACTTACTGTTTTATTATACTGTATATCATGTCTGTATCCTGCTGTTTTTCTTAGTTGTATCATGAACATTTTCACATGTTAATAAAAACTTGTAGTAGATATAATAGCTGCAAAGTATAAACTCTTTCACGGTATAAATGATTTCTTAAATATTTAGGTTGGATCCGCTTTTGGGGTGTTACTTGTTTTAGTGTCTTCCATATCTATCATATTTTCTCTCCTCACTTTAATATTTGTTATCTTTTTTCCTTTTACTTAATGAATTTATTTTATACTGTATCAGACTCTCTCTTTACTCTCTCTGATATACATTTTGGTTGTGACTCTGGTTTAGTTTCCTGGTAGTTGGCAAATACAATTTATTGCTTTCCTCATCTGATCATGTTATCTTATTTGGCTTCCTCTTCCTGCTTTACTGAGGCCATGTTTTCTCGTTCTCCTGAATGTGCCAAAGGCTTTCAACATTGTTTTCTGACTCCTATATGAAAGCATTTGCAGAGTTCTGCTCTTTCTCTGAGTCTTTATAATGACAAATCTCCTTGTCCTTGTTTTTCAATACATTTTCATTGCTCCCATGCTAGTTGTTTTTCTGTTTATTTATTCTCAAAGGAAGAAAGATTCCTTGAATGGCCTTTGTACTGGCTGTTCCCTTTGTCTGAAACGTTCTTCCCCATGGTCTTTGTGTGGCTGGTTCTTCTTTTCAGATCTCCACTTAAATGTCCACTTAAAGGTTTTCTTTGACCACCCACTCTAAAGTGGTCACTTGTTTAGTGTCACACCACACCCCCCCCCCAGTTTCATTCTCTGCATGAATCGTCACTACCACTATTAGATATTTTCCTTCTTTGTTTATTATCTATCCCTTTTTGCTAAAATAGAAGCTCTAGGAGGTCAGGGATCTTGTCTGTCTTGATTATCTTTTTCCCCAGCCAAGATTCCTGACCTTGTTTATTTTATTTTATTTTTTTAATTTTTATTTTATATTGGAGTGGAGCTGGTTAACAATGTTGTGTTAGTTTCAGGTGTACAGCAAAGTGATTCAGTTGTACATATACATGTATCTTTTCTTTTTCAAATTCTTTTCCCATTTAGACTATTACAGAATACTGAGCACTGTTTCCTGTGCTATGTAGTAGGTCTTTGTTGGTTATCTGTTTTAAATATAGCAGTGTGTACTTTAATTTTAGCACCTGCCACCATGTCTTGTACATATTAGTTGCTCAGTAGGTATTTGCCTACTGAATGAATTGACCGTTGCCCCTGTATGTGCTCTTGGGTACTAATCCAACCCCTTCCTCAGAGTTTTACCCATGAGCCAATACTGACAGAAATAAATGATTGAAATAAATAGACGAGGGAGAAGAGACAATTCTTCCTTGCAGAACAATTCCGAATTTTATATATGTACGAATGTGTGTGTTTGTATGTATATATTTCCCCCATTCAACAGATGGAACTTCATCTATCTGCCGCCTTGAGTGTGGACTTAATGGTTTGCTTTCCAAAGGAAAGAGTATGGAAAGGAAAAAATAGTACCATTATAGTGAAGAAATGTGGAAAATACTACCTGTGGTAGACTTAACAGTGGCCCTCCAAAGATGTCTACATATTAGTCTGCAGAACCTGTGACTGATACTGTATGTGGCAAAAACAGACTTTGCAGATGTGATTAAGTTAAGGACCTTGAGGTGGGGAAATTAGCCTGGATTATCCAGGAGAGCCCAGTGTAATCACAAGGGTCCTCATAAAAGGGGTGCAGGTGGATTCCGAGTCAGAAAAGGGAGATGTGATGATGGAAGGAGAATTTGGAGCCATGCTGTTTGAAGATGGAGGAAGGTGTCATGAGCCGTAGAATGCAGGTGGCCTCTAGAAGCTGGAAAAGACAAAGAAACAAATTCTCCCCTCAAGCCCTGCCAATACCTTGATTCTAGACTTCTGACCTCCAAAACATTAAGATAGTCAATTTGTGTTGTTTAAAGCTGTTAAGATTGTAGTTGTCACAGCAGTAATAAATGAACATACCATATATCCAGAGCCTGGCACGCAGGCTTCCCAGTATATAGCAATATTTGTAATGTCTGACTTGATATGAACACAAGAGAGGTATCAGGGGTGGACAGTGGAAGGGAACAGCACCTTTGCCAGGTCTGTTCCCATACCTGTGCTGTATTTTCTCACTTTTTGTGTCTGTTAGATATTTAGCGGTAAGTTGGGGGTGGCGGGATCAGAGGCTATTAGCTATTTGTTATTTAAATTTAGACACTCATGTATTCATCTTAAAGTTTTCCTTACCCAATTGTGTAATTTATGCTCACTGTGAAGTATTTGGAAAAATATGGAAAAGTATAATTCTACTGCACTGAAAGCACTGTTAATATTTTAAAACTCATAAGTACAAGTGTTTATTCAACATTGAATAAATCAACTCTTATTTCAATAATACCATTGCCTGGTATTGTAAACACGATGGGTCCAAACCTGTCTCATCTCTGTCCCCAGAACCTGCCTCCTCGTCTGTGGTCTTGGCCTTGCTAAGTGACACTGCCATTCACTCAGAAAGTTGGCCATCATCCAGGACTCTTCTTTCTTTCTCATTCCCCATATTCAGTCAGTCACCAAGTCCCATTTCTCTTTCCTAATTATTTCTCCAATCCACTGCCTCTGCTGCTTTATTCTTATTATCTCCTTCTTATTTCAGACCCACATAGTTTGTCACCTAGATCTTTATAATATCCTTCTAAACTGATTTTTAGCCTCCAGTCTTAAACTCTTTTACCTCCCACCTCCTTCTCCCTCTCCAGTCCATCCCTCCCGTTACAGCCATAATGATCTTTCTGGAATGTAAAGATGTATGTTCATATCGCTTCCTTGTTTAGATTTCTTCACTGGCTCCTCTCTGCCTGCCTAGCCTCATCTCCTGCCTAGAGCACGTGTTGCCCTCCCTCAAAATTGGGAGGTGATATGTTTCCTCCTGTTTCCATCCCTCTTGCTGGTACGCCTTCTCCCTGGTTGTTGGCCTAACCAACTCCTGTTTATCCTTCAAGACCCAACAAAGGTATTATTAACTCCCCTGTGATACTTTCACTGACATGTACCCCATTCCTCTTCCAAACAGAATTAGGTATTCTTTTCTTATGGCTCCCATAGTATCAACTCTTATTTCAATGGTGGTGGTAGTGGTGATCGAAGTCCCAATAGTAGTGCTAGTTGTATTTGAATAGTCATTATAATAGCTGACACATATAGCATTTACCTTGTGCCAGGTCCGAACTCATATACACACACACACACACACACACACACACACACATATATATAATTCTATATTCCTTATTCCAAATTTATCTTATTCTCATAATAACCCCATGAAGAAGGTACTATCATTATTCTCATTCTACAAGTGAGTATATCGAGGCACAGAAAAGTTTAAGTAAGTTGTCCAGGGTCACAGAGCTAATAAGCATGGATGCAGGGCTCACACCCAGGGAGTTCAGCTCAGTCTGTGCATTTAACCATATGCCTGTCTGTCTCCTTCCCTGGGTTGTGAACTCTCTCAGGGCTTTTTACCTACTACCCATGATGTTGACCCTAAGGCCAAGGCATTTCTGCTGTATTCTGGAAGTGCATACCATTAATAGGTTAAGTGCTATAAATGAATTGGGAACCTGGAAACTGATAAAAGTAAGTTTTTCTTTAAAAAGTTTTCTCTTCTCTCCTTTTCCAATCCTTCAGTTTTTCCCCCTTTTCATCTTCCCAACAAATGCAGTTGCGTGGAAAGTGTTGAAAGATTATGTAACATTTCCAAAGGCTCCTGAACCACAGTTGGGTCATGGGTTACATGGGACTAGGAACGTGGACCCATGAAATAATTCACAGCCTTAGCGATGTGGGTACTTTTTAAAAATATACAGTCAGACAACAAAGTTTTCCTTTTGGTTATCAGTGTTGTGTGATATTTTGACTTCCTGTCTCCTAATACTTTTCTTTCTGCCATTGCTTCATTTTAGATTAAAATGAATAGAAAAAGAGTAATACCTTTTCTTTTTCCTGGAAGGAAGCTCTACTCTTCCTTTGGATTGTAGTTTCTGTGCCTGGCTTTGGGTTTTAGCTATGGCAATCCCAAGCTTTGTGACCCTCAGGCAGCCCTATTATGGGTCTCCTCTGAGAGCCCAAGGTCCTAATCTGCCATTGAGGGAAAGGGAACGTGTCCTCCTCCCTTACTTCCTACCCTTACCGGGTAGATAATGCAATAAATTCTTCCAAAGGTGGAGACGTTTTCCTTTACCAGCACAGCATGGCATAACTGACATAGGTACGAGCTCCAGATAGCTAGAAAGAAATCCTCTGGTGATTTTAGCAATCTCCTTTTCGGGAAACAAAATAACAGAGGCAGCAGAGTGAATTTGAATTAAACTTCTTTTTGACAGGAGCTGTGCCTAGATATAGACAGTGTCCTTTATTTTTCCTGGCACATTATTGAAAATAGTATTATGTAACTTCGCCTGAGCTTGTCTGAGATCAGCCATTGTCCAGAGCTGGCTAGAACATACTTTTCTCTCTAGGTTCCCTGAGGCAGTGCTAAAGCCAATAAGGCCTCTAGGGAGAGAATAGCTATTTGATCTCCAGACCCTACAGTCTGCCCCTTCACGTTACATTTATCCGTTGACCATGTGGCATGAAGGGGAAAGTACATAAATACTAGCTTTTGATCCCATACTCCTACCCATTCCCTTTAAGGGTAGTTCATTACCTGATAGACCCTTCTGTTGAAAAGGCAGAGTGCAGCCCTGAGTTTGAAAAACTCTGTTTTCTGGTCCTGGCTCTGCCAACATAACAGTGGCAATTTATTTAATATGCTATCGATTTCTTTCTTTTTCTTTCTCCTTTTTTTCCAAACAGAAATATTTTCTTTCTCCTGTCTTGAAAATTAATGAGATGATATGCTTGAATTACTTTGTTCTCCCTGGAAGGTAGACCCTCCAGCAGGTCAAGTTGATTTTTGAAAGGAGTTGAAAACAGAGTTAAGGCTATTTGTTTTTCTAAGAATAGTTGTGGCTCCACAAAAAAGAGACTGCATTTCTTTAGAGATAGAAAAAGATTGTAGAGATGTTGTACAACCCTCTTAAATATAAAACGAAAGGGAATCTGATATGCAAAGGTGAGAGAACTTTTCCAAGTTTGCATAGCAAGGGAAAGACCCAAGACACGAGTACCCAGGTTTTCTGACATAAAGTGTCATTTTTACCTCAGAAACCTACATTTTGCACATTTAAAGCAAAAAAAGTAGTTTCTATAATTAAACGTTTTCTGTCAGATTTTCGTTATTGTATGGTGCATAAATTTTGTATTTACAGTTAAATTGGTATATAGTCTATCATTATTTACATGTGTAAAACTCTTTTGGCTAAATAGTTCAAGTAGTTTCTTTTCTGTGGGATGGATAAGTATTGATAAGGGAATTAATGCTTACATTAATTACAATAAGGGAATAAGTCTTAATCTAATAATCAGTGGCAAGTAGGGAGGTAGATAAAAATAGATCGAAATGAAACCCAGTCAGTGTCCTAAACGTTACTATGAGCACTATTCTAGCGTAGTATTTGGCCATAAACATATTTAATGACACGTCTGCGTCCAGACACAGCTCTTGCTGTTAACAACGTTGTTAATTCAATTTCAACTCATTCTCCTGCCTCAGTCATTTTGTTCCCCCTAAAACAGATTGCTAAAATCATCCACTTCTTTCCAGCTGTCTATAGCCCCATGTATTAGTTTCCTCTTGCTGCTGTAACAAATAACCAGAATCTCAGTGCTTAAAACAACATAGATTTATTATCTTGCAGTTCTGGAGGTCATGGGGCTAAATTCAAGGTATAGGCAGGACTGCGTTCCTTTTGGAGTACGCAGGGAGAATCTGCTTCCTTACCTTTCTCAGCTTTCGGAGGCCGCCTGCACTCCTTTGCTCTCTTCATCCATCTTCAAACCCAGCAACAGTGGGTTGAGTTCATTTCACGTCTCATCACTTGGACCTCTTCTGCTTCCTTCTTCCAATTTTAAGAATGCTTATGATTATATTGAACCTACTTGAATAATCCAGTATAATCCCCCCATTTCATAGCCCTCAGTTTAATCACATCTGCAAAGTCTTTTTTGCCATGTCAAGTAACATATTCACAGGTCTTGGGGATTAGGCAGTGTACTGGGGATTAGGCCATCGCCTTGGTCACCACACTCAGTATCCATGTCTACACTACCATGCTGTGTGTTTGCCTTCTGAGAGTGTTAAGATAATGGCTCTTTTTCAGTTTTAAGAATTATTTTATAAAACATTTATCACAAATTCTTATTCCAGTGCCCCTCATGTGCTTTCCTTCCCTTTTCTTAAAAAAAAAATTATTTATTTATTTATTTATTTATTTGGCCATGCCACGCAGCTTGCAGGATTTAGCTCCCTGACAAGGGATTGAACCTGGGCCCTCAGCAGTGAAAGCACCACGTCTTAACCACTGGACCGCCAGGGAATTCCCTTCCTTCCCTTATTAAGAGAATTTTTACACATTACAGATGAAATAATATGTATACATATATGAAAATTACAGAAGCTTTGGAAAATGCAGAAAACAAAATAAATCACACATGATTTCACCTTATCGAAGGTAAACCAGTTATTGTGTTGTCGTACATCCTTTCAACTGTTTTTCCATGCATACATTTTACATGGTCATCATGTATGTACAGTTTTGTATTTTACAAAGTGATGCCATTAACACTTTCCATATTGTTAATAATCTACTTAATAATCACCTAATGAAGAAAATAACATTTTAAAAATAAAATTAATCAACATGTAGTCGAAAATACAGAAATGTATAAATAAAAAATAATTTCTAGTGTCATTATTCAGATTTAACTACTCTTTTAACATCTAAATATATTTCACTCAGCCATTTTTGCCTCCCTTTTTTTAAATAAAGTAAAATTAGACTCATACCTTATACATATCTTTATATCATGTTTTTCTCTAATAATGCAGTTTTAACATTTCCCCATATTACTACTATATATTGTTCTAAGTGGTACAATTTAAAATAAATAGTATTGCAAAATTAATATATCTCATTATTTTTAGAACTTAGAAAGTACTTTTATGAAAAGAAAATTTATATCATTCAGTTATTTAACTACTCGGTTAGTATATTGGTCTATATTTATATAAAATGTGTGTATATGTATTATTTTTATAAAAATAGGCTCATATTATAGATATTAATTTGTATTTTTCACATAATATATCAAGAGTATCGTTCTGTGTCCTCATTCCTTTTCATCATCACTCAACGTGATATGCTTATAAAATGCTGTCTGGAACATAATAAGCACTAAAATATTTCCTCTTAAAGTTGTTATCATTAACCCCATTATAAATATTATTTTAGTGTATGCATGTACCAAAATTTATATTAGCATTTTCCAATTTGTAATACTTTTTATTTTGAAACAATCTCAAATTTACAGAAAAACTATAATATCAGTACACAGAGCTCTTCTTTTTCTTGAACCGTTTTAGAGCCACTTGCTGACACAATGCCCATTAGCCCCAAATTCTCTAGTGTATAACTTCTAAAAATGAGAACATTCTCCTATATAACCTCAATTCAACCATCAAAATCAGGAAATTAACATTAATCCATTGCCACATTCTAATCAAGGCCCATTCAGATATTTCCAATTATTCCCAAAATGTTCTTGATAGCAAAAAGTTCCAGTTCAGAATCATGCATGGCATTTAATTGTAATATCGCTTCAGTTTTCTTCGTATGGAACACTTCCTCAGTCTTTCCTTGACCTTCATGACCTTGGCACTTTTGAGGACTAAAGGCCAATTATTTTGTAAAATGTCCTTCAGTCTGGCTTAGTCCTAATGGTTTGTCATGATTCTATTCGGGTTTTCCTTCTTTAGCAGGAATTGCACAGAAATGATACTGTATTCTCATTGCAGCCTATCAGGTGACATGTAATTTTAATTTGTCCTGTATTGGTGATGTTAACTTGATTAAGCTGCTGTCTGTCAGGCTTCTCCACTGTAAAATTACTTTTTCTCTCCCTTCTAATTAATGGTGTTTCTGGGCAGGTAGTGGGAGTACCTTGAGGCTCTATAAATATCTTGTTCCTCATCAAACTTTTTTTTTTACTTAAAGTTGATTTACAGTATTGTGTTAGTTTCAGGTATACAGCAAAGTTATTCAGTTATAGGTACGTATATTTTTCAGATTATTTTCCATTATAGGTTATTATAAGACATTGACTATAGTTCCTGTGCTATACAGTAAATCCTTGTTGCTTATCTGTTTTATGTATACTAGTTTGTATCTGTTAATTCCATACTCCTGATTTATCCCTCCCCCCTTCCTTTCCCCTCTGGTAAGCATAAGTTTGTTTTCTATGTCTGTGAGTCTGATTCTGTATTATTTTTTAGATTCCACATATATGTTATATAATATTTGTCTTTGTCTGACTTCACTTAGTATGATAATCTCTAGGTCAATTCACATTGCTGCAAACGGTAATATTTCATTCTTTTTTATGGCTGAGTAATATTCCATTGTATAAATATGCCATGTCTTCTTAATCCAATCTCCTGTTGATGGACACTTTTTTTCCATGTCTTGGCTATTATAGATAGTGCTGCTATGAACATTGGGGTGCATGTATCTTTTCAAATTGAAGTTCTCATCCTTTCTGGTTATATGCCCTGGAGTGGGATTGCTGGGTTGTATGGTAGTTCTATTTTTAGTTTTTTAAGGAACCTCCATACTGCTCTCCATAGTGGCTGCACCAATTTACATTCCCACCAACAGTGTACAAGGGTTCCCTTTTCTCCACACCCTCTTCACACATACACACATATACACTTACATCTATATTTCAATATGTTGAAAACTATGAATTCCCCTCAATACCTAAAATTCCTTTTTTAAAACATTTTTTTATTGGAGTGTAGTTGATTTACCCTCAAATTCTAATACAACACCATAGAGCACATTCTAGCTTTCTGCCTTTCCATGTTTTCACCCCTCAATCTCTAATATTAAGAAACGTGTCTCCTGGGGAATTCCCTGGTGGTCCAGTGATTAGGCTCGGTGCTTTCACTGCCGAGGGCCCGGGTTCAATCCCTAGTTGGGGAACTAAGATCCCACAAGCTACACGGCTTGGCTAAAAAAATGAAAAGAAAAGAAAAGAAAAGAAATGTGTCTCTCCCATTATTTGGCCAGTGCCATATGCAGCCCATATCCTGTTGATGCACGCTGCCCTCTCCCTCCCCGGATGTTGGCCTCCAACGGTCCCAGTCTGGCTGTGGCTGCTGTCCCCCAGCATGAATACCACCATCAGTTTGTTTGGGGTTCAACTCGCCATGCCAGGCCATCCTTGATGTTGCTTCCTCATCCTCTGCAGCCCCATAAAGGGCCTTCACCATGCCCTCCCTCCCCTGCCCTCACCATAGGATGCCTACTTTGCTTGATGCCACTTAGGGCTTTCTGATGACACTGTTCAGGAAGGGGCAGGGCATGAACTTTCTCTTTATTTTGACTGTTCAGTTGTTGTCACTTTTTTTCTCACAAACAAATTTTTTTTTTTTTTTTTTTTTGCGGTACGCGGGCCTCTCACTGTTGTGGCCTCTCCCGTTGCGGAGCACAGGCTCCGGACACGCAAGCTCAGCGGCCATGGCTCACGGGCCCAGCTGCTCCGCGGCACGTGGGATCTTCCCGGACCGGGGCACGAACCCGTGTCCCCTGCATCGGCAGGCGGACTCCCAACCACTGCGCCACCAGGGAAGCCCACAAACAAAAGATTACTACCCTTCTGTTGGATGTTTAATTATCTCACATACTTTTTGTTTTTGTTATAAATAAATAGTGTTTTCATGCAGTCAGCATCCACATTTTCTTCATTATATTTTATGGTATTTTTGCTTGTCAACTTGAGTTCTTCAGATTAATATTAATTAGCTTACTAATTAATGATTATTTCTGATTTGATTATTACTTAATGATATTATAGAAATATGATGTCAGAAAATGAGGAAGTTGGGAATTAGATGATTTTTCAGATAGCTAATAGAATCACGACTTCTTTCTCATAATAGCCATTTTTGAATGGAGATAATTTTAAAACCTATTATGTAGTAACCTCTTCCTGGTTATTTAAGGTTAAAGACGTGAGTTCAGAAAGGCTCATTTCCTTAGCATGGCATAGAAAGCCCTTCATATTGGGCACCCAAACTATCTTTCTAACCCCATTTTTGCCACTTCCCATTTTTATAACCTGTGCTGTTGCTGTACTGCATTATTTTTCCTTTGTTAAATATGCCACATTCTTTTGTATTGCTGTGATGGTGTTGGATTACCCAACAGGTAATTAACCATGTGCTCAGAGCACCAACCAGGCATAGGCACCAAACGATGGGGGGCAAAAAGAGTACTTGATATTTCATGACCATCAGTTTTATTCTCATCAAAGATTTATTCTCATCTTTATCTTTGATTTCCTTTCCCCTAATTTACAGTATAGAGTTATGTATGTTTTGAAATACATACGAGGATGAATGTAAAGAGGCAATACAATACGCAAGAGGAAATGCAGTAGTCTTTTCTGTGATTAAGGCCTCTCTAAGTTTATTCAGACCCTCTGTGCCTTTGTTTTTGCTGGATCTCTTAACTCTGCTCCCCGCCTCCAGCTGAATTATATGATATTCCATCCTACTGTGTTTGATTGCACATCTATCAGATCACTTAGCACATTGTGTAATAATTACTTTTTAAATAGTCTCTCCCGACTAGACTATGAAGTCCATGATGAAAATGGCATTTTCCTATCTAGCCTTCCATTTCCTGCATCTAACCCAGTGACTTATGCAAAGTAGAGATTCGTTAAATGTTGTCGAACTGAACGACTTATTGTCCTGTCTGTAGATGCAGATGGTGGCCCTTGTAGGAGAGATTAAACGATCTCTCTTAAACTGTAGGACACTTGATTCAGTAGCATCTACTGGGATTAAACTTGACATGTTTGAGTAGTCTAGAATTTTTAGTACATCATACTGTTCAGGGGATAGGTGGTGCTCAGAAAGAAGCGATCTACAAAAGCCATAAGATTCTTATGCAACAAGATGATTTACTAGTGGGTTTTCCTCCCAGCTTGTATAGTGTCCTCACAATCAGGATATATATTTAGATTTTTCTAGATTTATTTTTGAATATACATGTTCACTCAGTTACCTTAGTTATTTAAAAATCAAAGAACCTTTTCAGTTAGATTTGGACCAGAGGTGCAGGCACCTTCTGATCTGTTCACTAGAGGCAGTTTAAGGGGAAAAAAACATTTTTTTTTCTTTTTTAACATCTTTATTGGAGTATAACTGCTTTACAATGGTGTGTTAGTTTCAGCTGTATAACAAAGTGAATCAGCTATACATATACATATATCCCCATATCCCCTCCCTCTTGCGTCTCCCTCCCACCCTCCGTATCCCACCCCTCCAGGTGGTCACAAAGCACTGAGCTGATGTCCCTGTGCTATGCAGCTGCTTCCCACTAGCTATCTGTTTTACATTTGGTAGTGTATATGTGTCAATGCCACTCTCTCACTTCGTCCCAGCTTACCCTTCCCCCTCCTCGTGTCCTCAAGTCCATTCTCTACGTCTGCGTCTTTATTCCTGTCCTGCCCCTATGAAAAAAACGTTTAAAAATTCTGTTGGATGGATTCTACATGACCACTGGTTCTTTCGCTGCATAAATATCATTTATCTGTGGCCTACAGCAGTCACGGAATGGCTTAACTTGGTCCTGTCCCAGAATGACAGTCCTGCCCCAGACTACAAAAAGATTCCAAAGACCATCTTTTGAGCATGGAGCCACCTGAGTAGAATGTCTTCGCCAGTGGTGGGTCCCAGATGCTAGTTAGCACATGGAAGCTGGTTTGTTGTGGGTATTGTCACAGGTCTGAAGTGAAATAAGAAAACCAACAATTTTGTGATGTTTTTCTCCCAGAAAGTTGAATTTATTGATTATAAAGAACCATCCTCTATTCTGAGGTTGTCTGTTACTTTTTGGTTGTTAAAATGCCCATTTGCCCTTTCTTTAATGAAATGATAGTGATGAGGGGTCGTGTACCCCTATTATCTGAAAGCCTTAAGGCAAGATGTGTTTCAGAATTTAGGTTCTTTTTGTTTTTTAGACAGGTAATAGAGTGCATGTCTCCTATATTACATAATAGCCCCAGTAGGAGCTGAACTGACACCCTGTAATCAGAGTAATATTTCTGCAGTGAAATGTATTTATACATATTAGCATATTTATACTGAGATAGAAAAAGTGTGTGTATAGCCTCACGTTTGTTCAGGTCAGGTTTTACTGCCAGATGAGTTCAGGTCAGTTCAGATTTTGCTGCCAAATGAGTTGAGTTACAGGCAGAAAAAAAAGAAACATTTGATTTCCAATTGTTTGGATTTTGAAACTGCGGATAAGAGGTCATGGATTAATAGTTGCCTTTGAAAATATTCCTACTTTGCAAAATAAAGTTGGCTACCCTTTGTAGGACCCCAGGATGCTTTTGATATTTTACTGGTCCACAAAACCCAAAAAGCATGAGAAAACGCTCCCCTGAACACTATTGAAGTGAATATAGCTTTACTTTTATACTCATCTCTAGCCAATGATAATGGAATCTCTACAGGTTGCAAGATTCCTCAAATATACATTTAATCAAAGTAAATTGAAAATAAGTTTATTTTGTAGCATTTTTAGGAGATTAGAAGAAGAGAGAAGGTTGCAGCAGAACACCACCCGTAATTCCCAGTGATAGGTTGGGATTCTCTGATAGGGATTGGTTCTAGCCTGAAAGAACCTCTTCGATGCATTTGTTTGGCCAAATAGCTAAGTGAACTTTAGACCCTGTAGCTAGGTCTCTGTTGAGGAAGGGCAACGGCAATTGGCTATGTGAACTTACAAGTCTAAAATGAGTTAGCAGCTATGAAAGCGCTTTGACAATAAAGACCACTTTAACATGTAAAATTGTTATTTTAGGAATAATTCCATAGCTGCAGTATATTGCCTTTCATACCACTACATGGTCTTTTAAGGTTCTTTTCTGCAGTACCCTGGCAGGATAGATTACATAGGTAAAATCTAATACTCTTTGCCTTCAAAATTTTGTGAAGGCACATTTACCTAATTATAACCTCATAAGTGGGTATGAGTTGGTATACATCCACATGTCTTATATATAGTATGAAGTATTAGAATCAAAGCAACACAACTACATAATTCTTATTCTAGCAAATTTGTCCAGAATGTGGACTTGGGAAAACAATTAATGTGCCCAGCTGTGCTGTAAATTTGTCTCTTACTTACAAACAGTATTTCTCAGTTAACCAATGTGCTAGTTATTGATTTGTTGACCCTCAGGTTCAAATTCACCCTTTTTGCCTGCTCTGTGGACATGGATCTGAAGCTTTTAAATATATGTTTCCTTTGCCACTTGGCATTGAAGTTTTGTTAGTAGAAGGTTCTGGAAAGGCATACCACGAGGAGAGGGATTTGCCTCAAGCTTCCTGTGGGCTTGCTCAGCAGACTGTTCAGGCAACTCAGGCATCTTCTCTAGTGCTCGGTTTCTTCACCCAATTGTCAGTAGCTTTTCCTGGCGCCGCCTTAGACAGTGTTGTGGAAGAGTGCTTCTGGTAAGGCACTTCCCAGAGCTATGTTCCAAATGATAGGCTCATCTTTGAAATTTCTGGAAAATTTCAAAGCTGGCTCAGCTTTCCAGAAATTCCAAAGATGAGGACCACAGCAACTTCTCTGCCCTTCTGTGAGCTATATGCCCTCTCCAAATGAGGTCTGGATCTTGGCCCTGGGTTGGGGGCACTCCCTTGGACCCTTAGCCTTGGGGGAGGGATCTCTTACGTGGGTGCTTTATTTCAGCCCTAGGGGTAGTAGTTGTTCCTGACATCTGACATTCCTGTGTTTTTTAGAATTCTCTTTGCTTAGCGTTAGCCAGTTGCTCATCACTCTAGTTCCCTGTTATTCAAATCCCCTGTCAAAGCTAATAATTCTTTTTGTGAGACTCCTAGTTCAAATTAGTGTTTCGTTTCTCTCCTGATTAGGCCTAGACAGATGCAACCAGTTAAAGGTCCCTATGAGCTACCATGTATCACTTGCAAAGTGATTTTTAAGAGGTGATACTATTGTGTCTGTAGTTGAAAAAATTAAGACCACACATTTCACATATCCTTTGGGGAAATGTTCTTCCCGCCGAGCCTCTGTGTATCTGTGTATTTGTCTCCCCTCTCTTTGCACATCCCCCACCTTTGCTGTTAGTTACTCTTGTCCCTTTCTCTTCCTATTCGCCTTTATAAACTCCATTTCTAATCCCAGCTTTGCCTTTAACAAGCTATCACTTGACCTCCCTGGGTCTCAATTTCCTTCTTGGTGAGGCAAAGATAATAAAAGATCATAAATTAATGAAATCAAGGACATGAAAGTGCTTTGTAATTAGTAGGGCATCATATAAAAGTAAAGTGATATTATTGGCATTTATTAAATGGTTTTCTCTTCCATGTTTTTAATTTTTAGTTGCATTTTCTTTTAAGAGCTTTAAGGAGCCTTCAGGGGTACTTACAACCTGATAAAATAGATATAAATCCATGTAATTATTAGATGAGGTAGAATGTGCTGCGTGCTAAAATAGGGGAACAACAGGATTATGGGCACCCTGACAGTTACAATTTAATTGTGGCCTGAGGATTTGCGGTTTAGTTCCAAGGGGCAAAGAGAGCCACCGGATCTTAAAGGACCTAAACTGCCATTTGTTAAATTGCTGTGACACAAATGAGCCTTGTGCTAGGCACTTTACGTACATGATCATATGTAATCTTTACACTTATTCCTATACTGTTAAATTATTTTATTGTGTCTTAGACTTATTTTCAAAATCTTTGGCTGGAAGACAGATTTTTGTTCGTTTTGTTTTTAATGGAGCCCCCCCTCCAGTTATATGTGAGTAGTCAGTGGCAGTGAAAGTCTTCAAGATGGAAAATTCTACTTTTTATGCAGCTTTTAAGGTATATTCTGTTGGGCCACGGATACCTGCACTTGAAAAAATTGGTTAAATGCTTTCACCTTAGCATAAGAATAAAGATTCTCTGTGATAATCTCTATATTGAAAAAAGGAAATGATTTGTTTAAAAATTATTCTCTCTTATTGGCCAGTAGATAGTGTGTCAGCGGGTGTAGTATATTCTAGGGGATGACACGGTTGACTGCAGGAAGAAATGTAGCATTCTATTTAAATTAGGGGTGCTCTTTGAATACAAAGTATTCTGTCAAATCACAGGGTGAGTGCATCTCCCAGTGGAAGATGTTGCAAAGTGCAAGTGACTGTGAGTCCTTCCGGAAGCACTTGTCCTCACAGCTTGGATTCTAGGAGATGCCTGCCCAAAGATACTTCACCTTTCTCTTAGGAAGTCAACAGGTCTAAGTCTTCAGGTTTATTAAAAACTCCTTTAGTTTTGAATTTCTTTGTGTTGAGTTGTACATTTGTTCTTTGTCAGTTTGCAGACAAGATGGTAACTTCCTGTTTGTTTGGCAAACAAAATATGTGAGTATAGCATGTGCAGTTTTAAAAAATAGCTCCTGGGCTGCTTCCCTGGTGGCGCAGAGGTTGAGAGTCTGCCTGCCAATGCAGGGGACGCGGGTTTGTGCCCCAGTCCGGGAAGATCCCACATGCCGCGGAGCGGCTGGGCCCGTGAGCCATGGCCGCTGAGCCTGCGGGTCTGGAGCCTGTGCTCCGCTGCGGGACACGCCACAGCAGTGAGAGGCCCGCGTACCACAAAAAAAAAAAAAAAGCTCCTGTCAGGGCAGTGTTTTCTGAAGTATGGTGTGCGTGCTACTGGCAGCGTAAAGACTCCAGGCAGTACACAGACTTACACTTTCAATTTGAATAGGTTTGTTGTTTGTTTTAACGTTTATTAGGGAAAATAAAAAAAGCCTGGTGTATCACACTTGCGATTTCACGAATATTATTGCTGAAGTGAAGACTAGGGCAGGTAACAACATCGCATCCAGACCAACTGCATTAGTAGTGCAGTGTTCAGGCATACTCGACAATGCATGGCTGCAGTCTTTTCAAGGAGAGAGCAAAACTTTACATCCAGAGAATGGTAATTTTTAAATCTACAGAGTATTTGTAGGATATGTAATTGTGAATTGGAATCAAGCCTGTGCTCTGTATTTTGTTGGTTTTTTTTTTTTTTTCTATTTTGTTCTGAACTAACATGGATCAGGAGATGAAATGGAATTTCTAAAATGTAAAGGTGCTAGACTGTGAAGGAAATGCTCACACCTGGGCATGATTTTGATGAAATCAGTCATGTATCTTCAGATATGAAGACCTAATTTAGTAATTGCCTGAACCATCTGCTACTGATGTAAAAGGACCAACTGCAAAGAAAACAACTAGCACACAAATATGATGAAAATTATTTGAAATTTGTATTTTCATAAGCACGATAAGAATGCACCTCTTTCCTTACCTGTCATATGTTTGGAGACACACATTCTGGTGTGAAATCTTTTAATCCCACATGTTATTTTGAAACACAAAAAGAGTGTGCTGTGCAAAACCTACGCCAGAGGTTCCTCAAAAAGTTAAACATAGAATTACCGTATGACCCAGAAATTCCACTCCCAGGTATATACCCAAGAGAAAGGAAAACAAGTAGTCAAACAAATATATGTACATGTGTGTTCACAGCTATTCACAAGAGCCAAAATATGGAAACAGCTCAAATGCCCATCGATGGATGAATGGATACACAAACTGTGGTATATGCGTACAATGCAATATTTAGCCATAAATAGAAATGAAGTATTGATACTGTATACATTATGGATGAACCTCCAAAACATTATGCTTCGTGAAAGAATTTTGGCACAAAGGATCACATAATGTATGATTCCATTTATGTGAAATATCAAAATAGATAAATGCATCGAGACAGAATGCACATTGGTGGCTGCCAGTGGCTGCGGGCAGCGGGGAGGACACCGGGCAGCTGCTTAATGGATGTGGGTTTTTATTTTGGGGTGATGAAAATATTTGGGGACAAGACAGAAGTTGTGGTTGCCCACCGTTCGGAATGCGCTAATTGCCACTGAATTGTTCAGTATAAAATTGTTAATTTTATGGTATGTGAATTTCACTTCAATAGAAAAAACCCCCACCCTACCCCACAGTGCGTGTGAGGTAATACATGAGGAATAGGATGGTGTTAGTCTGTGTACAAGTAAACATTTCTTGTTTTAGGAGTTGTGCCTGTTTTCATAGTTGCCTTTTCATTGCAGTACGTTATAGCAGTTTTCCATTTGCAGTAATAAGTATAACGTTTTCCTTTTAAGATAAATGCAAACTTTTAAAGGGTTGATTTAAAGAAAAATCAAATAATAGATGTAGGAGTGAGATGACAAATGAAGGCAATTTACAGATGACTGAGGAATAGGAAACTTTAAGAATCATTGCTATTCTGTGTTCAAGCCAATTAGTTTTTGAGTACATATTAGGTACTGGATGCCGTTCATCAGAGGTGAATAAGATGTGTTTTGGGCCTTGGATGCTGTCAGCCTAATAGGGGAGATAAGCCATGAAGGTAAATCATTTTAGGAAGAGGCTGAATGTGCCAAGTGCAAAAACTGAGAACAGGCTGAGGTCAAGACTAGGTACCTGTTGGATTACCAGTACATTGAAGAAAACACTAGAGTATATAGGGAGAAAATGAACGGAGAAATTGGCTTTTGACTTTAGGAACAAGGAGCAGAAATAATTAATACAGGCAACAGACAATATATTCAAGCCCCTTCCTGACCGTTTTCTCTCTCGGTCCTGGGCTCCCCTTCTCCCCAACGACCCTACATTTTAAAGATAGTGTGTAGAGGGCTTAGTGGTGGTCTTTGGAGCTGGGCTGCCTGGAGTTGAATTCCAGTCCCAGTGTTTACTCATTGTATACCTCATGGCACTTGATTTTTCTATTCCTTACTTTTCTCTTCTGTAAAATGGGGATATTAATAGGACCTACATTATAAGGTCATAGTAAAGTTAAGTTAAATGGTTTACTGAGTAAAGCATTTATAACACTACTTAGCCCATGGCAATTGATCAACAAATATTAGCCATTATCATCATCTCTGGTCAGTCCTATCTATTCTATCTCCTAAAAATTTTTTTGAATGTCCCTCCCTACTACTTTAGTTTAAGACTTTATGTTGTCATAATTGCAATTATCCCTTAACTAGTTTGCCTCCCTCTCTCCTCACCATTCCCTCTGTGTCACTTGACTGCCTGATTCACCCCTGCTTATTCTTAAAAACTCAGCTCAGGTGTCACCTCTGTGGAACTTGCCCCATTCCCTGCCCAGTTAGGGCGCTCCATGTGCATTCTTGTCACCTCCACTGTCATGCATCTCACATCGTATTGTGACTGTATTTGATACTCCCTGGGCTGTGGCCACCTTTAGGGTTGTGGGGAGCTGGGCTTACTCAGGTTTGAACTTCCAGCCTAAACACAACAAAAGTAGGTGCTTATTAATTGTTTGGGGGGATGAATGAACGTTCTCTGCCTGTAGAAAGTTAGCTTTCAGTCTTTATTTCGGAGGCTGAGGTGAGTCCTGCAAGAGTTTAGAAAAGGGGGCATTTGGTTGGAGCATCCAGTTAGGCTTCAGAAAGGTAGAGCTTGCAACTTCCCTGTCGGTCCAGTGGTTAGGGCTCCGCACTTCCACTGTAGGGGGCACAGGTTCGATCCCTGGTTGGGGAACTAAGATCCCGCATGCAGCGCACATGAAAATAAATAAACAAACAAATAAATAAAAGACTAACAGTTTTTTTTTTTTTTTAAAAAAAGGTAGAGCTTGATTTGGAACTTAAGAACAGAGGAGCAGCCACAATCCAGGCAAAGGAAATGTTTTATGAATTGAATGGATAGTGACAGAGAAAAACCAACATCTCCAAAATAGAAGAGACCACCTGCTGAGGGTGTGTGTACTGGGGGGGGGAGGAGTTATATGCTGAAAAGTACAAGGAGTTCCCAACCTATCAATACCATGAATTCTAAAGGTTTACTTACAGATTATTTGTTTGGACATGATACATCGTATATATGACGGTGAGGTTTCTGGCCCTGCCCCACGTATTGTATTTAACCTAGTTAAGGAGCTGATCTATCCCATGGGCAGTACTAGCTTGGTTTCCAGGGCCTGGGAGCAGGGGGTCTGGAAAGGCATGATGGATTCTGGGCTGGAAGTCACAGTGGTACTGGAAGTTGAGCTTGGTTGTTCTCCTATGACCCTTTCTGCACCCTTCTCTGTCTCAGCTTCTCTTTCTCTATCTCTAGTCAAGTTTCTCTATCCAGCAAGGCCCCCTGCCAACTTCCTCCAAATAACACCCCACCCCAGGTTGCCAGGGTTCCAGAAGGCTCCCTCTCACTACCACCCTTCCCCATTCCCTGAGGGCAGCAGCTCTCTGCTATTTGAAGAAACTTGACTGAACTCATTCACACCAAGGTGTGAAAAACTGATAGCGAGCTCATCCCGGCAACTGTACTTGGTACAATTTCGGCAAACTTCTATTTAGCTAAAATGATAAAATGAACCTGTAATTGCTGGAATTTCTGGCAGTAGTACAGAGCAAACAATGAGAGAGAGAGAGACAGAGAGAGAGAGAGGAGAGGAGAGGAGAGGAGAGAAAGTTTATTGGATGGAGAGTTGGTACTGTAGGAAAAGATACTTGGGGACAAGGGAAACCTCTGCTAGTTTCCCTTTCCCCTTGACCTCCCTCCCCAAAATTGTTTCTGTGTAACACTTCCGTCTGGATTCTCTTGAATCCATAGAAACTATAAATTGTAATTTCTTTTAAAAAAGCTGTAGCTCCCATGGCAATTCTGGGTAAAAGGGTCTGTGTTTTCCAGATTTGTGCAACTCTGGGATGGCTTATAATGGGAAATAGGGTTGAATAAACAAGGTGGGGCTGGGGTTGAGGGGACCTTGAAAATGGAGTCTACATCCACACAAATAAGGAGTCATGGAACGCTGAGATGATGAAAGCAATAAGGAAGCCATAATTAATTCTAAATTTCAGATTAAAACAATGGCGAGTTAGGTTTACTCTTGGCTATCGCATGATTAGTTAATACAGAATCCTATCTTTTGCTACCGATTTTTCATTGTTCTGGGACTGATTCCTTTAACTGTTAGTGTCTGTTTCCCTGGATGGCTGATTCTTCTCTGTGTCTTCTGAGCCAGTCTTTCCTTTAGGATTCAAGATCCTAGAGGCTTTTATGACTCTTGTATTTCCAACTAGCCCATAGGGACTTATACACTATATTACTGTGTCCCAATGGCAAAATTCAAATCTAGTGGTAGCAAAACACAGCTCTCTTTTATAAGACCATATTATTTTGTTTAAGTAAAAACCTCCAGCCTTTCTAACCGTACCAGAGAATACACAGAAGATAGTGGTTAATGATCCGCATCAGTGAGCCCTCACAGCTGCAGGAACCACCGCCCCTCTCCCTAACCCTATGCATGTGTTAGACTGTGTTGTGAATAGGCTCTTCCCTATGGGGAACTGCTTTGTCTTTTATTCCTTATATTGTTCATTACGTTAATATCCTTGCCATTTCTACCCAGCCAGTTGCATAAGGGGGGAGGCCAGGAAATGGGGTAAGAGAGGGATTTGAGACATTTCCTTAAGCCTAAATTATAATTTCCATATTGGAACGGAAGTTTCACAGGTCATTAATCAAATACATATATTTTTCTCTATTTTGAAAGTTACAAGGGCTTGCTAGCATTGGGCCCTCCTGTGCCTCATTTGTGTATTTTACTAGTGACTGCTCAGCATACCCTTTGAGTTACTACGTATTGGTGATGTGCAATGGCTTGCTTGGTTGAATTCACTGTTTTATATTTTATTTTTTTGTTCAATCTAGTGAAGCAGTAATTGTCAAAACTGGATTTTGTGATTCACTCTTTCATCATCACTGGTTATGATAATTTAATAGGGTGTAACAGTCCAAAGAATATGCTTTTATCCTTTTCAATTAGCAGTCTGTAGAAATGACTGGTTTCAGGAGACACTTTCATTTTTCAGTGTTCACTGGTCTGGGTGGTGATAAACCAGTGAAATGCATTTCTTCAGTTTCTAGCTTTACAAATACTGAGAGGGCAGACAGCAGAATCAAGAACTACAATTCTGAAGCCTGTGGAAGGAAAACCACATTCACAGAAAGAGAGACAAAATGAAAAGGCAGAGCACTTTGTACCAGATGAAGGAACAAGATAAAACCCCAGAAAAACAACTAAATGAAGTGGAGATAGGCAACCTTCCAGAAAAAGAATTCAGAATAATGATAGTGAAGATGACCCAGGACCTCGGAAAAAGAATGGAGGCAAAGATCAAGAAGATTCAAGAAATGTTTAACAAAGACCTAGAAGAATTAAAGAACAAACAGAGATGAACAATACAATAACTGAAATGAAAAATACACTGGAAGGAATCAGTAGCAGAATAACTGAGGCAGAAGAACGTATAAGTGACCTGGAAGACACAATGGTGGAATTCACTGCTGTGGAACAGAATAAAGAAAAAAGAATGAAAAGAGATGAAGACAGCCTAAGAGACCTCTGGGACAACATTAAACACAACAACATTCGAATTATAGGGGTCTCAGAAGGAGAAGACAGAGAAAAAGGACCTGAGAAAATATTTGAAGAGATTATAGTCAAAAACTTCCCTAACATGGGAAAGGAAATAGCCACCCAAGTCCAGGAAATGCAGAGAGTCCCATACAGGATAAACCCAAGGAGAAACACCCAAGACACATAGTAATCAAATTGGCAAAAATTAAAGACAAAGAAAAATTATTGAAAGCAGCAAGGGAAAAATGACAAATAACATACAAGGGAACTCTCATAAGGTTAACAGCTGATTTCTCAGCAGAAACTCTACAAGCCAGAAAGGAGTGGCATGATATACTTAAAGTGATGAAACGGAAGAAACTACAACCAAGATTACACTACCCGCAAGGATCTCATTCAGATTCAATGGAGAAATCAAAAGCTTTACAGACAAGCAAAAGCTAAGAGAATTCAGCACCACCAAACCAGCTCTACAACAAATGCTAAAGGAACTTCTCTAAGTGGGAAACACCAGAGAAGAAAAGGACCTACAAAAACAAACCCATAACAATTAAGAAAATGGTCATAGGAACATACATATCGATAATCACCTTAAATGTGAATAGATTAAATGCTCCAACGAAAAGACACAGGCTCGCCGAATGGATACAAAAACAAGACCCATATATATGCTGTCTACAAGAGACTCACTTCAGACCTAGGGACACATACAGACTGAAAGTGAGGGGATGGAAAAAGATATTCCATGCAAATGGAAATCAAAAAAAAGATGGAGTAGCAATACTCATATAAAATAGACTTTAAAATAATGTCACAAGAGACAAAGAAGGACACTACATAATGATCAAGGGATCAATCCAAGAAGAAGATATAACAGTTATAAATATATATGCACCCAACATAGGAGCACCTCAGTACATAAGGCAACTGCTAACAGCTATAAAAGAGGAAATCAACAGTAACACAATAATAGCGGGGGATTTTAACACCTCACTTACACCGATGGACAGATCATCCAAGCAGAAAATTAATAAGGAAACACAAGCTTTAAATGACACAACAGACCAGATAGATTTAATTGATATTTATAGGACATTCCATCCAAAAACAGCAGATTACACTTTCTTCTCAAGGGCACATGGAACATTCTCCATGAAAGATCACATCTTGGGTCACAAATCAAGCCTCAGTAAATTTAAGAAAATTGAAATCATATCAAGCATCTTTTCTGACCACAGCGCTATGAGATTAGAAATAAATTACAGAGGAAAAAACCATAAAAAACACAAACACATGCAGGCTAAACAATACGTTACTAAATAACCAAGAGATCACTGAAGAAATCAAAGAGGAAATCAAAAAATACCTAGAAACAAATGACAACGAAAACACGACGATCCAAAACCTATGGGATGCAGCAAAAGCAGTTCTAAGAGGGAAGATTATAGCTATAGAAGCCTACCTCAAGAAACAAGAAAAATCTCAAATAAACAATCTAGCGTTACACCTAAAGGAACTAGAGAAAGAAAAACAAACAAAATGCAAAGCTAGTAGAAGGAAAGAAATCATGAAGATCAGAGCAGAAATAAATGAAATAGAAACAAAACAATAGCGAAGATCAATAAAACTAAAAGCTGGTTCTTTGAGAAGATAAACAAAATTGATAAACCATTAGCCAGACTCATCAAGGAAAAGAGGAAGAGGACTCAAATCAAGAAAATTGGAAATGAAAAACAAGTTACAAAAGACACGTCAGATATACAAAGCATCCTAAGAGACTACTACAAGCAACTCTATGCCAGTAAAATGAACAACCTGGAAGAAATGGACAAATTCTTAGAAATGGACAAATTCTTGGAAGGTATAACATTCCAAGACTGAACCAGGAAGAAATAGAAAATATGAACAGACTAATCACAAGTATTGAAATTGAAACTGTGATTAAAAATCTTCCAACAAACAAAAGTCCGGGACCAGATGGCTTCACAGGTGAATTCTATCAAACATTTAGAGAAGAGCTAACACCCATCCTTCTCAAACTCTTCCAAACAATTGCAGAGGAAGGAACACTCCCAACCTCATTCTATGAGGCCGCCATCACCCTGATACCAAAACCAGACAAAGATACTACGAAAAAAGAAAATTACAGACCAATATGACTGATGAATATAGATGCAAAAATCCTCAACAAAATACTAGCACACAGAATCCAACAACACATTAAAAGGATCATACACCATGATCAAGTAGGATTTATCCCAGGGATGCAAGGATTCTTCAATATATGCAAGTCAATCAATGTGATACACCATATTAACAAATTGAAGAATAAAAACCATATGATCATCTTAATAGATGCAGAAAAAGCTTTTGACAAAATTCAACACCCATTTTGATAAAAACTCTCCATAGAGGGAACCTACCTCAACATAATAAAGGCCATATATGAGAAACCCACAGCAAACGTAATTCTCAATGATGAAAAACTTAAAGCATTTCCTCTGAGATCAGGAACAAGACAAGGATGTCCACTCTCACCACTGTTATTCAACATAGTTTTGGAAGTCCTAGCCACAGCAATCAGTGAAGAAAAAGAAATAAAAGCAATACAAATTGGAAAAGAAGAAGTAAAACTGTCACTGTTTGCAGATGACATGATACTATATGTAGAGAATCCTAAAGATGCCAGCAGAAAACTACTAGAGCTAATCAATGAATTTGGTAAAGTAGCAGGATACAAAATTAATGCACAGAAATCTGTTGCATTCATATACACTAATGATGAAAAATCTGAAAGAGAAATTAAGGAAATACTCCCATTTACCACTGCAACAAAAAGAATAAAATACCTAGGAGTAAACCTACCTAGGGAGACAAAAGACACATATGCAGAAAACTGTAAGACACTGATGAAAGAAATTAAAGATGATACCAACAGATGGAGAGATATACCATGCTCTTGGATTGGAAGAATCAATATTATGAAAATGACTATACTCCCCAAAGCAAGCTACAGATTCAATGCAATCCCTATCAAATTACCAATGGCATTTTTTACAGAACTAGGGCAAAAAAATCTTAAAATTTGTATGGAGATACAAAAGACCCCGAATAGCCAAAGCAGTCTTGAGGGAAAAAAATGGAACTGGAGGAATCAGACTCCCTGACTTCAGACTCTACTACAAAGCTACAGTAATGAAGACAACATGGTACTGGCACAAAAACAGAGACATAGATCAATGGAACAGGATAGAAAGCCCAGAGATAAACCCACACAACTGTGGTCAACTAATTTATGACAAAGGAGGCAAGGATATACAATGGAGAAAAACAGTCTCTTCAATAAGTGGTGCTGGGAAAACTGGACAGCTACATGTAAAAGAATAAAATTAGAACACTCCCTAACACCATACACAAAAATAAAATCAAAATCGGTTAGAGACCTAAATGTAAGACTGGACACTATAAAACTCTTAGAGGATAACATAGGAAGAACACTCTTTGACATAAATCACAGCAAGATCTTTTTTGACTCACCTGCTAGAGAAATGGAAATAAAAACAAAAATAAACAAATGGGACCTAATGAAACTTAAAAGCTTTTGTAAAGCAAAGGAAACTACAAAGAAGACGAAAAGACAACCCTCAGATGGGAGAAAATATTTGCAAACGAATCAATAGGCAAAGGATTAATCTCCAAAATATATAAACAGGTCATGCAGCTCAATATTAAAAAAACAAACAACCCAATCCAAAAATGGGCAGAAGACCTAAATAGACATTTCTCCAAAGAAGACATACAGATGGCCAAGAGCCACATGACAAGCTGCTCAACATCACTATTATTAGAGAAACGCAAATCAAAACTACAGTGAGGTATCACCTCACAGCAGTTAGAATGGGCATCATCAGAAAATCTATAAACAACAAATGCTGGAGAGGATGTGGAGAAAAGGGAACCCTCTTGCACTGTTGGTGGGAATGTAAATTGATACAGCCACTGTGGAGAACAGTATGCAGGTTCCTTAAAAAACTAAAAATAGAACTACCATATGAACCAGCAATCCCACTCCTGGGCATATACCCAGAGAAAACCATAATTCAAAAAGACCCATGCACCCCAATGTTCATTGCAGCACTGTTTACTATAACCAGGTCATGGAAGCAACCTAAATGCCCATTGACAGACAAATGGATAAAGAAGATGTGGTACCTGTATACAATGGAATATTACTCACCCATAAAAAGGAACAAAATTGGGTTATTTGTAGAGACGTGGTTGGATCTAGAGACTGTCATACAGAGTGAAGTAAGTCAGAAAGAGAAAAACAAATATCGTATATATATATATATATATATATATTTTTTTTTTTTTGCGGTGCGCAGGCCTCTCACTATTGTGGTCTCTCCCGTGTGGAGCACAGGCTCCGGACGGGCAGGCTCAGCCGCCATGGCTCATGGGCCCAGCTGCTCTGCGGCATGTGGGATATTCCTGGACCGGGGCACGAACCCACGTCTCCTGCATCAGCAGGTGGACTCTCAACCACTGCGCCACCAGGGAAGCCCACAAATATCGTATATTAATGCATATATGTGGAGCCTAGAAAAACGGTGCAGATGAACCGATTTGCAGGGCAGAAATAGAGATACAGATGTAGAGAACAAACATATGGATACCAAGGGCGGAAAGTGGCGGGGGTGGGTGGTGTGATGAATTGGGAGATTGGGGTTGAAATATATACACTAATATGTATAAAATGGATAACTAATAAGAACCTGCTGTATAAAAAACAAATAAAATCAAATTCAAAAAAAATACTGTCTTGATTTAGGCAAAAGATAATTGACATTTCCCTTCTTTATTGTAGCTGTTTCCTTTGCTCAGTTCAGTTATTGAGCCATTCAAGTCTCCATCCATCTGTCAAGTGAAGAAGAATACACAACCTAAAAGTTATGAGTTATGTTTTATTCAGGGACCTCACTAAGGACTGTAGCCTGGGAGACAGCCTCCCAGAGAGCTCTGAGGAACTGTTCCAAAGAGGTAAGGGAGGAGCCACGATATACAGGAGTTTTTGCTTAAAAAGAAAAAGCATGTAGCTGGACATCAGAAGATTACTGCTAATCACAAAAGACAAAAATCTCTAGTTAATGATTTTAGTGCTTTTCTATGTATGGGAAGATGTAAGAGTCTGGGCTCATTGAAATTATTCCTTAGATATGTATCTTAATCCATCCTGAATTCCCCTCCGGGTACACTGACAGGGTGCCCGCATCGGCTGATGGCTTGATGGAAGGCAACATTCCTTGGATGCCATCAAACCAATATTCTTTTGAGTCGGAAGAGAGAGAGTACCTCAGTATCATTTAAAGAGCAACAATGAAGGACTTCCTTGGTGGTAGAGTGGTTGGGAATCCGCCTGCCAATGCAGGAGACACGGGTTCAAGCCCTGGTCTGGGAAGATCCCACATGCCGCGGAGCAACTAAGCCCGTGCGCCACAACTATTGAGCCTGCAAGCCACAACTACTGAGCCTGTGTGCCACAAGTACTGAAGCCCGAGCGCCCAGAGCCCATGCTCTGCAACAAGGGAAGCCACCGCAATGAGAAGCCCGTGCACCGCAACGAAGAGTACCTCCCGCTCACCGGGACTAGAGAAAGCCCACACACAGCAAGGAAGACCCAACGCAGGCAAAAATAAAAAAAATAATAAAAATAAATTAAAAATAAAAAAATTAAATTGACATGTGACAGATTAATAGGAGAAAGTCAAATTTAATTTTGTATGTATGAGAACCCCACATACATGAGAGGTTCAAAGATAGAAAGGTAAAATGACATATATATGCCATCCTGAGCTAGGGAATGGGTTAGGGCCCTGGGGCTTCCAAGGATGGGAGGGTAATTCACAGAACTATAAGAAGAGCAGATGTTGGGTAATTAGGTGTTTGCCCTGACATACACTGAGCCACTCAGATAAAATTTATCTCTAAGTAATAACTTATTCTGGAAAAGACCCCCAGTTTAAATTCTTCTAGGTAGTTAAGGGAGGGGCAAACGTTTCTCTTGAGCCTGCAGAATCTTGATTGCCTTTAGCTCAAAATAATCCTCATACAAAAGTGGTACATTTTGGGAAGGCTCGTTCTGAACACCTTTAGAAGGATAAGACTCTTTAATGATTTCTTGCTTAATTATCATCTGAAAACAATGCTTAGTTGTAGAAGAGAGAAGAACTTACCTCTGCTGACTTGATTTCACTAAAATTGCCTCCTATGATTGGGTTACTATATGTGACAGGCCCTGAGTAAAGTGTAATAAAAACATAAGAAAGACCCAACCACCACTCTCAGGAGTTTATAGTCTAGTGTATTGTTTATAGAAACAGTTATAATCCAAGGTGACAGGAGCTGTAACATTCGAAGTGCCATGGGAGTTTACAAAACCTAGCACCAGAATCTGCTAAGGGATGTGAGGGAAGGTTTCATGGAAGGAGGTATGGTTGGACACTTAAGTATGAGTAGAAATTGGCTTTGGTCGACAAGGAGGGCAGGGAATTCCAAGTGGAGATGATATCATACGTAAGGCCACTGGGGTGTGAGAGAGTATGGCGCGTTTGAGGTCTATTGCAAGAAATTGCTAATTGAGGGACATAAGAGAGCTCTGCGAATTGGCTTTGGGAAGGTATTTCTGCCATAGGTGTACGTGGATCGTTCTGCACCTTTAGTCATATAGCATCCTATATCGTCATGGCCTATTCTTTCCGTCCTGTGGCCATTTACTTCCTCATGATCAGTGTGAGAAGACCCCTTTTTGGTGATGTTTAGGAGTCATGTTTGTCTCTTTTTCCCCTAAAATAAATATTAGTACAATACAGAGGTGACTAATGAACACTGAATTAGATGTCAGGGGACCTAAATTCTTGTTTTCCAGTTCTCTTAGCAGCTATGTCACTTGAGCCAAGTCATTTAATAAGTGTCTCTTCACTAGGAAAATGGGGATGTTAACACCTGCACTGCCTACCTCAGGGTCGGGGTGAAAATGAAAACGAGACTCTTAAAAATTAAGAGGTATTGGGACTTCCCTGGCGGTCCAGTGGTTAGGACTCCGCGCTTTCACAGCAGGGGCCATGGGTTCCATCCCTAGTCAGGGAACTAAGATCCCGCATCCTGCATGCCACGCGGTGCCGCCAAAAAAAAAAAATTAAAAATTAACAAGTATAATAAACTTTTTAACTTGGAATTCTGTTGGGTGAGGCTATCACTTAACACTTAAAAGAAGTAAAATACTTTGTGGAGTATCTAGATAGGAAAATTAGGTTGAAAAGTTATTGACAAGTGGAAATATTCTTACTTCTTTATTAACTCCGTATGTCTGCCCTTCTGACTGTGGAATGTCGTTTAGCTTGTGTCTATGTTTCCAAACTTAACATGATAAAATTTCTTCCTTCCCAATCGTCTACCATGTGTAACTTAGCTTCTTTCCAATTCTCACTATAGCTATTAAATAGTAATGAATTTAAGACTTAGGTTGGTAAGCTATGAGTTGTTATATTTTATCGTCAACCTTGAATAATTGACATCTCTTAGGTAGTTTGAATTACTCATGACTTAGCCTCAATCATTTGTGTTACCATATAGTGGTATGACCTGAGTTTTGTTACATTTTAGGAATATATAAGACGGTTATGACTCATTCAACTAGGAATGGGAAGTCTTGAAACAGTGGCCTTCTACTCCCTTTGCCGTTTTTCCCAAGCCAATGACAGCACAGGCAGAGTTATTAGTAACGGAAAAGGAGGCTTCCATTCATTTTCTTCCTTTTGACCCCACCTTTCCCATGAGATAGAGTGGCCATACTACTGGAATCTGATAATTCACCTGAAATATACACTTCTGGGCTATAGACATATGAGCAATTGCTCCCAATATAAATACCCCTGGCCATCCCTTCTTTAGATCAATGTTTCTGAAAATATACCATCTAAGAATATTTCCACACAACAGAAAACTCTATAAACCATCCAACTCATCCTGCTGTAAGAAGGAGGATGAAAGAAGAAATGAGAAGAGTACTGCTATACATGAGATGACACGATGACGATGCTATTTTAAATACAATGTAAGTGAATTATTTATACTTGATTAATATAGACCCTATCATCAAAAATAATGTCCAATTACTGTGGACTACCAGGAGGTAGTTACTACCCTCTTTTCGCCTTTTACAACTTCTAGATGAACTAGTTCATGTGAATTTGAATAAAACACCTGTTCTAGTTCAAAGCTAATATAAAATGATTATTGCTTTTTTTTTCTGCCAGGTCTGAGGGAAATACTCTAGCAATTGTTTTGTTTTCCACAAAACTAAATGTTGAAATGGTCTGGCTTATTCTCTCTTTGTTTTAAAATCTGTGGTACCGGACTTCCCTGGTGGCACAGTGGTTAAGAATCTGCCTGCCAGTGCAGGGGACACGGGTTCGATCCCTGGTCCGGGAAGATCCCACATGCCGCGGAGCACCTAAGCCTGTGTGCCACGACTACTGAGCCTGCGCTCTAGAGCCCCTGAGCCCCAACTACTGAGCCCGCGTGCCACAACTACTGAAACCCACACACCTTAGAGCCTGCACGCTGCAACTACTGAGCCCATGTGCCGCAACTACTGAAGCCCGCGCGCTCTAGGGCCCGTGAGCCTCAACTACTGAGCCCGTGTGCTGCAACTACTGGAGCCCGCGCACGTAGAGCCCGTGCTCCACAACAAGAGAAGCCACCGCAATAAGAAGCCCGTGCACCGCAATGAAGAGTAGCCCCTGCTCGCCGCAACTAGAGAAAGCCCGCACGCAGCAACGAAGACCCCATGCAGCCAAAAATAAATAAATAAAAATAAATAAAATCTATGGTACCATTGATACGTAGTTTTAAAACATTCTTCCAAAGACCCAGTGGATTAAATCATTTTTATGTCCCCTAAATACTGCCCTTTTTTGAAGATTTCTTGAGAAAAGTGTGGCACACATCCAAAATCACATTCTTCCATTTTTTTCTGTATTTGAATTTTTTCCTTACAAGTTAGTGGAAAGGAAAAGTGGTCAGTTTTTGCACTCAATAAACAAGAAGGTGTAGATAGATTTTATCTAGGGCATTTTTAAGTCATTGAGAGAATATTTTAAAGTATTAACTACTTTTTGAAATTATTGGCAGAATCCTCTTAACCCACTTTAACATAAAGTGCTTGAAGAAGATGAAAAGATTTTTTATTGGCAAATGAAAGAAAGCACCATGGTTTTTGCATCGTTGCATAAATGTAAGAAATTATGTATACATAAAAAGGATGAGACAAAGCTGAATGCTAAATGCCAACTTCAACGAGAGCTTGTCTGTTTGACACTGAGCATAATGGGGTGTGGTTCCACAGCAAGAGAACACTAAATATTTACACCCCAGCACACGTTTCTCTGGTAAAGCTTCTTATCCTAGATTAATCTCCCAGCTAACACTATTATCCCTTTTTTAACAACCCCCTTCTCACACTTGGATTTTCTCCCTTAATTCTTCATGAGATTCTGAACCTTCTGGATCCAATCCCCTGTCCTCACTCTCCCATCTATTTCTGTGGTCTTCATGAATCCTTTTTGTTTATGGTATGGACCTTCAGGTGAATTCTCTTGTTTTACTGCAAGTAGTAAAGCAACAATAACAGCTCCCCCACCCCCAACTCTTTTCTTCCAAAGATCACAGCTCCATCATTTAGCTATTCTGTTGGTATCCATTTCTTATCAATTCTCTGGAGGTTTTGAACCAGAGCTGTGATATATACAGCCAACAATGTTGCATAGTAATGCAGAGTTGCTGCCCAATCCAGATCTAGTTCTCTTACATCCATATTCTTTGCTTTTTAGGCTTGAGAGTGATGAAGAAAGTTAGTGAGATTAGTGTGTACCGTGAAGTCTGGGGAGGTTTACTTTCTTAGGCCACTTACCCTCATGCTCTGGCTTTTGCCTCAGTGTCTTTTCCTTGCCATCTTGCTTCACTTTATAAAGTGCCAGAAAAGTTCCTTGAACATTGTGTGCATTATGTGCTTTAGGAAGAATGCATAGTATGGTCCATGTGATGGAGGAACATTTATAAACTGTAGACTCAGATTACCATGGAAGACATCACAGAAAAGAATGCAATTTGAGTTGGGTCTAGAGGGATGAATGGAGTTTAGAAAAGTGGACCGGGGAAGGGATTTCTTGCAGGAGGACCTCTGGAGCAAAGGAGAGGAAGAACAAAGCGGGCTTGTGAGGTATAGAATGGGAAGTTGGTGTTAGGAGATACTAGGCTGTGAATTAGAAGAGTAGATTGGCCGGCTCGTCTTGAGTTTTGCGTGTTGGGTGTAGTTGTTTAATTCCTTGAGTGATCCACTCTTTCAAGAAATGGCTTCTCATAGCTCATAGGATAAAATCTAAACCTCTTTGCTGGCACATAAGGTCTTCTGTGATATGGTTCTGTGTATCTTAAAACCCACTCCCCTCAACACCATGCACCTGAAGCTCCTTCCATTTGTACTGAAGACTTTCCTGATTCTCCAACATGTTGTAATCCTCAAACCTGTGTGTGTCTCTGCACAGACTTTTTTTCTGGAGTCCACCTGGTGAATGCCTCATTCTTCAGCCTCAGTTGCAGCACTAATTTCATTGTTCCTCTGCTGCTGTAGAATCCTGGGCTTATGCTGCTAAAACTTCTACACCATATTTTGTGCTGTCAGAGTACATGTTTGCTTCCCTCACTCAACTAGAAGCTTCCTCAAAGCACGGGATTGTGTCTTATTCACCATGTCATCCATATCACCTAACAGAGTACCTACCTAATGTGTAGCAAGTTCTTGACGGATATTTGTTGAATAAAATATTTTCGGCACATTTAATTTACGCCATGTATAGTTGTATTTTAAGAGAGTCATCTAGAAGCAATGTGATTGCTAGATTAAAGATGGGAGATGCAGAGAGGCCAGTTATATGCATTTTTTGGGAAATAGTTCATTTGTTAAAAAACAAAGAAACAGTAGGGGTTAGATTCCTGGAAAATTGATAAAGAATAAAGGATAGGAGTTATTGGTTGGCTACTAGGGACTGGGAGAGGGAAGAGTTAAAGCTAATAAAGATTTAAGGTAATATGACAAATATCAGGACAGTGACCCTTGAAAAAATAAGATCAACTTGTTTGGTTTTTTTTTCTCAGTCAGATCTCCTGGTGTTAGTATTTGTCTCACCCCACCTCTGCTCTGAAGATGAACGCACTGTTCTTGTTCAGCTTACTGTAACTAAGCTCGAGATTCATGTGGTTCTGATCTTCATATCGGATCGGGAGTTAAGATAAGAAATGTAAATAGTTCAACCACGCTGACTACAATTTCCTACCGAGGGAAGGTGTGCGGTGCATAGGTTTTGAATACATAAAGCTTGTTTCTGCTTTTGGGAGCTACAACTGTGAAGTGTTATACCAGGCAGATGCACTGGGGTGCGCTACTATGTAGAGGAGCCTAGCTGTGCATCACAGCTCTCAACTTTAAAACTCCAGAGAATTTGATGAGAGAGGGATCCACAAGAACATGACAAATGATGAGAGTTCAAACCTTAAGAGAAAAATGGGCTTATTGGTAAGAGAACTTCTTTTTCTTTATTTACTGCTGTTACTTATTCATTAAAATGGCAAGCCTGTTGTTTTCATATGTGGCTGTGAAACGGTGTTCAAAAATCAATTTTATATGTATTGTAGAATTCAGGAGACATATTGGTAACCATGGAAAAATCATAGGAAGCATGTGTAAAGCTTGATTTTTAAAAAAACATCACTAGGGAAATTTTACTTTATTTCAGACTATGGTATAGATTTATTTATATAGCTTAAATGTAATACAGGTTAAGAAATATATATATTTTTAAAAGTTAAAATAAAGAATAGTGACTTGTGTGAAGATACATAATTTCACTCAGTTACCAGAAGGTGGCACACCAGATTCTTCTTAAATACACAAAAGAAAGGAATAATATTAATAGGAATATAAAATAATCTGTATTTAAAGATACTTTAATGTATTTTTAAGCCAAAAATATATATAATTGTTATTTGCTTGGTGAGGTTTATTGCTAAGATATGACAAATATGAATTTAACCCATTGTAGCTTTTTATGATTCAAAAATAATTTTTGTGTGTATAGTAAAAGTAGACTTTGAAATAGTATTGCCATTAAGGAGAAGCTGTTTTGAATTTATCATTTAAAAAAAATACTTGCTACCTACCTTTTGCATAACAAGTCATTAGATGTAGAATAACATTCTGGATAAGGTTTCTGCCAAGGTCTTTTTAAAGATACTATTAGACTATGACTGATTTAGTTGTGACTTTAATAATGCAATAGTGCTTGTGAGATGACCCAGAAAAATACCAAATCTGTTTATTTTGAAGAAAAAGTTAGACAAAGGTAATGATTAGTAATGTTTACTTTCTCTAAGCTAATAGCAACATAAATGAAATAAATGTAAATAAATTGAATTTTGTGTTAGAGCTCCTCAGACACCTGCCAGCATACTTTAATGTTTTAAGCGTGTTGACAGCATATACTGCAGTGCTTCTGTAGTAGTCTCTATTTTTAAAACTGCATTCCTGAGGCAGTACCAGAAGTATGTCTGTTCATCGTTGCCTTTTGTATTAGCCCAAAGGAGTTAGGTATATGACAGAACTTCACAAAAACAAAATCTTCTCGTTAGGAAACAATACATCTATTTATATGTTTTTATTAATTACAAGCAGTATGAAAATAAGAAAATGTAGTAAATGAACCTAGAAGAACATTAGCCATCTGTTCTCTGAAAGCTTGTGCCATTTGCTTTCTGGTTTTTATGGCAAAACAGTATATCAGCAAAGAATTGAACTTTAGGCTTAAAAAGCTAGAAAATGACAAAGCATTCCAAGGCTGAGTATATATTTACTGGAAAAGTGTTTCCTTGTGTCCAGATTTGTCTAGTTTAGTCTTTTAGATCAGCTGCCAATAAATGTTGTATTCACTGTCAATCTTTATTCCAGACTTTCTGAAACATTAAGAGAGTGTAGATAAAAACAAATAGAATCTTATGGTTTGCTAGTTAAGGGTTTTCTTAAAAGTTAATTCACATATTTTTAAATTGTTCTGTGTAGTCTTAACTGTTCAGGATTTATAAATATGGTTTATTAATTTATAGCTAAAATATTTGCAGAGTATGCTTTGAAAATTTTGAACTGCGTACAATAAAGCCACAATTAACCAGATTTTTTTTTTTTTTTTTGCACTCCACTTTCAGGAGACGGAGGCAATTATCTTTAAAACAAGCCGATTTCAAGGATATATTCAAAAAATCAACTTCAGGGTATGTCTAAGGGTCTGCATTTTCTTCTACCTTTTTGTCAATGAGAATTTATTTTCATAAAAAAGACCCTGAGGTACTAGAAGCCATTCAGTCATCAAAGAAACTTTCAATAACGTCTAGGGTACTGTGTTTATTAAGACAAAAAAAGAAATTATTTCATCAGAGAAATACCACACATCATTGTATTGTGCTTTATATTTTCCAATGTGCTTTCACAAACACAAGTTCAGTTGGTTCTCATCACACTGCTGTGAGTCTGGCATCTTCCCTATTTTACGGAGGATAACACGAGAGGTTACAAGTTTGTGGCAGAGCTACAAGCAGATCACACGTGCCCAGCTCTGTCCTCTTCGGCACCCTTCCTCATTGAAAAAGTTTAAAACAAGTCTTTAACTTCTACCCTGTATTGCACAATCAGTGTAACTCATACTACCTCTGTTTCCTAATTGCTGTACTTCACAGTTTCCCACTTTGCATGTGTCTGTTTGTCCGCCTCCAAATCTGTCCGCCAGCTGGAGACCTTGCTTTCAGACTCTCCCAGACCTGGAAGGGTCTGGAGAGTGGGAGGGCAAGATAATAGCCATGGACAGTGGGGACAGACAACGATTGGTGAGCAGCCAATGCTGATACGCTGAGGAAGGCCAGGCACTGAGACAGAAAACAGAGCCTCATTCTGACCGGGGTCATCCTGAGTGAGGGTGGGCCACCTTGACTTTTAAAGCAGGGTTTCTCCAAGTTGAGTAGACCAGGCTTGCAAATCAGCTGGAGTCCTTGTTTAACATACAGAGTACTGCTTCTCACTTCCAGACTTGTACATGTTCAGTATTCAGCCCAGATGATTCTTAGGCATGCTGAAGTTGGAGAGCTTCAAGGTGTAGGACGTTTTGGATGGACCTACAGTCTGTCATTCAGAGTGAAGTAAGTCCGAAAGAGAAAAATATCGTATATTAATGCATGTATATGGAATCTAAAATTTAAAAAAAAAGGCTCTGAAGAGCCTAGGGGCAGGACAGGAATAAAGACACAGACATAGAGAATGGACTTGAGAACACGGGGAGGGGGAAGGGTAAGCTGGGACGAAGTGAGAGAGTGGCGTGGACACATATACACTACCAAATGTAAAATAGATAGAGGGAGACGCAAGAGGGAGGGGATATGACGGATGTATGTATATGTATAGCTGATTCACTTTGTTATACAGCAGAAGCTAACACAACATTGTAAAGCAACTATACTCCAATAAAGATGTTTAAAAAAAAAAGGTATAGGACTTTTCTCTTGGTATACATCGGAAGGTAAAGAAGAGCCCCTTTTCCCTTGGTAGCATCCAAGTTCCATGTCGAGGCCTATGGGGGCGGGAGTCAGGCAGGGGTGAGGAATGACAGCTGTTGCTTGCACACCTTGCTATATCTCCGTTGGAGGCATATCACAATAGATGTTGTGCATTATGGTGACTGCGAGGTATTTTAAATAGGTTTGTGTTCGTTTTCGACTCGAGGAAGATAAAGAGCAGAAACATTGCCCCCAAAAGGTGAAAAACAAGTGACTTTTAATATTTTTAAGAGTTAACCTATCCCAGTTGTTTTCAATTTAATTTTTAATTTTTAAAAACACTAGGCTATCTAGGATTCTGGATGGTTAAGGCTTAACGGCAGCAATATATTTATGCTTACTCATGTTTCATATGTGAATACGCAGTCGGCCCGATTAGATTTTAAGGGATTTGTGGCTGGGGAACATGTGTTCTGTTGTATACTTGTAACATCTAGCAAAGTCATCACTTCTCGGTACTCGCTGATGATTGAGCGAATTCAGCTCGCACGTCTTCTCTACAGGTTTTGGTCTTGGCATAGTGAGTGGATTGATTTTGGTGTTTGTGAAGTTCAAGGAGTCTATCTTACACTGTCAGGAACGGCTAATCTACTACAGAGGCCTCAGTATAAACAAATGCATTTTAGTTGACAAATGCAAAAACGTGGTCCTAATTAATCAATTGGCTAATGCTTGTTCCCTGTTTAGAGTATCAGTTTAAGCTCCATCTTGCTGCTTCTTCACCCTTTTTGGAATACAAGTTATGTTGGTCTGTGCTTTACAGATCTGAATCTCAAAAACTGTTGATTCTGGAAATCCCTAAACACAAATGTTTTTGTTTACTGGCTGGACAGCATCAAACCAAGTGGCCAGACCCTGTAGTGGAAGACATAAAAATGCTCAACAGTGTCTCTGACTTAGGTCAAGCTGAATAAGGAATGAATGAATAAATATATGCTAGCTAAAGATGTATTTTACTCAAGTGTTGTATACCTTCAGAATTCCATGAGAAATAACTGATTATTGAAAACATATATTTGATTTTGAAGACGTGAAGTGGTTCTGAACTACTGGTTGAAGTAGACAGACTTAGAAAGGCAGTCAGGAACCCCAAATTTAAATTGCATCTAGCTAAAACCTAGGGTCAGCCTAGAAGATGAATTCTGTTTTCCTGAAGTCTGTTCTTCATTCCCTCATGTCAGAATCACATTTACTTTATAGTAGTACAACATGAGATAAAGGAAAAGAAAGGATTTCCCCCACTGGACAACCATTGCATCCAAGTAATGAAGTTAGACATAAATCTAAAACAATGCTGTTGTTAGTTTGTAACACATGAACACTTTATATAACATGAGTTAATGATGTCTTCCATCATAGGATTTTCATAATTGCTAAATATGTTTTTGAGGCATAGCAATTTTTAATTGCACACTAGCTTCTGTAATTTAGACTTGCTACCATATATTTGGCATCTTGCAGTATAAATGTTTCTATACCTCCCTCCCTGCCTTTCTTTTAAGAAAAAAGTCTTTAGGGAGTTCCCTGGTAGCCTAGTTGTTAGGATTCTGGGCTTTCACTGCCGTGGCCCAGGTTCAACCCTGGTCTGGAAACTGAGATCCCGCAAGCCACGCAACGCGGCCAAAAAAAAAAAAAAAAAACTTTAGAATTTAAGATTACCCATGAGAAGAACTCTAAATTAGAGAATGAGAAGGTTCTCAAAATACTCATGAAAATAGAGGTATTGAACTGTTTGCTAAGTCTCTTTAATACCACCATAGTAGGCAGATATCGTAACTCTAAATTATACCTTTAAGGAAACTATTGGTCCCCATGTTATGGCAGTGGGTCACAAGGTTCAAGTTCGAAGTTGAGCCTTTTTTGGACTTTAAGATATTTAAAACAAAATTAAAGCAATTGCATATAAAGGGCCTTTTTCATGGAAAATTTAAGTAGTGTGGTATAATCTCAGTGAGTCATTAGGATTAGCTTTTCACGAAAGTGTTTTCTTCTGGTTAGCAAAATATTATCGTGATTACCCTAAGTATTTGTAACCAAGATTTACAAATACTCAGGGAGAAGAGGTGGGACGACTTAGGTAATCGCCTAGATCTCAGTTTTGCCTGTAACGTTTATGGTGCGCATGTGAATGTTATAATAACTCTTTAGATAAAAGGATATAAATACGATTTTTTCAAGATAGTAGCGTTATTTCGTTAATTTTAATTGGGATATTGAGGAAAATGTCTTATTCTAAAGGTCTTTCAGCAACTCACATTTTTGTAAAAAATATAGGTATTACTGAAAGAATGTATAACATAGGAAATGTTGACTTTCTTTAACTGGCATGCTTTTGAGACTTAGGATTGTGGTGTGCTTATTATTTTAAAAAGTTTTTCAACCATTATAGATAAACATTATTAGAAATTATTTACTCTTATCAACATAGTTCATAATTTACAAAAATTAAGATTGTAATATTGCTTATTACTTTGTCTTCGTGCACAGTTTGTAGTGTTGCTTCTATAGTTGATGCCACAAAGTAGTGAAACTATTTGAAAAGCTTTATATGCATATAATTTTTAGTCAGTAGAGCCATATTCTTAACTTTTCTTTTGAGTAACACTGCACATTTTAAATAGATTTTTATTTTGATAAGTTTGCAGACTTATCAAACAAACACATCAGAAACTCTAACAATAGTTTGGCTATTTTATTTACCAAATGTAATTTAAGGAGATACTTAGGAAGTTGTTGAGAGACAACTAAACAGTTAAATTATTATTATTTGAGGTGAGAGCAGAGATTTTTCCTTAGAGCAATCCATCATCACTGTCAGTGACGCCTTTATTTTACTTAAGGAAGTATGTGTTCTGGGTGATTTTCTTCAACATATGCTTATTTTTAACAAGACAATGTGTATGTTTAATTTTTTTTCTTTTTAAGGACTTTATAGCCTCAAATTATCAAATTAACAAATGGATATTCCTTTTACTTTGAACTCTGCTTTTAGTCATAGCAGAGTCAATAACAGCATTTTTTAAACTTTTCAGGATATATCCTGGCTTCAGTACACAGTTCTTGTTTAACCACTACTCTGCTTATAAAAATCTCGCTTCCAGTCTACTCAACAAATACTTACTGAGTGCTTTCCCACGTGCCAGGAATAGTGATCCATTACGAAGATAAAGATTCAGGGATTCCTTCTTGAAGGAGGAGCATGAGTTTGGGGAAGGCATCTCAGGCAGACAAAGAAGCAAAGCTGGAGCACGGGGGTGTCCTAACAGCAGGCCTCTTATTGGAGCCCTGGATACATTATCCTTATTTGATGATCATAAACTGTCTCTTTAAATGGCTTTTTTCAACAATTTAAAAATGGTAATGCAGAATCATGTATATAGATAGTATGTATGTGAAAATCATTGATTTCCACCATTACCCCTCCCAATACACCCAAACAATTTGATTTGGGGTTTAAGGCATTTTTTAATACACGGGAATACTTAAGAATTAATTTAGGTTATGCATGTCAAAGATGTATGAAGACTTACTTGGGCATATGGATTTGGGAATCATGTGAATGAAGAACTCAAGGGTAGCCCCCCCCCCAAAAAATAAAAAGCCATAAAGAATATAGATACTGCAGAAAACGAAAAGAAGAAGGAAGGGCAAGGACTTCTGAATTTCCCATTCAGTGCAAATCCTTTTTTCAGCGTAGTGAGATTAAGGGTAGTCAGAATCTGTGGATCATTGGGTCCCCAACAGCTGGATCTCTCTTGTTGCCTGCTCAGTCCTTTCTACACCAACTCCCATCTTAGCCTCATAAACTCATTCATCTGACCCCCAGTTATAAAAGGTGCTACATAAACATCAGGAACCACTACCATTCTGGCTTTCCATTCTCCCTCCAGCCAGTCCATCACCTTCCTCACCCTTACTTTTTTTCTCCTTTGTTCCCCTTACCTTATCAGCTTACTAGCTCCTCTTATTGCTGTTCTATACCTGACTCCCCCAAAGCAAACAAAGAAACAAACAAACGTTTAGTACCCATATTTTCCTTTGGAAATGTTAAAGATCAGAAGAGTATTTCCCTTCACATTACTTATGCCATCATGGCCTGAGGAATTCTCTGTGCATACACACACACATGTGCGTATGTGCCTGCACAAGTGTGTTTTTCTACTTGTTTGTATTGTGAAGGAGATAGGTCCTACAGTAATCCAAGGCATAGTCATGGTTACAATAATCTATGTAAATTCTTTGTGGGACCGTAAGAGTCCACACAGTTCCGTTAAGGAAATTGATTTGTGAGAAGGTGCTTATAAAAGATGAAATAATGACTTTCCAAAGCAGCTGTCTTTGAGAAATGTCTAGGATTTTCCATTTTGATCTTAGCAAGGCGACATATCAGAGTATCTAGTAAGAAATTTTTAATGTATTTGATACTCAATTTCCTAAAACAAATCAAAAGGAGACACACACACACCTAAGTATATATAGCCATTCGCGTGAACAGTTCTATTTCCTGTAATGAGGAGCCCTGAATGTATTAAGAATTGTGCTCTGTTGTCTAGAAGTTAACTTTTTGTAAGCTTTAAAGGGTTTAACAGTCTTACTTGGTTGCCATCCAAGTACTTTTACTGATTGGTAGAATATAAACAGAGCACACGATTTGGCATGATCTACAGTCTTGTCTGAGCAACAGGAATAACATGGATCTCCCAGATTAGTCTGAAGGGACATTGTCAGGACTCCAGAAGATTACACAGTGCCTGCTCATACAAACGATGGTTAACGCTATTATTCTTCAGTTGTACTTACCACGGGATTAAGCAAAACTTGCAAGAAAAAGGTAGGTTAGTTCTTAGGGAATATTGGGAAAATATGGAGAAAGGTCAGATATGTGACATATTAGTCAATTCATTTCACGAGATGGTGGTACTGGAGACAAACTGTAGCAGTCAGTAAGCAAATTAAACTTTCATATAAAGTCATTTAGAAACATTTACATTGAGAAAAAAATTAGGCTCTTGGCTATATATTTCACTTTTCTCTCATACTATGACTGGCTTGATTTTTACTCACCGTTTTCTCCCTGATCATTCTTAAACACCTTCTGGAATTAAGATTTTGGAAATGGTCTTTCTGCACACGTTTGTATTTTTGGTGTTCCTTTCCCATGTCTGTCTTTGAGTGTACATATAATTGGAGGAATAAATAACTCTTTGTAGTTCTTTTGAATACATTGAGACATTTGTAGAATGTGGTTCACTTCATATGGAAACAAACATCTTCTGGAACTGTCTCATTGAGAAGAAAGGACAGTAGGGATTCTAGAGCAGGAGTCCTAGACTAGGAGATGGAATTTGGTTCCTAGTTCCAGTTCTGCTACTAGCTAGTAGTGTGACAAGTTAACTTCTCTGGGCTTCAGTTTTTTCATCTATACAATGAGGGTACTGGCAAGATGATTTGTAAAAGTTCTACAAACCTTCTCTTTCTACTTTGGGAACCAGGGAATTCTGTGTTGTAAGATTTGGCCAAGAATGACTTCTTTCATGGCCTTGGCCAAGTCCCAACATTGTTCTTTATTACATCTCTGAAATACGCATTCACAGGTATTTTTGAGTGATTGACGTTCATACAATGTTTTGAAGAGCTTTTGTGCATGTTGTCTTTCTATCCCATTTTATGCAGTTGTCCATAATAGAAACCAAGTGTTCTGTAAATGAAATCAGTGTTTCCTGTGATGTGAACGAGGGCTTTTGACATTTCCCAGTCTAAATATTTTTTTTAATTAATTAATTAATTAACTTGTTTATTTTTGGCTGTGTTGGGTCTTCATTGCTGCACGTGGGCTTTCTCTAGTTGCGGCGAGCAGGGGCTACTACTCTTGGTTGCAGTGCGCAGGCCTCTCATTGCGGCGGCTTCTCTTGTTGCGGAGCATGGGCTCTAGGCGTGCAGGCTTCAGTAGTTGCAGCACGCGGGCTCAGTAGTTGTGGCTCGTGGGCTCTAGAGCACAGGCTTAGTAGTTGTGGCGCACGGGCTTAGTTGCTCTGTGACATGTGGGATCTTCCCGGACCAGGGCTCGAACCCGCGTCCCCTGCATTGGCAGGCGGATTCTTAACCACTGCGCCACCAGGGAGGTTCCCCCCAGTCTAAATGTTAAAGTAGTGGGACCACTGAGCTTGCATAAAATTATATTTAAAATATATATTTAATCATTTTCTTCCTTTCACTCTGTAGGTGAAAACATTTTTAGTTCTGGAATGTAATGGTAATTACACTCCGTAGTTGCTACTAGAGTCGCCATCAGGGTAGTAAAATCTGATTAATTTGGACTCTGCTAATTTGTAATTGGGGTGATTTTACCTGGCTGAAGTTTATTTCTAAACGACGTATGAGGAATGGTGTTGTTAAGCAATTTAATAGTGTAAAGTATATTTCATGGACTATATTTCTAGTTAAGGGAATTATTTTTAAAGCCTTTGGCATATTGGTTGTTTGCTCATGAGAGAGAATTACAAATGACATCTAGCAATTTATTAAATCAAAAGAAATGAATATAAATAAATGCTCATCATCAGATATAATGCTTTTCGGGTTTTGGGGTCTTTAAGAGTGTTTAGGATGGGTGGAAGAAAGCAGCCTTTCTTTTCACTTTGAACAAATATTACAACCGTTGGAGTGCTACAGAAACAGGTTCTGAACATTAAGTCTAAGAGATGATTTGGTGGTATTGGTTGATTTCTTTGGAGCCGAATGAGATTAGACCAAGAATATGTTGGTTTTTTGAATCAGTTGATTGCTCATAGTAGAATAATAACTTGAGAACCTTTGCAGTAAAGTGATCTTCGCCTGTTTTGGGAGGTTACCCTCTTGGAAATTTGGAAAACTCTACATTCACCCTATTTCCCCCTCATAAATATTGAGTAGTCTTCACAGATAAAGACTCAAAACACTTAACTACCTTGGTTTTACATAGCTTTGGGGGTCTTTGTTCTCAGAAGGAGAAGTTACATTTGCAATTACTACTTTGTAATATTTTCATAAGCTGGAAAGTGATTGAAGTTTCTCTCTAAAATTGCTCCATATAGCTAATTTGTAGCTGTTTTATATTTTTAAATGTTTGAGAATGCTTCAGGGCTTTGGAATGAGACATTCCAAACTTGCTTGATGAGTGTGTGTGTGTGTGTGTGTGTGTGTGTGCGCGCGCACGCGTGCGCGCGTGTGTTTTCCTTCTTGGGGTTTCCAACAAGTTACCACTGCCAATTGTACCTAGGACCTTTTTGCTCCTTAACTATTAAGATTATTATACAAATCCTTCTAATGTAAAATATTGACTACAGTTTATTTGTATTAGTGGCACTTTTAAAAAACTTTTAAAATGTATTTTGGCCACTAAGATATTGATAAATATTCCTTTCTCTGATTCCTTTGAAGACTTCTGTGAGACAGTTTTAGACGGGGGGTACCGAAAAGAGTTGGAAATATCATTTAACCCTTTAAGTTGCTTGACTGAGTTTTTGTGCAGTGTTTTTGTGTCTGATAGATTGAATAAAAATTATTTGTGAGGTAGTGATGGCTGAGACCTATTTAGTATTTAATAAAGTTTATGCATTACTGGTCAATGTTTCAAAATAAGCTTTCTCTCCTTAGGTATGTATGCGTGAATGTATATACTACGTATACATATATGTTGGATTTCATAGGAAAATACATTGTTGAATGTTGATGTGTTCTTGAAGGTACTTGTGATTACCTTAGGTGATTTCACGCTGTATTCTGGTATATGAAATTACGTATTTTGCAATTTTTGAAAGCAGTGTCTTTCTTACAGAAATAATTACCTGTGCTTTTTGAATACAAATGAGAAAGGCTCTTAGGGACTAAATCTCAATCTTTCAAAAACTGGGAATCGTTTGGAAAGAGCATATGAAAGCCAGCTACTTAAGTTGGAAGCACAAGCTTATTGTTTGAATATAAACTTGAAAGTAAATATGAGCTTTTCATCGCTGCGACGAGTTTTTAAAAAGGTAGCGGCTTTCATGTCAATGGCGGTCCTCCTTTATTAAGCTTGCATTTGATGAAGATGGGTAATTCGGTTTTTAGGTAGAAGGTGGAAGGATGCATTGAGGGTAGATATTTAGTGATGGCGACTTGCCTACATCAGAAATAAAATTCTTCAACCTGAAAATAAAGAATTCAGCATAATACCGGTTTATCCTATTTTCACTTCTTTGAATTGTGTAGAAAGTGTGTGAGTTTGGTGCTTTAAACAGAAACTTGAAACACCCAGTCGCGTTCTGGGCATTTACAACGCTATTTTCTGGCAGTATTTTAAAACAATACAGATGAAGCCTCTATTTGCCGTTACTTTCGTGAAATACGTCAACCTCCCTTTGATGGCAGCTTGAATTTTTGATCCTCCTTGTCAGTTACTAACCCCTAGAGGTTACCGGACCCGCCGCTGAGCTCTGGAATGGTCCCTGCTGGACACCTGCTTGGTGTCTCTCCTCTAGGCAATTTGTGAGCTGTTTGGGGGCGGGGGAGGCGTGAAGGAGGGTGAAGCGGAGGGAAAGGGGGAGAGAAGAAGGGGAGGGCAGCACTGAATTAGATTGTTGATAGCGTCCCTCCGAGGACTGCTATTAAGAGCACGCTATTCTGTACTTCTCTGCTGCAGAAGACAGAGTGATATTCGTGTTAGCACACGGCATGTTGTAAATGTATGAGATTTTTGCTCATCCTGGCTTGGAAATAAGAATAGGGAAAAGAGAGCAACTTGAATCAGAAGCTACTAGAAGAGCGTGCAGAGTTCTGCAGCAGTTTATATTTGTTCTTACATTTTGCCTTCTTCTAACTGGAAAACAGAGAGACTGGCATTTTTTTTAAACGGGCTCTTCCCATAATGGCATTCTTGTATTGTGTGGCCAGAGCTTGCACAGGAGGAAAGCAGGCTGCCGAATTTAGTCACTGATCTCTATTAGCTGTGGCCTAAGGCTATGCTGAGGTTTATATCCCATTTGTATTGTTGCAGCTCAAAAGAAGAATGTTCAGAGGATGACAAGTGTATTCTGAGTAGGTATGTTGTTTCATTTTCATATGAAACCCGTCTATTTTTTTTTTTTCCTGCTACTATTGGTCAGAAATCAGGTTAATAGGTGCAGAATATACTGCAGTGCTGCAGTATCCCTGTTAAGGTAGAACAATGGTAATGCAAGCTTAAAATAATACCAAAAAAAAAAAAAAAACCCACCCCAAACCCTAGCCGCTTTTATCAAATAAAGCTGCATTGTGTGGTATGCACAGTGCAGTCTTTTCAAAAAAAATATACTGCAGTCAACGCTTTCCTAACGAGGTGGCACTATTGTTGAGTTCGAACGATAGAATCATCATTTGCTTTAGGGGACAGGAGGATTTAAAGGAGCTACCTTGCAGCCCTATTTTACAGATTGGAAGCATCGGTTTAAGGGCACTGGCAGAATCGTTTGCTTGTTCTCCGCGGCAGCCACTGCTGTGTCAGTACAGTGTGGAATGGAAGTCATAGTTGGTAGTCTGTTATGGAAACGCTGTTTACTGTTATTGTAGTACCGTGGTGACAACATGCCATTGAAATGGAAAACGAGCTCTCCTGCTATCTGGAAATTCCCAGTTCCTGTGCTTAAAACATCCAGGTCAACTCCACTTTCTCCAGCATACATGTAAGTGAGAGAAAATAGGATATTAAAGTGGGATTTCATTCATGAATCAACCTTGTGACAAAAGGGGGTAGAAAATCCTAAACAGCAACATCCAAAACCCCACAAGATTAAAAACCTCAAGCTTGCTTACATTTAAATATATTGGCATGCCCACATTTTACCATTGTTTTGTTCTTCTAGGAGTTTATGTTTCTTTTCATTTAAAGTGCCTAATGGTAATGTAATTACTAAGATGAAAGTCTAAAGGTATATCTAAGGAATTGCATAAGGATAAACTTTTACATTGGTTGGATGTTTTGAATTTTTGTGTATCTGAAATACTTAAGACGACTTCTTTTGTGTAATGGCACAAAAACGCTTATGATTGATGTGTTAAACATGGAAATGCTTTCTATAATTTTTTGATGAATTTGAAACATTCAGAGTTAACACATTGATCAGAAAATGAGTCTTTTAATGAGGACTTGATACTTGAGTTGTGTATGAACATTAATAAGTTTGATATTATATCTTTCTCAGTTTTATAATTCGAGTTCTGAAGTATAAGTTTGAATTTGTGCAAATTATAGTTCTATGAGTAGTTATTTATATACATGGAGTTGAAAAGTGTATTATACAAATATCTATTTTTGAAATTTATTTTAAGTAAATATGTACTGAAGTATATTGGGACGTCTTTCTAGAATTTTTGAAAATCTTATTTTTTAAATTTGCAAAGTGTTGCTTTAAAAACAAAATCTGGGAGATATAATAAAATATTCTTTTAAAGTATTGTCTGTGATCTTTTTTTAGTAGAGGAAGGAGTGAGGGAAAGCTGGACTTTTTTTTATTAAATAATTGTACGAGAAAAGCTTTTGAGTGAAAGTCTGTCTTAACTGTAAGTGTTCCCTTTAAAATATTTTTCAGTAGGACAGATGTGGAAAATTCTTCCCACTTTAGGTCCATTGTGTGTTTAGAAATCTGGTGAGTTGCCATTTTATTACTTAGTTTTTGTTTTATATGAGGTTCAGATGCACAGTGGTATCTCTCTGGTTCTTTGAAAGGCTTTCAGCTGCTGAGGAAGTGTGCTTGTGCTCTCAGTCCAAAAGAAGCAATTCCCGGGAAAGCGAGGAAAAATGAGGACATTTCAGAGTTGAATCCTGTCATCATTTCATTTTCAGATTATTTTTTCTATTCCTTCTTAGAGATGCTTCAGGTTATTTTATCTGGGTGTTAAACTCTGTTTCCTATAAAGTTAAAAATTTAAGTTATATTTGTAAAAGAAAAAAGAAAAAAATCAGCTCTGTTTGTTTCTCAAAAGCTGCATTTGTCAAAAGTGCAAATTAATGGAGGTGACAAGTTAATGGAGCTCCTTCAAATAATTCGAGAAAATGAGATGTGCCTGTTGACTTTATATATCTTAGCTGGTGAGAAATGACCAAAGATTTACCAAAAGCAACTCCATCATCAAAACAAAACATACACACCCCAAACTAAAATCAATAGGTTACAATTAATAATGGTTACTAATGATTCTAGTATTCCTACTGCATTTTACTGTCCAAAAGATCCAATTTGTAGCCCCTGTTGCAGCTGATTTGCTACTTTTTAGAGATGATTGAAAAATACTTACATTTTTTTAATCCATACTAGCCACAAGCTCAGATACAGCTTAATACAACATCTTTAATGAACCACTTTCTTTCTTTTAAGTCCTCACCTCTTTGACCTGGTGATACGAGTGAATTGATTTAGATGAGAGAAGCCAGAAAATGTCATAGATCTTGCACGTTGGCACTGAGTGTTGGTAGTACACATATGTAGAATGGAAAAGTATATTTGAGGAGCTGGTGTTAGTCTGGACTATTTTGACATTGTGACGGTCTGTATTGTTAAATTGGCCTTAACTTATTTTTTTAATAAATAAATTAATATGAGGTTTAAAATATTATGTAAATATACACAGAGAATATATGTTAAATATAGGAAAAGAAGACTAGCTTGGGGAGTTTAAATCAAGTTTTAAATAAATTGTTTCGTTTTTGACTGATTTAGAGTTCATTGCCTTGCTGGGCCAGAAATAAAAATACCACGTTTAACATGTTGTTCTCATCAGTGCTTCCTTATATTCCATAGCACTTCTACACACGGATGATATTTAAGTTGAGCATATTTTTCACTTAAAAATTGTAAAGAGTAAGTTAGAATCCTGGGTCAAGTAACATCATGTTTGCTCTCGTGGTCGGTTGGGTTGGCAAACGTAGATTAGGTGGCTACTTGTGTCTTTTGGGTCTAAAGTCTTTGCATTGAAATGGAGCAGTTAAATTCTGACTCTCTGATAGATTGTGATATTTTAGGATTTACCTGTAAAATTACGTATAAACATTAAAAATACTATCTTGAATATAGAATTCTTCCCAGTTAATATAAGCATCTTTTGGTATATTTGCTTGTATTGGTTTGTAATGTTTCATCGTTATTTACTGTGATTTGTTGAATACATATTACATGATTTTCATTGATGACTTGGGTGCTTTTTCAAAGACTGAAATTTCAATATAAAATATTTTTGCTTGTAGTAGAAATGTATTGTAGTAATGGAGCAAATATGGAGAAATATAAAGGTTCCTTATGGTTTCTTTCTAAACTCAATGTAGGTGCTGCTGGCTAGAACTCTTCCATTGATGCTGGTGATATAGGGCAGTGCTGCTATCCACTAGTGAAAGCTAGAATAGAGAATGTTTTACTTACTGCAAACATTGAACAGAAAAGCTTTTTTTTCCTTGTGGATTTAAAGTCCAAGTTGGCTTGCTTTCTGCTTGTTTAGAACCTGAACGTGAGTTAAAACCTTTCCATATTTTCAAGACTTATTGATGATAAAGACAATGTTTATGATAATATTAAGGAAAATAGTTTCTTATATAGCATAAAGTGCTTTTCAAACTGTGTTAAAATATGATTTGGGAAGAGCGGAGTATCATAAAGACAAAAGATTTGGGAAAATAATCCTTTGGCCTCCAGATAGCTTGATTACCAAATATTATTTAGTCTTTATTAGGTAGAGTCTCCCTTCAGCTTCAGTTTTGAACACTTGCACGGGTGGTGTGCCATCCATGTGGAATTCTGAAGGGACTGTCTTGATCGAAATCTGAGTGATGTGTTTGTGTTACACTCTGTTCAGCAGAAGGTTGAAGTTCAACCTTAGCCTGAAGGAGTATCTCCTGGTCAGTGTAAGCTAAATTAGTAGACTCTGCTCCTGACAGGTGTGAACCATGTAAATTAACCTGTCAATTTGCCTAAATTAATAAAGCTGAAAGGGCAGTCGCTTCTAAGTGGTTTTCTGGTGTTTTGGTATTCATTGTTTTCAGGCAGTAGATGATTCCTTCAGGCTGATGTTATAGGGTTAATGTACTGTTAGGTTCCAAGGACACACTGAAATAGAACAGAATTAGCGTTAGCTATCTTTTTATCTTTCTTCACAAGCGGTTAAGTCTTGCTAATAATGGTGTGGCCACAAGGAGGAAGACAATAGGTAAGAATTAACCAGCACAATGTTACAGTGAATCATAGCAAGCCAGACAATGGGTGTAGAATGAGTGTTAGTGAATTAGACTTGTCCTCTCTTAGCCAATACACTTGTATTCAGTTAGCATCCTGTTTACAACTATTTTGTTGACTATGTAAAATATATTTTAGAGTAAGTGCCAATAGCACTGACTTTTATAGAAATCATTTTCTATCATTTTATCATTGAGATTCAGTATCTAGATTTCCCTAGAAAAAATGGTGCTTTATTTAATTGTCAATCATTTGTCTAGATTTAGTCATACTATATAAATGGTCCTTGTTTGTGGGTGATTCAAAGGACAGTGAAAATTAAAACATGCACTTTCTAAATTTGACATGTTTTCTATCCCCTAAGATTGTCTTTTTTCTAATTTAGTGAATAAAATACAACCTTGAAAATAAAATAAAACAAAACCTTAGGTATCCTTTTCATCTAGCAAAATACTTCCCAAATTGATATTCTCAAATTAGAAAAGAATATAATTAGTTAGACATTTTCACAATTAGTGTATACATAAACTTTTGTTTGTGTCTGCTTAATTTGTTTTTTTTACAACATATGCTCAATCTAACAGAATTATGTGGAGAAATAACACAAATAACACAGAGCAATTTAGCGCTCATCTGTAACTCTTGTAGCATGTTTCTTGTGAATTTCCATTGTCTGAACTTGCAGAAGGGCTAGCTTAACACTTATTAATGGAAACTCATAGAGATAAAAGTGACCTTAGATGTCATTTAGAGAATCCAAATCCCCTTTAAAGCAGGAATCCTTCCTGTGACAGCTCTGAAAGATGCTGATGCACGTTCTCCTTGATCACTGTCAGTGACAAAGAGCTCACTACCTCCCCAAGCCAGCACCTTTCGTTCGTGGACAGCTCTTCCATGCATTGAGCAATATCAATTCCTCTTATCTTTCATCTCCTATTCCTAGTGTGGCCTTCTGGAGCTACGGAGAAAAATATTATTATTATTATTATTATTATTTCCTCCATAACGTACAAGCCTGGAAATCTTCTTTCTTTAACCATTACTCATGTGACATGTTTTCCAGACTCTTCACTCTGCTGGTTGTGCCTCACCCAGATAGTTTTTTTGTGTTAAACTTTATACTTTATGCTCCCCACATGGTCCGACTAGAAGAGACCTCTCTCCTTTCGTACAGGCGTTTTGCTTATCTTAAAGAGCCTGCGATTATATTATTTTTTAATCATAGCATTCACCCTGAACCACAGTGACTCAGAGTTTACAAACTTCTTTTCGGAGGTTTACGACTAGATTGCTTGTTCCTCCTAGTCAGCGTTTATTCTCTTGGCTACTTCAGATCTTCGAGTCTGAGGAATTCTGGCATGTGCAAATGAAATTAAAATTTTGTTTTAAAGCCTATTGTATGTGTCTTTAAAAAGATCTCTTAAAACCATTGAATGTATCTGAGGAATATTGCACACAAGAAACTTACAAGACAGAAAGCTAGCATTTCGGATGCTTTCAGCAATTTCCAAGAATTTTACTTGTCGAAAATTTATCTAGATTCATTGTTTTTTTATGCCTAAGTGAGTGTTACTTCCAAGTACCCCTCAAAGCATTTCCCCAGAGGGAAGAGAGACGGAAATGCAAATCTTTCACCATCATGCGAAGTCTGGAGTTACTAAGAACTCTAAGGATTCCAGACATTCTGCTTGAAATTTAGAATATTTAGATGAGACCTAAATAGGGCCAAGTTAGGGGGAGGGAAAAGAAAGAAGGAAGAGATAGGCAAGTATTTGTATTAATGACCGTATTACTTGTAAAGAGTCAAGAATTATAAGCGCTGTGCATGCCGATATTTTAAATTGAAATAGCAGCCACAGTGTATTACTTTATCTCCTCAAGGCCAAGAAAGAGGTGGTATAAACGTGAGATTCTTAGGGAATCAGTACATAAAGAAGTTACTGAGCAATCCACTTTTGAAAGAGCTCAGTTCTTTTTCAGTCACCTTGTATATTGAGTTTATAATATTCAGAAGTTACTGCCTGTTATGCGCCAGGCATAACTCTGCTGGGTATTATGGATATAGTCCTTGCAGCTATTCAAAATGACTAGACTTTATCCTATCTTTATTTATAAACAATTAAATTGCTTGATTTATTTTGCTCCTGTGAAAATTCTAAACCAAGACAACCAGTTTAAATAACATTCTTGTTTACTGTGCTTGCATTGTTGATAATGGATTTAATGGCAATAAAAATACTACAGAGGAGAAATGTATCTGGGCTCACTGAGGAGATATGAATTGGATATAGATACCAGATTTTAAAGTGCATATTCCTGTTGTGGTGATCATTTCGCAATATATACAAATATCAAATCATTATGTTGTACACCTGAAACTAATACAATGTATGTCAGTTATACTCCAATATTTAAACAAAGAAAAAAAAGAGAAAGTACATATTCCATAAGATGGAAAATGATGCAATTTACATTTAAACTTGATGGTCACTTTTTTAAACAAGAAAAATGGAGTGCCATTCTTTAAGTTGGACAGGGCTTAGGTGCTTTATAGCACACAAGTGTATATATTTTTACCTTACAAGCATCAACAGTTTGATCCCAGACTATATGATGTAATCTTAGAGAAAAATAACATTATATTATGTTTCCAATTATAGTAAAATATTTTCACTGGCATGACTTACTATGATGAGGGTATATGTTGTTTTTAACCCAATTTTGCGACACTTATGGTATGGTAAGACAGGAGCATGCCCAACTCGTTGGACAATTCTTCTTATGATATGGTTCAGTGGAGAAATGAAATAACACGTTTCCATAAGAAAAATGTAACTAAAAACAACTTTCAGAATTCTTGAATCTAGCCTATACAACAGATACTGTAAATTTCATGTGAAACATATTTATTTGCAATTTTCAAAAATGTCCTGGTTTAACATAGTTAAATGTAATACAATTTATTGAGTGCTACTATAAAAGTGCAAAGCACTGTGTGAAAACTTCCCCAATTTTGCTGTATGGGGAGACACTGCTTTGGGAAAGATTCCCGGTGTTCTCCTTACTTGTTGCAAGTAGTAATAAATCCTTCCCTCGCTGGAAAAAAAAAGCGCCAAGCACTTTGGAAGCTGCCTCCCAAACACTGTATGAGGGTAAGCCTTTTCCCTGTTTTACTCTAAGGGCACAGTGGTTCCGAGAAGTTAATTAACTTGCTCAATGTTACACTTCAAGTAAGAGGTGAAGTGAAAATTCAAACGCAGTTCTGCTTGATTTCAATGATCTTGACTCCTCTAATGCCTTTTTCTTTTTATAGACTCTTGCTACTTTCGTGCCATCTACTAATTAGGAAATATCTCACTAGAATTCGAAGAACAAAGGAGTATGACAGATGAGATAAACTTTTTTGAATTGGGTGGTGGTACAGGGAGAAGTTAGCTTTACTTTGTGGTACTGTCAAGTGGTGAAGTTGCAGGAAAATACTGGGGCAATTATCTTTACTTACTGATATGATACTGGGATTAACCTCATTGTTTCCTATTTCTTTCGAAGCACTATTCTACCTTCGTTGGCCAACCACCTTTTCTCCCCCCAGTAATTAGCTGCCATTGACTGGAGCAGATGTGCTCTGTTTATCACAGTCCTAGGGTACTAACCAGTCAGCATGTTTAGTACTTTCTTGTGGACATGATTGTCCCATTGCTTGATTGTGTGCAGGCACTGAGAAAAACCTCCATGTATGAGTTTTCTATTGCTGCCATAACAAATTGCTGCAAGCTAATGGCTTAAAACGTCACAAATTTATTGTGTTATAGTTTTTTAGGTCAGAAGTCTGGTATGGGTCTCACTGGGCTAAAATCACGGTGTTGGTGGAGCTGTGTTTGCTTCTGAGGCTCTAGGGGAGACTGCATTTCCTTCTCGTTTGGATCATTGACAGAATTCAGTTCTTTGCAGTTGTAGAACCACCAAGGTCCTTATCTTCTTGCTGGCTGTAAGGCAACAGTTGATCTCAGCTTCTAGAGGCCACCAGCATTCCTTGGCTTCTGGCTCCCTTTCTCCATCTTCAGCACCAGCAATGGCAGGAGTCTTTTTCACATCTCTCTCTCTCTGACCCACTCTTCTGCCTTTCTCTTCCACCTTTAAGGACTTAACGTGATTAGATTGGAAGGTGCAGGGGCTCGATTGAGTTTTTGATTTAAAAGCCTTGAATACTGTATTTTAAAACAGTGAGGTTTTGAGAATGAAACATTGTGAGAATGATACATTAGAGAGGCAAGCTCATTTGAGTGTTCGTGGACAACTGGGTTAAACTAGTGCCTTTGCCATCGCTCTGTCCTTCCTCTCTCCCCCTCGTCTCTCCCCCTCCTTCTCTCCCCCCCCCCCACTTGAAAGTCTCTCACTGAAGTTATTTCTACAAATTTTAAAAGACCTTTGCTCATTTACAGCTTGCCCTGTAACATCTTCTATTTTCACTCTTTGTTTCTCTGGTTTCAAAAATATAGTGCTTTTCACTGATCAGTGAGATCAGAACATGATATCTTAAAAAGAGCATAAGTATCTTATTCAGGATTCTTGGACTCTAAGAGCTGGGAGGAACCTTAGAAATCATTCTTTGTCATACCATTGTACCTTGAAAGAGAATGTGATATTTAAGTCTGGTCACTTTTCCTCCATCTGTGTACGTTCACATTTGATGAGTTAACTCAGTCTTAATTTATATTTCCTTTTTATGATTTTATCCCATTTCATCAATTGTATTACAAACTAATGTTAAAAACCAGTTTACAACAAAAACTTCGACTAGATTTCTCTTTATACATGTGATCACACCAGAGAGTTTTCTCTTGTCCTACACTGAACTGTGTTCCTAATTAACTCACAGTTCGACCTGGCTTTAGTTTGGGTGGATCTACAAAATACTTTGAAATAGAGTTTTGAAAAGTATATGGATGTTTTAGGTTGTAAGTAGATTATCCAATAGATAATCCCTTAGCATCACTAAACTGAAGTGATTTTCATTCATTATGAGCACTTTCCCTCAAAGGATGTGCATATGTAATCATTTCTGAATGATTCACAGCTAAACAAAAGTTCATGAAACTGGAACCAAAATTTTCGTCTAAAGTAGACCAGTGACCTGGCTCATTAGCATATTTTTCATAAGCATATTGCTGAAGTATATAGATAGATGCAATTAGAGAATTTTCTGTCAAATGCTGTGATCCACCATCATATGTTTGGCTTTCTTTCATATAATTATAATTGCAGATTTTATATATATATATATATATATATATATTTTTTTTTTTTTTTTTTTGGCTGTGTTGGGTCTTCGTTGCTGCCTGCGGGCTTCTCATTGCAGTGGCTTCTCTTGTTGTGGAGCACGGGCTCTAGGCTCATGGGCTTCGGTAATTGTGGCTCACAGGCTCTAGAGCGCAGGCTCAGTAGTTGTGGCTCACGGGCTTAGTTGCTCCGCGGCATATGGGATCTTCCCAGACCAGGGCTTGAGCCTGTGTCCCCTGCATTGGCAGGTGGATTCTTAACCACTGCGCCACCAGGGAAGCCCGCAGATTATATTTTTGAATAGTGGATATTATTTGATTGCTGATGCAGCCTTGCAGATAGCCTGATCTGGGATGAATAATCCTTTAAAATAAAATAGCAGTAAGGAAAGTCGATGTTATTTATTTATTTATTTATTTTGGCACTTATATGCTAAATATGAACTGATACACTTCTGTACCAGGGAGCAAAGTTTGCAATTAGTTTAGTTACTGTGGTTTATATGAATTATGCAACATGGTATTTGTTAGTAGATGATGCTGAGAATTTATTATTATTTTTATATCATTTAGTCCTTTGGAAAGTAATTATTTCTTTCACTGTGATCTCTTTGCAAGCAAGTATCCCGCCTGCTCTTTTTACATATCTCCTAGTGCAGTGGCTGGCACATAGCAGGTGTTCAGATGTTGAGTTGATGAATGAATTTTTTAAAATTTATTTATTTATTTATGGCTACACCATGCAGCATGTGGGATCTTAGTTCCCCGACCAGGGGTCGAATGCAGGCCCCCTGCTTTGGAAGTATGGAGTCTTAACCATTGGACCGCTGGGGAAATCCCCAATGAATGAATCTAGAGAGAGTAGTTTTTAGGTCTGTAGCCTTGTGCAAATTATTTCACTCAAAGTGTGTTGCATTTCTTCATTTCATATATAGAGGAATCTAATAAATTACAGTCTTGTTAGAGAGTAAGTTACAGCTATCTTTCCTGCGAAAAGAACTAATCCAAAATCCTGATTCTGTTCCTTGCTTGCCGATAAGTACCATGATGCTGGCACCGACTGAAAGTAATTTTAATAGAAGCAATTTACCAGTGACCAGAAAACTTTAGTCATGGTTCATCAAATTGTAATTTGATAAAGAAAGTAAGATTATAATCTCTTCCAAGAGAGCAACTACTCTTAAAGTTAAGAGTTATTTGACTTATTTTCACATGTCCTTTACCACGAGGGGAAAGCTATTTTAGACAAATTTCTGTTTTAAAACTAGTATGTTTGTACTTAATTGATAATGTGTTTTCTGTGTATAGTTTGAAAACAAGAATGGCTGACTAGGATAAAAGGAAATCTGAGTAGGGTTTAGGAAAAATAAATTTTAAATTAGTACTCAAATAAATGATCCACATTTACTTATGTTCTGAATTGTTTTATACTTAAAAAGGCTAAACCCGGGGCCACGGCAGTGAAAGCGTTGAGTCCTAACCACTGGACCACCAGGGAACTCCCAGCAGATATTCAATTTAAATTAACTAAGTTTTCCTCCTATCAGAAATATTTTAAATAAATGCTTTTACACATTGCTTGGTTAACAATAGGACAAAAAGGCATAGCAGTTACTAATGTACGAAAACAACATATTCTAAAGCAAAACAACTGATAGTGTGTGAATAAATTTGGATTTTTATTTATTCTCAAATCATTAAATATATATTTACTTTGAATTATTTGCCAGAATGTGCAACTAGTTAAGGAGGGCTAGTCCAAGAAGCCTTGAATGCAAGAGCGTAGGATATGGCTTTTGTTCAGCAAGCAGAGAGGAGTGATTGAATACTGCTCTTGGAAAACTGTCTCCACTAGTGAAGGGGCTTCTAGTGTGTGGAAACCTTTCCTCCTTCACAGCTCCCTCCCAGAGGTGCAGGTCCCGTCCCTATCCTTTTGTCTCTGTTTATTCTTTTTTCTTTTGCCCTACCCAGGTAGGTGGGGGGTTTCTTGCCTTTTGGGAGGTCTGAGGTCTTCTGCCAGCGTCCAGTAGGTGTTCTGTAGGCGTTGTTCCACATGTAGGTGTATTTCTGATGTATTTGTGGGGAGGAAGGTGATCTCCACGTCTCACTCCTCCGCTATCTTTTTTTTTTTTTTTTTTTTTTTTGCAGTACGCGGGCCTCTCACTGTTGTGGCCTCTCCCGCTGTGGAGCACAGGCTCCGGACGCGCAGGCTCAGCGGCCATGGCTCACGGGCCCAGCCGCTCCGCGGCATGTGGGATCTTCCCGGACCGGGGCACGAACCCGCGTCCCCTGCATCGGCAGGCGGACTCTCAACCACTGCGCCACCAGGGAAGCCCTCCTCCGCTGTCCTGAAGGTCCCCCCGGTCCTCCACCCCACCCCACCCCACCCCGTCTCCCCCCGCCCCCGCCAAAACTATAAATACAATCACAGTATGTGAAGATGCTATACTGTAACAAATATGTAAGTTATGTTACTAACCAAATCCAAGGAAGAGGTAATAGATACCCAAAGTGTGGTAGGGGCAGTGAGAGTGGAGAGGTGGTGAAGGACGCATACTAGAGAGATACTTAGTAGTACTTTGTCAGTTGCCTGGGCATAGGAGAGGGGGGAGAACTAGGGGTCTAAGATGACTGAAATATTTTGATGATAACTTTATTTTAGAATCCAGAATATCCTATCTATGTCTCTCTTGAAAGCGTGACGTCTAGATACATTTGAGATTCCTGAACTTCCTTCTGACTGACCAAACTTCCAGGAATAATCATTAAGAACTATGTAGTCAAATTCATTTCCCTTGAGAGTACCTTTAAATAAGCCAGTTTTCTCCGTAAAGCATGATCTAGAAAAAGATTGGATTTGGGACATTTAAAATGACTTATTGCTTCAAGAAATAGCTTGTTGTAGATGGGATGAGTTGAGGGGAATAGCATTTAGGCTAGCATTTTCCAACTAGCTGGCCAAACTTTTGACACCCTGACACTCATCTTGGTGAGTCTTCTCTGCGTCCTTCTCACCTGCACTCTGAGAGTCAGAAATTATAAATTGGGGTATGAAACACTGGTTTAAAGGACGGTATGGAAGGAAGGAAGGGAATGCTTCTCTCTTGCTTAATATCCTTCTGTCCTATTTGTCTCAAACAGACGGAGGCAGTACTTCATTACTACTTCACAATTCATAGATCGCTTCTGCAAAACACATACACAGTCTGAAAATGCTCCAATTAGCGTCTATTCAAAATTCCCACTTAGATGACTGGGAAATGTGAGTGCTGGATGCCTACTGTCATGTTGTTTAAATTATACGGTCTGCCTCTACCTTTTTTGCGTTCCACCCAAGAACACAAACTTTCTTTAAGCCAGAGGCCATAATGTTCCTAAAAAGAAACACCTTTCCCCCAAAGTGGCAAACTCCTCAATGAATTATAATTTGCATCTACTCCCTCAAAAAAAATAAATAACCAGCCTCCCTTTCAGGAAGTCATTACCAATTTTATCAAGAATACTTAATATTTGGGGTAAACATAGTCATGGTACATAAATACTTTATGCAAAGGACTCCTTCCTTAGCGTTGCTGTACGATGGACAAAACCTTATAAAAGTGGTTTTTTTTTTGTTTTTTTTTTTGCGGTACGCGGGCCTCTCACTGTTGTGGCCTCTCCCGCTGTGGAGCACAGGCTCCGGACGCGCAGGCTCAGCAGCCATGGCTCACGGGCCCAGCCGCTCCGCGGTATGTGGGATCTTCCCGGACTGGGGCACGAACCCGTGTCCCCTGCATCGGCAGGCGGACTCTCAACCACTGCGCCACCAGGGAAGCGCAAGAGGGATAAGTTAAAGTCTTAGAGCTAAGTTTTATTTAAAAAAAAAACCTTAATGGTGAGGCTAATATGTACAAAGTGGAAAATAATGTTAATATGAAAAATTGTACTAAAATTAGACTTTTTGCTTCACCAAGCTCCACGTCTGAAACAAATTTGAGAGAGCTATCCTTAGTGTTATTCTCAGACTCTTTGGGTTTAGAGTCTGTCTTCTGATTTCTCTTTTTGTATTACCTTCCCCTGTCTTAAAACTATCGGCTGTCATATTAAAACATTGGTGTGATTAAATCATATCAAACATTATATTTAAATGAATGATTTGATACATTCATTGAAATAATTAGAGATGCTGCTAGGTCATTGCAAAATCAAGGTTGAGATTTGTTACATTTATTACAGGCTTTGAAGACAGAATCAGTGGGACTCGTAGAGCTGCCAATTATAATTCTTAAAACATGGAGTACAATTGGCTATTACTTTTAAGTTGGAAAGTCTTACTCTTTGTTGGTTTTTTTTTCTTATCATGTTTCCTTTTAAAAGAAAAATAAACATTCCTTTAAGACCTGGTCATGAATTACTGACTTTGCGAAGCTGAATATAACTAGGAAATTCAGAAAAGACAGAAAAGGATTGGATTTTTATCACTTGATTAATGATTCCTCCTGTTCCCAAAGAGATTTGTCTCAGTGATTTCTAACTGGTTTTGAGTTCGTGGAGTCTGCCTTTATAATAAACTCTAAAATTGGATAACTTGGATGTTTGAATATTTAATAATCTGAAATTTTAGGCATGTGAAAGCTCAGTTCTTTAATAATACACTTTTGCATTGATACGCACTATAGCACCATAGTCAAATTTCAAAGTCAGTGAGCTACAGATAATAGGAATAAAGTGATACTTTGGTTAATATAAATCCTCTGGGAGCAAAAAGCTCCTTTATAGACAAGTGGCATGCGTGTTGGAGCTCCGGTTCAGTTTCTTCATTTGGGGATAGAAGAAGGAGAAGCCATGCTCCTGACCTCAGGTATAGCTCAGACTTCTCACTGGCCAGGCTGGTGCTGGCTGTAGGGGGACAGGGAGCATCCTTTCAGAGGATTATAACTATTTCCTCTGTGCACTGGGAACGGGACTATTGATGGTGATGGGAGTCCGTGCTGTTTCCCACAACCTACACATCCATATTGCTCTCTCTCTCCCACCACTACCACTTGTGTACTTGCTCCCCTTATATGGCTTCTTAAGGCAAGGGAGCTTCAACTTCGACTTAGCTTTTTTTATATAGTAGGTATGGAATCAACATTTAGAATTCATTTTTTAAAGTTGAAGTATAGTTGATTTACAATGTTGTATTAGTTTCAGGTGTACATACGACATAGTGATTCAATATTTTTATAGATTATACTCTTGTATTTCTGCTTCAGGTATCTATCATCTGTCTATCTATATCTTTCATCCAAATATTATGAGAAATGTAAAGAATGAGAAATAGTATATAAACCAAGCTTCCAAACGGTAGAATTTTCTAGTCTAGATGCATGAGATTTGATGTAGTTTAATTGGTATATGAATTTTAAAAGGTGAAGGAAGACTAAAGTTTTGAAATATGGTAGACAGAAGGAGCAAACATTAATCTGAAAGTGTTTCAGGGACAGGATTGAGGTATTCAATGCAAATGCTTTATGGTTTGGATAATTCACTGTCATCCTGTTAGAGTAGACTATCATTTGTCATTCCATTTGTTTAGCCCAATTCCCTCATCTGTGTCATAGTGCTATTTCTGTGATGGCGATGGATGGCTTTGGAATTCAGAATCTGTTCTTTTAAATGTTGGTATCCGTAATGTCAAGTTCTCCCTAAATCTGATCTGAGTTATATCCTAGGATATGCTCCCTCCTGACCCCAGATGTGTTGGGAGAATGGCACGAGAGATTTTTAGCATTGGTATTGTTGTTATGGAAGTAGTGGTAAAAGTGGGTAATTTTAGACTGAAGTAGTTCAACCAACAAATTGCTTCCCTATAACAGAATGTGTCTCTCTGAGACCTTCCTCATGTTTATAAATTAAACACTGAAACGTTGATTGCTTTATGGCCTCTACTCTGCTATTTTTCACTTTTTAGGCTTGGTGTGATGGGAACAATTTGGTCCCTGGAATCAGACTCAGGTTCAAGTCATAGTTACCAGATTCATGGTGAGGCCTTAAACTCTCTGAGCTTCAGTTTCCTGTCTTTAAAATGGGATTGTTATGAGGATTAAGTAGCATAGAGGACGTGCCTGGCACACTGCCTAGTACACAGCAGGTGCTGGGTAGATTATCTTATTCCTATGTTAAAACTGACATAAGCTATTTATTAATGTGATTTTATTTTACACGTGACAGACATTTGCATATGAAGAAGCTTCTTTACTTTGGAAAATCATTTTACAGTCTGGCCCTATCACCTTGAACGTTTTTTCTCTTTTGTGGGCTCTGGTATATAGCTGCAGCAGAAAAGAAAGCCTCAGAAAGGTTAGCAACTATTTTATATCATCTATGCTAAAGATTTCCGTTAGCAGATTTATTGCAAGTTGACAATAATGTACTTATACTTATGTCATTAAAAAATACAAATAACTAACCAAAGCTTTATCTTTTCTTGACTTCTTTCAGGCAAACACCTTGTTGAGGAGACACGTTCTCCATAGTTTTTTAAATAGTGATTAATTTACGCCTTCTTAAGAGAAGTTGCTCCCACGGGGAGATCGGGGACATCAGCTCCGTGCTTTGTGACCACCTGGAGGGGTGGGATAGGGAGGGTGGGAGGGAGATGTAAGAGGGAGGGGATATGGGGATGTATGTATCTGTATAGCTGATTCACTTTGTTATACAGCAGAAACTAACACAACATTGTAAAGCAGTTACACTCCAATAAAGATGTTAAGAAAACAAAGAGAGAAGTTGCTATGATATTTATGATTTCCTTGTACAGTGATACTGTAAATGTCATTTTAGTTGGGACGTATCTTTATTTTTTAAAATCTTTTATTTATTTTTTAAAGCAGTTTATTTATTTATTTATTTTTGGCCCTGCCGTGTGGCTTGTGCGATCTTAGTTCCCCGACCAGGGATTGAACCCAGGACCCCTGCAGTGGAAGCGCAGAGTCCTAGCTGCTAGATGCCAGGGAATTCCTGGGACATATCTTCAAATATTTTAGGTTTTAAGGTGTTTTTCTTTTAAAGAAAATACCAGGCTTATTTTATGTATATTAACTTACTTCATGAATTGGAAATTTTCCTTCTTAATTTTAAAAACACTTCCTTTTTTTCTTAATGGAAATTGAGAGAATGTGTGTGTGTGTGTGTGTGTGTGTGTGTATCATTCAGTTTTTGATGGGAGGCGTGAAGGAGAGCTGATTCTAAATTTTGTGTGGTAGGAAGATTATTAATATCTTTAGAATTCAATGGAGAATGCATACTTTGAATCTATAGAAAAATCAATGGGAAATGACTAATATCATCTTAAGCTTTTAATTTATTTCTCATGGGGGAAGGAAATACCTTGACAGATTTAGCACTCAAATTCAAATGAATGTAAGAACAGGTGGCCGAATTTTTCCCCCACCTGCCAATGCAACTTTATAGCAAGAAATGTTTCATTTAGCAAATGCTGCAGCTAGCAGACACTTCTCTGTTTCAGAGCAGAAAAACAAATGACGGGGGAGTCCTTCTTTGAAGAAAGCCTTTTTCTTGATTTTCTTTTTAAATTGTGAGTGTGAGAAATATGTATTTTCTTTTTCTGGGGGACGGGTGGTGAAGCATGAGTCAGTGCCTTGATTAACCAAGCTGACTTGTTGTGTTGTTATACCATTCATGACTTTTATTTTTGTTTTGTTTTGTTGTTGTTGCACTTCTTGCACACCAACCCACTGGCGCTGACTTTCAGTTAGAATAATATTATTACTCGGGGAAATTGCAGTATTTGAATAATACTTTTGACACTAACTCAGAAACCCCTGTTCTTTTGTTACAGTGGCATTAGGTTATTAGAATTACACACATTGTTAGGTTTAACCACTTTGTAATGGTAGTCACAAGCAAGAAGTGCTGTCAAACTGATCAGGAGCTGAAGAGAGAAAAGTTAAAGGCATTGATGTACTTTTACCTTTCTGGTTTTTCTCTGATTCACTTATTTTTTTCCCTCAGAAATGAAATCAAGTAAAGTAAAGGGAACAACTTGACATGTATTCTGATAGTCTTGGGCAGTATGTTTCTTCTGCAAGTACATGTATCCTATCAGCATGTTTTATTGAGACTGATGTGTCCTAAGACTATTTGAGGCTTTGGAGCCAAATGATGCAATTATGAGATACTCTTCCCTTCCCCATATGGCATACCAACAAACCCGATTGCTATAGTGAATTCTAAGTACACGGTTCTTCATGGAACATCTACCGAACTATTACCTCTACAGAACTATTCATTGTAGAAAACATATTTGAACCAGATTGACAGACCACTCTTGCTGCGGCCCACCCACCAGTAATACACAGTCTTTTATTGTCATGATGTTCAGTGTAAAAAGGAAAAGAATGTGTACATTTGATGATTTTAAATTTTTCATTAAAAAATCCATGAGTGAACAATGCCATGCCGATGGCAGGGGCTTAATATTTGTTTGCACTAGCAATTTTGAGAGTGTATGTTCTACTCTACTATTTTATAAGTTTACAGATTTGCTTTAATTTGCATATTCTGGAGTACGAATGGAGTTGAACATTTTTCTATCTGTTAATCATTTGTACTTTTATATTTATGAATTGTGTCCCTATGTCATTTACACCTGTTTCCCTTGGGGTAATTTTTTAAATATGGAAGGCTTCGAGGCAACATTACAATGTTAGTATCACCCTGTTAACATGTGACAATTGCTTAGACTATTTCCTTTGTCTTCAAATACTAGTACAAAGAAATGCCACAGTCTATGTATGTTTGGTTTGACCACCTTTGCAGAGCTTTCAGTAAGACCATCAGGCAGTGCTTCCATCTCTACCTAATGCTCTTCGAAAAAGTAATTGTTCTCTTTGAGCAAGTGCACTTGAGTGACTCATGTACACTTTGTGAAAGATTGCTTTCATGCTCTGTGGTTGGTCACTGTTTACAAAATAAGATGTGTCCAGCGGTAGTGGGGCGGGCGGGAATGGTGTGGTAGCAATATGTAGACGCTGGAAGAAAAAGATTCGATTTTTCAAAAGAAAATTGATGAACACAATCTCTCCCATGAATAATTTTACAGTTTTGATGAAATAGGACTATTTGGACAGGGTTTGCTTGATTCTAAATTGGCATGTAAAAGTGAATCCAAATAACAATTTTTTTTTTTTTGGTTCTTCTTTTTTCTCTCCAAATAACAATTGTTTAAAGCCGACTTAGGAATTATTCTTCCATGAGTTTACATAGGACAAAAGCCTTTCCACATAATTATCTTATAAACTTCAAAGCTATTATGTACTTATCTCCTGTAAACAGTTGATTTTTCAGATTGATGGACTGGAGGAGAGCAGAGGTATTCTATTATTAGGCAGTCTTGGAGGAGTTAGTGGTAATTAATAATCCTACTGTGTTTCTGACTGCCAGCGTTACCTCATGGAGTTAACCCTCAGACTGGGAAGTTATTTAGAACATGAAATTTCTTTAGAAAATCTGTCCTGAGGAGGTTAATCCCTCTGTACCGGGGTTTCTCAACCTTGGCATTCTTGAAAGTTTTGCCTGAGCACTGCTTTGCCGTGGAGACCTTTCCTGTGCCTTGTAGGATGTTTAACAGCATCCCACCAGATGAGAGTAGCAACGCCTCACTACCCTGCGACCACGTAAAGTGTTTCCAGACATCGATGCCCCTCCCCCCCACTGAGAACCACTGCTCCTTTTATTGCTTTCAACCATATGACTTAGAAAGGATACGATTAAAAATGTTATTTGTTCTTGGAATTACTCAGATAATCATTCCTTTAAGGATAGTTTGATGTCATTGTGGCTTGGAGTTTGCAGAGAGGTTTCACCTCCTTGCACTGTTGAAGAACAATGCTCTTCGCATACAGTCAATAGGCTTAGTGAGTAGGAGATAGAAGAGAATATTGAATCTGCTGGGGAGGTTGACATGACATGTGCTGTTACTGATGCAGAAATAATAGGGAATGTTCTGAATGTTTAAAAGTCAAAAGATGTTGATAAGAAGTCATGAAAAAGATGATTTTAGTGAAGACTTCTTTAGCTTTTGAAGTAATTAGTTAGAAAGCCAGACATTATCTTGCCAAGAATAGGCTGCATTTTTATATTCTGCCTTTCGATTTTAAGAGCAAGAGACAAATGACATGGAAACAAGTTGTGATCTGTAGTTTATTTAAAAAAAAAATACAATTTCCAGGATATGTCATAGGGGCAGTGCGGTTTCAGCTTTACTCCTGTCCCGTTTACATCTGTGGTTCTGTGAAATAATAATTGACGGTCATTTAACGCACCGCATGATAAAGAAATGTCTCTGGAATGATCCACAGAAATGAGATTCTGTATTCATTCAGATGACATATATTAAACCTCTCATGTGCCAGGTTCTGTGCAGGGAATACAGAAACTAATGAAACATTCTGCTTGAATGTCCCATTAAAATAATTCTGGATGAATGGAAAATTTCTGGTTAGGGATACCAGTCACCATCAATCTATTTCCCACTTTTCCATTTGATTCTGTAATTAAATGTCTGTCTGCGAAAGCTGGTTAAAAGTATCTGCAAATGTATGTATGCTATATATCATGTATATAATTTCTTTTAAAAAGCTATTTCTGAAGCTAGTGGAAAACTATTCATTTCCTTTTATGCTTGTTAAAATCTTATTTAAATTATTATCTTCTTTATTAAATATCCATGAGAGTTGAATAAAACATGGTTATATATTATCAATTCATTTTTTGGTTATACTATGGCTCTAATATCGTTAAGAAGAATTGATGTCACCCTTAAGGCCAGGATTTTTGCTAATTATTGCAGGATTTAAAGCCATTTGGTTGGTGTCAAAATTCAAAAAGGAGGATCTTTGTTAAAAGTATGGTATTGTTGTAAAACTTTTTTTCCTATTAAAACTGATCAACTTAGATTATAGGTATGGTAGGGAAAAGGTGAAATCTCTATGGTATTGGATAGACACGAGTTAGAGAAACCAATAATTCAACCTTCGGGAAGTTAGAAATAAATAGGAAAAAGGCATAGTTCTAGCACTTGGAAATCCATTCTTCCTTTCTCCCTTCTTAATGTCCATTTTAGCAGTCTGCCCATCATGAATGCACAAACCCGTTCAGAAGCATGGGGCTCCCTGCTCTCAGGTGATTCAGAAACAGTTTTAGCAGTGTATACTTTAGGAAACACAAGTCTGCCTAGTCTAAGGAATAATGAAAGGTTGTACCACAATGGTCAATTTTTAGTGTAACCTGAGGCCTTTAACTATTATTTCGCCATTTTCTCTGTGAAACTAACTACAGGTTGACTACAGGTTCTCTAATGCTTTTTATGGTCCCTGAAAAATTGCTAATGTGATATATACACGGGCATAGCTTCCGTTTATTATTTTTATTATTTGTTTGTTTGGAAAGATGAAAAGGCCACTACACTGTAGCTGTTTGGCTAAATAATCCCAAGTGATTATTTAGTGAGAGATACTGCTAGAAAAAGGAATTATTTCATGTGTAAATTTTTTTGTTCAGTTGGGGTTGATTAGAACTATAGTAACACAAGAGGAAGTAATGTATTAGGATACCACAGTTAATCTTTGACTTTTACTTATGGGGTCTTTGGAGTTTGGAAACAGACTAAACTTAGATTCAAATCCTGGTGCAGTCCCTTTAATAACTTTGTGACCTTAGGTAAGTAATTTTTAACCCTTCTGTAGCTCATTTTCCCTACCCTTAATAAAAAGGAGATACTAGTAATACCTGTCGCAATGGATTGTTTTGAGGATTATATGAGATCATGTGTGTAAATTTCTTGGCAAGTACCTGATATATAGTGACTGTTCAGTACATGATAAATATTACGTTTATCTTTCTAAAAGTAGGGATTCCAAAGTAATTTTAACTGTGAATAACACAATTCGCTGGTATTGCTACCTAAACAACCCAATACCAAAACAATTACTCTGGCACTAGAGAAACAAACCCTTTGTAATTATAGCTTTGAGCCAGCTTTTAGTTGATTTCTCAGTTCCCATTTATCTATTCTGACCTCGGAAAGCTTTTTACAAATATATATCTATTTCTTCTATGATGTAGAATGGTATGAGCCTAAAATACAGTGAAACAACATTCAGTATATTCCATAGTCAGATGATTGGCACATAATCAGAGAGGGTCTGTTTCTCTAAATCATCCAGTTGTTGTGAATTATATGACAAGTTTTCATTTGTTTTTCTTTCTGATTTAAAAACCTTTTCAGATCTCTAGTGGAAGAGGAAGACCAACACATGAAATTGTCCCTTGGAAGCAGCGAAATGGGCCTCTCCTCCCATTTGCAGTCTTCCAAGGCGGGAACCACACGCATCTTTACCAGCAATACCCACAGTTCTGTGGTGTTACAGGTAATCTCACTGTTGCATTATTCATAGCTTTAAAAACCACCCAGGGTTTTTGTGGTGTGGGATGTCACTAGTGGGAGAGGTTGTGCCTGTGTGTGGACAGGGGGTTTGTGGGAACTCTGTGTACTTTCTGCTCAGTTTTGCTGTGAACCTAAAACTGCTCTTTAAAATAAAGTTTATGAATAAAAAAAACAGAGAGCAAACAAATAGAGGAGAAACCTTGAGGGGGGGGGAACTGCATACCTTCCTGATGTTAAAAAAAATTCTGAGTTCATTCTTTGTTTCATTTGTGTAAGGGAGGTCTTGCTGTCATGCCACATTCTTACAGAATGTTGTGTCTGGCAACGTTGACTTTTCATTATGTCTCAGCCAAGGTAAATATCACAAAGTCCCCATATTAAAGTTTCTAGTTCCTCCCTCGCAACCTATTTTCCCATCACCTTTGTCGTAGTTCTCAAGATCGTATTTATTTGGTGTCTCAACTCACACTGGCAATTGTAGGTATGGGAGTAGGGGTGAGGGCCGCTGGACGCAAACACACTGATACATGCAAGAAGTAATAACTGACATCAAAGGAGAGGACAGAAAAACAATAGAAAGCCAAAAGAACACCAAAACCCTGCAATGTGGGGCTGTGTAACATAGGGATAAGCAGTTCAAGTACTTCTGACTATTGTGGACACTCCCTGACCTCGGTGGATGTTGCTGAGTTACAGAGCAATAGTGTAATGCTTGATGTCCATAAATTCCTTTTAGATATAGTCAAATTATATCAGTCTTCTCAGCTTAGTAAGTTAAGGAAAATAAATCCTTCTAAATATATTTTTTAAAGAAATTTCCCCAGATGAATTTGGTATGAATGCATATCCTTGGTCAAGAACCATGATAGTCCAGCAGTAGATAGTGTATACCATAGTATATAGCATAACGGGAGACGGAAGCTTGCGCTTTGCTGTGTGGCCTCGCTGTGTCATGTAATTTCTCTGGGATTCATTTTCCTTATCTCCAGACTATGACTCTCGAGTGGGAGATTTCTAAATTTTCTTCTAGTTCCCATCTGTGATTCATTGAAATCTCATTTTTCCAATGTTTCAATTCTAATGAGATCTGGCTCATCATATCATCAACAGAAATGAGAGGGTCAGGAAGGAAAAGCTTCCCATCTCCTGGTATCTTAGTTTATGTAAATGGTTTAATTGTTGGTTTTACAAGATTACGGGAGGAAGAGAATAAGGGGTCAAACAGTTAGGAAAAGCATGAAAGGAAGAGGTTTTTTGTTATATTAAAGTACTTTCTCTAAAGAAACATAGAAACTCACTTACCCCTCCGCTATACTTCTGCCCTATCCATGACCGTAGTCATGTGTTAAAGCCAATTTTTGTGGTCCTGCTAATTTTTAAAGTTTACCTTAAACCAACTAATGAAAGCCACTGCAGTGCAAAGAGGTTTACAACAGTGGTCCTCAAATTTTATTGCATATCAGAATCACAAGGAGAAGGGCTTGTTAAACAGTGAGCAGTGGGCCCCATCTCAGAGTTTCTGATTCAAAAACTCCGAGGGTCGGGCCCAGAAATGTGCATTTCTGACAAGTTTCCAGGTGATGCTGTAGGTCCAGGGAGCATACTTTTTGGAAACACTGTTCTAGAGGCAGGGTCCTTTTTACACCAAGAGAGATGGCCTCTCCCTTTCTCCCTATGTATCACATGGAGATTACAAGTTATTGTTATAACGGGGACACACTGGAAGCAGCTTAAATATCCATCAGTAGGGAAATGGTTACTTAAATTATGTTGCATCAAAACTGTGTAATACTGTGCAGTCACTAAAAAGAGTGAGCTAGATCTGTGTGTACTGAATGGAAAGGAAATATTAGATGAAAAAATAATAGGACAGCTGTGGCATAGCTACACAATGGAATATTATTCGGCTATATAAGGGAATGAATTTCTGATACAAGCTACAACGTGGATTAACCTGGAAAACATTATGCTAAGTGAAAGAAACTAGTCACGAAGAGCACATTTTATATGATTCCATTCATACGAAATTTGCAGAATAGGGAAATGTACAGAGACAGAACATAGACTAGTGATTGCTCAGAATTGGAGAAAATCAGAGGATATAAGGATGATAGCTAAAGGATGCGGGGTTTCTTTTTGAGGTGATGAAAATATCCTAAAATTGATTGTGGAGATGGTTGTACATATACTGAATTGTACAGTTTAAATGGGTGGATTGACATGTACTCACTGCTATATTTAAAATGGATAACCAACAAGGACCCAATGTATAGCACAGGGAACTCTGCTCAATATTCTGTAACAGCCTAATTGGGAAAAGAATTTAAGAAAGAATAGATACATGTATATGTATAACTGAATCACTTTGCTGTACACCTGAAACTTACACAACACTGTGAATCAACTATACCCCAATATAAAATAATAAGTTAAAAAAAATAAATGGGTGTATTGTATGGTATGTTAGTTATATCTTAAAGCTGCTTAAAAAAAAGTAACAGGGCAATATATATTGTATAATCCCATCTATTTGTAGAAATAATATACAATATGTATACATATACGTGCATGTAAATGCATAGCAAAAGGTCTGGAAACATTAGGGAGGCTGGTGAATGATGTCTTACACTTTGCTCTGGGTAATCCTGCACTGTTTCATTTTTTTTTACTATGGAAATATTTTTGTGTCTAACTTAAAAAATATAATGGTGACCAAACAGTTGTAGGTGGGTCTTAGAAACCTTAGCTCTGTCACGTTTTAGCTTGGCCTTTGTTGGTCTAGGCTGGCGGTAGGAATGGAGATGTGAAAGTAACCCGAGAGCTCATTCTTTCTTCAACTGATTTTTTATGTTATAATATTTTCTGTGGCGGTGTAGAGGTACCACTCCATATTGCTATTGAAAAACATTGTATGCTCTCTTTAAAAGTCTATTAAGGGCTTCCCTGGTGGCGCAGTGGTTGAGAGTCTGCCTGCCGACGCAGGGGACAGGGGTTCGTGCCCCGGTCCGGGAAGATCCCACATGCCGCGGAGCGGCTGGGCCCGTGAGCCATGGCCGCTGAGCCTGCGCGTCCGGAGCCTGTGCTCTGCAACGGAAGAGGCCATAACAGTGAAAGGCCCGCGTACCGCAAAAAAAAAAAAAAAAGTCTATTAAAAATTATGTTCTCACTAACTGAGATTTTTTAAGTCCAAGCACTAACAGAGACTGGGGTTTTTTGGTATCTAATCTTAGGTGTATGGTTGTCAAGGGAACAAGCTAGAGAAGTGTTTAATGTGTAAATGTTATCATTGTTTTAAAATTAGCAATCACACAAGCTCCAGCTTCAAAAGGCATTGAAAGTAGCTGTCAGGGGAACAGATCCATGGGGAGAAACTATTTAAAGAAGTCTCACTCTGAAGGATACCCTAGTGCACAACTACAGTAGGAAGGACATGAGTTTAGGCTAAAAGTGGAATCCTAGTTTTACCACTTACCAGCTAGTTATGTGACTTTGGGAAAATCTTTATCCCCTACGGGCCAGTTTCCTTATCGGTAATGTGCGTAGTGGATGTGAGGATTAAATGTGACAATTTATGGGAAAGTAAGGTGCATAATAAATATACACTTATTTTCCTTCCATTTGAGCCAAACAGGGAAGGTGTCAGAGGAAATGTTGATCAGAAGTGATGGGTGTGCCAAAGAAGGTGTCCATCTGGTTGGCTTGATCTGCTCCAGCAGACTGTCTCCACTGAATAGGCTTCTGGAAACTAGGCTGTCAAAGAAAGTGCCTGGAAATAATTTTGATACCCGATAGGCTTGAATTCCTAGAATTCTGAACAAATTCCGGGAGAATTCATGATGGAGTTAGCAGTGCAAAATACTTTTACTCAAGTAAGGAAGATTAACCAGGGTTTGCTTAAGTAGTAAGTGGTGAAATCAAGAATTATTTCACTTCCCTCACTCCTTTACTACTGCTACAACTGTGGTTACTTCTCATGGAAAACGTCCATCCTTTGGCTTCACCCTGTTATCCCAGGTTGTTAACATCTTTTAAACCCCATACTATGGTGATTCATCAAATCATACCCTTCTTAGCATCTTCATTTTTTTAAAGTAACAACTTTAATTTTCATCTATATTATCATCTTGTATGTATCCATTAGTAGTCATTCCCCATCTACCCCCAACCCCTTTCCTAACCCTAGACGATCATTAGTCTATCTCTGTAGTTTTACCTATTCTATATATTTCATGTAAATGGAATTATACAATATATGGTCTTTTGTGACTGGTTTCTTTTACTTAGCATGGTGTTTTCAAGGTTCCTCCACACTATAGTATGCATCAGTACTTTTTCCTTTTTATGACTAAATAATATTCCGTTGTATGGATATACCACTTTTATAAAAATCCATTCATCCATTCATGGACATTTGGGTTGTTTCCACTTTTTGGCTATTGTGAATAATCATGCTGTGAACATTCATGTGTGAGTGTCTGTATGGGCATGTTTTCATCTATCTTTTGTATATACCTAGGAGTGGAATTGTCGGGTGATATATCATTGTGTTTAATCTTTTGAACAACTGCCAGGGTGTTTTCCCAAGTGACTGTGTTTTACATTCCCATCAGTAAAGTATGAGGATTCCAATTTTTCTATATTCTTGCCAACATGTGTTATCTATCTTTTTGACTATTGCCATACTAGAAGGTGTGAAGTGGTATCTTACGGTTTTGATTTGTATTTCCCTGAGTGCTAATGATATTGAGCATCTTTTCATTTTTGCTTATGGCCATTTGTATATCATCTTTGGAGAACTGTCTCTTCAGGTCAGTTCTCCATTTTTTTAGTTGAGTTCTTTATCTTTTTATTATTCAGTGGTAAGAGTTCTTTATATATTCTAGACACAAATCCCCTAGCAGATACATGATTTGCAAGTATTTTCTCCCAGCACCTTCAGTTTTGTGGTCCCTTATTGGTCTTCCATAACTGCTCTGCCAATCTTCAGTCCTTTATCCATTCAACCATATGATCTTTGCTACTGCTTTACCTTAGTAGAGTTAATGGGACAGATAGTCAAGGCAAATTTCTGGAAGACTTCTGATTTTTCATTATTCTCTAAACATATGTTATTCTTTTATACTTAAGTATCTTTGCACTCATCCCTTCTCCCTGGAATGCCCTTACTTAAATTTCTTGGTCTGGTAAACCCCTATTTATTCATAACGATCCATCTTAAATGGTAAACGGTAAAACTGGAATTCCAGTTTCGGCCTAAACTCACATTCCTCCCACTACAGTTATGCAGTGGGTAATTCTGCAAAGTGAGACGTCTGAAAACAGTTTCGCCCATGGGTCTGTTCTTCTGACAGCTAATTTCAGTGCCTTTTAAAGCTGGAATTTGTGTAACCTAGGCAGAGTTGGCAGCTTCTGCTTTACCCCCCTCTTAGCCCATCAATATTACCTATCAGTGAGATCCACAGATCTAGAGTCTAATTTGTTGTTTCTGTCTGCGTATGATCTAGTGCTGGGGTACATGGTGAATGATTAATAAATGTCAATAGATTATAATTATTGTTATTTATTATTAATATTATTATTATCATTGAAAGGGATAATACATATAAAGAGCCTAGCCCAGTACCTGGCACAGAGGAAGTACCCAGTGCTTTTTACTGCTCTTATTGATATTGTTTATGGAATAAATGAATTTGGATAGCACTTATAAGTCCCTTTCACATATGCTTGCCTCATTAATATGTGAAACAATTTTGTGATGTACAAAAGGCAACAATTATTATCCCCATTTTATAGATTGGGAAACTGAAGCTCAGGCAAGTTAGAAGGCTTGCCCAAATTCACTTGCCCACTAAGGGACAAAAACCAGGACTTGAACACAGGTTTTCTAAATGTAAATTTGTATTTCTTCTAATCTTGCTCTAAAATCTATTCTCTTTTTAATGTCTTTAAATATTAAGTTTTCACTGAATATAAATATAAAAAGATATATTAAAGGCTAAAAGATAATTTGGCACGAATGATACAGTAAAGATTTTATTCTTAATAGAAATAACAGAATTACACAGAGTGTCTTCATGCCTGCCTGCCCTTCCTCCCTTCCCCTGTCAAAATGGGGGTGAATGGGGGAACCAAAGAGAAAAAAATGTTAACTGCCATTTGGAAACATCCCTGTTAGGACAAGGAGGCCATAAGTAGAGTACCATGTTTCAGCCTATCAAGCTTGAAAACGCCTCCCAGCTCCAGATGTCTAGATGCCTAATGGATATTTTCTCATGTTAAGATTGGTGTCTATCAGATTGCTCTTCCATACTGCCCTCCATTTTACCTATTTATTTTCTCTGTTCAACTTTAGTTGTAAAGTCAATGACAGATTTGGTTGTATTGTCTCAAGTTATTATCTGTGTAATAGACTGCTAAAGAAATGGCTTTTCTCAAGAGCCTATACAAATTAACTTGCATTGCTTTCCAGTGGGCTAACTTCATGAAATACTTATCCTAAGGTAAATGTTTGGGTTGCTGATCGTGTCATGTTGATGAACTGTACCCTATTTAAAAGTTTTATGATCATAAGATAAGCAACTTTTAAAATATATTATTGGCATAAGAAAGGCATAATGATTTTAGAATAAGTTATATTTTATAAAAGAGGAACTTGAATAATCCAGATTGTTGAAGTTTTTATTAAAATGATACTTTTTATTTCTTTATTTCAGTTTCCTGAATGTCACCTAGAATATAGGGAAATGAATATATAATTTTTCTTGGGGATAGTTCTTCAGGTCCTCAGGTTAGGGTACAATAGGTTATTCTAATACTTCCAATTGAGTGTGATCTTTAGTATATAAGTTGGAAGAGAGTCTACCACCTTTCCTTTTAGGCCACTTTAGTGTATCATTACCCTGCTCTTTCAAATGAGTTTTTTTGTTGTTTTGATATTTAGCATGTTTTAAGTGATAGAGAGGACCAGTACATACCAACCGAGAGTTAAATATGCTCAAATACATACTTTCAATTTCTGATTGTCTCTTGCTAGTATATAAAATACTGTTTGTTACTGATTATTCATCTTGTGTCTTGCAACCTTGAAAGACTGACTTATTAGTTCTAGAAGTTTTTTTTGTAGATTCTCTAGGATTTTCTACATAGGCAACCATTTTACCTATAAATAAAGATAGTTTTATTTCTTCCTTTCCAGCCTGATGCCTCTTATTTCTTTTTCTTGCCTTGTTGCACTGGGTAGAAACTCCAGAAAAATGTTGAATAGAAGTGATCAGAGTGTACATTCTTGCTTTGTCCTAATGCTAGGGGGAATGCATTCATTCTTTCACCATTAAGTGTGATGTTAGGTTAGGTATAGATTTGAGGAAGTTTCTTTCTGTTCCTAGTTTGCTGAGAGTTTTGTGGGGTTTTTTTCAAATCAGAAATTGATGTTGGATTTTGTCAAACACGTTTTTGCACCTATTGAGATGATCTTATCATTTTTCTTTTTTAGTCTATTAATGTGAATTATATTCATTGATTTTTGAATGCTAAAGCAACCATGCATTATAGGAATAAACCCCACTTGCTCATGATGTATTATCCTTTTTATATATTATTAAATTTGATTTGATATAGTAGGAAGTTTTGCATCCATGGTCATGAGGGTCTTTGGTCTTAGTTTTCTTTGATTATCTTTGTCTGGTTTCAGTAGGATAATAATGGTCTTGTAGAATGAATTGGGACATGTTTCCGCCTCTTAAGTTTCTGGATCTGTTTTTGTAGAACTGGTGCTATTTCTTCCTTAAATGTAAGGTAGAATTAACCAGTGAAAATTCAGTTTTATAGTATATATATGGCTACTCAGTTTATCTATTTCTTCTAGAGTAATTATTAGCAACTTGTGTCTTTCAAAGAATTTGTCCATTTCAACTGAGTTGTCAAATTTATGGGCATACAGTTGTTCATATTTTCTTGTTATCCTTTTAATATTTGTAGAGTCTCTACTGATATCACCTCTCTCAGTGCTGTTATTGATAATTTGTGTTTTCTCCATTTTTTTCCCCCCCTAATCAGCCTGGCTGGAGTTTTATCAGATGTATGAATCTTCTCAAAGAACCAGCTTTTTGGTTGCTTTTTAAACATTTCTCTATTTTCCTGCTTTATATTTCATTCATCTCCACTTTGATCTTTATTATTTCCATTCTCCTGTTTAATTTGGAATTAATTTGCTCTGCTCTTTCTAGTTTCTTGAGGAAGCTGAGATCTTTCATCAGACCGATAATAGTCTTTGCTCTGAAATCTATTTTGTCTGATATTATAGTCATGCCAGGTTTCTTTTAATTCTTGTTAGCTTGGCATATCTTTTGCCATCATTTTACTTTTATTTTTAACTAACATACAGTAAAACTGATTTTTTTTAATTGATCTATACATATGTGAGTTTCTACAGATATACTGTTTCATGTAATCATCACCACAATTAAGATGCAGGACTGTTCTATTATCCTAACGTACTCTCTCTTTTTTTTGAATAAATTTATTTATTGTATTATTTATTTATTATTTTGGGCCGTGTTGGGTCTTTGTTGCTGCACGTGGGGGCTTTCTCTAGTTGCGGCGAACGGGGGCTACTCTTCGTTGTGGTGCGCCAGCTTCTCATTGCGGTGGCTTCTCTCGTTGTGCAGCACATGCTCCAGGCGCGTGGGCTTCAGTAGTTGTGGCACGCGGGCTCAGTAGTTGTGGCTCATGGGCTCAGTAGTTGTGGCTCACGGGCTCTAGAGTGCAGGCTCAGTAGTTGTGGCACACGGGCTTAGTTGCTCCACAGCATGTGGGATCCTCCCGGACCAGGGTTCGACCCCGTGTCCCATGCATTGGCAGGCGGATTCTCAACCACTGCACCACCAGGGAAGCCCCTAACATACTCTCTTGTTACACTTGGTAGTCACACTCATCCCTACCTCTAAGCCCTGGATACTACTGATCTGTTTTCTGTCACTGTGTTTTTGTCTTTTGAGAATATTATGTAGATGACATCATACAGTCTGTGAGCTCTTGAGACTGGCTTCTTTTACTTTGTGTAATATCTTCAAGATCCATTTACTTTGTTTTGTGTATCAGTAGTCTATTCCTTTTTATTGTTAAGCAGTATTCCACGGTGTGGAATTTTGTGGGGTCTCTTTTTCCTGATCCTCCATCTCCACCATCTCCCCAGTACTCCCAGTTCTGTAGGGCTCTCCTTATGGTCCTCTGGCCTGAAAGCTGGGACTTCATCTGATCAAAAAAGGTTCCTCTCAGAATTTTAGGAATTTGCTGTCACCACGGTTACCACTGTCACTGTTGCCACCACCAGTGCCTTGGAATTGCCTGGGGATTGGGGCTCAGAGGAAAACAGAGGGAAGAAAAGTGAAATGGATCTTTCTCCACTCCCTGTGAGCTTTCAGAATCCCTTTCCTTGCTCTTCCAGCCAGAAGTAGAGCTTTCTCAGTCTGCTCCCAGATGACTGCCTCCAGGTTATATGATGCCTTAAGTCCAGGCTCGGGTACACTGGGGGGAAAAGTAGGGAGTAGGGTGGGGACTCAGCATGAGTTTGGTGGCACTTTCCGTTCTGATTTCTTCCCCAATTCTTCTGTTTTCATTAATGTATTTTCTATTTATTTTTAAGCTTTGTGAGGTGGACCCTCACACTTATTCTAGAGCAAACTTTTTCCCAGTACTGAGACAAATCCTTTTGAGTTCTTTACCCAAAGCCCTAGCATTATGAGGTTACCAGTCTTGTGGTTTGAATAGGATCTGTTTCCAGCATTTGGTGAACCTTGAAGAGTGTTCCCTGTGCTCCTTTTAGGTGGTTCTTTCCCCCAGACAAAGGCACTCGTCAGTACTCATCTATATACTTGAGGAGGGATTGTTTGTAGATCTCCATAGCCCTCTCTCTGTGCAGAGCTCCCCTCTTGTATTCTGCCCTACAAGCCTAGCTGCCCTAAGACACTCAACCCTGGGAAAATGCTGGGCTTCGCCTGGGTTCCCACTCCCTGTACCTCTGGAAACTCCAGGCCGTAAACAATCATGGGGCTCCGCTAACTTGTTTCTCCTCTTTCACAGATCTTCTCCTTCATCCAGCCTGAAACTATTATTTTTTATATATTTTGCCTGATTTTGAGTTGTTTCAAGAAGTAAGGTAAATCCACTCCCTGTTACTTCATCTTTGCTGGAAACAGAAATCTATGGGCTATACATTGACCCTTGAACAATGCGGGGGTCAGGAGTGCCAGCCCTCCATGCAGTCGGCCCTACATATCCGCAGTTCCGCATCTCCAGATTCAGCCAATCGCAGATCGTGTAGTACTGTAGTATCAATATTTACTATTGAAAGAAATTCACATGTAAGTGGATCTGTGCAGTTCAAACCCATGTTGTTCAAGGGTCAGCTGTAATTAAATGCTAAATTTAATTACAGACTCCAGATGCCTAAGTCTTTTAGAGATTTGGTTAGAGATAGCTTTACATAGGAGGTCAAATTTGAACTCGGCTTTGAAGGAGGGAGGATAGTCTATGTGAAAAATAGAATAAAATAGCATAATTTAGCACAATAAATTGGCATAAATGAAGGTACTGGAAAAGGAGTAAGCCTGGGTTTTTACCGATGAGGTAGTCTGGAGAACAACCTGATAAGATGGGTCAGCATACTTAGGGAAATAATGAAAAATAAGGTTGAACGGTTGAGTTGGGGCCAGATTAGAGAAGTCTTTAAAGCCTTATATAATGATAGAATGCAGTGATGGAAAGCCATTAGCAGTTTTTAAACTCCAAGCAGTGTTATATAATGAGAATAGAGTTTTAATTAATATCTGTTCCTTTTCCGCCCTCTGAATGAAATGAACAGTGTCTCATAAAAACATGACTGTAATATTGCTTTGATCAAATACATTACATTTACTTAAAGATTAGAGTAAACCTATTCCTCTACCTTCTCTTCTTTTAGTTCCTTAATCTTTGTTCATAAAACAATTTTAAAGTTAATAATTTTTATTGCTCTTCTTAGGATGCATTTCCTTTTTACTCCACTTCCTTTTTGAAATTACGCTGATCAAAACTAGGTAGAATCTGCTAGTAAGTTATTGCCAATGCAGAATTTAGTGGAAAGATGTGCTTATCAGATTACTTTTTAATACGTGAGAGTGTCAATCTACCTTTTTTTCCACAGTAGCATTCTATTTATTTTGAAAGCTATTGACATCCAACCAACTTTTGGTATACATTATTTGTAGCTCATCAGGTTTCTATATTATAGTTGTGTAATGTCAGTACATACCCTCCTCTCTTTTATCGTGACCATTTAAAAATTTATCAAACTCATTTAAAATGTTTCAGTCCTTCAGAGTATGACATATGTACCTCCCTCTATTTAATAGTATTTGAAGTTTCGATATATTAGGTAAATTTACTACAGAGAAGAGAAGAACCTTTTTTTTAAGAACCTTTTTCTTAATGCTTATTTTTTCCCTAAAAGGATGTAAAGAAGAAATAAAAAAGAAGATATGGGGATGTTAATAGAAGAGGGAAAGGGAAATAATAGAGTAAAGAAATTGAGAACAGACAATAATCCCCTCATAAATAGAACCCAAGGCTCAGAAAAAAATAGAAAATTAGAGAACTAAGATAAGGATTGAGTTAGAAAGAAGTTGAGTTTAAAGCAGTAAAAACAGTTTAAAGACACTCCAAAAAGACTAATGGGAAACTTTGAGCAATTTTGCATAAAACACAGCTGTATCTGTATATCGTGGATTAGCATGCAGAAATAGACAAAAATGCTTATAGAATTCTGGCAAGAGGAATCAGTACAAATTTGGTGGAAGAAAATGATTTTATAATAAAAGGACACATTTTAAGTGTGCAAGGTATCTTCAAGAATATTCCTAGAGTTAAATAGGGGGAAAGATTATAACAGTGAAAGCAAAAGGTAGACGTACAGAGGGTAGATGAGAATTGTGGAAGAGAACGACCCCCCCTTTTCTTATTTTTATTTTTTAATTTTGTATTATTTTTATATTTTCTTGGACGTGCTGTGCAGCATGTGGGATCTTAGTTCCCTGACCAGGAATCAAACCCGCGCCCCTTGCCTTGGAGGTGCAGAGTCTTAACCACCAGGGAAGTCCCCCCTGCCCCACTTCTTTTCATGTGTACATTCTTCACAAGATTAGAGTATAAAAGGTGTTTAGAAAAATGACTGTACTTCTGTACGACAAAGTATGTTGTAGAGGAACTTTAGTTTTTTTTCTCTTTAGACACAGCTGGGATAGTACAGATAACAACATGCAAACAAGATATTTAGGTCTGTATGAAAACAGTCTGAATTGACAGATCTTATTTGGATAAGGACAGCAATAATCAGGAATAAAATTAGCAAATATGGAATTGGATAGTGGGATTATTTGTGCATTTGAAAATAAAGGTTATGAAATGTATAGAAAGGGAAACTACTTTACATGCAGTGAAAACAAATGCAAAACCTCTCAAAAGTGGACAGTTTGCCAAAGGTAGATAAATTAAGCTTAGGATAGAAAATACTCAGAATGTGAAAAAAGTGGTCTAGGAGCCTCAGCTTCCTTTCTGTGGGGATGCCAGATTATACTGAGAATGGTTAGAGGATTTTTTTTTTTTAATAGTGCAAATGGAAGCAAAATGATCAAATCTGTGAAGAGGGTAAAAGCTCCTGGTGTCTTAGCTGAACTGTCGAGATTTTAAAGATTGAGTAGAAACCTCAACAAGCAGTTTTAATGGAATATGGACCAAATGAGAAATGACACAGGTAATGATACAGGAAACATTAGCCATGCCTTTTCTCAAAGGGGAAAAGAAGGAATAATAAATAGTAGGAAAGAAGCCTACTGACATTACTCAGTTCTCAGTATAAAATATTTGTAGGAATATTTTAAAGGCAGGAGGGCCAGCAAATGAGCCGAGAAGGTTTTGGGTTTTTTTTTTAGTGGAAGAAAATAACTGATTAGATAAAATCATTGCTTTTGACTGAAGAAGCCATGATTGCCTTTCAAAGATATTATCCACATATACCTTAGAGAGGAAGATTCAAAAGTTATTTGCTGAATAAAAATAAAGTAAGATGGCATACTGTACCTAGTTTCATCTGATGGGTATCTTGACATCTCTCTTTTTTGCCAGTACCCAAGGTATGATAAATTTCCCAAGATAAACTATATGCTTTAACTTGCCAGTAGCTCTTAAAACTTTAAAAGTATATGTTGTTTAAACCAACAATTCCACTTCTAGGAATATCTCCCACAGATCTACTCACACAAGTAAGTATATGTACAAGGAAGGTCATTGCAGCATTGCTTGTAATAGCAAAAGTTGAGAGACCAAAAGTGAGGAATGGATGAATAATTATGGCAGACCCCATACCCCATGAAATTCTGTGCATCCACTAAAAAGAATGAAGTAGATTTGTGTGTACTGAGACACAGGGCTGTCCTTGTTACACACTCAGGTGAATTTGTGTGTGTGTGTGTGTTTTTGTGGTACACGGGCCTCTCACTGTTGTGGCCACTCCCGTTGCGGAGCACAGGCTCCGGATGCGCAGACTCAGCGGCCATGGCTCACGGGCCCAGCCGCTCCGCGGCATGTGGGATCTTCCCGGACCAGGGCACGAACCCACGTCCCCTGCATCGGCAGGCAGACACTCAACCACCGCGCCACCAGGGAAGCCCAGGTGAATTTAAAAAATGCGTAACAGGGGACTTCCCTTGCGGTCCAGTGGTTGAGACTCCGCGCTTCCACTGCAGGGGCGCAGGTTCTATTCCTGGTTGGGGAACTAGGATCCCGCATGCTGTGCGGCCCGGAGGGCCCCCCGCCCCCCCAAAAAAAGATACGTAACAGTAAGTGTAGTATCCTACTTTAAAAATTCCTATATGCATATGTGTAGAAAGTGGCCTGGAAGTATATATACTAAACTGCTAACACTAGTTACTCTTAGTAAGTAGAAGAGGTGGACTTTACTTTTCTATTTTTATCCTTCTGTATTTTTACAACAAACATATATCTAAATTTTTTAAACCTGAAATTTATCTGAAGGAGAAAAAAGCCAAGCCTTTGGGAGCCAACCTTTTCCCCCCAAACCCTGGTTTAATTCCTCTTCTCTCATCTTGGCCTGTACAGTTTACCACAAATAAGCACTATAGGCACAATTTATTTTATTATTGAGAGTAGGTTCACAAATAAAGTTCCTGGTTTCTAGTTAGCTTGTTACAAAATTCAAGTTCTACATGTTGTTGTTGTTTTTGTTTTTGTTTTTTCGGTACGTGGGCCTCTCACTGTTGGGGCCCCTCCCGTTGCGGAGCACAGGCTCCGGACGCGCAGGCTCAGCGGCCATGGCTCACGGGCCCAGCCGCTCCGCGGCATGTGCGATCTTCCCAGACCGGGGCACGAACCCGTGTCCCCTGCATCGGCAGGCGGACTCTCAACCACTGCGCCACCAGGGAAGCCCGTTGTTGTTGTTTTTAGTACCAAGTGGTGGCTTCTGGGTAAAGTCTGGTTTGTTTGGTCAAGCATTAACTGAACATTTGTTAAGTGCCAACTATGTGCCAAGCCCTGGGGAATTCAAACATCCTAGTCCCTCAGCTCTTCTACCTGATGGTTCCCTCCTCCTCAGTGGCTTGGCCATCCCATCCCCAGCCCCAGTGGTCGCATTCAGGACTTCCCAATTCTCGTGTGCTCACCTACGTTTGAAAGGCAATCCCCTTAAACTTACTGCGATTTAGACTCCATATGTGAATTTTCAAAAAGCCACTGCCTACCTTCTCCATGAAAATAGTTCCCTAAAATGGACATCTCTTTTTACCTCAACTTCTCTAAATAACAGGAACAGGAGATGATTTAGCAAAGGAGAAAGGAAAATATTGAGGGGGCGCGGGGGGGGGGGGGAAATGTTTGTGTTTACAAAGGAAAAGGGGCATTTGTGAAAGAGTTGATATTTGTGAACAAAAACATATGTCAATCACTGTTGGAGAGAGGAAAGTATGATACATAATCCTGTTCTAAAGTATATGTATAATGTATAAATATTTTTGGAGTAAAAATATTTATATCTCTCTCCAGAGAGAAAGTGGCTGGATCACATTATCTCTTTGAAGTTCTAGTTCTGTAGATTCAAGCATTTTCTTTAAAAAGCAATTTAAAAATTATGACGAGAAGATGTTTAGACTAAGATTTATGTGATACATATGTGCAGGATCACTATTTCTGAAACTGCATTCTTCAGTATGTCGTGCCTTTTGCTTCTTAAATCCATGAAACACGACTTTAAATAAAAGTTTTATTTGGGGTCATTAAAATAAGAAGGGGATAGAATAATCCTTGCTATTAGTTCTTGTTGTATTACATTATTATATTACATTATATTATTAGAAAGTAATTTGTAGGACTTCCCTGGTGGTGCAGTGGTTAAGAATCCTCCTGCTAATGCAGAGGACACGGGATTGAGCCCTGGTCCGGGAAGATCCCACGTGGCGCGGAGCAACTAAGCCCGTGCGCCACAACTACTGAGACTGAATCCACGAGCCACAACCACTGAGCCCGCATGCCACAACTACTGAAGGCCGTGCACCTAGAGTCGGTGCTCTGCAACAGAGAGAAGCCACCGCAATGAGAGGCCCGCGCACCGCATGGAGGAGTAGCCCCCGCTCGCCGCAGCTAGAGAAAGCCCGTGCGCAGCAACGAAGACTTAATGCAGCCATAAATAAATAAATAAACAAACTAACAAATAAATAAATTTAACTAGTAAGAACCTGCTGTATATATTAAAATAAATAAATAAATAAAAGTAATTTGTATGAGTATCTTCAGGATTTTTTATAACAGTACATTTCCATTTTTGAAACTACAGACTCCATCTTGCAAAACTCTTTTTTTATTCTCCATTTTTTTATTGTGATAAAATATGCATACCATAAAATTTACCATCTTAACCATTTTGAAGTGTACTGTTCATCAGTATTAAATACATTCATAACGTACATCCGTCACCACCATCCATCTCCAGAACTCTTTCCTTCTTCACAAACTGGAACTAATTCTGCACACGGCAAAATAAAGTGTACATGGTAATTTTGGTTTTCAAAATACTGTGAGAGCCAATGGTTATATAAATAAGTGAATGTATATACTCTTTCCTTATTTGTTCTTAATCCAAATTAATCTTAATTTTATCTTTTTTCTACAGTGAGTTAAATATATATCGCCACATATCAAGTAAGCTGTTCAGTTTTTTCTTCTTCTGAGTCATTATTCCACCGGCTTTATGTTCCAAATATATTCCCCACACATTAATACGTCAAGAGGATTCTAGCACACAGAGATCTGTATTCCCATTTTACCTTGCCGAGCGGCTCATCTCATGTTCTTGTTGTAGGGGTTTGACCAGCTCCGACTTGAAGGGTTGCTCTGTGACGTGACCCTGATGCCAGGGGACACAGATGACGCCTTCCCTGTGCACAGAGTCATGATGGCCTCTGCTAGTGATTACTTCAAGGCTATGTTCACAGGTAGCGTGCCTTTCTAAACTCTGCTTCCACGTTAAAACAGTATGAAAAATATGTGTTTAAATCCTTGTATTGGTAAAGGAAGATTCAGTTCTTTTGGTCAGTGTCTTTACAAGAAGAAAGAGGAGTTTCAAAAGGAATAGACACCCAGTATGTACAGTTGTGGGTGGCCCTTTTTTAACCTGGAAAACGGATGTACCTTTCTTATTCTTCTGTCCACCTTTATCTCATAGCTTTGCTTTCCCAGACACATATCTGAATGGGCCATCAGAGATTAATACAATCCCCACTAATACAATCTCTAATCCATCAGAAGATCTGAAGTGACAGGAGAACATTTTGGAAGCACTTGCATTGTATACCACCTCCATTAGTATAAAGATATTCCTTTTTAAGTATTCTCTTTTAACTGTAAAATATGAAGAAACCTGACTCTGATACAAATGCTGCACAGAATAAAATTTCCCTGATTTTATCATATCTAGTTAGCAGCAGAAGTGAGTTTGACCTTAATTAAATTATCCACGGTCATTTAATGGAATGTCTTTTTATTTAAGGTGGAATGAAAGAACAAGATTTAATGTGCATTAAGCTTCATGGCGTGAGCAAAGTCGGTTTAAGGAAAATTATTGATTTCATTTACACTGCAAAGCTTTCTCTTAATATGGACAACCTTCAAGACACACTGGAAGCTGCCAGTTTTCTACAGATTCTGCCGGTTTTGGACTTCTGCAAAGTATTTCTCATATCTGGGGTAAGACATTTTCAAATCAAATCTTTTCCTGCGGTGGACTCCGTCATAGCCTGTTTAGAGTAGACTCATGAATCTGTTGTATAGACGTGAAACTCTGGCCATTAGAGAGAGGTGTCATGTCGTATATGGTCTAGAAGCAGGTCGATGGGAAAATATTACAGGTGCATTTTTACAAAATAGAATCATTTAAGAAAGGCCTTCTGTGTAATCAAATGACATTAGACAGTAATAGTGTTTGATAACGATATATTCCTTAACCTCTTTGTTAACGTTACGTATTATAATTTGGTTTTATTCACCTTAATGATTTTATACAAACATGTTCCTTAAATGGAATTCTGTGGGAAAGTAATCTGAGGTTCTAGAAGTCTTTTAAGATAGACTCAGTCATTTTTTTCTTCCTTTAAATATGGGAGTTGGATCCTGAGAAGAAGTAACATCGATGTGTAAATCTGTAAGGATATGAGTCTTGATTCTATAGAGACACATCACCTACTGAGTCATTTTCAGCCTTTTTTAATAGATAAAAGAGGGTACATACAACCACCAATCAGTGAACTACTTACAGTCACCCGGTTCCTGAGGACAGTGCCTCATTTTAGTTGAGACCCTTAAATTAATAACACTTGATACTTACACTTATCAGTTCTTAACATTGCTTTGCACTGATCTTAGCAATACGTGGTTGTCCTGAGCCAAACTAGGTACAGTGTCATAATTTCCTTGGAACTAATCACTAACCATAGACACTGTTGACCTATTGTACTTATCACTTAAGATATTCGTTGTGATCAGTTCCTTAGTTCGAAAGAAAAGAACCAAACCGGGTAAAGCATGATTTGTGAAGTTATAAAAATATACACGTCAAAATAACGGTATTAAAAAATAATTTGGGGGCTTCCCTGGTGGCGCAGTGGTTGAGAGTCCGCCTGCCGATGCAGGGGACACGGGTTCGTGCCCCGGTCCGGGAAGATCCCACATGCCGCTGAGCCTGCGCGTCCGGAGCCTGTGCTCCGCAACGGGAGAGGCCACAACAGTGAGAGGCCCGCGTACCGCAAAACAAAAACAAGCAAACAAACAAAAAAAAAGAATTTTGTTCTAGATAACTCTATTTAAAGCAAGTTCATCTCAAGATGATATCATAGTAATTTTGCAATATTGACAAATTTCCTGTAATTAGAATGTTGTTGGTTCCTTAACCTCCTTGAAGCATTTATTATAACTATGTTTTTGCCCTTTTGAAAATTTCTTCATTTTTATAAACACTCAATGTTGTCTTAAAGGTTATGTTTTTCATTCCTAGTGTCTCTGCAGATATCCTAAAGCCCGTTTCTAAAGGAGAAGAGACATGTCCCTGACAAAGCTTACTTGTGCTATAGTTTACGCCAACACTCTTCATTTTAGAACTTTCTTGCCTATGAGCTTTGAGGAAACAGCTATTTTCTTAGTACCATACTGTTTACTTGTCTTTCATCCTGTTTGCTTAGGATATGTCTATGTGATTTTACGTTGGAAATCTTCCCTCTCAGAATCCATGCTAATTTTTGAGAAAAGTTGGTGGATTATTAGTTTAAGGATTATATAAAATCCAACTTTTCCTTTATCCTTCTTTCATGCATTCCATATCTTAGTTAAATATTCAGGCTTACTCTATTACCCCTTTCCTTCTCAGCAGTCAAATGAATCAGGAAAAACAGTAGCCCTGGGTGCCTTTCCTCTGTATAAGAACTGAAAGTTTCAAGATAATATAAATATTTTTCAAAGGTAGATTTGTTTTTATTTCTCCCACAAGCTAAGTTATTTTAGATAATTTAAAAATATAACAGCCTCATGATTGTGTGCTTAACCCAAATGTTTTGAGGAAATAGGTTTATGTTTTTAATGATATAGTAGGATTATAGTTCATATAACCAAAACACTACTTGGGTTTGAGCGTCTAGAAAGAAAAATTAGCTTCGAACACAGTTCTTTTGTATCCGAACTTAACCATGTGTGTGGATGAAGAGGAGCAGTGGTACATAAAATGTGAGTCAGCAAATCATCCACTAAGCATTTATATGTTAATTTTGAATGATAACTTTCAATATAATAATTGACAGATATACACTACTATACATAAAATAGATCACTAATAAGGACCTACTGTATAGCACAGGAAGCTCTACTCAGTACTCTGTAATGACCTACATGGGAGAAGAATCTAAAAAAGAGTGGGTATATGTATAACTGATTCACTTTGCTGTATACCTGAAACTAACACAACATTGTAAATCAACCATACTCCAATAAAACTTTTTTTAAAATAAAAATTAAGGGCTTCCCTGGTGGCGCAGTGGTTAAGAATACACCTGCCGGGCTTCCCTGGTGGCGGAGTGGTTGAGAGTCCGCCTGCCGATGCAGGGGACATGGGTTCGTGTCCCGGTCTGGGAAGATCCCACACGCCGTGGAGCGACTGGGCCCCTGAGCCGTGGCCGCTGAGCCTGCGCGTCTGGAGCCTGTGCTCCGCAACAGGAGAGGCCACAACAGTGAGAGGCCTGCGTACCACAAAAAAAAAAAAAAAAAAAAAGAATACACCTGCCAATGCAGGAGACACGGGTTCGAGCCCTGGCCCGGGAAGATCCTACATGCTGCAGAGCAATTAAGCCGGTGTGCCACAACTACTGAGCCTGTGCTGTAGAGCCCACGTGCCACAGCTACTGAGCCCGCATACCACAACTACTGAAGCCCACGCGCCTAGAGCCCGTGCTCTGCAACAAGAGAAGCCACTGCAATGAGAAGCCCGCGCATGGCAACGAAGAGTAGCCCCCGCTCGCCGCAACCAGAGAAAGCCTGCGCACAGCAACAAAGACCCAACACAGCCAAAAATAAAAATAAATTAAAAATAAAATTTAAAAATAAATAAAATTAAAATTAAAAAAATAAAATGAACAGCTCTGTATTGCTTAAAAAACAAACACACAACAACCAATAATAAAGCCCCACTTGCCTTTGGCGCGATAGAGACGCCAGTTTTCTATAAGGGAGCATCAGGCTCAATAGAACAAGAGCCCCTCCCCTCCGACCTTTGCCTTCCTTTGCAGTAATACTTTTATCTTAGGGTTGTAATTAGTATTAGAGTTTATAGTATCTGGTACTTTTGTTCTTGCTGTGTGATTTTCTTGGTAGTTATAGAAAAGAGGAGCATGAAAAGAAAACAGAAGGATGACAGTGAAGGATATAAAGCAGAGTAGGTAAAATTTTCTATAAAACTAAAAACATTTACTGTCATATATCATGGAGATAATGGAAATTTACCTTTGTTTAGTTACATACCTACAAAAGTTACATTAGTTTTTGTCTTATGACACTGCATAACTACAGCATGCTAAATCCCATGCAGCCACTCCCTGATTTACAAACAGGTTGTAGCCAAAGTTTTTGTTTACCGTTTGTTTGCTGTTTGGAATTTGTAACATCTAGCGTTTTCCCCACATTATTACTGTTATGGAGGATTACAGGCTAGCCCGTAGAGCCCAATTTAATGTAAGGTTGCTGAAATAGAACATTTGTAATTGAGGTGGAAATATTACAGTTTAAATTTAGTTATACAGAATAAACAGAGCAGAATGAAGGTAAGCAACAAACCCTTTTCTTTTTTACATAAAAGCATATTTAATCAGAGAATGAAGCTGCCCCTGTGCTTTAGACTCGGTGTAGTCTTTCTTTAAACTCATTTTTTTAAAGTGCTTATTTTTTTTTCTTGATACAGGTCTATCATTGGTTCCACCTATACATTTATTGTCATTGATCAGGTTGGGGGGATCACAATGAAGTGCAGAGACATTTATTGAGGTGACTGGGATAAAGAGTGGGAGACCTTGGAAAACAAGGGAGGTGCATTTGTGGGAGAAAAGGCAGCAATGAAGGGAATCAGAAGAAGTTATTAGAAAAGACGGCTTCTTTTGCTATAATGTGATGATAGCAGCAGGAAGCTTTGGGAATGTTCCTTTTGACGTAAGGGTTTCCTGTATAGTACATATATTTCACATTCCTTCTTTAATCTAAATTGGATTTATCCATTAAGATTAATTAACACGTCTTTCCAGGTAATGCTTTTGGGGAGGTTCAATGCAAATTAAAGAAAAAATTGTATAGATAATTTTACAACGAATCAAAACTGTTTCCCTCCCCACCAAACCAGTCTTGTTTTCCTTATTGCTAAGGCTGATATTCAGTAAGTAGTACCCAGACACCGGTTGTTTATGATCGAGCATCTATTCTGATTAGTTGGTACTCAAATATTCTAAATATCATCCCTGCATATAACTTTAACCAGCCCATTCTTGCCCATCTGCCATCTGGGACTCTGGAGGGAAAGAAGAATGTCAGCCTGGGCCTAAACCAATTTACGCCCCCAAAGACCATTGTGATCACTGATACTGCAACCAGCAGAGGAAGTGCATTCAAAGTGAAAAGGAATAAGAAAATTGGCTTCCCCAAGCTGGACACACCATCAGTATTCACCTCGAATGGCACTCATCATCCAAAGAGAGACAAGACTGGGAGAGAAAGGCTTTAGTTTTCTTATCATCCCTTTGTTCTTCTAACCAAAAGGTCCCTTCCTTGTGTCCTGTGATGTTCTCACCTGTGGAAGGAGGCCCAGGCGAAGATGCCTGTTATATCCTCGACCCCCGAAAGGAGCTTGTTTGATCTCTTCCCAGTCGTTTTCTGTGGACGTGCTTTCTCTCTCTGCATTGGTTGTACTTGATGTCAGGCTGTGATTTTAATAAACTAGATAGCGCTAAGGAGAATTTGGTACACTGAATATTTGAGGAGTCCCCCCAAACTTGCCAGCTAATTTCTTAGTGTTTGCTCTCCCTTTGAGAGTACAAAAGCAGATACTCATTTGCTTTTTTTTTCCTAAATGGGAATTTATTTGTATAAGACACTGAATTTCAGCAACATAACATCACAGATTGCTGATGAAAGCTGTCATTAAAGTATCAAATTATGTTAATCACAGCTGAAAGCTGTCATTAAAGTATCAAATTATGTTAATATTGCAGCAGTGAATACCAGGATGTTAATGACAATTGAGAATTATGATGCTTAGAACTGCCTTTAGGATGACCATGAAGGCTGCTTGATTATAGTAGAATAACTTATAGTAATTTATATCAAGGAAATTTAAATGTACACTTGATTATTTTTAAAATAATGTCATTGGTTCTCATAAGCAGTTGAGAAATTTTGTCTTTTTTGCTTCTCTATCCTTTAAAACTCTAATATAATTATTTGGCTTAACTTCTGTAATGACTCTTTGGAATTTTGGCCAGGGTATATATTCAGATGAAATTAGAGTTCTTTCTACTTATGAGTTTGGTTTTTTGTGTGTGTGTGTGGTACGCGGGCCTCTCACTGATGTGGCCTCTCCCGTTGCGGAGCACAGGCTCCGGATGCGCAGGCTCAGCGGCCATGGCTCACGGGCCCAGCCGCTCCGCGGCATGTGGGATCTTCCCGGACCGGGGCACGAACCCGTGTGCCCTGCATCGGCAGGCGGACTCTCAACCACTGCGCCACCAGGGAAGCCCGAGTTTGGTTTTTTTAATAAGCTTTAAATTCATGTTTTATATTTTAAAATACAATGTATTCTATTATGTACATGAATTGCATTGTGTGTTATATTAATGTACATATTCATTATTTAATATTGTCTAGGCTAAATGATCAGGACTATGCAAGCTGAAGCGCTTTTAAGAATTATGACTGAGAATGCATTAAAATGAACTATAATTGAATAATCCTGTATCTTTCCAAAAATTGTTTACCGCTATTGCATCATTTTTGATCTGTTTATATTGTTAACTGTTATTCTAGACTGTGCTTCTACAATCCTTATAGACTACAATTAATATTTTTAGCTTTGATTACATGCACTTCATAAAAATTAATTTCCTATTACATATTTTTCTTATCTGAGTCTCATTTAAAATTAATAAGGTTCTAGTAATTTGCTACGTTAATTCAGCAGATATTCTATTTTTAGTTGTATCTATCATCACGTCTTTAATTTATATATTGTTGATAATCGTAGTATTTAACCTTTGCTATATACCTGCAGTGTGGTAGCTATTGTACATGAGCTATAGAAAATACTTAGTCTTTCTATCAAGAAGATGACAATTCAGAAGTTTATGAAATACCATTCTCCGGTGATTTTTTTTTTTAAAGGAAAGAGTAGGCAGCTATCTATATTGACTAAGTAGTCTGTCAAGGATTTTCCAGTCCTGTGCATTTGTATATCTGATATATAAAAGGGATTTTCCAAATGCCCTTAAATACAAGGTAGGTTTTTTTATCCTATTGTTTTAGTAACTGTTTTCTTATTGAATGAAACTGAAGAAGGAAAGAGGAAGGAACTAAATACCTTGATCCCAGTTCTAAATTACACAGTTTGGTTTCCGTTAATCTTGGTTTGTATTATATGCTATAAATTTAGATTTAAATTTGGCGACTAACAACCAATGCTATCATTTTGCCCATTTAAAATATACATCCTTTGTTGTTTTTATTTGTAATCATATCAGTAATGATAAGAATCTGCATACTTAGGAAATATATTTGTGTTTTCATCAACTTTTGCTTATCCATATTAGCAAACATCTTCAAAAATGAAAATTGGGACTTCCCTGGCGGTCCAGTGGTTAAGACTCTGCGCTTCCACTGCAGGGGGCGTGGGTTCAATCTCTGGTTGGGGAACTAAGACCCTTCATGCTACGTGGCACGGCCAAAAAAAGAAAAAAAAAAAAACAGTGAAAATTACCCTTGCTCTGGGGAAGGACTATGTCTTACTTACCTTATAAGGTGGATCTACTACCCCAAACAGGAATCCCTTCCACCTGGGGTGATTTGGGCAATGAGGCTTTAACTGTAACTTCATTTACACAACTTAAAATTGTATGAGACACCAACCTGCCACTCCTAAAAGTGGATTAAAATGTATTTTTTATTATTATTATTATTTTTTTGCGATACGCGGGCCTCTCACTGCTGTGGCCTCTCCCATTGCGGAGCACAGGCTCCGGACGCGCAGGCTCAGCGGCCATGGCTCACGGGCCCAGCCGCTCCGCGGCATGTGAGATCTTCCCTGACTGGGGCACGAACCCGCGTCCCCTGCATAGGCAGGCGGACTCTCAACCACTGCGCCACCAGGGAAGCCCTGTATTTTTTATTATTAACCAAGGTACTGAACAGTATTAAACTGTGGATTTCAAAAGGCCCATAATTTGTTAATTTATTTTTCCTGGTTCTTTTGTGTTACAATTGATTTTAGGTATTTTTGAATACATAGCTATTAAGTATAATAACCATTTAAAATCGTTGATGGTTTTTGTGAAGCAAATAGGATGCTTAAAAGAGTTCAAATTCTTCTTGAGTAATAAATCTGTGAAAATAGCAGCATGTGTGTGTGTGTGTGTTGGCCTTAGAGCTTTCAGTGGTATTATATCATAACTGGGCTGTTACTTTACGCAGAGGAGTCATTTCAGCTTTTCAATAGAAAGATGATAGAAGGATCAGCCAGTTTTCTCTTAAGCATCTGCCGATCTGTTAATAATACAGTTGCATCGATGAGGCTTATGTAACATTCATGAACACACACCCTGACAAAATTAAGAAAAAACATTTGAATCCTTTGCCTTTGACCTGTCTCTGTGTTTGTATACACACACACACACACACACACACACAGACATTTGTATGGTAGGCTTGTTTTTGTGACTTATGCTTTACATAATATTTGCTGATATGATTTTCCTATTTTCATTTTGGACCCATCATTTATTAGAGCACTGAAAAGACTTCCTGCTGAAGATAGGCCTCTCCATAGCTTCTCTCCTTTTCATGGCTCCCGTTTTTGGTATATTTTACTCTGTGCTGGGGAAATCTCAGGGGGCTAACGTGGACTCCAGGCAGAGCTACAGTATGCTGAGAGTAAGAGGGTGGCTAAGGAGAACTATGGTGCTAGCCATCAGCATACATACCAAAAACTAAACAAAAGGAATGATTTGATGTGGAAACACCCATTCCAGCCCTCAAGAAGGTGATTTCATTGCTTCTGTTTAAACATAAATAATATGGAGAATAACTTCACCCTAGGAATAATGGCCCTATTAAATTATCTTCACCATATGCAATAACTTTTAAAGGAATTAAAATGAATCATAGTGATGAATGAAGCCTGTTGACATGAAAGAGACATTTAGGGATCGGGTACTAGAGTTTTTCTGTGTGTGGATCTGCTAGCTGAGTTACTTTTAAGAATCATGACTGAAAAGTGGATTGAGATGGTTCATAATAGAATAACTTTCTATTTTTCCAGAACTTCCATCTGGCCAGAATTTTCTTAGTATTTGGCTGGGGGTGGTGAGGACACATTTTGAGGAGACAAAAGTAATTGTTTTGGCCATAGTCAAGTTATACCATTGTTTCTTAGAGTAACTTTCAATCTACTGGCTTGGAATGAGCATTTTCTTTTAGTCACCTTTCTATTGGATTAGGTAAGGGTAGTTTGTGAATTCCCTTTAAATCGTTAATATATGGAGAAAGGAAGCTTTATTTGCATCTATATGGGCAGTAAAAAGCATATTTACTCTCATTCTAGTACAGGTATTTATGTATCCAGGCGTGAGTGCCATGAAAGTAGTTGGGTTTTAATTTTTTGTAATTGGCTTAATAGGTCACTTTAGACAATTGTGTCGAAGTTGGGCGGATTGCCAACACCTACAATCTGACAGAAGTGGATAAATACGTTAACAGTTTCGTCTTGAAGAATTTTCCTGCATTGCTGAGCACCGGGGAGTTCTTGAAACTCCCTTTTGAACGTCTTGCCTTTGTGCTTTCCAGTAATAGCCTTAAGCACTGCACTGAACTTGAGCTCTTTAAGGCTACCTGTCGCTGGCTACGCCTGGAAGAGCCTCGGATGGACTTTGCTGCGAAATTAATGAAGAACATACGATTTCCACTGATGACACCACAAGAGCTCATTAATTACGTGCAAACCGTGGATTTCATGAGAACTGACAACACGTGTGTGAATCTCCTTTTGGAAGCCAGCAATTACCAAATGATGCCATATATGCAGCCAGTGATGCAGTCAGACAGGACTGCCATTCGGTCTGACACCACTCATTTGGTTACACTAGGAGGAGTGCTGAGGCAGCAGCTGGTTGTCAGCAAGGAATTGCGCATGTATGATGAAAAGGCTCACGAGTGGAAGTCCTTAGCCCCCATGGATGCCCCAAGGTACCAGCATGGCATTGCCGTCATTGGAAATTTCCTGTACGTCGTTGGTGGACAGAGTAATTATGACACAAAAGGAAAAACAGCAGTTGATACAGTCTTCAGATTTGATCCTCGATACAATAAGTGGATGCAAGTTGCATCTTTAAATGAAAAGCGCACCTTCTTCCACCTAAGTGCCCTCAAAGGATACCTGTATGCAGTTGGTGGGCGAAATGCAGCTGGTGAACTGCGTAAGTGTGTGCACTTCTATTAAGCATAGAGACTAATTTCTTTACCCCCAGATTCTTGTCAAATCATAAAATAAGCAGTTTTGTAACATCAAAGACCAAAAAATGTAGCCAGGATTTTATTTTAAGCTGTTTTTCTTAGAAAATATCAGAGACCGTCTGTACGCCTTATCTGGGCATACATTGTTGGCCACACTACAAATTATTATCTTACAAATATATCAATATGTTGCAGAATGTTTTACTTGTGCAATATCTATGGTTTTCATCTTGAAGGTTCAACTAAAAAGTATGTTCTGCTAATTTAAATTCTAATAGTATCTTGGACAGAAGTTTGGCATGTTCCCTCATTTTCCATTTTAAAAGCCCACATAATAGTTTACTGAACAGGTTAAAATTCTTCCTTACAGAGCACGGACTTTTATAGTTGCTTCTTTTACGTAATCTGTTACCTACCACAGGCCACAGAGTAAGATGATTTTCTTATCTACTAAGTGTTCAGAGTTCAATATTATCCAGAGTTTATTTACTGTGAGTATTATGATAGGTAACTATTAGTCTGAAAAATCATTCTCTCTTGGTGAAATACGAAACAGTTTTCTTCACTGTAAACTGATCTGGTAAGCTTTATTATTTGATGGTCCCTTCTTCCTAATCTAAGATCAGCGACAAGTACAGTTAACATAGACCAACACTTTGGCTACATAAATTAACACTAATTTTGTTATTTTAGATAAAATTGGAACAAGGTGGCTGTCCAAGAAGTCAGAAAGACCACATTTTATGTCATGTGTTACATATCTGTCATTGCTATCATTGTTTGGAAACAATGGGTAACACCCATCTTCCTTTATTCTCTGTTCGAAATAGAGTCCCTGTAGTTGAACGGTATTCCAGGTTCCATAATGCTGGGGAAGTTTGAAATATTGGCATTGGCTCTGGATAAATTCAGAGTAATTATCAGAATCTTTTTCTTCAGTATTCTAAAAAATAAAAGGTAGTCTAATGGATTTGAGAATAAGCAGTTTATTGGAGACAAAAAGAGCTGCTCTCAGCTCTTAAACTTTTCAGCTTATCAAGCTCTTTCTTGTTCGTGACATATATCTTTATTGGAGTATAATCACTTTACATTGCTGTGTTAGTTTCTGCTGTACAACAAAGTGTATCAGCTATACGTATACATATATCCCCATATCCCCTCCCTCCTGAGCCTCCCTCCCACCCTCCCTATCCCACGCCTCTAGGTCGTCACAGAGCACCAAGCTGATCTCCCTGTGCTATGCGACTGCTTCCCACTAGCTATCTATTTTACGTTTGGTAGTGTATATATGTCCATGCCACTCTCTCGCTTTGTCACAGCTTACCCTTCCCCCTCCCCGTGTCCTCAAGTCCATTCTCTAGTAGGTCTGCGTCTTTATTCCCGTCTTGCCCCTAGGTTCTTCATGACCACTTTTTCTTTTTTTTTTTAGATTCCATATATATATGGAATACCATCTTTGTTTTTCTCTTTCTGACTTACTTCACTCTGTATGACAGACTCGAGGTCCAGCCACCTCATTACAAATAACTCAATTTCGTTTCTTTTTAAGGCTGAGTAATATTCCATTGCATATATGTGCCACATCTTCTTTATCCATTCATCCGATGATGGGCACTTAGGTTGTTTCCATCTCCGGGCTATTGTAAATAGAGCTGCAATGAACATTTTGGTGCATGACTCTTTTTGAATTATGGTTTTCTCAGGGTATATGCCCAGCAGTGGGATTGCTGGGTCGTATGGTAGTTCTGTTTGTAGTTTTTTAAGGAACCTCCATACTGTTCTCCATAGTGGCTGTATCAATTTACATTCCCACCAACAGTGCAAGAGGGTTCCCTTTTCTCCACACCCTCTCCAGCATTTATTGTTTCTAGATTTTTTGATGACGGCCATTCTGACCAGTGTGAGGTGATACCTCATTGTGGTTTTGACTTGCATTTCTCTAATGATTAGTGATGTTGAGCATCTTTTCATGTGTTTGTTGGCAATCTGTATGAGTGACATGGTCTTAATGTTACTGATGTTTCCTACCCATTTTTTTTTTTCCCCTTTGTTGTCACAGTGAAATTTTTTCTAAGGCCAGACTTTCCAGATTGTTGGACTAGCTGCCAGGATCACGAACCACACAGGTTTTCCAATATATTTTAATAATCAGACTTTTAAAAGCACTTGACACATTAATACCCTTAGCGTAGAATTGTCATGTCCTCAGTCAACCCACACACATTATTTTCATGTTATTATACTATTTTAAATTTATGGTGTCTGGAAAGAACCAGAAGATGCAAGTAGTGACTTGACACTTTCTTAGAAAAACCACTTATGTAAGTTCATCTTTACAAGTTTACAAATTATAGGTCATCAGCCCTGGCAGTCAGTGGTCATTTTGAAACTTCTTTTCTCTAAGGAAATAGCTCCATTTTTCAGTCACTGCTTGCTTGGTAATGTTATCACCTCTGTTAATATGCAACTATTAAGTTTTCAATATATTGTTCCTAATATTTATATCCTGAGAATTTATCATCTTCAGGCCAAGGAGAGTTGTTATATAAGACTGAGGCGCTAGAGGCTTCCTTCTTCTGACTTAATCCTTACCCTGTTTGAGTTCTTCCTACGTTATGCTCAACTGGAAACAAGAAGTAGACTACCCCGTTGGGCAAGCGGCTGGCTTCCTTGCTCATGACCTTCAGAAATCACCCCTTTAATGTCTTATTAAAAACAGCCTTCTGTGTTTCACTTTGAAAGTGACAGGATACAAGAGAATCATGCTTTTCATGAGCTGTTCCTAAATTTGTAATAACTGATTATATTTAGACTTTAAAAACACAATCGCCCAGAGCTTAAACCTAAGGATAATGATTTAAATATTCTACAAAAATACTCCCCGTCTAGATGGTAAACAGAGGTCCATTTTTATCTTAATTCATAAACTGTGTTTTCACAAATAAATGTATGATTATAATATAGACACAAACCCTCAATACAGAAGGACAACTATAATTCCATTTAGAGGGCAACTATTTGATATTTCTTTCTGTTTGAAATTTTCTCCTAGAATCTATAAGCAACTAAGCTTTTGTAGAAGGTGATTGCTTCCCTTAAAATCAGCATGCCCAGCAAATCCATTCTGTGCTAGCTACATGTTTGAAGTTAAAATATATTGGAAGTTTGTTTTAAAAAATCATGTGATTGACTTATTAAGTACACTCCAATATAGAGTCTTGATTCCAGGAGAACCTTCAGGCCCAAAGGAGTCATTATGTAAAACCAAGTAGCAAGCAGCTTCGTTTTGTTTTGTTTTCTTTTCCGCCTGACCCACCCTACCCCTTTGAGTTCCTCCTATTTTACACCCATGTGGGGATATGAAGTAGGCGGGTCCGTCTCGTCACATTCTGTATCGTTGAGGTAACCAGTCGTGATGTAACCACCCTGATTACCTCCCCAAAGAAGAACATTAATGTGTTCTTCTGAATTCTGTTTATAATGTTTCTCCTTGTATAAATAAGAAGAGGATATGTGTCAGTTGCCCTTTGTAATTTTCTTAGACCCATTATTTTTGCAGAATAGTAGATTTTGGCTCTAAAGAAATGCTTGCTTATATTTCTGAATGTTCCAGCGAGGCAGGGTTTTTAACATTTCTCATGTTCCATAAGCGTTTTTTAATGGCACCCCCTCCCTCCGCCCCACACTAACATCTGTTGTAATAACATTCCATCTTAACTGATTATGTTGACATAGTCATATGTCTATGTAAATAGAGAAGGGGAGTAGGAATGGGTGTCAGGAAAACGGGATTGATGGGAAAATCATTTCACAGTTTAACAGGTTCATTAGTACCAGTACATCATTTATTCTTCATACACACAATAACCATTGCCTGTATATAATGATGAAAAGAAAACAGTGGCAGCGTTTGCAAGACATTTTAGATCATTTTAATGCATTTAGCCTTTTAAAATCTTGCCATGGAGTGTATGGACCCAAGCCCATAGTACATAAAAACGATACTGTTAGTGTGTGTGTGAGCCTGGCTTATTGCTGAAATATAATTCCTTAGAAATGCTACTTCCCTTTGACACTGGGTACAGTGGGAAACTGGGGAAAGCTTAGAGTAGCCGTCACTTAAGTGAAAAAGGGGTCAGTTATTTCTGGTATCTTTCCAAATTGTCATATAAGAAATTGATCTTCCATTGAAGATTTCGGTATTGAGGAGAAATATGACGGCTCAGATATCTTTCACTTCAGTTAAATAAGTCAGGGTTTCAAGTAATGAAATAACTTATAGAAAACGTGTTAGATTTTTCCAAATAAATGTACAATAAAATTACTGAAATTTATCAAATGCATCCATATCCCTTAATGGATTTGCAGTTTATTAAGCGACATATTACTAACTGGCACTCTAGGATTCTAGAGACCATCCCCTCTTTGTGGGAGCCATTATTGTCCAAATGGTTTTCTTCAGGACTAATCTCTTTCCTAACCTCAAAGAACAAGTAAATTCCACGTCATCCCTTGTGCGCGATTCTGAACTCCAGTGGAATCACCTGAGAAAATAAGAGTCCCTGATGAGTTATGTGAAATAACCAACCGAAGTGCAATTCTTGAATTAGGGAGGGTCTCTAATTTAAATACTAGGCCACCAGACTACCGAAGGTGATTCTCTAGAATAGGGATCAGAAAACTGATCCCTATTGCCAGAAAGGAAATCTTTTTGGCTTTGCAGGCTGTAGGATCTCTGTCACAGCTAATCAGCTCCGCTATTGTATTATGAAAGCAACTATAGACAATTTGTTTATAAACAAATGAGTGAAGTCGTGTTCCAGTAAAGCTGTATATATGAACACTGAAATTCGAATTCCATATAATTTTCATATTTCACGAACTATTCTTCTTTTGATATGTGTTTCCAACTCGTTAAAAATGTAAACGCCATTCATATTTTTATCCTGTTGGCCATACAAAAGCAGACGACGTACTGGATTTGGCTTACAGGCGGTAGTTTGCCTGACCTCCCCTGTTCTAGATTTTCCCAATTACCTCATTACCATTCCTACCTGTCACAGACTGTGATGGACTCACTGCTTTGTGGCTCCAACTCCTTGATGCTCATCCCGTGTCCCCTCCCCCTATCAAGGTGGTTGGCACTAACGTCTCATTGCCTTGTAAATACGGAAAATAGAACTAAGGGCATGTATCAATATATAGACTTGTTAATTAGATATATTCTATTTTAAAACTAAATATATTGATTTTACTAATAACAATAACAATCCTGCATGGAGACAATAAAGATTAAATGATGGGAAAAGCTAAAGGAGATGGGTTATCTAGCTGGAAGAAGACAAGTTTAGGGATGATGAACTATTATATACTTGTTGTGTTACTGGTGATTAATAGCCACCTTACATTTCAGGGACCCCTGTATGAGAAAGTATAGATGGAAAGTGTAGATTAACTCAGTGATAGAAGAACAGCATTATCTTTCTACATAGGAAAATTTTAATAATCGTAAAGAGTGAATAACTATTCAGATTCTAGCTCCCTATAAAAAAATAAGAGGAAACTAATGCAAACTGCATCAGAACAGATTGAATTAGATGTAAAGAAAGAGTGTAACAGTCTAGAAATTTCAAAGGTCAAGGCAGAATTCTTCATTAAGAAAAGCACAGAACTGGAGTAAAAGCTACCTTTGACATCAAATAGATGGAAAGAAGTCTTTAAAACCCTTCTGATAGGATGTGTGATTAGACTACATTCTTTTATCGGATAAAACCCTACCATTAATGATATACATTCAGGAGGATTTTGCTTGTCGATTAGGCAAAGGTCATGCTGAAGGCAAATGGAACTGAACGTTCAAGAAGACATCCAGGACTTCCCTGGTGGCGCAGTGGTTAAGAATGCCCCTGCCAATGCAGGGGACACGGGTTTGAGCCCTGGTCCGGGAAGATCCCACATGCTGCAGAGCAACTAAGCCTGTGTGCCACAACTACTGAAGCCCGCACACCTAGAGCCTGTGCTCCGCAACAAGAGAAGCCACCACAATGAAAAGCCCGTGCACCGCAACGAAGAGTAGCCCCTGCTCGCCGCAACTAGAGAAAGCCCGTGTGCAGCAACGAGGACCCACCGCAGCCAAAAATAAATAAATTTAAAAAAAAAGAAGAAGAAGACATCCAGTGACTGAAAATAGTCACAAACAGTATTGGAGCAAACAATTTTAGCTTGTCATTAATTGTGGAAATAGCCCTTATTTGGGGACAAGATTTTGCAGGATCTTGCTACCTGATGGGAAGGTTTAGAAGATATAGAGTTGGTAAGGGTCCAAGCCTGAAGCAGTGAACAAAAATAACAAGAGATAAAAAAAGAGGACAGTTAAAAGCCTTTGAAATAAGACCGAAAATTCAAAACTAAAGTAGAAAAGGAAATCAGTAAAGGGATACGAGAAGTGATATAATACAGGTGTTGTTAGAGGAGAAATAAGTAGTTCATGTAGTGAATTTGTTGAAATGAAGTTATTGAAGAGAGTAGAAAATTAATCTCTCTCTCTCTCTAGTTTTGCCTGTTCTCACATTACTGTTGTTTTCTTAAATAGGAAAACTTGTTCAAAGGATGATTCATCAATTAGGATTGCATTTGGCTGCAAGTAGCCAAATTTTATTCCGGTGGCTTGATCAAATAGCCCCACTCAGTATCCTCCTGCTTCCATTCCATTGCCTACAACTGTATCATATCATCAATTCCAGCTTCAAGGGAGCCTGCTAATTTGAATTTTATTTTGAGCTGGGCACAGTGCTTTCCTGAGCAGTGTTGTGGTTCTGTTAGTAAGAAAAAAGCAGGGTTAGTGGAGACAAGCATTTGGGTTAGCAAGTGGCAACGTCTGCAATAAATAGTATAAACTTTTCAAATCAGTCTAGATGTTGTACTTTTGACCAGAGTCTTCCTAACATCCCTATTGTTTTTCTGCCTTTTAAAAAAGATCACATTTTCTATCTGTCTGGACTGTCACTGTTCTAGTCTTAAGGTTATAACAGATTGATATTTAAGTAAGGTGAGGCCTCAGATACTTTATGTTAAAGATGATAAATTTGTTACTGAGAGGAAGTACCCCTGATAAAAATCTGAACTTCATATTATGCTGCTAATCATCTTCAGGTTAAGAGCAGTACTGGCTGCAACGGTATTGGGTGGTTATATACAAGGTATTGGCTTTAATGTGTAAATACTGAAAAACTATCGTCAGTGTCCATTTTGTAGTCTGGATATAAAATAAAGCAATAGGCATCAAAACATACACCAGGCAGTGTGCGTACTTTCATTTTCAACTTAAAATTTTGCTTCATATCTGTTAACCTTTGTTTCCTATATGGTGTATCATATAGAATCAAAGTGTTTTTCTTCCTTGTGATGTTTTTCATCTTTTCTTCCCACATATGTAGAGCAAAGAAATGGGAGAAATGTCAAATTATAAAGATGTAACAAGATCCTAGAAGAAAAGAAATCCTAGTGATTTCTTTTTTTTTTTTTTTTTTTTTTGCGGTACGCGGGCCTCTCACTGTTGCGGCCTCTCCTGCTGCGGAGCACAGGCTCTGGACGCGCAGGCTCAGCGGCCATGGCTCACGGGCCCAGCCACTCCGCGGCATGTGGGATCTTCCTGGACCGGGGCACGAACCCGTGTCCCCTGCATCAGCAGGCGGACTCTCAACCACCGCGCCACCAGGGAAGCCCAATACTAGTGATTTCTGCAGCAACAGAAATGTTACCTTATTATATTACGTAGCTCATCTGATGTAACATGTATCAATGTATTAATGGTTCATATTATTAACATAACGTCAATAATTAATATAAGTGACCCCCAAAGAATATCTCCTAGCTATAATAGAAATGTTTCAGTTATTTGGATATTATTATTATTCCACCTAAAAGGAAAAATAATTAATTGCTAAATTTGAAATTATAAATCATTTTTAAAAATTCATTCATTCTTTCCTTTTATTTTTTAAACAACAGCTACAGTAGAATGTTACAATCCAAGAACAAATGAATGGACCTACGTTGCCAAAATGAGTGAGCCCCACTATGGCCACGCTGGAACTGTGTATGGAGGCGTAATGTATATTTCAGGTAAATAATTGCAAATGCAATTAATGTAATACATAGACTTTTAGCTATGTCGCCATCTTTCCGTCTGGTGTTAATAATAACCCTGGAAATGGATAACCAAAATATAATTTGTATTGATTTTAGAATATATTTTGTGTGTACATTTGCATATGAATCCTTTGGCATTTTATAAGTTTATAAGGCTAGCGGCAAACCAGTCCTACTGTAAATACCTTACTTAGAAGAAGTTGGGAAGCTTTCAGCTTCTCCAGCTTGCCTTTCAGTGCCCATACCCTGTACTCCAATAACTCGGTACTCTAATAGCCACCATTCATATTCTCTATAACAACATTTAATTCATTTTTATTCAGAATTTAGCTAAACTCTATGAGGAAATATATCATTATGTAACATATAAGCTCTACTGTGCATAAAACTTGCTACCAATATACATATAATGCATAATAATGTTCATTCTCTCATTTAGTGCAACCCATAATGTATGTTTCTCTTGTCCTTAGCATTATAATGGGTTCTACTATGGTGTCATTGCATAAATAATTCTGTGTTGATTACCTGTATTTTGGCCATATGCACATATACTTTTCTGATAAAAAATTCTGAAACAGTTGCAGTTCGCTCAGTGTCCCAGTAACAGCTTTCATTCTCAAACTGTCGGGGTTCAAATCACCCTTCCGTAGAACTTAGAAAGGAGTCTTATCTTAATGTAATGTTCACTTCAGGTATTGAAATTTTATTCCGTTATTCAGGTTCTTACCATTTGGCCCTGACACAGTCTACCTCTGACAGTTTTCCCCCTTTTGAAGGCCTGCCAGTGTCAGGCCAGCAGTTACGCTATTAGAGAACGAAGGCGATAAGGTGATGTTTGTGGTCTGAGTCTCTGAACGCTGCCTTATGAAATCTCTAATGAAGAAGGATCAGGGAAAGGCCTGTCGTGTATGACTGGCAGGTTTCTGGTGTTAAATATATGAGCAACTATGGGACATCTTATATTGAAAGAGCCATCCAGGAAATCATATGCTCCACTAATCAATGATTTACACCATCCACCTATTTTACGTGTGTAGCTGCTATGCCATTATAAGGAGAGCTCCAAGTCTTCTGGGGGGAAAAAAAATGACATTCGAATGGTTCTAGTGGTGCTTTGGCATAGCTAGGATACGTTGCACAAGTGACCTTCCCAGTCAAGAGTAGGCTAGGAACCACAGCTGAGTTTCAGACCAAAGAGCACTGTTTTGCTTGCTGACAATTCAGTGAAGTACAGAAGAAATATCTAAAAGCAGAAAAAAAATCGATTGCCATCTGGCCACCAGACATAGAGCTCTGAATGATATGGCTAAAGATTAGTTTAGTTTTCTCCCTAATCTGCAGAATATATGGTCTGATCCTTTCATTGTACAGGCTGATTTAGATGTGCTCTAAGAATATACTTTGTAGATGATATAGGCTCAATAGAGCAACAACGAATTGCTGTACATACAAAATTCCATATATATTCAGCATTCTAATTCTTTAGCTTTTTAAGAGAGGACGTTACCCACCCTCACCCTACCCACCCAAAACTCTACAAAAATAATCAGTTCCGAACATTCGTCTAAGCTTGTACATTTGCACAATACTTTCGACTTTTCCGAAGCACTGTGATTTATTTCAGTTCATAGTCACAATCCTAATGAGAGAACTAGAGTGGACATTCTTATCTGACAAATGAGGAAACGGGCGCCTAGGCTTTAAAGTGCCCTAGCCCTGTGCTCAGCACCCAGAGGGTGCTCGCTGAAGGGCAGCAGAAGTGCATGATGCTTTGTACTTGGGATTTCCTGTAAACCCAACTCTAAGAGTGGCCAAAATATATTTTCATTCTGTAAAACCTCTTAAATCCCATGGGTCTCTGTCTGAGAAAGTCATTACAATAATATAAGCTGCATCTTTGTTCTTTAAGGAGATGAAAATGTTATTTTCTTTATTTTTAATCCAGAGAAAGTATAGCAGGGAGACATTTATAAGAACAAGGTTGATAAGCTCTAAAATGTCATAATACCTGGATAGACGTTAATTATCTGTGACCTGTGACAGAGAGTCTCCTACTTACTTTTGCATTTTTATAATAATCTGTTTACCCCATGCCTGTAATTTTCATTCTCTAGGAGGAATTACTCATGACACTTTCCAAAAGGAGCTCATGTGCTTTGACCCTGATACTGACAAATGGATCCAGAAGGCGCCAATGACCACTGTCAGAGGTCTGCATTGCATGTGTACAGTGGGAGAAAGGCTGTATGTCATTGGTGGCAATCACTTCAGAGGAACAAGCGATTATGATGATGTCCTAAGCTGTGAATACTACTCACCGATCCTTGACCAGTGGACCCCAATTGCTGCCATGTTAAGAGGGCAGAGTGATGTTGGGGTCGCTGTCTTTGAAAATAAAATCTACGTGGTTGGTGGGTATTCATGGAATAATCGTTGTATGGTAGAGATAGTGCAGAAATATGATCCAGATAAAGATGAATGGCATAAGGTTTTTGATCTCCCAGAGTCCCTGGGTGGCATCCGAGCTTGCACACTCACAGTTTTTCCACCTGAAGAAACCACACCATCACCTTCTAGAGAGTCCCCTCTTTCTGCACCTTAAGATCGTCCCTGCAACTGAGATGCTGTAGTCCTATCTTTGCAACGTGTCATGGATTCTCTTCTTTCGCCCTCCCCCTTAAGTAGTGTATGTTAGGATTAGCCTCCAGTAATTGATACAAATATTGGAAAAAAGACGACATTGATGTTCTTTGTGCTGTTTGTTTGGTGGTAACAAAACCATTCTGGAAATGTATCCCATAGAAGCTGATGTTTAACATACGAGGAGAAAAAAAAAAAAAAAAAAAGCAAGGCAAAGTATTGTCTATAAGATGTTTCTGCAGTACTTTTTGATGCTGTGTACTGGGTGTGAGGTATTTGTCATCTTACGTTAGAAAGCCCAATAAACCAAGTTGAAGGTGGATTATAGTAAATGTACAACTGTGCTAGCTAGGCTTCAAAGTAAAAAGTTTTCCTTTCATCTTTGACTGTGAGATGTGAAAGGGAGGTAGCCCGCTCCAACAGGAAACAATAGACAAAAGGTTGCCAACTCGCATGAGCTACCTCCCTCTTTTCATAAAGTATTTTTGACATATCTGTCAGCCCACCTGTCTGTGGGGTGCATTGAGAACACATCAAGTTTCTTAGACACACAGGAGAAAGAATAATTGTAATTCACGAATATTAATTTAAAAAAACAGCATGACCCCTCAACTTGTAAGCAAGGCTTTGGGGTTCTTTAAGTGTGTATAAATAGAGACACACACATATATCAAATAGAAGAATTTTAAAAACTGAGTAGCACGTCAAACAAATGCCAAAAAGAAAACTTTGAAATTTCTTCCAAAAAGCAGCTTCCATTAAAATGGGAATTCAGTATGCACGTACTGAATGCACGTATGTAGAATCATACTGAATTTAGGTGAATAAGGGCTAGAAATTTTGAGCAACTCAATTTGTCATTTGGCCAAATTTTTCCTTCCAAAACTGTAATGTACACCTTCTCCTTTGCTGTTGAGGTAACTTACATATTATATGTATTCTGTATACTCAGTTCATAAGATTATTTAGCACAAAGTATAGCAGCTCCACCTGGTGAGCTACTTTCGCTCAGTGAATTCCACTTCCATGTTTTATTTTTTTTGTTCAATAAAAACATTTAATGTCGCTTTGGTGTGAGGTATCCTGTTCTTGTCTGAGTTGGCTTCCTTTGGCTTCCTTTGATTAAATACCTTTCTTTTTTTTTTTTAGTATGCCAAGATCCAAATGATCAGAACTTAAGAGTACTGAACAGCTTGGATTAACGAATACTAATGACTTTCATTCAAGGAAGAAAAGAATTTGACCAGGTCAAACTTCATTGGTGAAAACTCATTGTTGGTTGTCTTTGAGGAATTAGTTTGTAGAAGATGCTAACTGACCCCTCTCCATCCCCACAGGGTAATAATATGTCTAAACCACAAGAGCAGTGAAATTTCTGAGGTCGGTTTCCCGGATCTTCCAGAAGATCCATCTTGCCTAACGAGAAGGGATTGTGTAAAATGACTTAAGAGATTTGTTCTTGACCGAAAAAATGTTTTTGTAAGAGATTGATAATTATGTTAGGGCCATATGTATGATCTTTCCTACTTTATCTGCAAATGACCCGATTAAATCTGAACCAAAAATTTCGAGCTATTCCAAACCAACTAGAGTGTTGCCAAAGTTCTTATCTGGTGGAGAATTGGCAGTGCCCATGTCACTGTCTCTGTCCTGAGTTAATCATAATGAAGAAAACAATTTTCCTATCAGTGGTACTTCTGAATGTTAGGAGAAGCCTGGTTTGAATTTGAAAGACCCTCTTTGGCAAGATTGTTCTTAAGTCAGAGAAACTGGTCACGTGATTTCGGCTGTCTGCTCATAGGCAGATCAGATTCAGCCATTTGCAGAGAGTTAACACCCTCCTGAACATGGGAACATGTACAGGACAGACTAATGGTCCCACCACAGTCCAGTATGGGTGTTCCTGTTCAGGCGGCTCTCCTCCAAGCAGCAAAGGTTTTTTCCATCTTGTGGCTTCTTCTGCCTCTTGGGTCCTCGGAATCTTCTCCGTTCAGTCAGCAGAAGAAAAATGGAACATTGCAGGTATGAGGGCTGTCGGGCTTGAAAGAGGCATGCATCACTTCTACCCACGTTCTGCTGGCCGGAAGTCAATCCTGTGTCCACACAGAAGCCCAAAGGGGACTGGAAAATAGCAGATAGCCGCGTGCCCAGAAAGAAGAGGAAACAGGGCTGGTGATCCGGTCGCAGTTTGCCGCAGGGAATAACAAAGCGCAAGGTTCTGTTTGACAGCTTACCTTTTCTGCATCCAGGCCATATGTTATTTAGAATAACAATTCATGTCATGCAAGTGCTGTTATTAAACAATTCCAACAGCTGGTAAATTATTACACATTTTCCTTCACAGCGAATTAACAATTTTTCTTTATAAAAAATCTCTGACAGTCATTAGTTGGCTCTACAAGCATTTCTCCCATTTGCCTTTCTTAGGTTCTTGATCTACTTGAAAAAGGAGCTACTGAATACATTAAATCTCAAAAGGTTCATCATTTCCCTTCCTGGTCAAGGTTGGTAGAGTGGGGAAGATGAAAGAAAACAGCTACTTTGCCTGTTTCTAGAATTAAAAAAAATTCAGCTCATAATCAGGTTTGCCCTGAAAAGTAAAATGATGACCTGAACCTGTTTCCTCTCTAATATTACTTTAGAGACTTAACAATATATAAGTATGTATTGTTTCCTTGCAAGTTGCTAAAATAATTCCCTCCCATTATACCCGGAGAGAGTGCCCCCATAGGGCAAGTAAGTGGTGTTGTATTTCATTAGTTCAACTGTGACCTTTTTTTTTTTTTTTTTCCATTTCAAGGGCCTTTGTGTATTGCCCACCCCCCCAAGAATGGTAAGTAGACTTCCTCATGTGGAAAGTTGGCCCTGCCTCTAATTTTATTCTTGGCCATTGTGTCTTATTTTCAAGGCACTAGACCTCAGGTTTAGTCCTTTCCACATCAGAGATCTCTTGGAGTATGCGGGCAGGAAAGTAAATGTGAAACAAGTTCACAGGGATTAAAGGAATTTTATTTTAAATTGGTCAAATCATGTAGTATTTTACATACAACTCTTGGTAATTATAAAAAGGCAAAATACAGAAAAATTGGTAAATACAAGAAAGAAGAAAAGTCATTCATCTCCCCCCATATCAGTAACGATTGCTAAATGTGAGTATATTGGTTTTACACAATTATCAGAACGTTACAGGTTGGCCAACGTTTTCTGTAAAAATCAGTAAATATTTTAATCTCTGTGGGCCGTTGGTCTCTGTGGCAACTATCATCTCTGATGTTGTAGTGCAAAAATGTCGATAATGTGTAAATGAATGAGTGAGGCTGTGTTCTAATAAAAGTTTAGGACACTGAAATTTGAATATCATATAATTCTCACGTAGTATAAAATATGACTCCTCTTTCGAGTTTTCAGCCATTTAAAAATTTTTAGCTCCTGGGCCATAGAAGAACAGACCATGGACCAGACTTGGTCCATGGTCTGTAGTTTGCTGACTCCTGCATTACAAGAGTGCATTTCATTATCATTCACTTATTCTTTTTTAAAAAAATTAATCAATTCGTTTATTTTTAGCTGCTTTGGGTCTGCGTTGCTGCGTGAGGGCTTTCTCTAGTTGTGGCGAGCGGGGGCTACTCTTTGTTGCGGTGCGTGGGCTTCTCATTGCGGTGGCTTCTCTTGTGGTGGAGCACGGGCTCTAGGCGCGCAGGCTTCAGTAGTTGTGGCACGGGAGCTCAGTAGTTGTGGCTCGCGGGCTCTAGAGTGCAGGCCCAGCAGTTGTGGCGCACGGGCTTAGTTGCTCCGTGGCGTGTGGGATCTTCCCGGACAAGAGCTCAAACCCGTGTCCCCCGCATTGGCAGGCGGACTCTTAACCTCTGCGCTACGAGGTAAGCCCCCCATTTATTCTTTCAAGAAACATTTACTGTGAACGTATTTTGTGTCAGTCAGTGAAGAGTCCTAGGGTCTACAAAGATGAATAAAACTGAATCCCTGCCCTCAAGGAGCTCAGTCTAATTGGGTAGATAGATGCTTACAACGTAGTGTGCTGGAGGCTAGGATGGGTGTCTAAAGAAGCCACATCTGAACAAGTCACGAAAATAGATGTTTATAAAATGAATGCCTGGGACTCGAGTGCCTGCATTAATAAAATACAACTTTTCTTGCCACAAAGCTATAAATAAAAGAATACGCACAAGGAAGGGGCAGCCAGTCCATGAAAGCCTAGCTCCTGCCCCCTGATCAACTTGATCTAATTACCCCAACTCCCAACTTGCTGGTTCTGTGCTAAGTAGGGTCACACACAACGTGTCCTTTAAAATACTCTGTAACCAGCGGAGTACAGGATGGGATATTTAACAAGACTTTCCTAAAATCTCTGTGCGTCAATATGTTTTTTTACTGCAAGTAACAGAAATCCCCAACTCTAACAATAAGGAAATGTGTTTTCTCACAGAGCTGCAAAGCCCACTGGAGATAAAGGAGGCCCCAGGCAAGATGTACTTAGCTCAGTGTCATCAAACTCCCAGGTTGGTTTTTTTTTTTTTTCCTCATATCCCCACTCTGTTTGCAACAGCATTTGTAAACACTGTGTTTTGCCAGTAACATCCCTTGTTCACATCCACAGAGAGAGAAAACCTCTCCCTCAATCATGGAATTTAAATTCTCTTTAGTCTGATGGAGGCAACCCAGGACATATGATTCTCGTGGCCCTGTTGCCAGGGGAATGCGGTGCACGGATTGGCTTAGGTTAACTATCTTACATGAAATTGTTGTTGGGGAATTAACCATAATACCCTCCTCTCTCAGGAAGAACAAGAAGGAAACATGGAGAAGGAAATTTAGCTAATTGGACTGACTGGTTCACTTTGTCCCAAATCAGTCTAGGCTTTTTCTAGGTTCATGTTTTTCAAAGTCTGGGTCGCAACCTATTAGTACAGAAATTCCCAAAGTGTGGTCCAGGCAACCTGGTGTCTCTGAGACTCTTTCAGGGAATTCATGAGGTCAAAACTATTCTCGTCATAATACTAAACCCTCATTTGCCTGTTTCACTCTCATTCTCAAGTGTACAGTGGCATTTTCCAGAGGTTGAAGGACACGCGGTGATACCATTACTCTGTCAGGTAATAGGATATGAGTTTGTGTATTCTTGTATTTTAAAAACCCTCAGGGAGCTCTCTGGTGGTCCAGTGGTTAGGACTCGGTGCTTTCACTGCCGTGGCCCCGGGTGCAATCCCTGGTCGGGGCCAAAAAACAAAAGCAAAAAAACCCTCCCATTGTTCGTTTCTAATACAGTAAACATCAATAGCTATAACTCACATAAACACAACCTCTTTGGTATCCTCAAATTTTAAGAATGTATGGGAGTCCTGAGACCCAAAAGTCTGACAACTACTGAGTTGTAAGATCAATTTTAGAAACATTTTTTGCAGAAATGGAATAAAAAATAGAGTGTGCCGTACATCATAAATGGAAGTATTGTTTTGTGAAGTTTTCTTTGGATTATGTATATGTGTTTATATATACACATGTATTTAATCAAAAGAAAAAAATTCACAAAACAATACTTATATACGTGTGTGTGTGTGTGTGTGTGGTTACAATATAAGTAAAATGTTCTAATGTGGGACCTGATCAAAAATGGTTGAAAGCACTGCTCATTGGTCCTGAGCATACTCCATGTAACAAAGGCCCTCTTCCCACCATTCCCTCCACCACCAAGGAACACACTCAAGTCTCCTGGGTTGTTTAAAGTCCTGACACCAAAGAGCGAGGCCCCAGCAGATACATCACCTAAGGTTTGATTTCTCAGTTCTCATGTCTTATCTGAAAATCTACCTGTTCCCTCAGTGATTAAACCCAGGCAGCCACAACCACCTATAAGGTCTGCCCTAGCCTGGTAGGAATTTGCACCAAAACCACATTAGACGACAACACATACTCTGAATGTAGCGTAAGTGGCACACAATCATGGCAGCAGGCCATGATTTTGATTCGTCACACAAATCTCTTCACGAAGGTGTTTCTCAAAAGGAACAGTAGCTGTAATAGACGTTAATAAATATGGAAAGCAGGGACTTCCCTGGCGGTCCAGTGGTTACGACTCTGCGCTTCCATTGCAGGGGTCACGGGTGCGATCCCTGGTCGGGGAACTAAGACCTCGCAAGCTGCGTGGTGTGGACAAAAATAAAATAAAATGTACAGCTTTCAAAAATAAGGAAATAAAGAAATGAATAAATACAGAAGGCAAAAAGGGCCTGACTGTAAGCCATAGAAACCAAACTCCAACCAGCTGAGGCGAAAAGAAAAAAAATATATGAGACCAGTTATTGGGGCATCTTACACAACCATAAGAAGACCAGAGCTGCTGCTGGGACACAGGGAAAACCAGAGGAAGGACTCAAAGAGTGTCAGTACTCTGACTCTGCTTTTCTCTCAGGGTTGCACTCGTTGCTTCCCAGCTTCTTTGACACGGCAGTGGCTAGGAATGGGGGCTCGGAGAATGTCTGCCTTTCCCCACGATGACAAAATGCTCCCCGTTCCCCATCATCGGTTGAAAACTCCTTGGGAAACACAGCGATAGGAGGACGGGTTTACATTAGATGCTTACCTTTGGATGAATACGCAAGGGCCTCAGGGCCCTGATGTGAGGGGCAGGAACTCGATCCCTGGAAAGGGGTACATTCCCATTGAACGGGGAAATTATTTGGAGCCAAGATGTCTCCCAAATTGATGTCTAGGCAAATAATAAGTTCAAGCTACACAGAGTAACCCCACTCAGGTCCAAAGGAAAATGCGTGTGTGTGCCAATTAAGAGGTCAAATATTCCTCAAAAGCTAACAGAGTTTGTCTGGAGAACTGATTCCTACTCAGGGCTCAGGAAGTACCTCTCCACCTGCTACCTTCCACCTCACTGTGGTCTACACATACCTTCAGGCCTGCCTGCTTCGGAAGGACATCGTGGGACGTAGTCAGGAACAACTCACACTGCTGCCTCTCATTGCCCATCACCTTCACTGTATGGCATCCTGGTCCCGGTAGAGAGAGAAATGCAAAATGACAAAAACTGGCAGGATCTGAGTTAGGATCTCCAAGTGTTTGTTTTGTAGTCTTTAAAAAGGCAGCCTCCAAGCTGTTAGTTAAACACAACAAATGTGCAATGAAGTTGCTGTAGCAGATTTTCGGAACAAGGCTGGGAACGTGGTGGCAGGGCACCATATGCAGTTACCATGGCCTAGCCAGGAACAGGTCCTTTGTCCTTGGGACAAGTTAGAGTGACTTGTGGCCAGAGCACTCAAGGGCAAGAGTAGGTGTCCTGGTGGCCACGAGAGCTGATAAAGGCTGGGACGTCTGTGACCTTATATCGGGTGCCTCCTTTCTGTCCCTGTACTAGAAGCTTTTTCCCACCAAGTCTTTGACACCCTCAGGTGAGAGAGATGATCACAGCCTCTCCTGCTAGAGGCACTGAGAAGGTTACAGGGAACGTGTGGATGTATTTGAGAGGCTTCTGGATGTGTGTACATAGGCTGTACGTCTCCACCAATTAGGAGTCCAGAATAAAATGTTTGGGACAACTGACTCAGGAGTGAGAGGTTTGCAAAGTCGTGGCAATGTCAGGTTGTGTGGTGCTGGGCAACCAGTCAGACTGATCCAGTGCAGAGGGCAGGGGCGGTCACAGCCAGGGCTACGTTCTTCCAGAGTCAGGTATCTGGAGTCAGGGAGTTGGCAGAGGGAGCTGAGTCAGGCACACAGGCTGCTGGACGGCCCATCCGCCGCTGTCTTCCTCATGCTGAAATTTTTAATACTAAAAATGAAATGTAAAGTGAAAAGCCTTGGGCTTCCCTGGTGGCGAAGTGGTTGAGAGTCCGCCTGCCGATGCAGGGGACACGGGTTCGTGCCCCGGTCCGGGAAGATCCCACATGCCGCGGAGCAGCTGGGCCCGAGAGCCATGGCCGCTGAGCCTGCGCGTCCGGAGCCTGTGCTCCGCAACGGGAGAGGCCACAACAGTGAGAGGCCCGCGTACCGCAAAAAAAAAAAAAAAAGTGAAAAGCCTTCATTGCTGGTAAAGAGCCTTCAAGTTGAAAACTTCCTGGCACAACTGAGGACACAGCAATCTGAAGTCTCCTTTTCCTACTCAATACCCTGTAATACCCTACATGGGAAAAGAATCCAAAAATGAATAGCTATATGAATATGTATAACTGAACCACTTTGCTGTACACCTGAAACTAACACAACATTGTAAATCAGCTATAGTCTAATATAAAATTAAAAATTAAAAAAAAAAATTAGTCTCCTTTTCCTGCCCCCCTCTGATGACTCTGAATGAGCCCTTCCCACTTGGGAAGGGCTTGAATCTTTTTTGGATTCAATTCAATTAGTCCGTTGCCTTAGACTTAAGGCCCGAAAGGGCTAATCACCATCATCAGTGAAAATATTTCCAACAATAGAATTCTCCATCACGGGTTCGGAAGGGTGACATTTTTGCAGAGCTCTCAGCGGGGCCAGAAGCCTGAGAAGCATGCCTGGGGCATCCATGGGTACAGAACTGAGCAAAAGTAAGTTTTTACAAGTATTTCTTAAGGTAGGCTAAACTGCTGTAACACACAGACCCCCCCAAATGATAAAGTCAACTTTTTTGCTTCGTACCCACGTACCAGGCAAGCTGTGCTCTGGGTCTGAGGGTGGCTCTCCTCCACGCAGTCACTCAGGAGCCAGCTCTCCCATCTACAGCTTCCCAAATAGCCACGATCGTCTCCATTCCAGTGAGCACCAGTCAGAGAGGAGGGAATAGCTGAGGAGCGAGTGAGAGGATTTGCGGGCCAGATCTGGCTGTGGTACACAACTTCCCACACAACTTTCAAGGAGGCTAGGAAATAAAATCTAAGGTTGGACTCAGAAGAAGAAAGAGACAATCGTGGTGAAGCGCTAGCAGGTGCTGCCCCAGCAAAAGAGTCTCATCTCTTTGAGTTACGAGGCAATGCGTTGCCAAGGAACTGGCAGAATCTCATGCAGGGTCTGTCAGTCAAAAAGATCTCATGGGGCTTGAGATCGTGAAGTCAGAGAGGGGACGAGAGTAGATTGCTTTTGTAGATATCAATGAGGGAACCCCATCTGCTACGACCCCGGAACTGAAGATTAACCGTACTTAAAACAATCAAGATGACGCTGGTCAGACAACCACGTGACCAATTTCAAGATGACTGTCAGAGCTGACTGTGCTGTTTCTACATGTAGCCCGCTCCCTCCATCTATAAAAGCCCTTGCCCACTGCTCAATCCTGGGGGAGCTCCTGAAGCCCAGTGCCGGAGTCAGAACCTCAGGGGACTGTGGGCTCTGTCCATTCGGTGTAAACTGTGAACCTCTCTTGTCAAGTAGACAGTCAAGAGCAAAATACAGGGGGAAACCGAGTCACGACCTCTGAGGCGTGGTTTGCTTCTTTTTCGTAAGAGGAAAAACTCCAAACCCAAAGTTATGCACTAAGGTTGGTAGCAAGAAATTGATTACAGATGATCAAAGCGGGGTCTGGACCCTCTGGACCAGGGTTTCCAGCAGGAAGCTTTGGTTGGCTATCACAGAGGAAACCCCAGTCTCCAGGATGGCCGGGGGAACACAGGGACGTGCTCAAAAGCTGGCACCGGTGAATTACTTCTGTGAGACTCCTAGGGTTCTGTGACAGAATCGTATTTTCTGACTGCTTTTTGAGGTTCCTCATAGTTACACTCGCTGTGAGGGCCTGAGAAGGCAAGGTCCCAGGAAGTCTAGGGAATTAGACACACTGCCCTTCAGTGTACAGATGTCAAGGGGCGGAGATAGCCGTCATGGCCTGGTCAGGTCAGGTAGGGAAGTTGCACAGGGCTCGACAGGCATGTATGTATGTATGTATTTTTGAATGAAAGATTCTTTAAATTCTATAGTGGGGGCCCAATTGTTTTGAGTCCTGAGCCTGGAGCCTGAGGGAGACTCTGGGGCCAGTGAGGCCAGTGCCTCAAAGGACGCCCATTACTATCATCTAAGAAGAAATCTCATGAACGGAGCTCCATCCAGAGAGGCCACAGGAGGAATATTTTGTCAGGGGCGCCTGGGACATGGCTGGAATCCATGGCGTTGCCCATTTGTCACATCTGGTGTCTGCTCTTTCTTTTTTCTCCCCTTTGATAGATTTCCTCTTTGAATCCCCCTCAGTCACTTACCTCTTCATGGAAGTGGGCAGATCTGGTTTTTTGTTTTTTTTCTGCGGTACGCGGGACTCTCACTGTTGCGGCCTCTCCCGTTGCGGAGCACAGGCTCCGGACGTGCAGGCTCAGCGGCCATGGCTCACGGGCCCAGCCGCTCCGCGGCACGTGGGATCCTCCCGGACTGGGGCACGAACCCGCGTCCCCTGCATCGGCAGGCGGACTCTCAACCACGGCGCCACCAGGGAAGCCCCAGATCTGGTTCTTTTCCAGGAGCATATCTGAAAGAGGGAGAGATCTGAGAGTACGTACACGGAAAGGGTGGGTCTTTGGAAGGTGAAACAATACCCACTCATCCATCAGGGAGGCACTACCAAGTTTGCATCCAAGGGAAACACTGTGTGTGGTCACAGGTTAAGGAGACAGAGTTTTGAATGAGCTGGAGAGCTGACCCCTTTGTAGAGGTTGGGCTTAGGAGTCTGAAGGTGGTGAGGGAGGAGGGAGAACTGCGTCACGAACACATTGGGCAGGGCTCCCCCATATCTGCCACTTTCCTCTTCGTGGAATGAAGCAGACAGCACCCTCATAGAACGAGTCCTGCATGTCCCATTTTCTTGGATATCTGTGAGGGTGGCCCCGATAAGATTGGGGCACCCATTCGTCAGGGGTGTCCTAGCCACACCACTCATGCTGCTGCATGGATAGCCAGGGGCTGTCTTGCAGTCGCCAAAAATCCAGGAAGGCACCATGGGAAATTGAAACGTTCCAACAGATTATATAGGAGGGGGCATGGGGACTTCCCTGGCGGTCCAGTTGTTAAGATTCGTGCTTCCATTGCAGGGGGCGCGAGTTTGATCCCTGGTGGGGTACTAAGAACCCACATGCCACGGCGGGGGGTGGGGAGGAGGGGGCAATGGGTGTCTTTTAGTGAACCCACACACTGAGCATTTCACTCACTCCGCGCTAAGTTTTCGATCTGTTCTTTTCTTCTATGTAGCAAGCAGACAGGCTCACAAAGGTCCAAGAGCCCAGAGAGCCACCCACCTAATGTGCTCAGACTCTAAATATATGTAGGAAAGCAACAGTTGCTTGGCCTGGGGAGCTGAGGGTTGGGGTGGACTGACTAAGGGTCAGATAGAAGAGCACAGTCGGTTGTAGGACAATGAGCCCATTACTCCACCCGGATGTCTCTGGAAAATGGCTCTTTGGTTACGTGAGGGAGAGTGGACCCTTATTCCACATTCTTGAGAGCGGGAGGGGCTCTTGAGAGTTGGCAGATGTTTTGGCCACAGGCCCACAGTCATTGGCAAGGGTTGAGAAGAGCCCAAGCCAGAGTCCTTTCGAGGGGGCAGCAGCAACACAAGGGGAGAAACCATCTCTTGAGGAATTTTTCACCAAACACTTGCCCTCTGAGTGATAATGACCATGATCGGAACTAGGGAGGCCCCTGTGAGAGTGGCCATGGCTTGGAGGGGTCCAGCACAGTAATAAGAGCCTGAGGAAAGGCCAGCCACTGGAGGGACAGGAAGAGCGGCGGCGACACTATAGTCACGGGCAGAAGACCTCTCAATTGCTCACATAGCACAGAGGATGGAGGCTCTGTTGGGAATGGCGACTCAGTGAAAACTGGGATCCCCTCCAGTTTCTTTTTTTTTTCAATTTCATCTATTTTTTAATTTATTGGCAAAAAGGTATTCATAGATGTCTCATCACTTTCATTTTATAGATCGCTTGTTCTCATTTCCAATATTATTTATATGTGTGATATTTTTGTCTTAGTCTCTTTTGCTTGATTTCCTCAATTTTAATCTTTATTTCATTTTTTAATCAATATTTTTAAATTGAAGTATAGTTGACTTACAGTGTTGTGTTAATTTCTGCCGTGCAGCAAAGTGATTCAGTTATACGTATATATACACATTTTTTAAAATATTCTTTTGCTTTATGGTTTATCACAGGATATTGGATATAGTTCCCTACGCTATACAGTAAGACCTTGTTGTTGATCCATCCTCCACTTTCAAAGAGAGGCAAAGAGACAGTGAAATATATTCTGTTGTTATTATTGTTTTCAGGCTTGTCCAAGGTAGAATATATGTGGTCCCATCAGTCTGTATAGAGGCAGGAAAACAGTGAAGTCCATTTGTGTCTACTATTGCTTTCTGTGAATCTAAGAGGAAAGGTGTATAGTCTCTGATCAAAGGAAAAAGAGTTGAGTGAGTTGCCTGAAGCCTGCCAAGGTGCCAGCATGTAACAGGGGGATCTGTCTGACCCTCCGTGTTTCAGAAAGATCAAGGCTGCAGTGGGTGGGGGCCATGGCAGAAATGAGGTGGAAGATGTAGCCAGAGGGAGATGGACAGCCTCGAGCTGGACTGACTTGAGTGCAGGAGGCTAGGAACTCGCAGAAAGGCTTAGCAGGGATGCCTGAGAGCAGAGAGAAGGATCTTGGTCTTGGTACTTCTGGAATGTAGGGAGCATATACCCATCAATAGGAGTTCATGTCCAGTCCACCCCCGCTGTTTCTTGGCCTGAGAAACAGATCCCAGGGAGGCCGGGGCCTGTGACTCACATGCCCCGGCACAAGAATGACGGAACGTTGAGTTTTGTGGCTGAGGAGGCCTCAGGATGCCTGTGTCGTTCGGGATTCTCGCCCAGATTTTCCACCTCATTTAATATGTTATACACGAAGGCTTTCCTTCTAAACCGGGGTCTTCTAGGGACAGTGCTGGCTCTTTGATTCACTGGAAGCCAGCTGCTATGGTCTGAATGTTTGTGTCCCCATAAAATTCATAAGCTGAAATCCTAATCTCCAAGGTGATGATGGTATTTGGAGGTGGGGTGTTTGGGAGGTGATTTGGCCATAAGAGCCCTCACGAATGGGATTAGTGCCCTTATAAAAGAGGCCTCAGAGACCTAGCTTGTCCCTTCTGCCATGTGAGGACATTGAGAAAAGACAGCCGTCTAGAAACCAGGAAGCAGGCTCTCCCCAGAATCTACCAGCACCTTGGACTTAGACCGCCGAGCCCCCAGAACTGTGAGTAATAAATTTCTGTTGTTTGTTTGGTTTATTTTATTTTATTGAAGTATAGTTGCTTTACAATGTTGTGTTAGTTTCTGGTGTACAGCAAAGTGAGTTTGCTTTCTACATATATACTCTTTTTCAGATTCTTTTCCATTATCGTTTATTACAAGATACTGAATGTAGTTCCCTGTGCTATACCTTGTTGTTGATTTTATATATAGTGGTTTGTATCTGTTAATCCCAAACTCCTAATTTATCCCCCCCCCCGCCCCAAATTTCTGTTGTTTATAAGCCACCCAGCCTGTGGTATTTTTTACTAAGACATCAGCCATCTCCACTGACCCCTTCTTCACACCACCACCACTGGGATCCATAGCTCTGACTGGCTTCCTCAACCACTTAAGCCAGAAAACTCTGTTCAGTATCCTGACGCCACAAAACAGAACGGTGGGCTTCCTGCGGTCTCACTCCTCCAAAAGAATACTAGCAGATAATGTAATGAGAATGTAAAAGATACCTGTGGTTTTCCAGTGCTTTTATAGAACTTTGAGAAGTACATTTTCAAATGTTTTCCTTTCTCTTTCTAAACTATTTTTGTTGTTTGAGTTTTTCTTTACGAGGAAAACCGGCCCTGTTTGTAGATCATCTGATTGTTTATGTGGAAAATTTCAGGGACTCTGCACTACTGTAACCAGAAGTGCTCGCCGCTCAAAAGCCGATAAAGAGGCCAAGTTGGTGGAAAGGAAAGTTTGCTTTATTTTGGAGGCTGGCAACCGGGGTTGGGGGGAGGGCGGACGCCCGTCCAAAGGCCGACTCCCCCCACCGCCCCCCGGCCGACAATCAGGGGGCAAGAGCTTTTCTAGACAGGGGTGGGGGCTACATGCAGAATCAGCAGAGTCAGCGCTGACAGCCATCTTGAAATCGGTCACGTGGTTGTCTGACCGGCGTCATCTTGATTGTTTTAAGTACAGTTAATCTTCAGTTCCAGGGTCAGTTTGTTCCCATTTCATTGAGGCCAATTCTCGGAATTGTGGCAGCTTATGTCACGGCTATAGCCTGGTCATCGTGTAGTTAACTTCTTCCACCTGGTGTGCGTTTCAGTATCTACAAGGCAGCTCACAGGATGTGGCTCAGAATATTATCTCTAGTCCTTGAGAAGGAACTAAAGGTCCTTGACTACGCTTAATGATTAAACTATTATTATTTGGTCTCCTTTGGCTGTTTTCCTTTGTTTCTGCCTGTTCTCACTTCTCTGGTTAAACTTATTCTTTGGCTAAAGTTTTTCCACAGACAAAAGTCAGGGGGAGGACATAAGGGGAAGAATCATAGGGTCCTGCTCCGTTTCAAGCCCCTTTTCTTTGGTACTCCTCAGTCTTGAGGAGGGATGGGTGCGGAGCAAGAAGGGAAGAAGGTTTGGGTAGAGGGTTAGTCAGAAACTTGGCAGAGGGGCTCGGGTTTAGTTCCATTTCTGTTTCAATTTTCCCCAACTGTTTGAGGGAATGGGGTGACGACTGCTCTTGGCTACTTCTTGCTGAAGTGGGGCGCAGTCCTGCCTAATTTGGGGAATGGACACAGAAAAGGAAATAATCTCGAGCTCCATGCTTAGCATCAATATTTTGTATTATGAGAACATTACCTCTCTCCTTGATTACTCTGTCATAGTACCTGGAGAAACATTTGAAAATTAGTAGACATTTTACAATGAAGATAATAATCAAAATGCATCTTCGTATTATTCTCTGAATGTATTTTTTCTTAATGGTTAAAGCAGAATGTACAGTGCATGTTTAATAGGCCATAAACAGGCTGTTTTGGTTAGCCTAAAGTTCCAAGTAAATCATGTATAAGCCAGAATGACTTCCTCACACCTCAATATGTGAAAATTTCCTCCATCATTTTTCCCTTTTAATTGTAACTCTTTCCGTAGAAAGTATTGATACTCAATATATTTTTCCACCGTTGCCAGGGTGGCTCAGTTGCCTGCTCTGGGTCCACTCATGTCCCTCAGTGCTAGGCCTCTTTTTGTTTATGTATTTGCCTAGTTGTCCACGTTGGGGGAAAACTAATCAGATATCATGGACGGGCTCAGAGGTATGTTAATCGGGAAACACTTTATAGACCATGCATTTTATCATTTATATCCAATTCTCACACAAACATTGTACATGTGCTTTAAGCAGTAAACTTAGAGCCAGCAGTGATACACATCATGAGTAGTTATACTCTGTGACAACCTCACTAGACAGTTTTTTCCATTCTGAGCATCGGGGTCAAAAGTATGGTTAGAAACAAAACAATAGCTTTCCATCAGAATTTTGATTTGTGAATTTCTTACCCAGTTCAACAGTATGATCTGAAAGTTATCAAATGTTTTCCATATAATTTAACATACCAAATAATCCTAATTAGTTTAGAGAAAATTCTTTTCTCTTAACAGAGAGAGAAAACCAAAATTAGTCATGTATCAGTTTACTGTTACGACAAAATTCATCTACCTAATTAAATTCAGTCTAATCTTAATCCTGACAACATACAAAATTCTTTTCTCAGAGTTCCTTTTTCACAAGCCTTTTATCACTTTCTGGATCCATACAAATCTGTCCTTTTTTTCCCCATCCAACCCATAGTAGGACAAAATTATTGTCATCATTTTTCCTCAACAAAAATATCTCCGTTCTTTATACTTTCTCTTCGCCTACAACACATATCCTACTTGCTTTACACACTGAAATGCTTCTCTTATCATATTTACATATTACAATTTTTAACTCTTGAAAACCTTAACAAAACCAAGAAACAAGTAATTGAACTATTTATTATATCAGTATTTTATGATTGGCAAACTTAAGAACATATCCCATAACCTCTAAAAACATATTTTTTCATAGCACAATTTCTCTTTAATGTGGTACAAGATGTGTGCTTAAGAAACCCAAACATCTTTACTTTCCTTCTTGGCCTTGCAAGAAGACAAAAAGTAGGTAAATTTAGATTTCTTTGATTTGTAAGGGCTTACTTTTTTTTTTAAGCCAATTTGTAATAGAGCTCTTTACAAATTAACCAAAGACAAAGACACATATTGAGACATATATACATACATCCATCCAGACAAACAGAGATCTCATTGTTCCGTCTTTTCACATTTCATGAATTAGGCATTGCAATTAAACTTATCAGTTTATGAATAACAATCCAAATAGTCAAATTTACACACTCAATTTTAAAAGGCTTCTTTTTTTCCCTGTTTTTTTTTTTTTTTTGGCTTGAAGTTTTACTAATTAACCCAAGGCTGAAGTCTTAGGCAAAGTGGGCCGTTTTTGTACTTCAAGGACATGATAAGAGTTACCTTCAAGTGTTCTCCTAGCCATATTTTTGTTTTCTCAGGGTCAGAATTCTGCAAACAGTATTTTATCAAGCTAACTTTCTCTAACTGCATATGCAAAAAGAACCAGTTTGGGAATTTCAAAAGAGTTTCATCTTAACCAATTTTCTCGGGAGTCTAAAGAATACTCTTGCCATACATTGGTAAAAAAAATCATCTTTCGTTTTCTTTAGTCATAATTTTATAGCTAAAAGTTTTCGAATGGATTGAACCTGAATTTCCCATTTTACACAGGACAACGAAGATATCAATCACACAGATGGAATACGCACTCACGCACCAAAAGGCAGATCCGTCACAAATCCTCTTCAGAGGATGACCGGTAAGGAGTCCCAAACAAACACTTCCTCAACACAAATGGTCCTCAATGGTAGACAGACGTCAGAACCAATTGGCAAAATACCCTCAGTGCACACAAACAGTCCTCAACGGTAGACAGATGTCAGAACCAATTGGCAAAAATGCCCAAATAGCAGGCAGTGCTCACAAACGGTCCTCAACATGAGACAGATGTCAGAACCAATTGGCAAGAATGCCCAAATAGCACTTAGCGCTCACGAATGGGAAGGTGGCCCGGGTGCACACTGGTGGACTTATGTGGTCTTGGAGCTCGTCAGCTTGTCCAGATGCATCTTGCCGTTCCACCAAGGAAAAGCGTAAGTTGGCAGCCAGTGCCGAGGAAGGGAGAAACAGGGAGGATCCTCGAAACAAATGGTTTTGGCAGCTGCTAGAAACATCCCCCAAGTCCCCTTCTCGGGACTAGCCAACCATGAGCAACAGGCTCATCGCAACCATCCTGGTGCGTTGTCATGGCCATGACTCTACTCTGGAAAACCCAGGGGAGCCAGATGTCATAAGAGCACAGAAACCATCATGCCTGCAGTAGCCGCAGTAGCCCCACTAGCCCCACGCTGGGCGCCAAAAACTGGAACCGAACGTGGGGTCTGGCTGCTCGCCCCCTAAAAGCCGAAAAAGAGGGCAGGTTGGTGGAAAGGAAAGTTTGCTTTATTTTGGAGGCTGGCAACCAGGGTGGGGGGGAGGGTGGATGCCTGTCCAAAGGCTGACTCTCCCCGCCACCCCACCCCGACAAGCAGGGGGCTAGAGCTTTTCTAGACAGAGGGAGGGGGCTACAGGCAGAAACAATACAGTCAGCTCTGACAGTCATCTTGAAATTGGTCATCGGTGGTCTGACCAGCATCATCTTGATTGTTTTAGTTACAGTTAATCTTCAGTTCCAGGGTCGGTTTGTTCCCATTTCTTTGAGGCCAATTCTCGGAAGTGTGACACCTTATGTCACGGCTATAGCCTGGTCATCATGTAGTTAACTTCTTCCACCTGGTGTGGGTTTCAGTATCTATAAGACAGCTCACAGGATGTGGCTCAGAATATTATCTCTAGCCCTCAAGGAGGAGCTAAAGGTTCTTGACTATGCTTAATGATTAAACTATTATTATTTGGTCTCCTTTGACTGTTTTCCTTTGTTTCTGGCTGTTCTCACTTCTCTGGTTAAACTTATTCTTTGGCTAAAGTTTTTCCACAGACAAAAGTCAGGGGGAGGACATAGCGGGCAAGGATCATAGGGTCCTGCTCTGTTTCAGTACAGCTACTAGAACTAATAAATGAATTTAGCAATGTCATAGGATCCAAGCTTAATATAGGGAACTCTAATGTATGCTTATATACTAGCGGGAAAAAATTGGAAAATGAAATTTAAAAAAACCCCATTTATAGCAATGCCAAGAAACATAAAATAACTAGCAATATGTTTAACAAAAGACAATCAACAGCATTCTGATTGTATTGCTGAGAGAAATTAAATTAGATGAGACTGAAATAATTGGAAAGATATGCCATATTCAGATTGTTAAAGTCTCTAAATTGTTACGATAGCCATTTTCTCCAAACTGAATTCAAGATTCAAAGCCATCCTGGTCAACATCCCTGCAGGTCCAAGTGAGCCATGCGAGGGGTCCCAAGGAGCCAGGGCCACGGCCCCTCAGGGGAGCAGCAGAGGCGAGGCGTGCCTGCAGCCTGGGCTGCGCCCGGATCGTGGTAGAGGTGGCATAGCCTCTGCTGGCCTTCAAATGCAGTGCTGCCCGATAGAAATACAATGTGAGCCACAAATGCCAGCCCAGCCATATGTGTCGTTTTTAATTTCCCAGCAATCACATCAAAAAGGTGAAATTATTTTTAATAATATACTTATTTAAACCAACATTTTCAAAATAGTATCATTTCCACATGTGATCAACACTTAACGTTACTAATGAGATAGTTGTACATTATTTGAGATCCGGTATGCATTCTACACTTACAGGTGCTCTATAGCCACCTGTGTCACCAGTGGCTGCCGTCTGGCCAGCCCACTTTTAAGTGATATCTTCTGTTATTCTCTAGTTTTTACAGTAATTTTTAAAATCTACTTTGTTGAGGTCTGATCGACGTACAAGAGCTGTACATATTGAATGGATACAACCTGATGAATTCGGAGGTAAGGTTGTACCAGTGAAACCATCACCGCAATCTATGCCATAAACATATCTGTCAATGCTACAAGTTTCCTCCCACCCTCCTTATTTATTTTTATCGTCATTGTTATCATTTTTATTTTATTGGTTTGTTTCTTCCGTATGGACAATAGCACAGGTCATCAGATCAGCCAAGTTCATCCCCCATGGGTCCTGAAAGTCAGAGACTTTTTTTTCTGTCACCCTCTGCGTCTGACTCACTCACCCTCCTCGAGGCAGACTGTGCATTCTTAGGGTAGGTAAGTAAGAAGATCACAGAGGCTTCCTTGAGCCCCTTAACATGTGAGGTCTTCCTATGTTATCATCCCTCAAAGGGCTTTTTATTTATTTATTTATTTATTATTTTTGGCTGCATTGGGTCTTCGTTGCTGCATGTGGGCTTTCTCTAGTTGCGGCGAGCAGGGGCTACTCTTCGTTGCTGTGCACGGGCTTCTCATTGCAGTGGCTTCTCTTTGTTGTGGAGCACAGGCTCTAGGTGCACAGGCTTCAGTAGTTGTGGCTCGCGGGCTCTAGAGCGCAGGCTCAGTAGTTGTGGCGCATGGGCTTAGTTGCTCCGCGGCATGTGGGATCTTCCCGGACCAGGGCTCGAACCCGTGTCCCCTGCATTGGCAGGCGGATTCTTAACCACTGCGCCACCAGGGCAGTCCCCTCAAAGGGATTTTAAATATAATCTTCCCTTTTTGTAGGCAGTTTTGAGGAGGATGTTTTGTCAATGTCTTCCATTTCAACAGCAGTTAAGGTGTTGCCCCTGTGGGTCCCTCGAGCAGACAGACTCCCTCAGCAATATCTAGCTGTTTGATAATCTTTTTTTTTTTTGGCTGTGCCGAGTCTTAGTTGCAGCACGTGGGATCTTTAGTTGCGGCATGCGTGCAGGACCTAGTTCCCCCGACCAGGGATCGAACCCGGACCCCCTGCATTGGGAGTGCGGAGTCCTACCCACTGGACCACCAGAGAAGTCCCTGACAATCTTTAAATAACTGGCCACGACTAGCCCCTAGGTCGGGCCAGCTGACCTGCCTTTGGGCAACCTTCACTCTCGTGGGCTACCTACTTACGGGGATCTGACCACACGATAGAAATGATTCCTCTGTGAAGTTAATGCAAATTCCTTGGCATGAGAGTATAAAGGCTTGTATGATAGCCTGCCCCCTGCCTCCATATTACCTTTTTTTGGTGAGAGAAAAGAATTTGGAGTTTATAATGCTGAATAATTCTTTGTCGTTAGCACCTGGCCTGCATTACACAATTTTAGATCTTTCCCCTGACGGCTGCCCGTTCAGTAGCCTTAATTTTTGTAATAAGGGCCTGCTCCCCTGACCTTAGTTGTAACCCTCAGCCCTCTGAACAGGGGGCTGCCTTCCCCAGAGGGCTCCTGCCTCTTGGCTTCTCCTTTATTAGAAATCGGTATCTTGACTGACTCCTTTCCTCAAACCCTGTCCAACCCGTCCTTCTACTTAAATGTGTGCCTAAATTTTCTGTCCACCTATGGGTCCCCCAGATCTGCACCGACCTCCTTCTGTGAATGTGCTTCTCCTTCCTAGCATCTGCCTTTAGGACCAAATGACAACCATAAAGGTCCAGGAAACGAAGCTTATCACGATTATAAACGACTGGAGGCTTCGTGTGCCCTGCCTCAAAGCACTTAAAAATTCACTCACTGGATTTATTTTTATCGTCAGACCTTCCTTTTCTCTAGCTCCACCTGGAGTCATATGATCACCCAGGGTGGAGACTCTCTGACCGATGTCTCCCTGTGCTGACATCTTTTCATAACGGTGCCCACCCCTGCCCCCAGCCCTGGGGCCTAGCTAACTCCCTCTGGATAGCTTCTCCAGCTTTTATTTTTAAAAGTTATTTTTATTTTTTGGCCGTGCGGCATGCGGGATCTTGGTTCCCCGACCAGGGATCAAACCCGTGCCCCCTGCAGTGGAAGCGCAGAGCCTTAACCGCTGGACCACCACGGAATTCCCACATCCTCAGCTTTTAAAGCAAGGTCCGCAGAAAATCCCAGGGGCTCAAGGGAGACTTCTGGGCACCATTCGACTAGGTGCCGCACGTGTGCTAAGTGTCGAGGCCAAGGCTTCAGAAGCCTCTGTGAACTGAGACAGAACTGGAGCCTCTCTGAACCTGTTGTGTTTCATGCCTGCTTCTCCTCCCATTGCCCAAATCTGTAGTAATTCATTAAGGATGAGCAGATCAGACCCTTCCTAGGACAAGATCTGAGATGAATGCCCAGGTGGGAAGGAGTTATCATTCAGAAGGCGACAGGACTTCCATACCATCTTTAAAAAAAACCCCGTCTTATTTGGAGAGCACCATAGAAGGTGAGTAGCCCATGACCACTAGCCCACACAGTCCCAAGGGTACGGCAGAGTCTGGTACAGGCGTGCATCTGTCAATAGAACCGATTCCCACAACCAAGGGCAGCCAGCACTACTGGGGATGTGTCCCTCAGGCACCTGGCAGCCCCACCTCTTTGACCAAGGAGGCCTACCTGTCCCATGGACCCAGCAGGGTCTGGTGGAGGAATAGGAAAGAAACTGATCCCCAACAGGTATAGAAAAGGATGGTCCTCAGGAGGAAAACACATCTGAGCCACGAGATGGGACAAAATAATCACACACCAGGCTAGGAGACCCCACCTACTCCATGCCTGGAGAGGCTGGGGGGACAGTGATGCTGGAGGTGAAGGAAAACCACAGACACACTGAGGACAGGCTGTCTGTGACCAGGCTCCGCTCTTACCTGGCCAATGACATACATTTCTCCTTTTTTTTTTTTTTGCGGTACGCGGGCCTCTCACTGTTGTGGCCTCTCCCGTTGCGGAGCACAGGCTCCGGACGCGCAGGCTCAGCGGCCATGGCTCACGGGCCCAGCCGCTCCGCAGCATGTGGGATCTTCCCGAACCAGGGCACGAACCCGTGTCCCCTGCATCGGCAGGCGGATTCCTAACCACTGTGCCACCAGGGAAGCCCCATTTCTCCTTTTAAAGGCCTGTCTGTCTTGCTAGAATTCTCAGCCCTGGTGCTGGATCTGAATGAACTGTCTCACTGTTTGGTTTCTTTCAATGACAGCACAGTCTATACGCTGTACCGTATCCACTGGAGTCAGACCGTGTTTGTCCAGCTTCCCAGGTGGAGCGTCCACCAACTCTACTATATAGAGGGAAGGAATTCACAAAACCCTGTCTGCCCCCACTAGTGTCTCCTGGTGGAGGCCAAAGTAGAAGATGGAGCTTTGGGCTTCCTAATGACAAGTACTCTGCTTCAAGAGAAAAAAAATAATCATTGTCTCAGAGGACTAAATAAAAAGTCAGTCACATGAAGGTATACATGACAGGAAAACCTCAACTGTGGTAGCCCACTTTTTCCCTTCCTTCCTTTTATGGTGGGGGGATGAGGAGAATCCACAGTTAACGGAGAAGAGTGCTGTGTAGTTAGCTAAAGCACCCACTCGGCATGAATCAAAGACTTTTCAGTTTCCTCACTGATGGTTGCATAGTCCGCAACCTTCAATTTTAAAATCTGAGGTTACTTGACCTTCATTCTTGCCACTGGAGCTTCTAAACCTTCCCCCTGACCCCCAGCCCCTGACAACCACTGATTCTGTTTTCTGTTTCTATCCATTTGCCTATTTTAGATCTTTTGTGTAAATTAAATCAAACAGTACGTGGCCTTTTGTGTCTGCCTTCTGTCACTTAGATAATGTTTTCATGGTTTATCCATGCTGTACCACATATTGGTATTTCATTCCTTTTCATTACAGAAGAGTATTTCATTTTGTGGACATAAACCAGATTTTGTTAACCATTCATTAATTGATGAACATTTGGGTTATTTCTACCTCTTGGCTACTGTGAATAATGCTGCTACGCGCTATTCGGGCATGAGTTTTTGTGTGGTTCTTTGTTTCCATTTCTCTTGGGTATATTCCTAGGGGTGGAATGGCTGGGTCATATGGTAACTCTATGTTTACCTTTCTGAGATACTGTCAAACTCTTTACTGGAATTAATTTTTTTTTTTTACTGGAATTAATTTTGATGGTAGCAGTTTTTCTGCTTCAGATAAGCATTTACTTACATAGATTAGACAATACAATAACTATTTGAGAAACAAACCTCACTGGATATAACTGGGGGATGAATTTCCCCTCCTCCTTGAGATCAACATTTATTTATATTGATCAGACCCCATCAATACTTCTTCCAGGACCAAATATCATTGGCGTTCATTTTGATGGTGACCGAAAGCCTATGATTTCCCCTAGGCTCTCTTCTTGTCAGTTTCTTTGCCGAATCTCAACCTCCAGCCTTGCCCTTTTTCTAGTGCCTGTTCCTTCTTCCCCTCTACGGCTCCATTTCCCCCTCACCCTCCCCACAAGACTAGGTTCTTTGATTTGGTGTCCATAAATCACATAATTATCTGGTTTAAAGAGTATCTGAGCCTTGAAAACTATTCTCTGGGGGCTGGACATACAGAGTCCATATTTAAAAATATAGAAAGGGAGAAAGGAGAGGCAGAAGGGAAGCAAGATAACACAATGAAGTTGGTCTCAAAATGTGGCTTCAAAATTAGAACGAGCTGAAAGAGTCTCAGCTTTGAAAGACGAGAGAAAGAAGATCCACATATAAAATCACTTGGTCCACCACATATTTAGAACCTTGAAGCTCATGATCATATATGATAATCAGTCTCTTTCCATCCAGCAGCAGCCTCTGCTAGGCTCTGCCTTCTGTGGAATAGCTCTTTTCCAGAAAGTTCTGTCCTCATTCTTCTGTCTTCAGAGAAGCACCTAGGGGAGGGGGTGCTTAGTTGAGTTCTCCTTTAACCAATGACATTCTGACCCTGTCTTCTCCTCCCTACTCCATTTTGCATCTTCCAGAATGTTCTGCCCCTGCCCTTGCAGAAATTTCCAGAGAGGGGAGTTCTGCTCAGTTCTCCTTCAGTCATGTTCTGAGCCAGCCCCTGGTATTTTCCTCAGACCACCCCACACAACGACTCCTGCTCAGACTTCTCCTCATTCCACAGATCAAGTGGTCTGGGCACTCCTTTAAAGCCCTGAGTCCACACAAGGCCCTGAAGGAAGCCCACTCAGGGGCTACAGCAACACACTGAGCTCTCACATCAGACCTTCCACCATCCCTGTACTCAAGAGAGTGACAGAGGGACTTCCCTGGGGGTCCAGTGGTTAGGGCTCCATGTTTCCACTGCAGGGGTTCCAGGTTCCATCCCTGGTCAGGGATCTAGGATCCCACAAGCCGTGTGGCAAGGCCAAAAAAGGAAAAAAGAGAGAGAGTGATCATTCCAGCTCCAAAATGTTATAAGAGGCACAGAGTTTTCCTTAAACGCAAGCACATCCAACAGCTGGACACGCACATGAACACCCAATAAACACGCTCAGAGTGATTGTTTATAAGATGTGAGTTTGTTAAAGCACCACTATCTGATGATGGGTACCTATTGCCAGAATTCCCAAACCATGCCTTGCGCAGGCACGGTGATGAGGGAAAAAAGCCATGAACTAGGCATTGGGAGACCTGGGCTATGGTCCCAGCCCTGCCATTAACTGACTGTGTGACCTTGGCCAAGTCTCTTTCCCATTGTTTCCTGATACATGGAGTGAAGGGTTTGGATTGGAGAAGTAAATTTCCAAAGTGAGTTTTTAAAAAATTTATTTCAATTAATTTTTTTTCGGTGTCTACAAGTTTCACAAAATAATAACATGCTCACCAATACTCATGAGTGAAGGACCCAGATATTTTCTGTCCTATCATTTTCTGTTATTATTTTAATTGCCTGCTGTGACCCCAGAAACCCATTTTCTGACTCAGTAAGGAGAGACGACTGGTGGTTTGCAGAACACTGGACTGGAGAGTCTTTAAGATATTTTTCTGCTTAATGTTCTAAAAATCAAAGGGGCTAAGTTGGAAATGTGGCCAAACCAAATATATAACATTCACCCGCAGCCTCAGTCTTGCTGAATCTCTCTCTTTGACCTTCCTCAGATTGTCAGCAGCCATAAAAGAAAAGTCAGATATTCTGTAGCTCCAGGTGGCAAGGGCCCCTAGAAAATGTCCCAGGCTTGATGGCCCTTCCGACACTCACAGTAGGGGATAACCCAGGCACTTAGCATCTCTACATCCCAGCATCCTCAGCTGTAAAACAGGGATGATAATGCAGACCTTACAGGTTGCGATGAGGGTCAAATGAGATTCTGGGTGAAAAGGTGCCCACAGGGGTCATGATCTGCAGGTGCCTCAGGCTGAACGTGACCTGCAGGTGTGATTTGTTTGTCAAACACTGGGCCCACCCTCCACTTTGCCACTGTCCCTACCTCTTGTATGGTCTGACATCCTCTGTGCACATTAAATGACTTGCCAGACCTCTAAATCCATTGGAGTTTGCTCTCTTGGCTTCGCATAGGGCATAGGTCAAATCTGGCATTTAATTCAGGTCCTTTTCTTTATTTCCTCTGGTCCTAGCACTGTGGAAATCACTTAACTCCTGCAACCTCAGGCAGGTGGTTTAAACTCTTAAGTCTCACCTTCCTCATTAAGATGGAAATAATACCTGCCCTGTTTGCTTTTAGGGGTTATTGAGAGGATCAAATGAGATACAGTTCTCCATTGCTTCATCATTCATTAATTCATTCATCCAACTTTTATTGATCACCCTATGTCCCAACAGCAGCCTTGCCCATTGCTTCCAAGAAGACTCCAGTGTCAAGAGGAAGACAGACCTGGAAAATGGTGCTGCAGTAAAGATGGTCCCAAGGGCTGGACACCCAGCGAAGGAAAGGCAAGTAGCCTGGGGACAGGGGCAACAAGTCACTGTCAGCAAGATTGTCAAGTCTTAGGCTTGTGTTGGAGGGGGGCTGTATCAGAGGAGCACCATTTTGATGCCTGAGATAATGCTACCGAATCATGCTTTATGTGACTCTGCAACTGCAGCTCTTTGTGGTATCCAACACCTTTTCCTTTATGTTCTCTCATTTTTTCCTCCCCCCTCTGCCCCAACTGCTGATATTTCAGAGACACTAGAGATTTGTCCAAGATCACCTTCTAGGCAGGCCTCTTCCCAGCTGCCTTCCATAGGCACGCATCCTCTGTTTTATGATGGGCACTGTATTTTATGATGGGAACATGATGTACCAAAGGACTGGGTGGGGTATGGAGTGTTTATTGCCATTCATCATGTCCAACATCCCGCAGAACTTGAAGGTTCTGGTGCTTTCGGATCTAATTGGCTGGAGTTAACATTGCCTGGCCCTCTTACAGTTTGTACTTCCAGAGCTTTTCATGTAACACACATATCTCTTCGTGGCTTTTGACCGTACCGCTGTGCCCATTTGTTCAGCTTCACCACAGTATTCTGTCATAATTAAACCAGGCAAGATAACAACACAGACTCATGATTAACAAATTAATCAGGCTCATGTCGTATATCCTGACAGTGTTTCTTATTACTCATGACACATCACAAGGCGATTCTCCAAAGACATCTGAAGAATAGTGAGTCTAATTTTGGCCAATGAGTGATGACAAATTTGTCTTCATTCATCTATGGCATGGTCATAAGTGAAAAGAACCCAGGTACTACTGAAGTGTAACTGGGTGGTAAACGTATGAGCCTGACCGAGATGCAAAATGGGGGCTCACTTCATGGAACCATGAGATTTGGACTTCTCTAAAATGATCTGAAATAACTAAGAGACATTCAGTAGAACAACTGGTACTCACCCAGAGTGACAAGATGTTGAAAAACAATGAAAGACTAAAGGACTGTCACAGACTGGAAGAGACCAAAGAGACACAACAACAATTATAATCCAGGACCTGGATTGTATCCTAGAACAGGAAAGGGACACTAGTGCAAGAAGCCTGGTGAAATTCACGTAAGTTCTGTAGTTTAGTTAATAGCATTGTACTGATGTGATTTTTTTTTGGTTTTGATCATTTTACTAAGATTATACAAGGTGTTAACATTAGGGGAAGCTGGGTAAAGGGTATATCTGAACTCTGAGGACTACTTTTGCAACGTTTATGTAAATCTAAAATTATTTTAAAGTAAGTTAAAAAGTAATCTGAAATACATAGGCATAATCTTACTAGACAACATGAAATGGATGAACTGGCCATCCAGGAGCTGAACTCACTATTTGCTATGGGGCGTTAGCCTGCTCCATGTTTCTTCTTTGGCCTTATGAATCAGTCAGCTTTGTGTAGCCTTTTACACATATGGGTAGTGAGAAGCTTAGACCAGGCTGAAGGATGATTCTGAATAGATGGGTGTCATCATGGGGCTGAATTCTATGACCCAGACATCTTTGCACCTCAGTTTCCTCATTTAGAAAATGTGGGATTGGACTCAATTTTTAAGAACCCTTTAAAGTTTTGAGATTCTATGGCATTACTTCTAACACAACTGTCAATACTGAAGAGAATGGACCTTGGGAAAATCTGAAACAGGGATGTCAAAGAAGGGACGGCTCCCTTGGAGGTAGTAGGACTTGGCAGACATTGTGGAGATACTGGTATCTTGTGAAAGCTAGTCCTAAAGGATTACCTCTAAACAGGAACGGCATCTTGTTGGATGTTGGGGATAAGGGATGCTGGGAGCAGATTTTGGGGTCAGTTTACACTATTGGAAATAGTAATTGAGGACCCCCCCTTTGTCTGGGTGTCATCCATTCATAGGGTGCTTATGAACTTTTTTTCACTCGAAACAACATTGTTGTCCAGGAGAGTAGAAAAGTATGTTAACTATAGGTCATAGTTTATTCTAAAATTGTTTATCCATATATTGTCTCCAGTTTCAAGATGAGGAAATTGCAGAGCAATATGTCCCTGTGGCTTTGCCTGAAGTTGGAGGAATTCAGTGAAGTAGCTTCCTACTCTGTTCCATGCACTGATAATAGTAGTCAAAGTTTCAGATACACAAGGTGTATCACAATGTATACATAGATCAAAACATCAAATTGTACATATATACAATGGAATATTAGCCATGAAAAGGAACGAAATAGTGCCATTTGCAGAGATATGGGTAGACCTAGAGACTGTCATACAAAATGAAGTAAGCCAGAAAGAGAAAAACAAATATCGTATGATATTGCTTATATGTGGAATCTAGAAAAATGGTACAGATGAACTTATTTGCAAAGCAGAAATAGAGACACAGATGTGGAGAACAAACTTATGGATACCAAGGGGGGAAGGGGGAGGGGGATGAATTGGGAGATTGGAATTGACATATATACACTACTACGTATAAAATAGATAACTAATGAGAACCTGCTGTATAGCACAGGGAACTCTACTCAGTGCTCTGTGGTGACCTAAATGGGAAGGAAATCCAAAAAGGTGGGATATACGTATACGTGTAACTGATTCACTTTGCTGTACAGCAGAAACTAGCACAGCAGTGTAAAGCAACTCTACTCCAATAAAAATTAATTTAAAAAACCATCAAATTGTACACTTCAAACATATATAATTTTTATTTGTCGATTATACCTCAATAAGCCTGGAGGGGAAAAAAGCACATTCAAGCCATTATTGTTTTGTTCCTTCTTATCTACCCTGTGCCCCTGAGGTGCGTAAGGTAGATGAGACCACTCTACTGCTTTTTACAAAGGAAGGAAATGTGCTAGAAAACATGAATCCAGGGACCATACATGGACCTATGTGCATAGGAGCTCCATGAATTCTCCAAGGGAGGATGCTTGGTGGCAGTGAGATACATTTTGTATTTTTCCCCCAGTTGTTACTTCTGGCTGGGAGAATGTAGTCACTGGCTCACCATTTGAACATTTTCTTGCTTAGGAGGATTCAAACTTTTAAAACTATTACTCCACTGCTTCTAAGGTGTCCCAAGGCGTAGTAGCTGTCTTTTCCATGAAGCCACAAAGGAGGGAAATATTTTTGTGAAACTTGGCATTTTGAAAGAATTAGCAAGGGTAATCAGGTAAGAGTAATGGGAAATATCATTATTTTATATTACCATTAAATGTAATGTTTTGCTAACCTTTTTCTAAAGCTACTGTGGGTACTAATTTTGCTTGATTTTGTGTTAAATTTTTAATTATTAAAATCTGCTGTATTTCCTCTTAATAAGCTGTATGTTTTAGGCATGCAAAGTCAATCCCATTAAACTCTCTTAATTCAGGTTTTTCAATTGAACAAGAGTTCAGCACATATTAACATCATTAAATTAATAACTGTGATCTCCTAGTTCCTTTGAATAGTGAATTGGTGGGAAAAGATCTTTACTTTTGAGTTTTAATTGCATTCCTCTGACTACTCATCTCCAGGAGGCCTCAACCTGCACACATGCAACTTAAAGTTTGGTTGGAATTGAACTTCAGAAATGTTTCCTGATGAGGTAGCACCTCCTTTTTTTGTAAAACACAAAGGAAGAAATGACCTGGGCCCAACAGCTCTTTATTTAAAATTTTTTTTTTACTGGGATATAATTGACGTAGAACATTTTATAAGTTTAAGGTGTACAATGTACTGATTCGATACGTTTATATATTGCAGTATGATTACCACCATAGTGTTAGCTAACACCTCTGTCATGTCACATAATCATTTCTTTTTTTCGGTGAGAATAATTGAGATCTAGTTTCTTTTTCTTTTTTTTCAAATTTATTCATTATAATTTATTTATTTTGGGCTGCATTGGGTCTTTGTTGCTGCGCACGGGCTTTCTCTAGTTGTGGCGAGCGGGGGCTACTCTTTTTTGCAGCGTGTGGGCTTCTTGTTGCAGTGGCCTCTCTTGTCATGGAGCATGGGCTCTAGGCACACGGGCTTCAGTAGGTGTGGTGCGTGGGCTCAGTAGTTGTGGCTTGTGGGCTCTAGAGTGCAGGCTCAGCAGTTGTGGCGCACGGGCTTAGTTGCTCCGCAGCATGTGGGATCTTCCCGGACCAGGGCTCGAACCCGTGTCCCCTGCATTGGCAGGCAGATTCTTAACCACTGCGCCACCAGGGAAGCCCCCTAAGATCTCGTTTCTTAACAACTTTGAAGTCTGTAACACGGTATTATTGACTATAATCACTATACCAACAGCTCTTTAGAAAGTACAGGTATCATAACCATGATTAGGTAGTTACAGGAAATCATTGTGGTAGGCTGAATTCTAAGACAGCTCCCCAAGATTTCCCACTCTAATCCCCAGACTGTGACTATCACGATATATCTGCAAATGACATTTTGCAGGTTCCTAATAAGATGACCTTATGATAAGGAAATCATCCAGGTGGGACCATTCTAATCACACGAGCCCTTTAAAAACAGAGTTTTCTCCACCTGGTAGCGTAATAGGAAGTTCACAGGGATTTGGAGCAACAGAAGGATTTCATGCACCTTTGCTGGCTTTGGTGGTGGAGGGGAAAGAGGGGCCCACATGCAAGGAGCCTATAGAAACTGAGAGCAGACCCGGCTGACAACCAGAAAGGAAGTGGGGAACTCACTCCCAGAGTTGCACGGAACTGGATTCTGCCAACAACCTGAATGGGCCTAGAAGAAGATTCTCTCCCAGAGCTTCCACGTAGGATCCCGGTCTTGTCGACAATTGGATTTTGCCTTGTGAGGAGCGCCAGAGCTCAGAACCCAGGTGAGCCTGTTGACTTCCGACCTCCGGAACCATGAGATAATAAATGAATGCTGTTTAAGCTACCATGGTTGGGGCAATTGTTAGGCAGCCATAGAAAACCAATGCGCCATTCCCGGAAGTTGAAGGAACTAGGGCAATTTATTCTGGATAAGAAATGATGACATATACACACTACTATGTATGAAATAGATAACTAATAAGAACCTACTGTATAGCACAGGGAACTCTACTCAGTACTCTGTAATGACCTATATGGGAATAGAATCTAAAAAAGAGTGGATATATGTATACGTGTAACAGATTTGCTTTGCTATACAGCAGAAACTAACACAACATTGTAAAACAACTATACTCCAATAAAAATTAATTTAAAAAATTAAAAATACATAAATAAATCAATTAATTAAAAAAAAAGAAATGACTGAGGGGGAACATTTAGATAGCTTTTCATGTGGAAAAAGTAGTAGATATTCTGTTTTGCTATAGAGCAGTGCTGTCCAATAAAACTTTTTGACGTGATGGAAGTCTTATGTAGCTTCACTGTTCAATACAGCAGCCACTAGCCACGTATGGCTATTGGGCACCTGGTACATGGCTATTGCATCTGAGGCACCGACATTTACATTTTTTAATTTTTAATTTTATTTAATAGGAATGACTTTTGATTCAAATAGTCATACACGATTACTGACTGCTGAATTGGACAGAACAGCTTAAAAGGTTAAAGCAGAAATATGCACTGAAGCACCAGGGCAGCAGATTTAAATCAACATAAGCATGACCTTTCTACTAATCTGATCTATTTACAGATAGAACAGCCAGGTTTTCAGTAGTGGGTTCCTAGTCACTGGAAATATTAAACAGAAGCTGGATGATTATATATCAAGGAATATGATCAAGGATGATTATGTGTAGGAAGGATTCCTGCTTTGGGAAGGAGGTTGCTTAGATGACCTCTCTGATCTTTTCTAATTCTGAGATTCTAGGTTCTTTTTTTTCTTTTTTTTTTTTAACATCTTATTTGGAGTATAATTGCTTTACAATGTTGTGTTAGTTTCTGCTGTATAACAAAGTGAATCAGCTATGCATATACATATATCCCCATATCTCTTTCCTCTTGCGTCTCCCTCCCTCCCACCCTCCCTATCCCACCCCTCTAGGTGGTCACAAAGCACTGAGCTGATCTCCCTGTGCTATGCGACTGCTTCCCACTAGCTATCTATTTTACATTTGGTAGTGTATATGTCCATGCCACTCTCTCACTTCATCCGAGCTTACCCTTCCCCCTCCCCGTGTCCTCAAGTCCATTCTCTACATTTGCGTCTTTATTCCTGTCCTGCCCCTAGGTTCTTCAGAACCATTTTTTTTTTTTTTTAGATTCCATATATATATGTGTTAGCATACGGTATTTGTTTTTCTCTTTCTGACTTACTTCACTTCAAAGTGGAAATAGCTTTACTGAGCTTCTCCATATGTTATCAGGAAATTAACTTCAAGTAGAAGCTCTTCCTGCCTCCCTTCCCCATATATTTATTTTTTCAAAATGCATGGAAAAATTTTCATCGTTTTTTGAGGGAAGAAGTTCCCCGTAAATAAGAATAACATATGAATTTTCTCTTTCAGTTATGCAAGATGAGTAAGTTCTAGAGAACCAGCGTGCAACAATGTGACCATAGTTGGCAATATTGTATTGTGTATTTGAAATTTGCTAAGAGGGTAGATCTTGGGTGTTCTCTCCATAAAAAGTAAAATGGTAACTGTGTGAGGTGATTTGTGGTGAATATTTCACAACGTATACATATATTGGGTCATCAGGTTACATACCTTAAGTTCAGTGGACCCTTGAACAACTCGGGGATTAGGGGCACTGGCCCTTTGCAAAATCCCAGTATAACTTTAGACTCGGCCCTCCCTATCTGTGGTTCCGCATCCATGGGTTCAACCAACCGTGGATCGTGTAGTACTATAATACATATTTATCTAAAGAAATCCATGTATAAGTGGACATGCGGAGTTCAAACATGTTGTTCAAGGGTCAATTGTATGATAGCTTTTGTTTTTTTGGCCGTGCCGCATGTGGGATCCTAGTTTCCCGGCCAGAGATCGAACCCTCGCCACCTGCTGTGGAAGCGCAGAGTCCAAACTACTGCACCACCAGGGAAGTCCCGGTATATATAGCTTTTGATCGTCAATTATACCTCCATAAAGCTGGAGAAAATACTACAAAAAATCTTTCTCAAATACAGGTGTTATTTTTACTGAGGTGAAATCCACATCGCATAAAATTAACCATTTAGAAGTGTGAACAATTTCATGGCATTTAGTCCATTCACAGTGTTGTGCCACTCTCTATATACATTTATTTCTATACATTTGGATGTGATAATCTGTTGAGAGAAGTGCATTATTTGCAAGAACCATCAGAGGGGAGGTTTTCTGGAGACAGTGTACAGAATCTTCTTAGCAATCTTTGTCTTTTGTCCTTGCTCCTAAGCTTGAGTTACTACTTTGCTTTAGGTCATAGAGGCTTTTGACCTCTAACACCAGGAATAAATAGTTAAAAATGTAGGTCCTGCAGACATATTAGGTAGGAATAATTCCTACTCATCACTCGCTAGTCCTGTAACCTCAGGCAAGTTGCTTCATCCCTTTGAGCCTCAGTTTCTTTATTTGTAAAAGTAAGCTATCCTAGTATCTACCTCAGAGAATGCTGTGAGCATTAAGTGAGCTCGTAGGAGTTCCCTTGCAGGGTGAAGTGTTCAATAAACATGATCTGTTATCACTGTGATCAACAATACTATAAACTTCAGCATCAGCATCCGAAACGACATGTGATCTTTTTTGCCCCCGGGGAGGAAAGCACTGTCAGTGGACCGCACACAAGGCCTATGGACCAGTGGGGTGGAGCGGAAGGAAGCACCGTGTGGGCTGTAGGGTCATTTTTTTTTCCTTTGGTTTCACACAGAGAGGTGCTGCCTCAGCAGGAAACGTTTCTAAAATTTAATTTAGTTAGGCAGTTGGAGAGTGTCAGTCTCTTGAACGACGGAGCTGGTCCTGAATCCCTAGGAAAGAAAATAAATTGTTTCTGTGAGATTTTCTATTAGTGTTGTGCTGTAGAACATTCTCACACTGCACTGACCTCTTCACCTTGACCAAGCCTTTCAGATGATGTCACCGGAACTTCCCCGGAGGTGGAATATGGGCTTTATAGGACCTTCTCCATTGAGCATGTTATACTGCAGGCTCCTTGGAGACCATTCGAGAAGCCTTGGTTCATTATTCCCCCACAGCGTGGTGTCATTAGGGAAAACCAGATCTGCCACTTTAGTGCTTCCAGGGCTTTGGAAGAAAGTGTCAAGTGAGATGACAAGTCTTGTCTGTCTGTACGGTACTTCCTATTCTTCTCCACAGGAATCCTCCCATTTGGCCCGCCTTTGGCCAGATCTGTGCTTTGTTGTTTCTGGGCAATTGAACCCATTTGTGGGTTTTAATGGTTCTTGGTTGACAAAGCTGCTTGTTCCTTTCTTTTTTCTTTTATTCAAATAGGATTTTTCTAAGGGTAAGAGGAATTTTATTGTAGTCTGTTTAAATGGCCTCAGAGAAACTACTATATAATTGAATGCAGTCCAACTGTTGGTACCATTTCAAGCACCAACGTGAACTATTAGGACAGATTTGCAATACGAGATTTTCATGTGTGCATGTGGCTACGATCGGATGAGGAAGCATAGATCTCTTATTTAAGAAAAATACCCAGGGAGTGCTTTTGTAAGCAAAGACCCCTTTCAAAATGCAATAAAATAGGTGGGACTGAGGCTTAGAAACAGGATGGAACAAAGAAGATTCCTAAAACATGAAGAGCCTGGGGGTGGGGGGCAGAGGGGGGGTGTTGGGGGATCTGATTCTGCTTCTGGATCTCTCCCTGACTCCCTGTGTGGCTTTGCCTAGGCACTTTACCTTTCTGGGCCTCAATTTCCTTACTTGTACAAAGACAGGATTGGACTAGAAGAACTCTAAGATCCCTTCCGGTTGTAGACATCTGTGCTTCAATAATTCTACATAGAAAAAATAATTTTGTTCGATTCGGGTGACCAGAAAAGTTAAGGATTAGTGTTAAAGAGGACCTGAATCACCCGTCGTCGTGATTTTGTAAAAATTTTCCTAGAATGGCTGTTTGCGTTGCCAAGAATCACTAAATGTATGATCCTGAGTTTTGAGCCAATACAAGTTCTCAGATCATATCTTACCCTCGACCTTTGTATTCTCTCATCTAGTTGAAAAAAAAAAAAAAGACCCCAAATGTTTAAACAGTGTTCTACAATTTCCAATTTTTTTAAATGTAAAAACCCTTGAGGTCGGGCATGAATTATTATCCCCATGTCTATAGATGAGGAATGTGAGGCTCAGAGAAGTTAAGCGACTTGTTCATGGTCACATGCCTAGAAAGTGATGGAGCTGGAACTTCATCTCAGGTTGCCTGTCTCTAGGACTAGTTCCCATACAACCCCCATGTTTTCAATTACAATAATTATTTTATTGAGCAATTGTTTTACACCAGATATTGTAAAAGCTTTCATTTGTTTGCTTTTTACACTCCTTATTTTCCAGACAAGGAAACTAAGGTACAGCGACATGATGTATCTTGGTTAAGGTCAAACACCTATTATAGGATAGAGTTGAGGTCAGATCGCCTGTTTGACTGTAGCTCTGTTCTCTTACTAGCATGCCTTTAATTATTACTGTGTTTGTTAACCTGCTTCTTTTGCTAAACAGACCTCTCTCAAAGGTTATTTCAATGAGTATGTGACAGCAAAGGCCTTGGAAGTCGGAGCTAAAAGGCCAGGTTAGGCTAAGGTGAACTATTCTCATGTCGAAACTGCACAGCTGCAGCTTCAGCCCTAGCCCAGCCCTCACCCATGAGGAGTTCCCTGAAGTTGTGCAGTGTGGTTCTAGAAAACTGTTCTATTCCAGCTGACTGCAGCATGCTTCCATCAGATGATCTCGTCCTTTCCCTTCACTCAAGCCTCTGTTCAACCACACCCTCTTCGGAGGGGCCTGCCCTGAACACCTTATCCAAAATGACACCCTTGGCTTTCTAGCTCTGTATTGTGCCTTCTTTTTCTCTTTAGCACTTGTCACCACCATTCCTCTACTGGAATATAAACTCTCTGTGGGCAGGACTTTTGTCTATTTTTTCGATGTTATATTCACAGCTCCTAGAACAGAGCCAGGCCCAGAATGTTTACTCTGTAAATATTTGTTGAAAGAATGAAAAGAACAATGACATTGAGGGTAGTGGTGGCTACTTATGCCTGAAGAGTAAGGATTTAGGTGAGAACATGGGCAAGGGTCACTAGAAATTCTAGCCAGCGTCAGGAAACCAAAGGGTAGGATGAGTTGTCCAGCTGGGAAAATCAAAATATGTTGAAAGAGTTAGCTCCAATTATATGACCAGTAAAATTGGCTAGCTTTAGGGTTTTTTTTTTAAATAAGAAAGATGTGTCTTTTTAAAAAAAGATATTTATTTGTTTTCCTTATTTTTGGGGGCTGCATTGGGTCTTAGTGCGGCACGCGGGATCTTCGCTGAGGCACGTGGGATCTTTTGTTAAGGCGCACAGTCTTCTCTCTAGTTGAGGCTCGTGGGCTTAGTTGCCCTGTGGCATGTGGGATGTCGGATCTTAGTTCCCCGGCCAGGGATCAAACCTGCATCCCCTGCATTGGAAGGGGGATTCTTTACCACTGGACCACCGGGGAACACCCAGCTTTAGGTTTTAAAGTAAGTGGATCTTCCCAAATTTCAACTTAAACCATGTATCCTGGGATCTTTAGAGCTCATCCAGTCCACCTCCATCACAAGGATAGTGACACAGGGGAAATGGGAATAACTTGCCTAAGATCAAACTTGGCCCCTTAGCTGACAAGATCAAATGGAAGCCTGGAAACCTGAGTGGCCTCGCCCTGGGAGACATTTTCATGTAATATAATGGACTGGATAGTTACTAATAACTGAGTGAATATCTTTTGACTTTTATGATCATTTTTGCTCGTGATCTATGTTCGAAGACCAGGGGGTCCACTGAGATATTGTGATTTATAAGAAATATAGATTTGGTCATTTAGATGACTAAAAGATACCTTTTACATATGTTTGGTCTTCCTCCACAGTTCTAAGCTCACAGCTCCTAAACCCCTTGGAATTTCCTAAGTGTCGAAAGCCTTAAAGGTGTCTTTTGCTATGTTAATGTGGTGACTTTTGGAAAGCCCTTAGGATGGGGGCTGGTTGCCAGGTGAATCAACCACATTATTAGAGGCTTGGAACTTTCAGTCCCGCCCACCGACCTCTGGAAAGGGGAGAGGCCTTTGGAGGTTGAATTTTGACAATAGCCAATGATTTAACCAAGCATGCCTAAATAATGAGGCATCTATAAAAGCCCTAAAGGACGGGGTTTGGAGAACTTCCAGGTCGGTGAACACGTGGAGATTTGGGCAGAGTTTTGGGCCTGGAGAGGGCACGGGCGCACCATGCCTTCTCCTATGCATCTCTTCCATTGGATGTTCATCTGTATCCTTTATCACAACCTGTAATAAACTGCTAAGCGTAAGTAAGTGTTTGCTTGAGTTCTATGGGTCAAGAGCCCAAGGAGGGGGCGTCGTGGGGACTTCTGATCTATAGTCAGCCGGTCAGAAGCACAGGGAATAACCTGGACTTTGGACCGGCGTCTGAAGTGTGTGTGTCTGTTGGGGGATGTGCCATCTTATGGGACTGAGCCCTTAACCTGTGAAATCGGACACTATCTCCATGTAGGTAGTATCAGATTCGAGTTAAATTGTAGGACACCCCGCTGGTGTCGCAGAGAATTGCTTGATGTGGGGAAAAACCACACACTCGGTGACCGGAAGTGAAGTGTTTTGTGCGAGTATCCAAGAAGACTCATGTGTGGAAAACTGAATTTTTCGAATGCAGCAGCCTGTAAGTAACCAAAGTGTACCACAAATATTTTTGAGAATAAAATTTCAGTAAAACTTCAGGAATTGTTTAGCTATATGGAAACACCTGGGAGTCTTTAAAAAATTACTAATGCCTGGGTCCCACTTCTAGAGATACAAATTTGATTGTGATTCTAATGTGCTGACTGGGTTAAGAATCATAAACTTGGAGGTCAGGAGTGTGCATTTGGGAAGGAGACAGAATAGGGTTTAAATCCCATCGCTCTTATTTACCAGCTGCTATGATTTTGAATAATTGTTTAATTGTTCTGAGTCACAGCTTCCCTATTTGTAAAATGAAGGCAATCGACCTCACGGGAATTTTGTAGGGATTTAATGAAATAAGGTCCATAAAGCCTGTAGCATGTTGTCTGAACCACGCGAGCACTTGATTAATAATAGCTGCTATTATCATTGTTATTGTTATCATGCCAAATAATAGTAATTATTATTATGCTGAATAATGAGTTTTTCCCCCCCTCTGTGTTTAAAAAATGGCTACTTTAACAGTGTATAACGATTAGTCAAATGGTACAATTCGAAACTATGGGACTGTCTTGATGCAGCTCTGGGCGGGGAGACCTGTATAAAATGAATGAAGACAGACTACAAAGTGGGACGGAGGTGGTTAAAACAGGCCGACCGTGTAGTTCATCTATAGAAAGCACAGCTCTGAATTCTGTGGGAAGCAAAATTCATACATCGCTTCCTGGGCTACATTCCACACCGGTTGAAAGTGAGGCAGTGATTGATGTTCAGATCATCTCTGGGCAGAGTTGGGGCAGCTGCACAGCCAGATCCAGGCTCCAGAGAAGCAGCTGGGTACCGCTGGCCTGGGGCCCGCTCCAAGGCTGCTGGCAAGCAAAGAGCACTTTACCACTGAGAGGTAGGCAGGTTAAGGTCAGACAGAATGTGAGAGAGGAGCTTGACTAATCCCTTGTTTTCTCCCTTTTCTCTTGTCAATATTTTTGGACTAGGAAAAAGAGGACAGCAATAATAATAACAGAGAAACATTCTGCATGATAAAAAGCCATCTCTTGGCCGGCCACGACCGGAATATTCTACCCCCGGGAAGCCTGTTTTGCATTTGCAGCGAGAGGGCATTGAGGTAAATTGACCTCCTTTTTGATGACGGTAGCTTCAGACTCAAACAAGAGCTGTGTGATTTTAGATGAGTCAGACTTTAAATTTGTGCATTTCAGCTGGAGGTAATAACCATTAATATGGAAAGATTGGCAACAAAGTCTTCTGAGTAGAAGCTGTACCATACTTATTTGTGTTTGGTAAGGGATGCATTCACCGAAATATGAGAAAGTTGGAGTTGGCTAATGGAGAGGGAAGCGACACAGGATGTCTGCAGATACCTTCATTTAGGGCATTCTTCAAAAATAGATCCTTTGTGCGCATCAAATATTCTAAAAATAAATTTCAATTAACTTCTGATTGTGTTTCTAAGAATACAATGGAGCAGAATCGAATTCTGGATGAGAGAGAATATATCATCCTAGTTTAGAGAATAATTTCCATTAAAATGACTTGAAATTCATTTTGTGAATCATGCTTATTATGATATTAGACCTCTGCCTACAGAAATATTGGAAGAATATTCCTTCTTAATCGAATGGAACCAATTTTCCTAACAGCATTTCTCATAACTTTCCATAATTATTCGTCAAAATGTACAAACGTCCACACATTGCTGGCAATAAGTCTCAAATAGGATGGAAATGAGCTTACACATCTTCCATGTGGGTGATCACATATTTTTCGAATGCCTTTGTGGAACTGACACAGAAAACTTTGCGGGCCTGTTTTACCAGAGATAGATAAGGAGGAAAGCTAATTAAGACCTTAGTCGCTTCTTTGGGGAGTATTATAAGGTACAAGAAGCTTTTAATTGGGTTTTGCTTCCCTTTTTAAAGATAATCATTTCTACCTACATGTTCAGGTGATCATTTCTTCAGTTTCTTTCAAACGAATGCTTGTTTGATCTTACTTATAAATGACACATGGCAAATAGTCTTTATGTGCCAAATAAAATAATGAAGTTGGGAGAAATTCACAGACTTTTTTTTTTTTTTTTAGTAAACTCTTCTAATTTGACATTCTTGTGTTTTTTTTTGTACATAATTTTTAAAAAATTTATTTTATTTATTTATCTTTGGCTGTGTTGGGTCTTCGTTGCTGCGTGTGGGCTTTCTCTAGTTGCGGCGAGCGGGGGCTACTCTTTGTTGCGGTGCGCAGGCTTCTCATTGCGGTGGCTTCTCCTGTTGCAGAGCACAGGCTCCAGGCGCACGGGCCTCAGTAGTTGCGTCACTCGGGCTCAGTAGTTGTGGCGCACAGGCTTAGGTGCTCCGCGGCATGGGGGATCTTCCCAGACCAGGTATTGAACCCGTGTCCGCTGCATTGGCAGGCGGATTCTTAACCACTGCGCCACCAGGGAAGCCCCGTGTTCTTGGTTTATATTAAACACAACTACCAATGGCTGTATTGTCAATTGTTACCAACATCCTATGGGACCTTTAGCCTGTCTGCTGATCTGAACATTTTCAGTTGTAAATCACTTAATGCCCCCATCCCTCTGCCTCCCCCTCCCCCTGCCTCCCACTCCCCAACTTCAGCTGCAGGATAAATATCTTCCCTTATATGGTGCTGATGGAACTTTGCAAGTTTGAGTTAATTTCAGAACATTCAGTACTGTAGCTCACTCCTGTCATTTTCCAACAGCCAGAAGCATGTCTTGCGTAGGCACGATCTCTCTGCAGCCCACTCAGGAACATGAGTAATGATCTTTAAGTGAACCATATCAAGAGTGTAAGGGTTTTGGATAATTTAGACAAGAAAATTGGAACAAGTGTGCATTTCTCTAAAGAATGTCACTCTGATTTTCTGCGTAGTGGGACTACCCAATCCGTTAATGCAAAAAACCTCTCAGAGGGCTAGAAACTATTTTTTCACCCAGCCAGGGAGGGTGCCTGCCTGCGTGCTTATGTGGTATGTGTTTGCCTGTGTGGGTACATAAGCATGTCTCCAGAGATTAGAATGGTAGAGCCACAGTTTCCTTTCAGACTCATGAATAAAAAATATTGGACAGAGGAGCACAGATGATGTTTTTCTCCTGTTTGTTAGCACCACAACAGATTCCTGGGGTGACAGTTCTTAGCCCCGCCAGCTACTGACTCTCTGCCAGCTTGTAATTAAAACCCTTTAGAGTGAAGGATATGTGTCCACTGACATTGATTGACACCCTACTCGGTGCCTCTGTGACAAAGGGAGGAAAATCAGGGTTGGATTTTTTCCCCCCTTTTACAATGAGTCATTCTAGAAGGAGGAATCTCAAACCCCAAAGAGAAAACCTAGTAACAGGTAGAAGATCTGGATTAGAGGGGAGAGAGAGAACCTTAGTTAGATATTTTCTAATTGCACTTGTACCTCACAGATTTAAATTTTTTCTAGCCAGAGACTAGAAGGAGTACACCCTAGCATTGGGTGACATTCTGGGGAAGGAAGCCAGTGTAGGTTTTGTGGGGCCTGTTCTGGAGGCCCTATTATATAAATGAATGGGAGAAATGGCTAGAAACCATCCCTGTTTGGGGCTGAGAACTATTACCATTTCCTACATTTACTCTCCTGTTTGTTCTTCCTAAGAACTTTAGGAAATGAGCCGTGCAATGACAGTTATCCCCATTCTATAGAGCAGAGGTCCCCAACCTTTTTGGCAACAGGGACTGGTTTCATGGAAGACAATTTTTCCACGATCGGGGTGGTGGGGGGAAGGTTCAGGCAGTAATGCGAGCAATGGGGAGTGATGGGGAGCGGCCGGGAGCGACGGGGATGGGAGCGATGGGAGCGAGGGGAGCGGCAGATGAAGCTTCACTCACTCGCCCACCGCTCACTCCCTGCTGTGCACCTGGTTCCTAACAGGCTACGGACCGTGTGGGCCAGTGGTTGGGGACCCCTGCTACAGATGACAAGACTGAGGCCCAGGGAGTTTACTCAAAGTCACACAGCTAGTCAGTAGCTGTATCAGGGCTGCTTTTCTTTTCAGCTCGTCTGCTGGTTACATCTCTAACACAAAATAACTTGTTTGTACCTTGTTTTTTTTTTTTTTAATTTTTGACCGAGAAGGATGAGGAATTTATTTCACCTCCATTACCTCATCCTTTCTCCCCTTACTTCTTTATCAGTATGTAGTAGGTGATTACCGTGACCCTGAGGAAGTCACTTCCTTGTGCTGAGCTCCAGTTTCCTCATCTGTAAAGTGAGAGCTGAGTCACATGCTCTTGAAGTTTCATTTCGGCCCTGACCTTTTGTGACTGAGAGTCAATGAGCACACTCTTTGAATCGTTTATGCAGTTTCTTGTTCGGATTGCTACGTAGTTGTAGCAGAAATGTTACCGCTGTCTGAATATGAATCAGTGAAGAGTTAATGCTTAAACTTGGACCTTATGGTAGCAACCATGACTTATGTGAGGAGGAATTTTAAGGTTTCTTTGTCCACTGACCTGTATCAACACAAGCGATCCAGAAAACTACTGCTCATGCAACATTCTGACCGGACTGCCCTGTCACCAGTGATGCTAAATGATCGTGATAATCCCTGAAGGAAAAATGGAAGTCCATTTGTCCCTTCAATCCAGAATTGGCCTGACACTGAGTCCCAGAGACCTTGCACATCAAGTCTCTCTCCACTGGTAATAAATGCTGCATGTCATCTTATCAGGCCATGATTAGGCTGATGTGTCTTTTTTGCCCAGGACTATTTTAGTCATCTTCATTTTCAACCTTCAGTTTTAGGGGATGATTCAGACAGCTTGCATTGTGCCAGGACTGAGTTCACAAAGATTTGTTGTCCTTCTCAGAAGCTGGATAGGGCAAAATATACTTTTGTTTACCACTTGTATGCTTGATCGAAAATAAGCAGCCATTTGGCTAATAGCCACATCACACACGGGCAGTGTGATAGGGCGGAAAAAGCACGGGTTTAGAGTTAGACTCTCTTGGATTGAAATCCCAGCTCAGCCAGTTACAAGATGTGTGACCTTGGGCAAGATTCTCAACCTCACAGAGTTATAGTTATCTCATATGTAAAATGAATATGATAATGCCGATTTTTACGGGATGTCATAATTTACGAAGGGTTCCTGGCACAATGCTCAATAAATGGCAGCTACTTTATTAAGGAAGCTCAAATGTCATCATGATGGTGTTTCTATTTATACATGTGTTTCAGAGGCTGCATTTGGAAAGAAGCCCAGGGCTTATTTTATTCCTCTTTCTGTGCCTCATTGCCTAGTACAGAATCTGGGATACAGTTAACATTCAAGAATTATTAGTTAAAAAAAAAAAGAATTATTGGTTAAATGAATGACTGACTGAATGTATGAATGAGCCACAGTAATATGAACTAGATGGCAGCAAACTGGTCAATTCCAAGGGCTCAACTACTAAGTAAGTAGGCAAACCTGAGACTCACATCTACCTCTTCTGATTCCAAGACAAGTGCTTGTCTGCAGTATCTACCTTATAAATCTGTAACTGTTTTGCTCCCCCCAGTGTAGGAGCTTTTGTGAGTTTCTAAAGCTTTGACAATCACTCTTTTGCTCTCTAAGTTTCTAAGGTGGGTAAGTAGGACAATCTCATTATTTGTTCATTCATTCATTCCACAGTTTTGAGTATGAGAGCAGAGATTTTGAAGAAAAGCATAGGTTGGAGGGGCTCTGTATCAGTATAGGAGTCTATAGATAATTCCAGAATAGTCCACTGTATTACCTATAACACTGAGGCATCTGCCTTTTTTTTTTTTTTTTTTTTTTTTGCGGTATGCGGGCCTCTCACTGTCGTGGCCTCTCCCGTTGCGGAGCACAGGCTCCAGACGCGCAGGCTCAGCGGCCATGGCTCACGGGCCCAGCCGCTCCGCGGCATTTGGGATCTTCCCCGACCGGGGCACGAACCCGCGTCCCCTGCATCGGCAGGTGGACTCTCAACCACTGCACCACTAGGGAAGCCCAAGGCATCTGCCTTTTATTCTTTGGTAAGTTCATTCTCACCAAAGAAAAATAACAAATTCTCTCCCTCCAGCTTGCTTGCCAAGATCCATGTTGTTGATTAACTAAGCCCACTTTTCCTGCTGGTAAGAGTAAGGAAAAGGGGTCCTCTCAGAGTACACAGGGAGAGGCCCTACTCTGCACTTCAGATTGTCTCATTTCTACTAATTATTCTCTGTCTGTTCCCCCTTAGCGTGGAAACAGGCGGGTTTCACCTACTGATCCCACTTGTATTCTGACCACTGCCAATACTGACAGACTCTGGAGCCAGGACCTCACACTCCTTCCCATGGCCATTTGGTGAGTCAGCAATGAGGCCTAGATTAGAACCCAGAATGCCCCAGGCCTGAGCATGGGCTTGCTTAGGTGCTAAGAGTTCTGACAGCTGGGAGGAAAAAGATTTGTTTGAAGACATTTGGTGCTGGGCTTCCAGACCCTGAAGATGAAAATAATCCATCAGATGAACCAGATTTATTACAATTGAAAACAATAGTTACTTCCTCTGTTGAGTTTAGAAATACTGTATTTGGTTTCAATAACTCCTAAAACACTTTTAAAGGCTTGACTTCCAGGCTCTCCAGCCACTCTGAACTATTCTTAGCCAGTTGGGTGAATTACTGTCTAAAGAGATATTTTTTCCAGTTTCTTTTCATATTTCAAATACTTGTAGTCCTCAAACATATAAAGACCCCCTCTCCACTCACACCCCCCTGCCACATACACACCCTATGTGCACATCACTTATACTTTGGAGCCCCTGATCTGTCTGTCCTGGGAAGCTGGTGAATTTTGTCTGTACAAGCTTGGGTCAGGTTTACTAGGTCAGAATTTATGAGGCCGTGAAAGGACAAATGATACTTCTTGATTGGAGGCTTAGAAAGTACCTTGATTCTCAGATCTGGAAAGAACCTTTCAAGATTTCTTGGGAATAAATTCAGTGTGTCCTGATGTCTGAATGGTGCTCCTGGTTAAAGCAAAGGAATGAGAAAAAAACTTTTCAGATGAAGACAAGATACTACCATATTTTTGTGTGCAGTGGCTAGAAACTTCTAATGCAGGAACTACATTAAAACAGGAATAAAAAAATGTTATTTTTTTATTACCTCTCTGGGGGTGGAGGGTGTCGATGGGTAGCATAGGGATCAGCATGAGAATTATAGAGAATGTGTAGCTTGGAGTCAGAAATTTGGGTTTTTGGAGAATAGGAAACATAGCCGGGTGATTTGGGGAGCCCCATTATTATAATCTACAAAGAATCTTTTTCAATTTTAATTTATTTTTTTTTAAATTTTTTTGCCGCGCTGCACGGCATGCAGGATCTTAGTTCCCGAGCCAGGGATTGAACCCGTGCCCCCTGTAGTGGAAGCATGGAGTCTTTACCACTGAACTGCCAGGGAAGTCCTTACAAACAATCTTACTAGTAATCACTTTACATTATTGATGTGAAACTTCAACATACCTGTATAAAACACCCCAGCACAGTATCTGTCACACAATAGGAGCTCAATAAGTGGTATCTGTTATTACACTCTGACTCCAGACACTAGGTTCATTGTACTACACTGCTTAGTAAATGTTCATTGAATGGGGCAATGTATAGGATTAGCCAAGCTTGGATCCAAGTTTGAAATGAAATGGAATTATTCTCTGAATATCAAGGAGTGCCTTCCTTGTTCTGCCAGTTGGTAGTAGCCAAGGAAGCCAAAATCTTGTGGCACCTCCGAATCTAGACTGGCATGGTGGCACAATGCTTCTTACCAAGGTTCCTAGATATAGGTCCAGGTAAACGGTAGGTTTATAAGGCTTTTGCAGTTGTTATTACCTGTTTTGAAGCATTCCGGGTTTGGATCAATTCAGCTCCTTCATGTTTTATTCAGAGGACTGAAGAGAGCTACTAATTCTGTTTATCATTTACAAAAGAAAAATAGCTTGAATTTATGGACCTGAGCATTGTACGTAGCCCTTGTGATTGTGAAACCTTTACTTTGTTACTTACTTTACTGTAACGAGACTGGTTTATTTTGGAATGTGCCTCAGTGGGTTGACCTCAGCTGGATAAAACCAAGTAAGAAAACCCTCCTGGGTTTTGTTTTCAAAGAAGGTTGAACTGTCAGGATTGAAGAAGACTGTGTTAGTTCCTAAAGGGACCCTGGCTTTGGAAGATGTTGAATACCTGACCTTCATGATGGTGTGGGTGTTGAAGAGAAGTACATTTATGAGTCTTTATGAGTGGCAGCGTCAAAGAGTTGCCTGGGTTATTGGGGGGCCTTAATCTCCATACTACCACAAGCTACATTAAATAAGAATTGACCAATGCCAAAACAGCATGTAATCTCAGCTTCAAATCAATATCCCTCCTCTGCCCCTTCCAAGTAGAATGTTACCCCGAGCCTCTCTTTTGTAGAATTTCTAGAGTGGCCACTGGTTCTGACTCTGTGCCATGTGCATGGCATAGTGCCATGTGCTTTATATACGTTATATCTATGTTACTCATAAAACCCTATACTATGGCTTTTGTTATCTTCATTTTATGGACGAGAAAAATTGAGTCTCAGAAAAGTTCAGTGACTTGATCAGATCAAGATGGGTAAAAAGTGACAACTGGGATTTGAAACTGGATCCATCTGACTCTCAAGTACATGCTTATTCCACTGTTGCTACACTGGTGAGGGCTGTCTAAGATGCTGGGAGGGGGATGGGGGGATGGGTGTTATAGAGGTCCTTAGAAGGCTTGAGAAAGATGACTCACTTTGTTCTGTCCTTGAAATGACCATTATTAATTATGGGGCACTATTTAGAATTCATCACCATGTACGGTCATTTTTAACTGATTTATGTTAACTGTGGAAAATAAATTAGTTTGTGTAATGGGCCCATCTTAGCCTCCTGGACCACAAAGAGTAAGAGATGCTCAAACCCTCTTGAATATATTATTAGTCTATGGGTGATAATTAACAAATAACTATAATGATATCACAGATGGAAGATTCTAGAACTTCAAGATCACCATGGCCATTGTTTGGTCTGTGAGGTGGAGTGTCCTTCCTAACTCAGGAATCGGTAGCCTTGGAGAGCCTCAGTTTTCAGTGACTTGAACTTTCTATCACCAAGCTGGAACATTTAATTGAAATGTGAGATGTGTATATACAATATTTTGGTTGTTTTAGACTTGAGTAATTTGTTCAAAATGGCCATCATTGGGAGTAACTTCAATGATCCTACAGAATCTAGAGACTGGTCTGGAGACTTCAGAGTTAGTAAACAAGTTCAACTGGAAAGAGAGAGGGTGTTTCAAAGCATGGCAGAAATTGCTGTCACCTCTTTCAGCCGTCTCATGGATCCTTCCAGAAAAACCTAAGGTATGTATGTCTTGAATATCACCAACTGAGAACACAGCATCATCCTGTTTATGGGACACAGTGCCAGGAACAAGAATCTGGGCTAGATCCTGGGGGTAGGTTGCCAATATCTTCCTTGGTGAACTAAGAAAGGAAATGAAATTAAGAGCTGTAGGAAGGTATATAGATGGCCGTGAAAACCATTGTCTTATTTACTTACTTTTGTTAAAAGCTCCATTGCGGAGTCTCTTTCTTTTCATCTCTACTTTATCGCTGAGATTTCAAAGTTAGAATAGAGGTTTTGACTATAGATCAGCAATCCCCTCTGAAATTTTAATTTCCATTTATTATTTAAGTTTACAGAATTTCCTTTTTGTCTATGACTCAATTTTTTCTTGCCTCATCTGGCTTCTATTGTATTTCCCCCCTTTTTCTCTCTCACTTCTGGTACTATTGATAAAACTGGTGTGGTTTTGCTTTCAGGCCATGGCCACCTCGCTACATATCTCACATATTGCCAGTTGTTTTAGGTCTGTGAAAAATTCTCTGACACGAAGTAGTGTTTCACCTTTTGATGAAAAAGCAGCCTGGTTTGTTCTACAGATGTTTTATATGGAGGAGTTCTGCTATGTATCAACATGGTACATTTCCAAACGATTTGTCTTACCCTTTGAATACTGAGGTTTTAATGACCCCAGTGCCAGGGCCACACTCAAACAGAATTAGGGGCTTGACAAAGGAAAAATACCTGTGGTCATAGAGGCTGAAGTAGACCCACCCGCAAACTTCCCTTCCTTCTGAGTAAGGTGGATGTCATTTTTTGTTGAGGGTCGAGTTTACACCGAGAAGCTAGAGTCTTAGCTGAGCGTGGTTTGCATATTTGCAGCCATGGGAAAAACCTCTGTCCCTTCTGAATTGTATCAGCTCCGCGGTGGCAAACTTGTGGTATGTTTTTATTCTGCTCTCATCTTTCTTTCTCATCTTTCTTTCGAGTAACAGCTGCCGAGCAGAGTTCAAACTCTCCATCAATGTGGTGACCATATTTTCCAATTGCAAGTCAGGACACATGGTCTGACAAATTCCAGTGGACTTAAACGGAGACAATGGAATGGAATATTTGAAGTCCAACCCAGGACAGAATGTATAGATAACCATTCTTAGAAAAACAAGCACGTTCACATTTTGTCAATGTGGGAGCATTTATTACAGCTCCTATTTATGACAGAAAATGCCGTGTTTCACAGAGCTATTAAGCTCTTTTGCTCCTTTCGAGATTCTGTAGTTAGTTGTCCTTTGCTGAGCTCTCAGGTAGGGTTAGACTAGTCCTGCCGAGTTCGGGATGTTCATTGTTTCCGGTACGGTAGCCACTTGGTGACAGGAACCGCACATGTGTTTGCGTGAAGATAATGCTACGAAGGTGCCATATTGAATTACTCTTCATATCACCATAAAGGTTCTGACGTGTGGCCTATGTAATCAGTACCCTTACCTAGTGCTGATTCTTCATACATGAAATTTTGAGGAGGCATGTGAGTTTTAAGGGTCTTACAAACTCCTAGACTGAGAGGGAATAAAGTGGCCAAAATTCATGGGAGTGTTGAAAGAGCTTTCTTATCTGCAAATGCAGGGACGGTGCTTCATTAGGAAGAAGCCATTAACATTATGGCAAAAGGACTCTTCCAGCCTCAGAACTGAGGCCACTCAGACTAGTAGGAGAGCCCAAAGTACATAAGAGGTTTAAATGCACAGTTGGAGTTTATATAAAAGTTGTGAATGTGCCCTCAGAAAACAGTGTGATTATTTGAAAATCTTAGTATAGTCTGAACCCTGAGCGTAAGAAACTTTCTTTTTGCTCTTTGACAAAGTAAACCCTCTCTTCTCCCTCCTAAGACCATTTCGTTCTTATTTAAAACCAGGAGTTGAAGGTCCTTAGCTCCTTCAAGGTCAGCTTGGCAGCTAAGACGACACTAGGCCTCTGTTTGTTCCCCTTTCCCAATTCTTGGGATTAGAAATTGCTCTTACACCCCTAAGTTTGTGGTTGTCACTGCACTGGCTCTGGGTGAAAGTTTTCCGTTTTCTTGCACAAAGTAAGAGAGAAGGAAGAGAAAGGAAGTGTCTTTACATTTATGGTTTAACTGATCAACCAGAGTGTGAGCTCATCTCCTAAGAGTGGCCACAAAAATCAGGTTGAGAGGGTCACTTTCATTGCAGAGCTCTAGCTAGAAATGGCTCTTGTAAACTCTAACTTTACCTCCTAAAATCAATCCTTTGGGACCAAGAAGGTTCTCCTATTGTCCCCAAATAGAAGTGCTACGGGATTCTACTGACAAATCCTGTAACACCTCTGATAACCCTCCAGTCTGTGACTTAGCAAGCTAAGTGTGCATGGTGTTTCTATCAGGGAAGATTTATCATTTGCCTTAGCCACTGTTCTTGGTTAAAGGCAGCAAATGCTCTCAGAGCGTCGCCTGTGGGATCTGGATCCACGGTATTGTAGGTCCCTCTATCCTTTATTATCTCTGGAAGAATGTGGCTTGGAGCCCAGATTGTGAAGTACGTGAAATGAAATTCAGTGTCCTCTAATATTCCTGCTCTTTGTTCTTTGCTCTGAGTCAGTCTTTCCTTCATTCATTTAATACATATTTACTGAGGCTTCAGTATTTGTCAGGCATGGTACTAGGCATTGAGAATACAAGGGGTAAGCAACGCAAGATCACAGTTTTCACAAAGCAGCCGCATAGAGTAGCAGTTAAGAACACATTTTGCAATCAGACTGCCTGGGTATGAACCCCGGCCCTGCTACTTAACAGCTGTTTGATAGTAGACAAGTCACTTTAAACTCACTATGCCCTAGTTTCTGCATGTGTAAGATGGGACTAATAATAGTACATCCCTTACGGGGTTGTTATGCGCATTAGATGGGTTCCTGGTCCATATTAAGTATTATATGAATTTTTTACTAAATAATATGAAGCTTACATTACTAGAATGGAGAAGATGGATAATTATAGATCATGATAAGCAAAGGGAACAGGTTGATGAGTTCAGTATCCTGATGCTGTTCATATCTTGTCATAATATTTTTTCTGGGAGAGGATCTTATGAAGTCATTTGTACTATGAATGGAAAGGTCTTAATATATTTCTATTTCTACAGAGGGCAAAGCTCACACTAGATGTAAACCAATTGTTAAACTTATTGCCCTTTGAAATTATCTTGGAGGTCCCACCACTAGAGTCCAAGTTGGCTGCTACAGCTCCAGCAATCACATCTATTTTCCAGGCAGCAGAATGGAGGAGAACAGGGGAAAGGGTGTGTCCTCTCTCTCTTAAGGAGACTTCCCAGAGGTGCCATGTAACATTTTGCTTACATCTCATTCTCTTGAACTTAGATGCGTGGCTCCACCTAGCTGCAAGGGAGGCTAGGCAGGTAGTATTTTCTGTGTTGAATGTGCTCAGCTGAAAAGTTGAGGTTCTCTTTACTAAGAAGGGGAGAAGGGCTACTGGGAAGCAACTAACAGTCTTTGCCACAGTGGCAATCCAGTTCTGTAAGTTCATACCTGAATTTGTGGCTTTTCATTTTCTCACTTTGAGACTATCACTAAGACTCCTCTTTTTCTCATTAGGTGTAACTAGGTTGGATTTTTGGCTCAGATGAGATGAAAATCTGACATTTATTGAACACTTACTCTATGCCAAGCACTACATGATAATGCTATGAGGTAGGCTCTATCGTTGTCCCCATTTTCTGGATGAGGACATTGAGGAACAGAGAGGCTCAATAATGTGCTGTGTAGTGGCAGAGCCAGGATTCAAATGCAAATTGTTAGACGCCAGAACCTGTTTATTATTAACACAGCGTCACTTGATTTGCTTAGAGTTGGGGAAAGGGAATCAGAAAAAGTAGGAAGGAGGGAGAGAGAGGTACTGTAAAAGCAGCATTTCTTTTGTGTGAAATGTTTAGAAGCTTCATATTCATAACTTATGGAACATGTGTATAGCCTAATGTTTTGAACCTTTTATCTGATTTGATACAAATACATTTTTGACTGAACCAATTGGTTTGCCATTCAAGGACCTTCACAATCTGGACTGAACTTTTCACATCTACCTCAGCTCAGAGCACAGAGTGTGACGTAATGGAAAGAAGTTTTAGAAATTGGCAAATCTGGGTTTGTTCCCCACTTCTACCACTCTCAGCTGCGTGGCTTTGGGCAATTTACCTACCTCTTTGTATGTGAGTTTTATTTTTCTTTAAAACAGGAATGATAACAGCTACTTTTCAAAGGCAGTTGCAGAGAATACATGAGACAATGTGGGTGAGACCTCTAGCATTTAAATGAATGTTATTTTCTCCCATCTTCTTGTTTTTCTATCTCCCCCCACCCCGCTTTCTCCCCTTTCCAGTGTGCACTAGTCAGACTGGTTAGTTTCTTTTCTTTAAGTATAATCTACTCTTTCAAACCTCTGTGCCTTTGATTTCGCCAGTGCCTCTTCCTGAAATGCCCCATTCTCTTCTCCCTTTGTTGCAGACTGGCATCTGTTGAAGTCTGCCAATGTCTGCCCACGTACCTTTTGTTGGGTCTGCACAGTGTTTGTTACCTGCTTTTATTTTTCATTTTATTTTATTTTTACCAAGTTGTTTTGGAAGTAGAGTTGACTTACAACATTGTGTTAGTTTCAGGTGTACAGCAAAGTGATATATATATATATATATATATATATATATGTATATTCTTTTTCAGATTCTTTTCCATTATATGTTATTACAAGATATTGAGTATAGTTGCCTGTGCTATACAGTAGGTCCTTGTTGTTTATTTTATATGTAATAGTGTGTACATGTTAATCCCAAACTCCTAATTTATCCTCCCCACGTTTCCCCTTAGGTAACCGTAAGTTTGTTTTCTATGTCTGTGAGTGTGTTTCTGTTTTGTAAATAAGTTCATTTGTATCATTTTTTTAGATTCTGCATATAAGCCGTATCATATATTTGTCTTTCTCTGTCTGACTTCACTTAGTGTGATGATCTCTAGGTCCACCCGTGTTGCTGCAAATGGCATTATTTCCTTCTTTTTTATGGCTGAGTAATATTCCATCGTATGTATGTACCACGTGTTTATCTGGGTTACCTGCTTTTTAATGGGGGCATATCCAATTCATTCAGCACAGATCCCATCACTTGCTATTACACCTAGCCCATTTATGCTAGGGTATGGTCCCTGCTGGGCTCCTGAAGGCACTTCAGTTTGAGACATCTCCTGCCACAGTTTAAACACTGCTCATCGTTTAAGGACCATCTCAAATGCCTTCTCTCATGAAAGTCTTCCTTGATCTGATTATAATCTGAAGCTCCCCACTCTTTTTTTTTTTCCTAAAGTAAATGAAATGTACTTCTTCCTCAGCTTTGTGTTAATGGTGTGTGCAAGTCTTACGCACATACTGAAATGTACTGAAATCTAAGCTGCCTGAGGACGGGGATCCTGTTTTTTGCATCCTGGCAACCTCCTCCATACCTAGCAGCCGTCTTCCTCATATTGGGTACTTAGGTGCTCATTGACCGGTCAGTGAAATCATGCTCACTGCAAAGCTGAACTACAAGAAGTTCATCAAACCGAAAGTGTTTTGTAGCAATGCATTTTGGAAATAGATAATAACACATTTTGGTAAGAATTCAAGAACTGTCCAACCAGATCATTCTCTGGGAAAGACAGAAAGTAGATTGTTCACTCAATCCTCAGTGCTGGCACAGGAGCTGTATTTTTTTAGTTTTGTTTCCAAATTGGTATTGACGTCAGACGTCTTGGCTCCTGCTAAATTTCATATTCAACAGGATGGGCTTTGAAAGGGAAATGGAGTGAAAACTCATCAACTGGGAGGCTCTAAAGTGAATGTGCATGGTTAGGGTAATCAGTGACTAATTAAGGTGAGGTTTATGGCTGTTCTACTCTTTCACCCTGAAGAAATTTCCAGACCAGTTACGCACCACTTCCTACTGATAAGTGGGAGGCCAGAGGGTCAGAAAGTCAACGTCATTGAAAGGTCTAGTCCTGTCATAGGTAGGTTGATAAGTGGGCTTGAGGCCTGAGGAATAATTATTCTCAGCAGGTCATTTGGTTTCCTCTGGTGAACCAGAAAGACTGGGATGGGATTTTTTTCCCAGCCCAACATCCTCTCTTGGTTCTAAACAAGTAACCCCGCATTCTTATACTGAGGCAGGAGTTCTTGGATGCTGTGATGGCTTAGACAGTCCTCAGTGGGGGGGTGGGGGAATTTCTGGGGTACCCTAAAATGGGGGTGACAAGTACAAACTTTTGAGTTTAGTGGGGAACCGTGGCTGGATTTCTAAGCGGTGTGCTAAAAAAAAAACTGGCTAAGGCTTCCCTGTCGTTCATGGCTTTGGTGTTGATGGTTATTTTCGTTCTCCCACCCTCAATCAAGAGATAGATTGAGAAGGTCTGCATCTCAGAAGTGTTTGCAAGAGCAAAAAAAGTAGAAACATCTAAGGAGCCATCAAAAAGGGATTAGAAAATTTAAAGTTGCAATCAGAAGCTAAGCAGATCTTTTTTTTTTAAAATTAATTAATTTTTGGCTGTGTTGGGTCTTAATTGCTGTGTGCAGGCTTTCTCTAGCTGGGGTGAGTGGCAGCTACTCTTCGATGCGGTGCGCAGGCTTCTCATTGCGGTGGCTTCTCTTTTTTGCGGAGCACGGGCTCTAGGTGCGCAGGCTCCAGTAGTTGTGGCGCACGGGCTTAGTTGCTCCGCGTCATGCGGGCTCGAACCCGTGTCCCCTGCATTGGCAGGTGGCTTCTTAACCACTGCACCACCAGGGAAGCCCTAAACAACTCTTTAAAGAGAAGACAGATCTCTCTATGTATGTTCATACACTTCTGTGGTATACAATTAGCTGATGAGAGCGAATTGTAAAATACACCTTTGTGGGGAAAAAATGGATGTGTATATACATACTCATGTATGTATATGTACTCACAGATGTCTGGAAGGATGCTTAGCAAAGGCCATCAGTTATTTATCTGGTGGCAGGTGTGGGTGGGGTTTGTAGGGGAAAATTCCTACTTTATATTGATATTTGCTTTGTTTATGTTTTTATAACAAGCATGAATTACTTTTGGGATCAATGAAAACAGTAAGTAGATATTCTTTTCTTAAAAAGGAAACAGAAGGAGTTCTTTCTGATGTCCTCTATTCACACTGAAATGTGAATTACTGACAGGAGCTCTGAAAATTACCCTTTTGAGGGAGGTGTGGGGTAGGATTTCTCCAGGTATCAAAGCCTTAACCTGATGAAATCTGGCTTTACTACCTGGATTTCAGCTGGGTATTGGTAAACTGAAACTAGAGATTCGATTTCCTGACTCTTCCCTCAGGGTTTCTGTCTGCTGGGGGTAAAAGTACTTTTCAAACCACTTTCCCCAGGGCCTGTGAAGGGCAGTGGAGACCCAGCAGCTGTGCTCCCAGGCCCTCCACGGCTGCTTCGACGAGGGCAGCTCCACTTCTGCCTGCTTTTCTGGTATCAAGGTTTCAAATAGGATTTCGTTTGGGAAAAAAAAAAAAAAGACTCTGCTACTTAATGAAAGTTTAAACTGTTCTACGCCAGACTTAACTAGAAAATAGGTAGAAAAAAATCTCTCTCTTTTATGGATGAGGCATTGAGGGTCAGAGAGTTAAGTGAGTTGCTTTAGGATAGACGTGGAATTAAGTGGTCTTACTTACAGTGAAGCCTTTAGTTTGGTGATCTTTTTACCTTGTCACATTGCTTCCCACAAGAGGAGCTCCTTTTGGTGAGCTCAGGGGGACACAACTGAATTAAGAACCGTAGTGAAATGCACAGGTTTTTTTTTTTTAACATTTTTATTGGAGTATAATTGCTTTACAATGGTGTGTTAGTTTCTGCTTTATAACAAAGTGAATCGGCTATACATATACATACATCCCCATATCCCCTCCCTCTTGGGTCTCCCTCCCACCCTCCCTATCCCACCCCTCTAGGTGGTCACGAAGTACCCATGTGATCTTCCTGTGCTATGCGGCTGCTTCCCACTAGCTATCTACTCTACATTTGGTAGTGTGTGTATGTCCATGCCACTCTCTCAATTCGTCCCAGCTTACACTTGCCCCTCCCCGTGTCCTCAAGTCCATTCTCTATGTCTGCGTCTTTATTCCTGTCTTGCCCCTAGGTTCTTCAGAACCACTTTTTTTTTTTTTTTTAGAGTCCATATATATGTGTTAGCATACGGTATTTGTTTTTCTCTTTCTGACTTACTTCACTCTGTATGACACTCTCTAGGTCCATCCACCTCACTACAAATAACTCAATTTCGTTTCTTTATATGGCTGAGTAATACTCCATTGTATATATGTGCCACATCTTTATCCATTCATCTGAAGATGGACACCTAGGTTGCTTCCATGTCCTGGCTATAGTAAATAGAGCTGCAGTGAACATTGTGGTAAATGACTCTTTTTGAATTATGGTTTTCTCAGTGTATACGCCCAGTAGTGGGACTGCTGGGTCTTATGGTAGTTCTATTTTTAGTTTTTTAAGGAGCCTCCATACTGTTCTTCATAGTGGCTGTATCAGGTTACATTCCCACCAACAGTGCACACAGTGCAAGAGGGTTCCCTTTTCTCCACACCCTCTCCAGCATTTATTGTTTCTAGATTTTTTGATGATGGCCATTCTGACTGGTGTGAGATGATATCTCATTGTAGTTTTGATTTGCATTTCTCTAATTATTAGTGATGTTGAACATTCTTTCATGTGTTTGTTGGCAATCTGTCCATCTTCTTTGGAGAAATGTCTATTTAGGTCTTCTGCCCATTTTTGGATTAGGTTGTTTGTTTTTTGGATATTGAGCTGCATGAGCTGTTTGTAAATTTTGGAGATTAATTCTTTGTCAGGTGCTTCATTTGCAAATATTTTCTCCCATTCTGAGGGTTGTCTTTTGGTCTTGTTTATGGTTTCCTTTGCTGTGTAAAAGCTTTTAAGTTTCATTAGGTCCTATTTGTTTATTTTTGTTTTTATTTCCATTTCTCTAGGAGGTGGGTCAAAAATGATCTTGCTGTGACTTATGTCATGGAGTGTTCTGCCTATGTTTTCCTCTAAGAGTTTGATAGTGTCTGGCCTTACATTTAGGCCTTGAATCCATTTTGAGTTTATTTTTGTGTATGGCATTAGGGAGTGTTCTAATTTCATTCTTTTACATGTAGCTGTCCACTTTTCCCAGCACCACTTATTGAAGAGGTTGTCTTTTCTCCATTGTCTATTCTTGTCTCCTTTATCAAAGATAAGGTGACCATATGTGTGTGGGTTTATCTCTGAGCTTTCTATCCGTTCCATTGATCTATATTTCTGTTTTTGTGCCAGTACCATACTGTCTTGATTACTGTAGCTTTGTAGTACAGTCTGAAGTCCAGCAGACTGATTCCTCCATCTCCGTTTTTCTTTCTCAAGATTGCTTTGGCTCTTTGGGGTCTTTTGTGTTTCCATACAAATTGTGAACTTTTTCCTTCTAGTTCTGTTAAAAATGCCATTGGTAGTTTGATAGGAATTGCATTGAATCTGTGGTTTGCTTTGGGTAGTGTAGTCATTTTCACAATGTTGATTCTTCCAATCCAAGAACATGGTATATCTCTCCATCTGTTTGTATCATCATTAATTACTTTCATCAGTGTCTTATAGTTTTCTGCATACCGGTCTTTTGTCTCCTTAGGTAGCTTTATTCCTAGGTATTTTATTCTTTTTGTTGCAATGGTAAATGGGAGTGTTTCCTTAATTTCTCTTTTAGATTTTTCATCATTAGTGTATAGGAATGCAACAGATTCCTGTGCATTAATTTTGTATCCTGGTATTTTACCAAATTCATTGATTAGCTCTAGTAGTTTTCCGGTAGCATCTTTAGGATTCTCTATGTGTAGTATCATGTCATCTGCAAACAGTGACAGCTTTACTTCTTCTTTTCCGATTTGGATTCCTTTTATTTCTTTTTCTTCTCTGCTTGCCGTGGCTAAAACTTCCAAAACTATGTTGAATAAGAGTGGTGAGAGTGGGCAACTTTGTCTTGTTCCTGTTCTTAGTGGAAATGCTTTCAGTTTTTCACCATTGAGGACAATGTTGGCTGTGGGTTTGTCATATATGGGCTTCATTATGTTGAGGTAGGTTCCCTCTAGGCCCACTTTCTGGAGAGTTTTTATCATAAATGGGTTTTGAATTTTGTCAAGCTTTCTCGGCATCTATTGAGATGATCATATGGTTTTTGTCCTTCATTTTGTTAATATGGTGTATCACATTGATTGATTTGCGTATATTGAAGAATCCTTGCATTTGTGGGATAAACCCCACTTGATCATGGTGTATGATCCTTTTAATGTACTGTTGGATTCTGTTTGCTAGTATTTTGTTGAGGATTTTTGCATCTATATTCATGAGTGATATTGGTCTGTAATTTTCTTTTTTTGTAGTATTTTTTCCTGGTTTTGGTATCAGGGTGATGGTGGCCTCATAGAATGAGTTTGGGAGTGTTCCTTCCTCTGCAATTGTTTGGAAGAGTTTGAGAAGGATGGGTGTTAGCGCTTCTCTAAATGTTTGATAGAATTCACTTGTGAAGCCATCTGGTCCTGGGCTTTTGTTTGTTGGAAGATTTTTTCTTTTTTGCCGTATGTGGGCCTCTCAGTGTTGTGGCCTCTCCCATTGCGGAGCACAGGCTCCGGACGTGCAGGCTCAGCGGCCATGGCCCATGCGCCCAGCCGCTCCGCGGGGATCTTCCCACACCGGGGCACGAACCCGTGTCCCCTGCATCGGCAGGCAGACTCTCAACCACTGTGCCACCAGGGAAGCCCTGTTGGAAGATTTTTAATCACACTTTCAATTTCATTACTTGTGATTGGTCTGTTCATATTTTCTATTTCTTCCTGGTTCAGTCTTGGAAGGTTATACCTTCCAAGAATTTGTCCATTTCTAAGAATTTGTCCATTTCTTCCAGGTTGTTCATTTTACTGGCATAGAGTTGCTTGTAGTAGTCTCTTAGGATGCTTTGTATTTCTGATGTGTCTGTTGTAACTTCTTTTTTATTTCCAATTTTCTTGATTTGAGTCCTCTCCCTCTTTTTCTTGATGAGTCTGGCTAATGGTTTATAAATTTTGTTTATCTTCTCAAAGAACCAGCTTTTAGTTTTATTGATCTTTGCTATTGTTTTCTTTGTTTCTATTTCATTTATTTCTGCTCTGATCTTTATGATTTCTTTCCTTCTACTAACTGCGTTTTGTTTGTTCTTCTTTCTCTAGTTCCTTTAGGTGTAACGCTAGGTTGTTATTTGAGATTTTTCTTGTTTCTTGAGGTAGGCTTGTATAGCTATAATCTTCCCTCTTAGAACTGCTTTTGCTGCATCCCATAGGTTTTGGATCATCGTGTTTTTGTTGTCATTTCTCTCTAGGTATTTTTTGATTTCCTCTTTGATTTCTTCAGTGATCTCTTGGTTATTTAGTAATGTATTGTGTAGCCTCCATGTATTTGTGTTATTTACGGGTTTTTTTTTCCCTGTAATTGATTTCTAATCTCATAGCATTGTGGTCAGAAAAGATGCTTGATATGATTTCAGTTTTCTTAAATTTACTGAGGCTTGATTTGTGACCCAAGATGTGATCTATCCTGGAGAATGTTCCATGCGCACTTGAGAAGAAAGTGTAATCTGCTGTTTTGGGATGGAATGTCCTATAAATAAAAATTAAGTCCATCTTGTTTAATGTATCATTTAAAGCTTGTGTTTCCTTATTTATTTTCATTTTGGATGATCTGTCCATTGGTGAAAATGGAGTGTTAAAGTCCCCTACTATCATTGTGTTACTGTCGCTTTCCCCATTTATGGCTGTTTACATTTGCCTTATGTATTGAGGTGCTCATATGTTGGATGCGTAAATATTTACAATTATTATATCTTCTTCTTTGATTGAGCACTTGATCATTATGTAGTGTCCTTCTTTGTCTCTTCTAATAGTCTTTATTTTAAAATCTATTTTTTATGATATGAAAATTGCTGTTTCAGCTTTCTTTTGATTTCCATTTGCATGGAATATCTTTTTCCATCCCCTCACTTTCAGTCTGTATGTGTCCCTAGGTCTGAAATGGGTCTCTTGTAGACAGCATATATACAGGTCTTGTTTTTGTATCCATTCAGCCAGTCTATGTCTTTTGGTGGGAGCATTTAATCCTTTTACATTTAAGGTAATTATCAATATGTATATTCCTAGTACCATTTTCTTAATTGTTTTGGGTTTGTTATTGTAGGTCTTTTCTTTCTCTTGTGTTTTTTCTGCCTAGAGAAGTTCCTTTAGCATTTGTTCTAAAGCTGGTTTGGTGGTGCTGAATTCTCTTAGCTTTTGTTTGTCTTTAATTTCTCCATGGAATCTGAATGAGATCCTTGCTGGGTAGCGTAATCTTTGTTGTAGGTTTTTCCCTTTCATCACTTTAAATATGTCCTGCCACTCCCTTCTGGTTTGCAGAGTTTCTGCTGAAAGCTCAGCTGTTAACCTTATGGGGATTCCCTTGTATGTTATTTGTTGCTTTTCCCTTGCTGCTTTTAATATTTTTTCTTTGTATTTAATTTCTTATAGTTTGATTCATATGTGTCTGGGCATGTTTCTCCTTGGATTTATCCTGTATGGGACTCTCTGTGCTTTCTGGACTTGACTATTTCCTTTCCCATATTAGGGGAGTTTTCAACTATAATCTCTTCAAATACTTTCTCAGTCCCTTTATATTTTCTCTTCTTCTTCTGGGACCCCTATAATTCGAATGTTGGTGCATTTAATGCTGCCCCAGACATCTCTGAGACTGTCCTAAATTCCTTCTTTTTTCTTTATTGTACTCTGTGGTAGTTATTTCCACTATTTTGTCTTCCAGGTCACTTATCCGTTCTTCTGCCTCAGTTATTCGGCTATTGATTCCTTCTAGAGAATTTTTAATTTCATTTATTGTGTTGTTCATCCTTGTTTGTTTGTTCTTTAGTTCTTCTGGGTCCTTGTTAAACGGCTCTTGTATTTTCTCCATCCTGTTCCCAAGATTTTGGATCATCTTTAGTATCATTACTCTGAATTCCTTTTCAGATAGACTGCCTATTTCCTCTTTATTTGTTTGGTCTGGTGGGTTTTTACTTTGCTCCTTCTTCTGCTGTGTATTTCTCTATCTTCTCGTTTTGCTTAACTTACTGTGTTTGGGGGTCTCCTTTTCACAGGCTGCAGGTTCGTAGTTCCCGTTGGTTTTGGTGTCTCCCCCCAGTGGGTAAGTCTGGTTCAGTTGGGGTGTAGGCTTCGTGGTGGAGGGAACTGGTGCCTGTGTTCTGGTGGATGAGGCTGGATCTTGTCTTTCTGGTGGGCAGGCCATGTCTGGTGGTGTGTTTTGGGGTGCCTGTGACCTTATTATGATTTTAGGCCGCTTCCCTGCTAATGGGTGGGGTTGTGTTCCTGTTTTGCTAGTTGTGTGGCATAGGGTGTCTAGCACTGTAGCTTGCTGGTCGTTGAGTGGAGGTGGGTCTTAGCATTGAGGTGGAGATCTCTGGGGTAGCTTTTGCTGTTTGGTATTATTTGGAGCCAGGAGGTCTCTGTTGGACCAATGTCCTGAACTTGGCTCTTCCACCTCCGAGGTACAGCCCTGACACCCGGCTGGAGCACCAAGACCCTGTCAGCCACACGGCTTTTGGGAAGTCTGAGGTCTTCTGCCAGCATTCCGTAGGTGTTCTGTAGGAGTTGTTCCACATATAGATGTGTTTCTGTTGTATTTGTGTGGAGGAAGGTGATCTCCATGTCTTACTCCTCTGGCATCTTGAAGGTCTCCACCTGCATAGGTGCTTTTGAAAGGCACGGTCTTCTTATTACCTCATGGCCTAGATTTACCACTTCTTCAGGAGCCTGGCCTGGAGGTGTGCAGGGCCCAGGAGCCCAGCTGAGAACACTTGCATTGGGTGTGTGTCTGTACCCCAATTACCAAGGAGAGCTAACAATATTCTCCATGTGGGTTGGTAGCCTAGACTGGGTTGTAATTCCCTGCCACTTCCTTCATAGCACTGGACCACTCATGCCCTGGTTGCACGAAATGCAATGTGTCCCATGGCTGCACTTTATAGAAAGATTCCTTATTTCTGGGTGGTTGATGCTTTTACTCACAAATTTCTCAAGCAAAACCTAAAATCGTATAATGTCTTGGAACATTGCTAAGCCATAAAGATAGAGACAGGAATAGTGTTTGGTTATAAAGGAAGAGTTATGAACGGCACAGATCTGAGTGGCTCCTTTAAGACATCAGGAGGCCAAAAGCTTACTGTTCACAGGAGGAAAAAGTACTGAATCAGTGGCCTGATCCATAATCCGCATCGCTGTGCCTTCTTACTTGATGGAGCCATGTGGTTACCAATCCCAGCTCCCTTCCCACAATGTGGCCTTTGGAATGTCCTTGAAGGTCTCTTGCTACATTCCTGAGAGCTCTTTTACCAGCCCTTGCTCTGCCCTTCATTTTGCCCCTCATCCAGGGGCTATCCTGTCTTATGTTTTGAGCTGATCTGAGGTCCCTCTGTGTCCATTTATGTCTGTTTTCAGGGCTAGGCCAGGTTTGGTGTTGAGTCATCATAATGTTTTTCATTTGGAAGCAAATTTATAGCCCCAGATGGCATTTTTTTTTTTACGTTTTCATTTTATTTCTAGCAGAAATCCTCCAAATCAATAGTTGTAAAAAGAGGTACCGTTTATTCTAATATTAGCTTGGGCTTCCCTTACCACATTGTCCCGGTGGCCACTCAGGTTGTGGGACTGCTGAGTGAATGATGCTCTTCTCTGGTGTATTTCATCTTGAGAGCAATATGGCTCGAGTGAGATGAAAGTGCTGTAAGAAATGGATTACCTCAGCTGGAGCTCCTTTTGAGATAAGGAGACAAGCTAATGAAAGTCAGTTAGTCTGTCATGAGCAATTTATACTCAGCAAACAAGAGCGAATATTTTAAAAGAAAAAAAAAGATCATTTGCCATAGCAGAGAGAAATTTCCGTAATTGCATAAAGTTGCACAAAACTTGGAGTCGAAGTGTAGGAATGTGAGTGGAAAGGACAAGGGGCAGCTCTTTCAGGTTGGCAGGAAGCCTGGGCACCTGTCCTGGTCCTGTGACTGATTTTATTCAATATGACACCCACCTCTTCTAAGTTGGAACACCTGGTTGCATTTCCTTATCTAGAAAATGGGGAAAAATATACCTGCCTTACACAGATACATACCATCAGTCACCAAGTCCTACTTTGAGAAGAATTACGAAATACTGTCCCTTTTCTATCTGTACTTTTTGGCCACAACTAGAGTTGATACCTTTTTCTTGACCTCCTGCACGTGCCTCCTAACCTATCTTTCTGCCTCTGGTCTCTCTCTTCTACAGTCTAGTCTCCACTGGACCACCAGATTAATCTTCTTAAATCCACGTTCCCCCCCCCCCCACACACTAAATCCACTTTTAATCACGTCTTCTCTCTGCTCTGAAATCTTCAGTTTTTCCCAAGTACCTATTGAATAAATTTACATTCCTGGGCCTGGTAATCCAAAATCTCTCTGGTCTACACCTGTAACTTATATAATATTGAATATCAACCATACTTCAATTTAAAAAAAACCTCTCTGATCTGACTTCTACCAGGATTTCCATCTTCATTCCACGCCTCCCTTGTATTTAAAAATATATTTATTTATTTATTTATTTATTTATTTTTGGTCTCGCCATGTGGCTTGTGGGATCTTAGTTCCCCGACCAAGGATCGAACCCATGCCCCCCTGCAGTGGACGTGCAGTCTTAACCACTGGCCCTCCAGAGAAGACTCTCCCTTGTATTCTTGCATACTCCATCCAGCCTATAGCATTTATCCTCTGCAAATGCCCTGTAGTTTCTCAGAGCCTTTAGGATTTTGTCATTTCCTTATCTTTCCTTTTTGTTTCCAAGCATCAAAATTCAATGTTCTCAATATTCTGTAATAACCTAAATGGGAAAAGAAACCTGAAAAAGAATAGATACATGTATATGTATAACTGAATCACTTTGCTGTACACCTGAAATTAACACAACATTGTTAATCAACTATAACTCCAATATAAAAGAAAAATTAAAAGAAAATTCAATGTTCTGAGGACCCAATTGAAATGCCATTTTCTCCCCTAAAGCTTTTTGCTATCTCCCTTGGGGACATCTGTTTGGTGAGGATATTACGAAAGGAACTCAAGCATTACGTGTTGGTTGAGTGAGATGATGTCTCAGATCCCTTCTAATTCTACTCACTTTTCTAAGCAGTGCTTGTGGGATGAAAAGTGAGGCATGAACACTCCTGTTTTGATAGATCCTATCCTGTCGCCCACCTCCTGTTTTTCCTCCCTCCTCCTACCCTGAGTTCCTGCTTTCTTTGTTCATCCTGGCAGAGTACCTTGTTTCCACCAAAGAGGCAGTGAAGCTGGGGACTTATATTGGAGGAGACAGGATGTGATTCAACGTTGCTCTGAGAAAAAATGATGCCAGTCTGTTGGCCTGGCGCACTTTCACAAAACAAGTTTTAATCACCAGCACTGCTTTCTTCTCTATATTCATCCAGTATTGTGTGTCACTCTTCAACCACTGTCTTGCTCTCCTTACTCCTTCGTGTACACATCTTCCTCTCTAGACTTTAAGCTCTTTGAGGGCAGAGACCTTTTCTTGTTAATCATTTTGTCCCCCACAATGCCTCTGGGTGTTCAGTCAATGCCTGATGACTTGAATTGACAGTGGATGAGGAAGGAGATTTGGAGGGCTTTTTCCCTTATTACAAGGCAGGAGGTACAAAGTCCATCCTCTGTGACACCAGACTTTGTGATGTTTCCCTCTGTGGCTGGGCGATAACCAGTCTCCTACTGCAGCTCTTGGATTTGGGCAGCAATTCCACTGAATCCCTAGGAGACAGAGCAATTTCAGGAAGAATGAGTTGTTTGTTTGTTTTCCATTCCAAGCAGGGAAAACAAACAACAGTATAGCATCGTCCAGCCATGACCTTTTCACTAGGAATCCTACAGCCATATGACACACCATGTCAACATAATCCACTGAGCATGGATGGGGTGCAGCCCCTGTGGTAACGACATCTGAGAGGACTGCCACCCTGATCTTCTGGAGAAGGGGAGCTTGTGGAGCCTGCTTCAGTAGCCCAGCTCTGCAGGGCAGTCTGGGAGTAGCTGGAAGGGTAACCACACAAACTCTGACGAGCAATGGCAGCCTCTGTGAGGAAACTCTGGAGGACAAGTTCGTCAGCTAACATAGGTGTTTTCATTTCCCCTATAGCTCTGATCACAGGTGCCCGGTCTCTTTCTCCGTTTTTTTTATCCCTCTCTCTCTCTCTCTCTCTCTCTCTCTCTCTCTCTCTCTCTCTCTGGATTCTGGAGGGTAAGAGACAGGCCGAAGAGAACAAGAACACGTATATTCGGATCTAAGAACTCTCTCATATATATATAAAACCCTCAGAGGCTCAACAAACGCCAATTTGAAGTACTGAATTTTTTTCTTTATTGAACTATAGTTGATTTACAATATTGTGTTCATTTCAGGGAAAGAGCAAAGCGATTGAAGTACTGAATTTTTAAATTGCGTCGAAACCCACGCACAGAGGTAATAATAAAAACGCTCAGATTAAGATATTGACTCATACCATCAGCACATAATAGAGACAGAGTATTGTGGGTTAGACTAGAAGTAGGGAGAAACGACTTGGCTGTAGTATAATCAGTGGTGTTGAGTGAAGGAAAGCATGGGAAAAAGATAGTCAGCCTGGGAGCCGAGATGGGCCAGGGCCAGAGGGACTCAGACTAGATTCTGGGAGGTGTACACATTCCAGGCATCAAGGAGGTCTTTCTTCTCAATTGGCCAGCATGTATTCTGAGCTCTGAGTTCATGTACATCCTGCCATCTTCTAACGATGAAGTAGTCTGTGGTCCCTTAATATCAGGAAGAGGTTTGGACAGTACACGCACACACACACACACACACTGAGCATGGATGGGGTGCAACCCCTGTGGTAACGATTGGTCTCTGTAAAGGAATACCACCTAAATGGATACTGGGGTGTTCTGGTTTCCATAGCAGTCTCTTGCGAATTCGGTAGCACTAGTGAGTCTTCCGGAGTCTGACCCACCTGGAAATACCCACAAGATTGAGTGTCTGGACATGCAAGGCTAAGCAACAGGCTCTGACCGATGGTGTTTGCTAACGGCTTCCCCAAAAGCCTTTGGCTGGCTGGCTTGTCCTCTTGCCCCTTTGACACTCCTCCATGTCAATGCCACCAGTCTCGAATCACAGCCAGGGAACTGATGAACCTTGCACCACTTGATGGCATCCGGTAGCATCCCCAGATTCCAGAAGATGTCTCCTGAGTGCGCTCCTCCCCCATAGCCGTTGCAGTTGGGGGGGGTTCATCTTGTTTGCCCATTTCCTCTTGCATTTTGCAAACGCCTGAGCTGTGTTTGTGTCTTTTCCTACCTTCAGTTCGGAGCAATCTGTTCAATTCGAAGAGCCAGCAGCTTCCCCAATGTGCAAGGAAACAGGGTCTGAGTAACCAGAGACTTGGTTTTTCTCCTGCTGCCAACATCTCCTGGAGGGTAGAGTGTTGGTAGAAATCCGTTCGTTTTAATCCGGCGTGTTTTGTGCCGCTAAACTGTCATTGTCTTCTCTTGATCCCTCTCATGTGTTGTTACAATAAGAAAAACACTACTTTGTGTTCACATTCTGCATCTTTTTAATTTTTTTTCTACAGCTCTTATTACAATAAGCAATCAGTTTTTCTTTAATTATGCTTTTTGAAAATGCTGCATTATCTAATATAATTCGTATTATCTATTGAGTTGACAGTTATACCTGAATGGACCCATTGAGAGCATTTCTGTGAAAATCAGTGGGGAAACAAAAGGTTTTCTATTGAGATACTTGATGTTATGTGTTGAATTGTGTCCTCTAAGAATTCATATGTTGAAGTCCTCACCCCTCAGTACCTCAGGATGGGGCCTGATTTGGAAATAGGGTCATTGCCAATGTAACTAGTTAAGATGAGGTCATACTCCAAAAGGGTGGCCCCAATTCAATATGACTGGTGTCCTTATGAGAAGGGGAAATCTGGAGACAGGCACAAACAGGGAGAACACTTGAAGATGATCAGGGTTCCATTTTCTGCAAACCAAGGAACACCAAAGATTGCCAGCAAACCACCAGGAGCTAGGAGAGAGGCCTGGAACAGATTTTCTCCCTCAGCTCTCAGAGGGAACCAACCCTGCTGACACCTTGATCTCAGACTTCTAGGCCCTAGGACTGAGACAAGAAATTTCTCTTGTGCAAGCCACCCAGTTTGTGGTCCTTTGTTACGGCAGCCCTAGCAAACTAATCTACTTGATCTCCTGAACGTTCCAGCTAAGCATGTACTCTGGAGAGCGAGAAACACATGGGTTGTGAATTCAAAATGTGTCATACATTTTGGAAGAATACTGAGAGTCTGAAGGTTACTGGAGAGCCAGCTCCAGGCAGCCACCTCCATGGGCTGCCTGAGAAAGTAGAGATGGGGAGGGGGGCTTGGAGCCCCCCCAAAATACTCAGATGACCCTACACAGGTTCTTTGGTATATTTATAAAGTCACGGGTGCTCACTTCTCCCCTCATTCCCAAGAAGGTGGTGTGGAGGGTGTGTGTCTAGGTGGGGTGTGTGTGTTTGGCAGTGTCTGGTTGATAAATGGGCTGAAGAGCTTTGCCTGCCCAGCTCTGTAGACTGGAAGTGAGTCGACCTTCCAATGTGGGCCCGAAGCATAACTCGCCAGGCTCTCAGCTGTGTCAAATGAGTCTGCTTGAGAAAGGCCCACACAGATGAATTCAATTTGTGAATGTTTGGCCTCGGCCCTGGGAGGGCCCTGCCGGGTGCTTCAGGATAAAACAATTCAGCAGAGCTCTGTGGAGGCGTGGTGAGACCTACCCAGGAGTCAGCGGTTCTGCCCAGGACTTCCTCTCGGGCCTGTATGTGAGGGCAAGCCCTTGGCCCTCTCTGGCTCTCCTGCCTCCGCACCCTGAGCTCCTGCCCTGAGGTGGCACCCTGATCCCAGGCGTCTGATATTCTGCCCGTTGCTTTCTAGCCGTGAGTATCCATGGCAACAGTTGCTAAAAAAGGAAACAAGCGCCAGATTCTTAGGTCAGCCTAGTGTTTCCGGAGGCCAGCCAGGGAGGGCATGCCCGGTGTCCTCAGCCTGCTGGCCTGGAGCCAGAAAATCAGTGCTGCTCCAGTTGGAAAGACTTTCTAGAGACTTAGAAACTGTATCTGGCTTGTGTGCTTTTAAGCGGCTTATTTTTCCAAAGCCTGTTTTTGGCGTATTGGTCAAGATTCAGTGGGTGTGTGTTTTAAGTGGGATATCCACCTTTCCTAAACCACAACTGGGTTAGGTGGTCTAATCACAGGTTTTGGGGGGAGAAATTTATGTAGGTGGAAAGCCTTACAAAGGTATAAAAATGAAGTCACGTGGAGTTGAATTTGACAGATCACCTTTAGAAACGAAAAGCTATATGAGGTGATATGAAGTGAGGACAGACCAGAAAACTTCACAATAGATAGTACTGAGCGTCAGTTATGTACCAGGCTTTGTTCTTGTTCCTTGAAATATATGGGGTGGAAAATTAACACCAACATCTCTCCCAACATGGAACTTACATTCCAGAATCGGGGCTGTGTTATCAAACTTTCAAAGGTCCTTTCCTGAGATGTTGCTAAAAAGGTAAGGTCTTTCTGCGTGTTGGCCTTTTAGTGAATACACTTTGCTAAAGTAAATCAGCTGTTACGGCAGTATTTGTTTATCTATCCCACCTGGGAAATGTTGGAAAAGCCATCTGGCCGTGGCTCTGATTGGCACTTGGTTGGGGAATATAGAATTGAATTTTAGTCCTTGGGTGACTTTATCTCATGCTCTGGGCACACCTCTGTTGGGACCCAGTAATTAAAGAAAAGAGCAGCGCACTCTGGTTGTCTGGATGTACACTTTATAGGGTTTCAGTACCTGAGTCCTTTCAACTGATGTAGGCATTGTATGGATGGAGTTATAGCCTTTGAAGTGGTCAGTGCTTCCGCCACATCACAAAGTCCAGCCCTGTGTGCTGTGCAACTTCCTGTATGTGGCCGTTGTTATGTACCTTTAAACAATTTTTGTGTGTGTACCTTTTATGTATCCTGCGTATGCAAAACCAGTGCCTGACACATGACAGGTTTTTAAATACTCGTGGAATGAATGAATGAGCAAATGGATGCCTGGATGATAGTTTGTCTTGTTAGCAAGGGGAATGTTAGTTCTTCTTGCACTTGTGGGATAAAGTGTCCTTTAAATTAAAGGAACAACGGGTCCCTGGGCTTTGAAGTTATACTTCTCCCACGGGGCAGTTGTTCCGCCATTAAGGAGTACCCAGAGTTGATTGACCAACTCAAGACCTTGAGTCAGTTTCTAAGGCTCATAGGGTTCCACAGCTGTTTCTCTAATTCTCAGATTTTGGTGCCCATGAGAAGCACCTGGAGGCCTTGTTCAACAGATCGTTTGGCCCTACCCTCAGAGTTTGGACTCATTACATCTGGGGTGGGGCCCAAGAACCGGCATCTCTAAGAAGTTACCAGGTAGTGCTAACAATGCTGCTGGCCTGCGGACCACTTTTTGTGAACCTCTAATCCATAAGCAGCGCTGATATAATGGACAGTGGAATGGTTCAGCACGTGTGCTCTGACCAGTAGTGAAATCCCAGTTCTACCATTTACCGGGTAGCCCAGGACATATTTCTTCACCTTTCTGGAAGTTGGAATATTATTACTGCCCACTTCCTAGGATTGTTGCGCAGACCAGGTAATGCACATAGAGAGCTCAGCATAGCACTTGGAACTGATTAAATGCTGAATCAATGTTAAGTACTCTGATCACTGCTTTGTATTGCAATAGCTTGGTACATAGTAGACGCTCAATTAAATGGATGATGAAGCAGGTGTTAGTTGGGGGTCCTAGAAAAGGAGAATTTTGAGTTAAAAAAATTCAAACTTTTGACCTTTTAATATTCAATTTAAGATGGAGGCAGATGCCTAGATGTGGCTTCAGGTGAAATGTTGGTGGTAGAACAGCACAAATCATTTGCTGGTATTTTTCTGACCCCAAATATGTCTTGACCAGGCATTCAGTGGATTAGAATCTGCAAGAGAACCAAAGGCTGAGGGTTGGTGGGGATGTTACAGTTGGTCTGTGAGACCCTCAAACCTGGTGTCAAATGTCCTTGGTTTAACATCACATGTGATCCAGAGACCAGTGGGCAAGCCAAATCCAGTGTTTAGAATATGTCTGTGGTTCTGTTTATGCATTTATTTTTTTAAAACAGTATGGCACTTCTTTTTTTTTTTAATTTTATTTATTTATTTTATTTTTGGCTGCGTTGGGTCTTTGTTTCTGTGCGAGGGCTTCCTCTAGTTGCGGCAAGCGGGGGCCACTCTTCATCGCGGTGTGCGGGCCTCTCACTGTCGCGGCCTCTCGTTGCAGATCACAAGCTCCAGACGCGCAGGCTCAGTAGTTGTGGTTCACGGGCCTAGTTGCTCCGCGGCATGTGGGACCTTCCCAGACCAGGGCTCAAACCCGTGTCCCCTGCATTGGCAGGCAGAGTCTCAACCACTGCGCCACCAGGGAAGCCCTGTGGTTCTGTTTAAAATCCACATTCAACAGAAAGACTCAATGGGTTTGTTTGAAATGGGAAATTTCTTTCTTTTTTGTGTGTGCACATACTCAATATTTTCCAAAGTATGGTCCACAGACCATTTGCATCCACATGGGGTGCTTGGCGAAAATGGAGATTCCTGAGCTAGACCTAATGAATTAGAATCCCTAGGAGTGGGAGCAGAAAGTCTTCATTCTAGAAAGCATCCCACTATTCTGGGATTCACCGGAGTGGTTTGGGAAACACCACCACAAAAGCCTATCCATCCTAGGGACTTCCCTGGTGGTCCAGTGGTTAAGACTCTGTGCTCCCAATACAGGGGGCCCTGGTCAGGGAGCTAGAGCCCACGTGCAGCCACTAAAGACCCAGCGCAGCCAAATAAATAAATGCTAAAAAAGACTATCCGTCCTATATGACAGCAAGGATGGTGGACAGTATAAAGTTCATTCCAAGGCCACACATATTTTGGAATTTGTCTCCTGCACCCTGTCCCAACACTCGGCCTCTATACGTTAGAGACCAGCAGTCCAACATGATTTACTAATAATTATCACTATAGTTGTTGTGGCATGTGCAGAGCTGGATGCTCTGAGTATATATAAAATTGGAGAAGGTGAGTCCTGATTTCAGGTGACTCTCATCATGCTGAACTGGCTCAACCAAGAGCCTTGCTCCTGTGTGTCCTTTTACAAAATGTAATAAATGCTCCTGGAGTCTATTCTCAGGGTTAAAACAAACCGCCCTGTTCCACTCTAGATCTCTTTGATTTCAAAGTCCATAGCCAGTAATCCCAGACGTGCTTCATGAATTGGAGGAGGCAGAAATTAATAGGTAGAATTCAAATAAGTCAGGACCAGTGCCCAACCAATGGAAGGTCACCCATGCTAGGGAGCAGTTAAGATTGTGTGCTGGGTGTCTGCGCAAGGCTCTTCAGTGTTTGCCAGTTCCGTAGGGCTGAGAGCTTCTCTTCACTCTGCTTATCTCTGGCTTGGCCTGGCCAAGTGACTCTGGTTTCTATTTTCGGCCTTACTCTGCCATCTCCTGTTTCTGATTGTGACCTGGCAACCTATGCTCATCCAGAATCCTATACTGCATCTGTCACCTTTCTGCCATCTCTGCTTATCCACAAAGGATAAGTGACCTCAGGAACCATATGAAGAAAGAGCCAGCATCATCTCTCTGTGCCTCGTAGGTCTGTACATTTGCACACCCATCACACCCACTGTCACAGTGTGATAACTTGTTGAAATACAAGCATTGGTTACCCATGTGTTTCACCACTTAGTACAGCTCTTGGAAGAATAAACAGTGATATCTGCATCATGAGGAAAAATCAGCAAATCCTTTAATGAGGATATAGATGATAAAATCATCTATAATGTTATAGAGGATCACAAGTAAAAATGTAGGACACGATGTGTGATGTCAGAAGACTGAAATTTTGCCCGAGTCTTAGTTCCCCCTTGTGAAGGGGAATAAAGCAAGCAGATGTTCATTGAGCACCTGCAATCTGCAACTTACACAGGTTTCAAGAGGCCCAGATGGGATCTGAACTGAGGTCTAGCTGATGTCATGCTACTTTGGGGAAATTCAAATATGTTCATTTTCTCATGGCCACAAATGGCCTTCTCCAAGGAAGAACCTCTTGAACAGTTTTCTGGGGCAATAGCAATACACGTGGAACCTCGTCTGATAAAGGTGTTTGGCCTTGATTATGGACGTGAGTTGTGTTTCTTCTTTAATTCTGATGATCTGTGTTTTGTTTTTATTACGTAATTTTTGCCCACCAGTTTCTAAAACAAGCAAACTTTGGCTCTGATTAAAGAGAATAACAGCAAATCAATCTCGTGTGATTTGTACTGTAAATGTTTGAATTACACTTATTCCGTATCTCTATTGCTTTATGCTGTCTGTTGATATGAAGAAGTTCTGTTGGCCTGTGCCGACGTGCTGGTCTAGAAGGCATTGCCTTGGTGGGAGGTACAGTGCGATTCTGCCTAATGGGAAAGGGAGGCTCCAATAAAGGCTCTGCAGAGAGATGGCAGCTCTGATGAGGTTCAATGCCTCCTTCTGAGTGAGTGGAACTCTGACCCGAATATGCAGATCTTATCGGAGAGACTAACTTCTAAAAGGAATCAGTTAAAATGGAGAATTAACTGAGGGAATCCTTTATTATGTGAGTGCATTTAACACTTAGGGAAGCTTTCTGTCTGGCACTGAGGGGCAGAGCAGTTTGAGATGAACTTGGGAAGAAAATATGGCAACTTCAAACAGAGCAAGAAGATTCCTGAGCTTTAAAGGCTGAATTTTAACTGAAAATAAGTTTCTGTGGTTTAGTTAAGCCAATAAAACCTTAACGGGGATAAAAATAAATCAGATTGCAAACACTTGAAAGTTGTGAGTTTTTTAAAAAGCCCATTTATTGAGGGACCTCCCCCCCCGCCCCCCCCAGCCGTGACTCTCAACGTACATACATATTCTGCTAATGTTCACACCACCACCAGAGTATATTCTTAGGCCCATTTTACATATGGGGAAACTGAGACTCAGGAAGGTGCAGTGACTTGTCTGATATTATACAGATAACAAGTAGCAGGTTTGAATCCAGCTTCGCATAACTCTTCTCACCTGTCTTCGTTGGCTCAGGTTGCCATAACCAAATACCACAGACTGGGTGGCTTAACCAACAAATTATTCTTCTCAGTTCTGGAGGCTAGAAGCCCAAGATCAAGGGGGTCGGCAGGGTTGCTTTCTCCTGAGGCTTCTCTCCTTGGCCACCTTCTCATTGTGACGCCACATGGTCTTCTTCTAAAGACACCAGTCAGACTGAAGTAGAGTTTGCCCTTAGGACTTTTTATTTAGTTACCTCTTTAAAGGCCACATCTGCAATTACAGTCACATTGCAGGTTAGGGCTTCAGCATATGAATGTGGGGGATGGTGGACACAATTCAGTCCATAACACCACCCTACATCTCCCTTGGATGCAGTCTCTGGGGATCTGAGATGGGAGTTGAAATAAAACAAGATAATGTGTGGCCCACTCTGATTATACAGTTGGGTATAACTGTAAGGACTATCTTTTTTTTTTTTTTTTTTTTTTTGCGATACGTGGGCCTCTCACTGTTGTGGCCTCTCCTGTTGTGGAGCACAGGCTCCGGACGCGCAGGCTCAGTGGCCATGGCTTACGGGCCCAGCCGCTCTGCGGCACGTGGGATCTTCCCGGACCGGGGCACGAACCCGTGTCCCCTGCATCGGCAGGCGGACTCTCAACCATTGTGCCACCAGGGAAGCCCTGTAAGGACTATCTTTACCCTGGTGAAATTGTAAGAATTCTTAAACATGTTGAATGGAAAACCAAGCAGCTTCGAACATAACTGACTTTATAAAACCTGTCGGAAGTCTGTCAAGCGGGTGACAGGGAAAGGAGCAGGTCAACTGACTGACAGTGCCTGGCGGGGCTGAAGTTTGAAAAATTGATCTTTGAGATGTTGGTTATAAGTCAATGCAAAAATCATTAACAGATAAAAGATTTTCTGTTTTTGGATTTGTTCTAATGCATATTTCTGAACTCCAGTTTCATTTACTAATTTCTTAGGTTATAGTTTCTGCTTATCAATAAATAGTTTAGCTTTTTATTTAGTCTGTGACTTAAAATCTCTTTTATACTGATTCCTTGGCAGTTAGTTCAATTCCAGTTGGCAAATACAGTTGGTTCCTTCCAGCACCTGTAGTGAAAGCTCAGGGCTGAGGCAAAATTCCTGTGCAAGACTTTCAAAGCCTACGTACGAATGATCTCAAATCTTAAACAACAGTAGCAGAACTTGAATGGCCATGCAATTGCAGTCCCTGTGCTTGGGGTCTGGCTCACTTTTGGGGTCCCACTACTGGCAAGCTGTTTTAGGACCTCATTTCCCTCACCCTGGGGACAGAATATAAAGGCCCACCACCTGTGTGCACCACATTTGTTACTTTCTCCAAACTGCTGGGCTTGTTACTCTGTCAGAGGAGGAAATGAGGTTTGTCTGACATATTCTGCATTGTCAGGTTGATAGATTTCCCTGTGTGTCTCAAAATCTTTGTCAATTGATTATTTTCCTTTTTTTTTCCCCCCAGGATTTTTCTGGGTATGAAAGTTAACAAGTCTCTAATTTCTGACCATTGTTTCTCCCATTTTAAATGCTGCTTTCTGGTCACCCTCATTGTCAGGCTTCTCACAGTTTTCCATGAGCAGGATTCATATACAGCAAAAAACTAGAAGTCGGCCAAGCTGATTTTGACCCTTGCCCACTTCCCACTCCTCTCTCTCCTGGAGGAACTCTTCCTTACTTCCACCAGGAATTTAGACTATGCTCCCACCCCCATGATGGGCTTATATTCTTGCCTGGGAAGCAACTAAAGTTGCTTCCCACCCACCTCCAGGGTTAAGGTATTATCATTCCATAGTTTTTACCATTTTAATAGGGACTTTTAAAACTCTTCAAAGACCTAGGGACGGAGTCTCAATTGGTGGAATTTCACAGAAGAGTACACACAAGTAGGTTGGGAGCTTCTTTTTATCTCAGCACCGCTCCACTCAGAGGCAGTCTCTTACTCCAGCAGTTTTCAATGGGGAAAAAAGGAATCTGTAGTGATGGTAGCCTCGGTTCCCAGGTGTTTAGAATCTTCTCTCGATCCAGGAATCTGTTCCAGAAAAAGTGCTTCACCTAGCTCCTGATTCAATGAAAGGGCTAAGGTTTTTGAAAGATGCGAAACTATTTGAGCTCACTTTGCTAAGAATTAATTGTTCAAGGTCTTCAATGAAAACGTGAGCAATCTTTTAAAAAGAGAGGTTGAAAATGTCATGGTAAAGGGGCAGGGCTGTGAGGACTGTGCAGTTAAGTATGTGTTAGGTAAGCCTGGCTGCAAAACTACTGGGGTCATAAAATACTGGAATGTCAGACTTAGAAGGGACCTTGGAGATTCTCTAGCTTATTTATCTAATGGGAGGCAACGTGAAATAGTGGGGGAGAAAAAAGAAACACGTGCTTTGGAGTCAGAGGGACCTGGGTTGTTTGAATCTCACTCTTAGCGAGTGACCTTGAAGAAAGGAAGGCCTTTGGGGGGCCTAGGTTCCACTTTTGCAAAATGAGTATGATAATGTCTTCTAATGAGCGTAGCTGTGAGGTTTGGAGATCATGCATATTCAAAGCACCGGGAATAATGCTTGGCCCATTGGAGGTGTTTAACAACTGATAGCGACCATTATTATCATCCTTAGGTTACAGATGAGGAACTGGAAAAGCAGAGGCTAAATGACTTACTCCAATAATTTAGCATTTTATTTAAGAACCGGGACTAGAGCCCACGTTTCCCTTGTCTCTGACTCCATCAACTGTCATGTCGACTGAAATAAAAACACACAATATGAGAGCTGTGAGTTTCAGTTTTACTGGGGGACTTACTGAGGACTTTAACTCGAGAGACAGCCTCTCAGAAAGCTCTGAGGAACTGCTCCGAAGAGGTAAGGGGGAGAAGTCAGCATATATGTGATTTTGGTGAAAGGTACATATAATTAAGCACTCATCTCAGTAGAAGGTTGTGCTAGTCATCAGGGACAGGTATCTTAGTTAATGGTTTTAGTGCTTTTCTAAGTCTGGGAAGATGCAAGAATCGTGGTTTATAAAATTTTCTCCTGAAAATATCTATCTGAAGGCCTTGTTCTGCCACTTTTCCCAGAGCACTGAGTGTCTCGTTCCTGGTCTCCACCCTGAAGGTCAGTCACTGCAGTGGCTAATGACTTAATTCTTATAGAACAGGGTGGCAAGCGACATTCTTTAGTTGGCAGTCGTATGTAGTACATGCCCTTTATAAGAAAATGCCAAATTGGGGTAAGAATTAAAAACTCAGTCTAGTGAGCTGAATGCCTGGGGTAACTATTATTGCTCTTTGTACTCTAAAAAAGGTTTGCTCAGGAGAAGGCTGCCAGTCTAACAGAAGTCTCCTGGAGGCCACCTCCCAGAAGGAATGACAAATGCTGAGTGGCTGTGGGGTTTGTTCTAAGGAAAGAGCCATTAGTATTTTTATGTAGTGACACAGTCGCCATTTTCAGTTGAATAATTTGGAGTTCATTGATTCTGAATGTCTTTGATATCGTTTGTCTGTAAGTATTCACTCCATTTGATGCAAAAAGGAAATTGAGGTCTACAGAGCTGAGGGACTTGCCCAGTGTAACAAAGCTGGTAAGCGGCAGAATCGTGATAAGGACCAAGGTCTCCTGACTCAGTTCAGAGCACTTTCTAGCCCACAATCATTCCCCAGATTAAAAAACCCTTTTATTTTCTTGGTGTTGTACATTCTATGGGTTTGGACAAATATTAAATGACATATATCCATCACTATAATGTCATATAGAGTATTTTCACTGTCCTAAAAATCCTCTGTGCTCTACCTATTCATCTCCTTCCACCCCACACCCTCAGTGGCAACTACTGATCTTTTTTTTGTCTCCATAGTTTTGCCTTTTCCAGGAGGTTATATGGCTGGAATGAAGTCATCTTTTCAGATTGGCTTCTTTCACTTAGTAACATGCATTTAAGGCTCCTCCATGTCTTTTCATGGCTTGATAGCTCATTTCTTTTTAGTACTGAATAATATTCCATCGTCTGGATGTACCAGAGTTTCGTTGTCCATCCACCTATTGATGGACATTTCAGTTGCTTCCAAGTTTAGACAGTTATGAATAATGCTGCTACAAACATCCATGTGCAGGTTTCTGTATGGACATGTTATCAACTCCTTTGGGTAAATACCAAGGAACATGACTGCTGGATCATACAGCAAGAGTATGTTTAGTTTTGTAAGTAACCACCAAGCCATCTTGCAAAGTGGCTGTACCATTTTGCGTTCCCACCAGCAATGAATGAGAGTTCCTGTTGCTCCACATCCTTGTCAGCATTTTCTGTTATCAGTGTTCTGGATTCTGGCCATTCTAATAGATGACCCTTTTATTTTTTTCTTGCCCTTTTAGATGTCAAAGTTTTGAATAATAACTGATTAGGGATCTAATGGTCCCTTAGGACTATTTGAGACAATGTTACCCAGATATCTTTATTACTGGCAAGTGGTACCATCAACTTGATTTTTTAAAAACTGATTCTGCAGGGTTTTGAATATAGTTGGCTGGAGACCCAGGTTCCTTCCTCTGTATCCCACTCTGGCTCTCCAGAAGATTTAAGTCCCTACTTTGGTCTCCCTGGTCTGACTCTTGGTCTAGCTGTAGACATATTTTAGCCCACAAGAAGGTTTAGCCTTCACCTAACCATTAAGGTCCTGGAATTGGCCCCCTCTGGCAGGACGCTGAAGCTCATCAAGGGCCTTTTCCCCATCTGTCTGGTTTTCCTTTGTGCTCATTTCCTGAGCAACCCTATGCTCGTTCCCTGGGACCTGGATCCTCTGCTTCCTACTTACAGTGTTGGGAACTTCTGGCGATTTCTAGAACTTCCTGTTTTCAGGATATGGTAACTAATCCTCTTATGCTCCTGATAAGAGTTTTAGAGCCTGTCCGAGGAGCTTGATGGTATGCCAGGGCCGGGGTGGCAACTGCAGACCTGTGCTGAGGGCTGTAATAGAGAACATATATTTCACTGTAGCAACCAAAGTCTTGCTGTAACCAAAAGATTAACTGGGAGAGGTGCTGCCATCATATAGCCTGCAGAATCTTTCAGAATAGCTTTACAAATGATTTCACTCTTGTTTGGTGGCAGTCCAGTCAAAAATACCACTAATGGCACTTGTGGAGGTGAGAAAGTGCTGACAGTATTTTATAACCTGACTCTTAGAAGTAGTGAATCTTTGAGTTACAATTACATATCATTAATATGACAAAAAGGGGCATTGTTAAACCTCTTGGTATCTTTTCTTCCCCGCAGCTGGAGGTGAGGGCTACCTGGGAGGGTCTCTGTGACTGGCCTCAGCTTGACTGTGTGACCTTGGGCTGGAAGCGGTAGAGATGGGAGGGAGGAGAAATAAAGAAGGGTCTCCTGGAATTTCTTAGTCCCATCTATATGCAAATCACTTAACATTATGCACATTATTTCTCTGAAATTCAATTAGACTCCCAAGAGTAAACAATTTCCACTCCCACCACTATACTTTCTGCCTCCTGACCAAGTTTTCTTATTTGTCAAAGGAAGAGAGCTATTGTTCTGTATGTCCTACTAGGGAACAGGAATGGGAGAAACAGCAGGTAGTCCCTCACTGAGGCAAAACCAGTTCTGGTCAAACACGTTGGGAGGCGCTGCTGGATGTAGCTAGGGAAACTTGAACAAAGCCTGACAGGAACTCCTGAGGTACAAAATCTCACACTGAGCTGTAGCCCACCAGGCAGACATAACACTTGCCATACTGCTTTTTCTGGACTCCATTCTCTTCATGGTTTCATGGGGCCTGCATTTCAGGTATGAGGACTATTGACTACAAACACTTTCTGGACCGAAGGTCCATAGCTCTCTTCTTCGCGCGCGCGCGCGCACACACACACACACACACACACACACACACACACACTCATTCAACAAATATTTGAGTGCTTACAGTTTGCCAGGCACTTTATTTGGCACTGAGGGAGGATACAAAGATGTGGCAGGTGCTGAAAAGAAATGTATAGTTTTTATGAGAATATAGGACACAGGGACCAAATGTGGGATGGGAGGGCGTGGCTGAGTTATGGAAGGCTTCTCTAGGACCTGTGTGATAAAATGGGAGCTAGCCAGTTGAATAGGGGTGAAACATGTTCCTGTAGAAGAAAGGTATGGGTAAAGGCTCTGAGGATAAAGGAGTGTAACTGTTTTGTCACGAGTGGAAAGGAGAATGGGGTAATATTAGGTAGAGAGGTTGGCTGGGACCAGATCACACGCAAGGTCTTATAGACCAGAGTAAGTATTTGCCTTCACTGACTCATTCTCCCCATTCTTCAGGCATGTCTCCCTTATTGTCCAGGCTTTGAGGTTCTTCTACCTTTTATATTAGCTCCCTAGTCCCCAGCCTTCAGTAAGAGGAGACTACCGGTATCCCAGGACCAAAGGTGGCTGTGTAGATGGTGAGCACAGGATATGTCCACTTTATCAAGGAGGAACCATTTAGGGCTGGTTCTTTTAGGACAGGCAAACCAAAGAACTCTGTGTACCATGGAAAGTATCCTTATAGACTGTTACTTGCTGTCAAGAAATAGTATATGTAAATCATTTCTGCAAAGCGGGCCTAACTGTGCAAGTCAATGAGGGAGTCATAAAAAAGGAGGGAGTCATAAAATTTCTGGGTTATTTAGTCATAAATATGCCTTATTTTGTCTTGTATCCTCATCGCTGCTATCTAGTACATATTAGCCACTTACTAAGTACCTGCTGAATGAATGAATGGATAATACCGATAATCTTATATGGGTAGAAGCCTGTGAGGACAGTTACCATAAGTCCACAAACTGGTTCCTTGGGCCATTGTGAGAGAACTGGGCTGACTGGAGGGTTGTTGATATGAACCAGTAATGTTTTTCCTAAAACAAGCAGTGTGGGGTTAGGACCCATCTGAGAACCCTCAACACCAGATTTCATGGACTCAAGGCCTCCTGGAATGTGGTATCTCAGAGATTCCAGATTAAGGCACCATATGTCATCCAGATCAGCTATATATCCATAACGATCTCACTGGAACAGTTACAAAATAATGTGTGTGGGTGTGGGATTGCGGGGGAGAGTGTGCACTTTCTGAAGGAAAATTTATTCAGGTGCTACTAAGAAAAACGTTATGTGTTAGAGCCATCAAATATTGCTTCTGGATGACTCGAAGATGCTTCATTTTTAAAGATAGAAGAGGAAAGTAGGGGTCAGAAAAGGAAAATACTAAACAACGGTCGTTCTCCTGGGCAGTAGAGTGTCGTAAAGTCTTCTTACTCAACATTTCACTAGGTGCTAAGTGCTAACCCCAGTGAGTCATTCGGAGTCATTCTATGCCAGAAGTCATTTATTTGTCCAGAGACAGATTGGACATTAGTCTAAACTTGTTGGGAGAGGACAGAGGAGGAGGAGTGCCAGCTTCTGAACTCGGCTTCAACTTACTGGCAAACAGACTTCCAGACGCTGGGCTGGTCTTTTTCAGAAACTCTGTACAAAGGATCTTCCTGGACCTCTTGAGAAGTTACCAGACTTACTGGACAAGGGCAAGATGATATGTTCAGGAAAGAAGAAATTCGGTGTGATGGAGGCAGGATTGACCTTGTATGGATGGAACAGGGGCTTCTTTTGTTGTTTGCTTTTGAGGATTCTACCCATAAACAGGAATGCCTTTCACCAGCCTGCAGCTGGGGCCTCCTATTCCCGAAGCCAACCAAGTAACTGAAAGTCAAGTCACTGAGCATCAATTCACCAAAAACTATTTTGCTCAATGATTAATTGGCCAAGTCGCCAATTGGCTGTCTTTTGAAGTTTTATTATGCTTCCCTGCAACCAGTACAGGGTCGGGGAGAGGTGTGGGGAGGGAGCAATGGGGAGATTCTGCCCCTTTGAGATAGTAGCACATTCTTCCTTCCTCTGAAATTGTTTAATTATAGATTCACTAAAGATGTGTTTCAATTAAGTACTTAAAGTTTTTTCTTAGTCAAAAGAGGCTAGGCTAGGGCTTCCCTGGTGGCGCAGTGGTTGAGAGTCCGCCTGCCGATGCAGGGGACACGGGTTCGTGCCCCGGTCCGGGAAGATCCCACGTGCCGCGGAGCGGCTGGGCCCGTGAGCCATGGCCACTGAGCCTGCGCGTCCGGAGCCTGTGCTCCGCAACGGGAGAGGCCACAACAGTGAGAGGCCCGTGTACCGCAAAAAAAAAAAAAAAAAAAAGAGGCTAGGCTATATTGCGGTAACTGATTAACCTCAAAACCTCAGTGATCTAAAATAACAAAGGTTTATTTCCCATGTATGGTTGGTACGACTGCAAGCTGGGGTTTGTGAGAAAGCTCAGATACTCAGGGACCCAAGCTGATGGAGGAGGTATTCAGGCTGATGGAACACATGCCAGGGAAAGAGAAGAGACTGGAGAATCACTAAGGACTTCTGAGTGTTTCAGGCTGGAAGTGATACATGTAATTTTCCTGCACATTTCATTAGCCAGAACTCATCCCATGTTCCTATTTAACTGCAGAATGGCTAGGTTGCTTTTACGGAAAGGAGAACAAGGAATTGGTGACCAGTAAGAATATCTACACAGGAAGGACTTACTACATTTGGAGGCTTTCTTTCAGAGGCTTTTTTTCCCCCTAAAATTTCAGGTCTGCTGAGATGCTGCGGCTGGAATCGGGTGACGGGGGAGGGTTGGCAGGAGAGGCTGTGTCCTATGGCAGAGGTTTACGTGTCCTGTTCTGCCCGAGGAGTTACAGCAAGACGTGCTAGTGGTGACCTTAGCAGCCCCCCTAACATGCACACACACGCGTGTGCACACGCACACGTACATACACTTGCACCTGCTCTGTGGGGCAGCCAGGAGACCAGACAGACAGAGGGGTAGCTCTGAGTTCCAACTGGAACTAGCAGGCTTTGCTGAATTGCTTATTTGGTGAAATGAATTTTAGAGAATTGGGTTTGGGTGATTTGATATCTGGTGAATTAACTGAAAGCCTGAAATTGTTGATGAGCTCTTTTTGTGTTTCTTCATTTCATTTCTAAATTAAAAAAAAATTTTTAATTCTAGTTCAGCTTCATTGAGGTATAATTGACACATACAATTGTAATATATTTAAAGTGTACAACATGATTTTGATACATGTATACGTGGTGAAAGGTTTCCCACCACCAAGTTAATTGTGCATTTTTAAATTATAGTATCAATTTAGCATGAGAAAGGATGTATAATTTTATTAGCCAGGTGATAATAGGCTTTAGTTTGGAAAGGATAGAGAGAGGGCATCCAGTATTAGGAGTATTCTGGCTCTGGTTGAGGGGGGAGGGGGAGGGAAGGGAGTAGGGGTTGGGTACTGTTACTAGAAGGAGGGTGCAGCTTTGTGCATGGCTCTTCCTTGATCCAAGGCCTGGTCTCTGGGTGCTAAGTTTGAAAGTCTAAGGAACTGAGCTTCTCTTTCAGTCACCTGTTTGTAGCTTCTAATATAAAGCACTGTTCCCAAAGACATATTTTCTGTTTCATGTTGGTTTACAGTAAGTTAATAGTTCCTTTTTCTGTTAGCTGAAAGTACTTTTTTTATAGCAAAAGATTTTTAAGACAATTTCATATTATTGCGACAATTTTATATTATTACAATAGTGAGGATCGCTATACATGTGAAGGCACATAACATGATATGCATTTACATAGTGAAATGATTACTAGAGTCAAGCTAATTAACATATCCTTTCACATAGTTATCACTTTTTTTTTTGTGGTGGTGGTGCTTAGTAAATTTCTAGTATTCAGTACAGTATTATTAACTATAGTCATTGTGCTGTATGTTAGATCTCTAGATTTATTCATCCTACATAACTATAACTTTGTACCCTTTGATCAACATCTCCCCATTTCCCTCACCACCCACCTCTGATAACCACTGTTCTACTCTCGGCTTCTATATATTCAACTTTTTCCAGATTCTACATATAAGTGAGATCATGCGGTTTTTTAATTTGTGTCTGGCTTATTTCACTTAGCATAATGTCCTCCAGGTTTAGCCATATTGTTGCAAATGACGGGATATCCTTTTCAAAGGCTGAATACCATCTATCCAACTCATAATTTCTTTCTCCACTCCTCCATTAACAGATACTTAGGTTATTTTCATATCTTAGCTATTGTGAGTAATGCTGCAGTGAACATGGGAGTGCAGATACCTCTTCAGGGTACTGATTTGATTTTCTTTGGGTATATTCCCAGAGGAGGGATTGTTGGATCATATGGTAATTTTAACTTTTTGAGAAACCTCCTTGCTGTTTTCCATAATAGTTGTACCAAGTTAAATTCCCATCAACCGTGTACAAGGATTCCCTTTTCTCTACAATCATGGCATTTTAAAGAATTAGAAACAGTAATTCTTTTCTTTGTGTGTGTGGTACACGGGCCTCTCACTGTTGTGGCCTCTCCCGTTGCGGAGCACAGGCTCCGGATGCGCAGGCTCAGTGGCCATGGCTCACGGGCCCAGCCGCTCCACGGCATGTGGCATGTGGGATCTTCCCGGACTGGGGAGCATCGGCAGGCGGACTCTCAACCACTGTGTCACCAGGGAAGCCCAACAGTAATTCTTAAATTTGTGTGGAGGGACTTCCCTGGTGGTACAGTGGTTAAGAATCCACCTGCCAGTGCAGGGGACACGGGTTCGAGCCCTGGTCCTGGAAGATCCCACTTGCTGCAGAGCAACTAAGCCTGTGCACCACAACTACTGAGCCTGCGCTCTAGAGCCCACGAGCCACTACTGCTGAGCCCGTGTGCCACAACTACTGAAGCCCGTGTGCCTAGAGCCCATGCTCCACAATAAGAGAAGCCACTGCAATGAGAAGCCTGTGCATTGCAATGAAGAGTAGCCCCAGCTTGCTGCAACTAGAGAAATGAAGACCCAATGTTGCACAGCAACAAAGACCCAACGTGGCTAAAAAATATAAATAAATAAAATTAAAATTAATAGAAAGAAATAAAATTTGTGTGGAATCACAAAAGATTCAAAATAGCCAGAGAAATCTTAAGAAGAACAAAGTTGGATCACTTCCTGATCTCAAACTATATTACAAATCTATAATAAAACTGTATGGTACTAGCATAAAAATAGACACATGGACCATTGGAACAGAATTGAAAGCCCAGAAATAAACCCACACATATACGGTCAACTAATTTTCTACAAGGGCACCAACAATACACAATGGGGAACCGTTAGTCTCTTCAATGAATGATGTTGGGAAAACTGGATATCCACATGCAAAATAGTGAAAGTGGACGTTTATCTCACACCATATGCAAAAACCAACTGAAAATGGCTTAAAGACTTGAATGTAAAACCTGAAGCCATAAACCTCCTAGAAGAAAACATAGGGGAAACCCTCCTTGACACTGGCCTTGGCAATGGTTTTTTGGATAGGACACAAAAAGGAAAGCAACAGAAGCAAAAATAAACAAGTGGGACTACATCAAACAAAAAAGCTTCTGCACAGCAAGAGAAACCATCAACAAAATGAAAAGACAACCTATGTATTGAGAGAAAATATTTGCAACCCATATATCTGACAAGGGGTTAATATCCAAACAATATAAGAAACTTGTACAACTCAAAAGCAGAAAAGCAAAGAACCCAATGACAGATTGGGCAAAGGGCGTGAATAGATATTTTTCCAAAGAAGATATATACAAATGGTCAACATGTATATGAAAAAGTGTTCAACATCACTAATTAGGAAATGCAAATCAAAACCACAATGAGATATCACTTCACATCTGTTAGGATGGTTGTTAGCTGGAAATACTTTTGCTCAACAGTATATTTAGAAGAGACCTTCCTTTATTAGTAACTTGTCCAATGTTTTATACAAATAATTAAATGGAGTTGTATGTTTGAATCTTCTTCTCAATTGTATCTCAAAATCCATTTTCTAGGCTAAACCCTATGAAATCGCTGATAAACTGTTTTTGAGAGAACAGTTTGAGCCCTTATTCTTCTGTCTTGCTGCTGGTCTATCCATAGCTTTGTATAATGGAAAGATCAGTGGATTAGGAGTCAGTAGACCTTGTTCTAGTCTGAGATCTGGCAAAATTAAGCTGTGTGATTTTAGGCAAGTCAATTAACTTCTCTGACAAATGGGAAGGGGCATACTTTTCTACCTGTCATATATCCTTGATTCTTTCAACAGTTACTCATTGAATACCTTCTGACCATCAGGCACTGTGCTAGGGACTGGGGACGTGGTGAATAAGACCAGTGTGGCCCCTGCCCTCCTTAACCGTAGAGTCTTGTAGTTGATCACTGGGACATTTGCACTCTCCTTTTCAGCAAGTATTCCAAATAACTCTGACATTTTCACTAATTTAGGCTAGTCTGGTAAACGTTCTTTCCAGTGGACTAAATCAGGTTAAGATGAACACACTGGCAGAGCACTGACCTTGACATCAGTCAGTTGATAGGATCAAGCCTCAGCCATATCCACTTTGCCTGAAAGCAGCAGCTCTTTTGCCATCCTCTCCAGCTTCACTGTAGCCTGTACTGCGTCCGTCACAATCACATAGGGATCTGGACTTGGCAGTAGGGCTTTCTTTAAAATATCCACCCACATGCAAAGTGCCAGGGAGTCTCTTTGCACTGGCGTGCCACGGGGGTTGCCCAAGGAAGGATAAGCTTGACCGCACAGTGGAGCCCAGCCACAGGGAGGATGCTTGTTTTATTTAAAATTAAATTTTGCTTAATTTAGAAAGTGTTACCTACAACACAGACTTCAAATGGTACAAACAGGTATGCAATGAAAATTGATTCTCCTTTGACCTCCCACCCCCCAGCTTCCTTGATTCTGTCCTGAGAAGCAACAGCTATTAGCAGTAACTTTGTGTCTCCTTCCAGAGACAGTCTATGACTATAGGAAGGTGCTTATTTTAAATCAACTTTAATGTTTATTCATACGTTTACAACTGCTGAGCAGAAAACTCCAAGCAGTTGGTCTACCTACCAGTTGACCTTGGAGCCTTGTTTGCTCTCCCACTTCTCTATGTTTCCTAGGTTGTTCCCCGTTGTGCACATTTCCTGGAATCCTAGTGGGAGGACGGTGCTTCCCTAAGATCAAAGATGACAGCAGTTTCTCATCAGGAAAAGATTATAGATTCCTAATATACAGTAAATATACACCAATATCATTCTCAACCTAGTCTACTCTGGGGAGCGCTTAAAGAAAAACTGCAATTATGTCTAGGTGCCCTTAATTTCTGAGGCTGGGGGTAGACACCATAAGGATTTCATGAGGATTCTCTCAAACTGCCTTGGGAGGGCGCACAATAGGAGAGGCTGCCTTACCTTGAGGAGAGAGAGCGGTGTCACCTCTGTCTCCCTGGAAGTCAGGAGAAAGCCAGAAGTAGAGTGAAGATGTGGTCAGTTAATTACTTCATAATTTATTCTCATGCTTTAAAAAAGGATCTGAAGCATCTGTAACTCTAGTGTGAAGTGAGCTTATTTTTTCTGAGCAGCCTGGGGTCTTTGGTTTGCACCAGTAACCCTGGAAGAGTTTTAATATCTGCTAAGATCTCCTAGAGACCACTTTGGACCCCTGTTCCTATGGCTGAGGATCCAGCCACCTTCTAAAGATTCAGCCCTACCCTAGAATTTGGGACCAACTTTTTCTTTTACGCATTTGAGGAGACTTAGATCAGCAGCTTGGAGACTTGGCATCACCAACCTGGTTGCCAACCATTGTCTGACTTTGTGCCAGAGACGCCGCTTGTGACTAGACGCCTTCCTCACACTCCGTTCTCTGTGGGCTCCTGTCATGTGTCCCCAGTTTTTCTAGGATTGCGATTCCTTGCCTTCCCTCCCAACTCCCCATTCCAGCCTTCTAAAGGATTCATTCATTCATTCATTCAAAAGGGTTTATTATTATTTTTCTAATTATTGTATTTCCCATGGGTCGGATACTGTGCCAGATGCTGCCTGCTCCTGATGGGAGCTTATCTCTCTAACAAGGGCCACAGAGAAAGTAAACATGTAGTTGTAATCCTATAATATTATAATCCCATGTTATATGAGCGAGGGAGCAGAGGATGTTATGTACTGGAGCACATAGTAGGGTCAGCTAGTCCAGAGGGGCAGGGACTTTAGAGACAGATGATGGTTAATCTGAGGTTTGAAAGATGAGGATGGAAGTTAACCAGGCAGAACAAGTCAGAAGAGACTGGAAGAGGTGTCTTGAACTTCTTAGGTGCTCTGCTTCCCAAGTTGAACCTGCCCGGTCCTGCTATCTTGGTGGCCGCTGCTCACCATAATGTCGTGTTGTGTCCCCTGCTGCCAAGGCATCCACTTGGCCCACAGCTTGATACCCTGATGATAAGGTCCACTCATGAGGACTTTTCCGAAGTACGTGCCCTGTGGGTCTCTCTGGTCTCTCGGCCTTAGCCGACCCCACTTCGACTCTACAGTGCTGGTCGGGACAGCATGGCATAGATATATCTTGTGCTCCTGGACAAAGGGGCATGTTGAACTCCTGAGAAGTTGGACTCATAAAGGTCATTTAAAGGTGTGGTAAGCAGGGCAATCTTCAGAGGTGTCAAATTGGTGGTGGTGCGGGGAGTTCTTATAGTTGCTGCCTACACCAGAGCCAGGGAGAAAGGGATACTCCCAGCTGAAGATGGATATGAGATGGATGCAGTGGCAGAAGTCATGGACTTAGGCCTAGGGAATTGGGTTGGCAAGGCTCTGGAAAGAAGCGTGGCAAATCCCAGCAGATGCTAGCAGGTATGGATCAAAATGGTGAAGAAAGTGAAAGGAAGGAGCTGGATTAGTGGCCAAGGCAGGAACATGGGCAGAAATGAAGTCCAAATTCCTTCCTGGAGATAGCAGCCCACCTTGAAATGTTTTGTATCATAAACTAGAACAGACAGATGAACAGGCAGCCAAGTGGTCGGGAAGTCAAGGTAGGTTGTTACCAGGGAAACAAAAGAAGTGAAGTACAGGGCTCAGCTAGGGACTTGTGCTGGCCGTGCTTTTGGAGTTTCTTTTTACAGAGTTAACTCAGGGTTTCCCAGATAAGGTTAGGGGCTTGGGAGGAGAGAGTGCCACTGTCAGGCGTTAATGTCACCCTTGTTCCTTCTCGTTGAGCCTCCAAATGAAGGTGGACTTGCTCATAATGAAGTTGTCTGAGTCCCTCCCTGGAAGCGGCAGTTTGTGAAACATTCAGCCTAATCCTTTTCCCGTGCACAGGCTGACATTAAGACGTCTAAGGACAGGAATTACAAAACAGTAATTCCCACAAGTCTGATTGATGATACCTGTGATCACATCTTCACCAATCTCTACAAATATTGAAAAATGAAACCAACACCCAGTGAGTTCTTTTTCTTTTTGAGTGGGGAGAGTGAGATTCAGCCACCTAGATATAATATAGTCCAAGTATATTCATTATGTTTTGACTTCGAAACATTACATGTGTATTTAATAAAACATAAGTATAGTTTAATATAAAAATATTTGGACTTCCCTGGTGGTCCAGTGGCTGGCACTCCACGCTTTCACTGCCGCGGCCTGGGTTCGATCCCTGGTTGGGGAACTAGGATCCCGCAAGCCGCACGGCACAGCCAAAATAATAATAATAATAAACAAAATAAAAATATTACCCTAGATAAAGAAGTAGAATGTTGCCGGGCCTTAAGACTCCCCAACAGTACCTTCGTATCTACCCTCTGTTCCAGAGGAAACCACTATACTGACTTGTGATAATCATTCCTTGCTTTCCTTTATCTTTATAGCAATGGAGTATGTTTTCCTAAATAAGTACATTGTTTAGTTTGGCTGTTTTTTTTTTAAGCTTTGTATGAATGGAATCATACTCCATATATTCTTCTTTGACGTGTGTCTTTTTTATTGAACTACAGTATTGTGTTAGTTTCAGGTGTACAGCAAAGTGATTCAGTGATACATATATACTTTTTAGATTCTTTTCCGTTATAGGTTATTACAGAGATATTGAATACAGTTCCCTGTGGTATACAGTAAACCCTTGTTGTTTACTTTATATATAGTAGTGTGCATCTGTTAATCCCAACCTCTTAATTTATCCCTCCCTCCCCTCCTCTTCTCCCTTCGATAACCGTAAGTTTTCTATGTCAGTGATTCTGTTTCTGTTTTGTAAATAAGTTCATTTGTACTATTTTTTAGATTCCACATTTAAGTGATGTCATATAATATTTGTCTTTGTCTGTCTGAATTACTTCCCTTAGTATAATATCGAGGTCCATCCATGTTGCTGCAAATGGCATTATTTCATTTTTTATGGCTGAGTAATGTTCCATTGTACATATATACCACATCTTTAACCATTCATCTGTCAATGGATACTTAAGTTGCTTCCATGTCTTGGTTATCGTAAATAGTGCTGCTGTGAACATTGGGGTGCATGTATCTTTTTGAATTGGACTTTTCGTCTTTTCCAGATATATGCCCGGTAGTGGGATTGCTGGATCATATGGTAGCTCTAGTTTTTTAGGGAACCTCGATACTGTTTTCCATAGTGGCTGCACCAACTTACAGTCGCACCAACAGTGTAGGATGGTTCCCTTTTTTCCACACCCTCTCCAGCATTTGTTATTTGTAGACTTTTTGATGATGGCCATTCTGACAGGTGTGAGGTGATACCTCATTGTAGTTTTGATTTGAATTTCTCTAGCAATGTTGAGCATCTTTTCATGTGCCTGTTGGACATCTGTATGTCTTCTTTGTGACTTGTAACACAAAGTCTTTGACTCAACGCTACATTGGTTTTATCCTTCCTAATGCATGTTGTTGTTTTTCTATTGCTGTATAGGAATACACCCATCTATTATTTATAGATACTGGATTTTTTTTCCAGCCGTTTCTACATTACAAGCAAATACTATTGTAAACGTGATTTTTCTTGTCTCTTACCACATATGTGTGAGGGTATTTACCTAGGAGCAGAATTGCTACGTTAAAGAGTAGGTGCATGTCAACTTAGTAATGCCAATCAGTTTTCTTAATGTATCTAGTTTTCTAAGGTATCTAAGAAACTCCAAAGCATCACATACTCAATAGTAGTTGGTATTTTTGTCAGACTTGAATTTTTTTGCCAATTTGGTGACTATTTGTGAGTATATGATTAGGGTTTTATTTCACATTATCCTGATTACTAATGAGGTTTTCATTAAGTTTTCCCCTTTTTTTTCTAGAAGTCTATTCAAAACTTTTGCCCTTTTTTTTCTTTTCTGTAGGGTGGGTGGTTTGTTTCATATTTATTTTTAAGAATATGTATAAACATGTATACATGCATATATACACACATACTGTTATATGTGTCATAAGTATCCTCTTTCACATTGTGGCTTCTTTTTACACTTGCTTTATGGTCTTTTGATGAATGGAAATTCTCAATTTTAATGTTGTCAAATTAATCAGTCTTCTCCAATGTGACTTGTACTTGACAGTTTAAGAAGCCCTTCCTTATTCGAATGTCATAAAAATCGTCTCTTCTGTTGTGTCATAATTATTCAATGATTTTTGTCTTTTTCTAAAAATTAATTTTTATTGGAGTATAGGTGCTTTACAATGTTGTGTTAGTTTCTACTGTACAGCAAAGTGAATCAGCTATACATATATGTATGTCCCTTCTTTTTTGGATTTCCTTCCCATTTAGGTCACCACAGTGCATTGAGTAGAGTTCTCTGTGCTATACAGCTAGGTTCCTACTAGTTATCTGTTTTATACATAGTATCAATAGTGTATATATGTCAGTCCCAATCTCCCAACTCATCCCACCCTCCCCTTTCCCCCGCTTGGTGTCCATACGTTTGTCCTCTACCCCTGTGTCTCTATTTCTGCTTTGCACATAAGATCATCTATACCATTTTCCTAGATTCCACATATATGCATTAATATACGATATTTGTTTTTCTCTTTCTGACTTACTTCACTCTGTATGACAGTGTCTAAGTCCATCCACATCTCTACAAATGACCCAATTTCGTTTCTTTTTATGGCTGAGTAATATTCCATTGTATATATGTACCACATCTTCTTTATCCATTTGTCTCTTTTCTTTCTTTTTTGTGGTACACGGGCCTCTTCCGTTGCGGAGTACAGGCTCCGGACGCGCAGGCTCAGCGGCCATGGCTCACGGGCCCAGCCGCTCTGTGGCATGTGGATCTTCCTGGACCGGGGCACGAACCCATGTCCCCTGCATTGGCAGGCGGACTCTCAACCACTGCGCCACCAGGGAAGCCCTCCATTCGTCTCTTGATGGACACTTAGGTTTCTTCCATGTCCTGGCTATTGTAAATAGTGCTGCAATGAACATTGTGGTACATGACTCTTTCTGAATTACGGTTTTCTCAGGGTATATGCCCAGTAGTGGGATTGCTGGGTCATATGGTAGTTCTATTTTTAGTTTTTTAAGGAACCTCCATACTGTTCTCCATAGTGGCTGTATCAATTTGCATTCCTACCAACAGTGCAAGGGGGTTCCCTTTTCTCCACACCCTCTCCAGCATTTGTTGTTTGTAGAGTTTTTGATGATAGCCATTCTGACCAATGTGAGGTGATATCGCATTGTAGTTTTGATTTGCATTTCTCTAATGATTAGTGATGTTGAGCATCTTTTCATGTGGTTTCTGGCCATCGATTTTTGCCTTTACATTTAAGTATTTAATCCACAAGGAGCTTATTTCATTGTGTGTGGTTTGAGTAAAGATTCAGGTTATTTTTCTCCAAATGGATAATAACCCTTTGTTCTAGCACCAGTTTTAAAAAGGCCCACCCACTCCCTCACTGATCTGCAATAACAGCACTTTCATAAGTCATGGGCCCATGTATGCGCAGGTCTGTTTCTGGGCTTGTAATTGTGCTCCGTTGATCTATCTGCCTACCACTGCACCCTATTTACCCAGATCTTAATTACTATAGCTTTATGAGAGGTCTTGATATGTGGAAGGGAAATTTCCTCAGCTTGTTCGTTTTCATCAAGTGTGTCTTGTCTATTTTTTGCTCTTTTGCACTTCCTTATATATTTTAGAATCAGTTTCTCAAGTTTCACAAAAAGCAAAATGTTGATTTTTGATTTGGATGTCACTAAAGCCACTACTAGTTTGAGAAAAAAATTAATCAAACTGTCAGCCGTAGCTGGCATAAAGGTTTCCTTCTATGAAAGTTCATCCCTGGAATAATACCTGCTTGACTTTCCCTTAGTGCTTTTTATTTATTTTTTTATTCTGGTGGCTAGAGTCTAGCCCATTTTTTTAAGTTAAAAAGACTTTATCATTCTTCTTTGGACGATAACAGTTGAACAATATGAGATGTCATCAAATGGGCTGCTTGGTGACTCAAGAATCAGTAAAAGTCGAAGAAAGAATTTTTTTTTTTTTTTTTTTTTTACCACCCTGGTAATAGTTCCAGTGGAAGAAGTTTTTTAAAATAGGAAAGTATAAAATAAAGGCAGGAAACACACACACACACAGAGAGAGAGAGGGAAACTCCAGTTACTATTTTTAGCTCAAAAATATTCAAATCAAAGCAAAAAAGCAATGTGTGCAGGTTATTAGCCAGACTACAGCATCTGAACTAATTGCTGTAAGTGTGCCACAAATAAACATCTTCCTCTTAAATATTTGGTTCAAAGATTTCTTCCTGGAATTCATCCATAGTCGGTCCCCAGTAAATGCCTTGTTTTTAATTGTGCTACCATAAAAGTTATTTTGTTCCCTCAGATTTCTGACTCAAACCCATCAAGTTTTCATTAGTCTGTTTACTGTGGAAAATCCCATCACACTTGACATTAATTCAGACTCACCCATAATCATCTCTTATGTTCTCTACTTTTGTGACTGAGCTAAAGAGTTCATCAACAGAAAAGTTTCTGGTAATACATCACTTGGGATCGGAAATGTATTTAGCATTATGGGGAAAAGCCCATTTGGGGTCATCTTGTTGTTTGTGTGTTTGCTTCATTTCATTAATAAAGAATAACACAGGCCTACAGAGAACATCAATAAATAAAATCTAATCTACTTGCCTTTAAATGAGAGAACTTGAGGTTTATCGCTTGCTTAATATTTATAAAACCTGACTTCTCAGTTCAGGAAAGTATTCTAACTTTCATTTTCAAATAAACAAAAGATAGAATTTGCTTGGCTGTCCCACCTTTTGGCAGAGCCGGCTTGATGAGCAGTGAGTTAACGTATCAGAAACATGTGTATTTAATTATCCCATGCCGGCTTCAGGGTTGGGGGAAAAAAGTTTCCTCAATGCTAGTGGGAGATGGACTCAGCTGTCCGTAACAGCCGCACGTTGCTACTTTCCATTCCTACCTTCAAAAGTATCCTGCCACTCAAACCCAGTTCTCCAGAACTGGTCATCTTTTAAGGCAGTGGTTTGCAGACCTTTGGATTTATGAGACCTGTGAAATTTTATTTAAAAAATGAGGGTGGGGCTTCCCTGGTGGCGCAGTGGTTGAGAGTCCGCCTGCCGATGCAGGGGACACGGGTTTGTGCCCCGGTCCGGGAGGATCCCACGTGCCGCGCAGTGCCTGGGTCCGTGAGCCATGGCCGCTGAGCCTGCACGTCCGGAGCCTGTGCTCTGCAACGGGAGAGGCCACAACAGTGAGAGGCCCATGTAACGCAAAAAAAAAAAAAAAAAAAAAATGAGGGTGGAGGGGAATCAGCGTGGATCGCCAGCTTTGAAAGGAACAACTTTACAGAAAAGATATTATAACATGAACTAAGAAAAATCATTAAAGACATGACTTCAGACTAAACAGTCCTTCAAATTAAATAAATTTAACTGTATGAAAAACTTAATACACAGACTTCTGTTCAGAGTATTATGGTAGGTTAGGCATTTAGATCAACTCTCCTGTTAAAAACAAGTAAATCCTGCACAAAATATATTCTAAAAATCCCCTTAAATTCATCAGTGACTTAGCAAAAAATAAGTGTTTCTTAGGCCAAGAAAGTAAGAGTCTCAACCTAGAAAGGTAAGCAGAAAAAACTGCAAGTAGCATTTGCCCTAAGAGCATCTCTCCAACAAGGGAAACTGGAGGGATTTGTCATCTTTATCTCTTTTGCTTTATAGTCTGTTTTGCCTGATATGAATATAGCTATAACCTCTTAATTTTGTGTAGAATTTGTCTGCTATGTTTTTTCCATCTTTTTATTTCAGCCTTTTTAGATTCCTCTGTTTTACATGTGTTTCTTGTGAACAGCATAGAGTTGAAATTTTTTTAAATTGTTTTCCCAGTCTGATAATTTTGCTTCTTAACTGGAACATTTCAATCATTTACATTTATTGAGATGACTGGTATGGTTGAATTTCTCTCATCCTGTGCCATCAGGCTGCTTGGAAAGATTACTATGGTAGCAAAAATAAAAATATGTATTTTACCTAACCTTTCTTGATTCTTGAGTCAATAAGTAGCCCTTTTCATGATATGGCATATTGTTTAACCATTATTGTCCAAAGAAGAATGATAAACATATATTTTTTTGCGTTACATGGGCCTCTCACTGTTGTGGCCTATTCCGTTGCGGAGCACAGGCTCCGGACGCGGAGGCTCAGCGGCCGTGGCTCACGGGCCCAGCCGCTCCGCGGTATGTGGGATCTTCCCGGACCGGGGCACGAACCCGTGTCCCATGCATCGGTAGGCGGACTCTCAACCACTGCGCCACCAGGGAAGCCCGATAAACACATTTTTAAGTGAAAAAGAAAAAAAGAAAAGTCTGGGGTAGATTCGAGGCTCCAGAGTAAGAAAAACAGATGTTATGGGAAAAGGAAAAGTCGAGCATTATTGCAGGATGAGCTTTCTTAGAAGGAAACCTTTGTACCAGCTATGGCTCATAGCAGAATGTGTTGTACACTAGTGCTTTCTGTATGAGTGGCCTGTCGTGCCTTTTCCTCCTGTTATTATGTTTCTGGACATGAATAATTAATTGTTGATAGTAAAGGCACCTATGTTTGTTCTCCAACACTAGTAGTTTTTGTCAAAGAAAACAGATTTTTTTCTGGTTTGGATTAATATTTCATATTCTTTTCTGAATATAGTGTTTCTACTTTCATATATTAATGAACACAATTATAATTTTGAGACAGTGGCTTCCATGAATGATTATGTGAGGCGCAAGAACTGATATTTAAAAACTTTTTAGGGACTTCTCTGGTGGCGCAGTGGTTAAGAATCCACCCGCCAATGCAGGGGACATGGGTTCGAGCCCTGGTCCTGGAAGATCCCACATGCCGTGGAGCAACTAAGCCCATGTGCTGCAATCACTGAGCCTGCGCTCTAGAGCCCATAAGCCACAACTACTGAGCCCATGTGCCACAACTACTGAAGCCCACATGCCTAGAGCTTGTGTTCTGCAACAAGAAAAGCCACTGCAATGAGAAGCCCATGCACTGCAAGGAAGAGTAGCCCCCGCTCGCCCCAAGTAGAGAAAGCCCGTGCACAGCAACAAAGACCCAACGCAGCCAAAAAGAAATAAAAACTTTTTTAATGGGGGAAAAAAGGTCACTGTTCTATTTGTCTTTGAAATTAATTGAATTGAAAGGATATTCAGAAATGATTAGGTGAATCATCCTCTATGCCTCTCTTCTGTTCCTCTATGCTACTAAGATAGCCAGCTAATCAGTACTCCAAGTGAGCTCCACCTACATGCTATGTGATTTCAAGAATGCACATTATAGTAAATATAGGCAACAATACTGTATTATAATCAAACTTAAGAGACTAGATCTTCATTATTCCAATCGCTAAAAGGAAATGACTATGTGGCGTGATAGAGGTGCTAATCATTGCTACAATGGCAGTCTTATTAAAGTATATAAATGTATCAAATCAGCATGTCGAGCGCCTGAGATTTACACTATACTATATGTCAAATACATTTCAGTAAAAAGAAGAACACTTGTAATATAGATGTTTCTAAGAACCCTACTTACATGCTGCATTGAGAACGGTGTTACACCAGTGAATGGGTGTTATACCCATCCTACAGTGCATGTAGAGAAGCATTTATGAACACTTGTGATAAAGATGTTTCTAAAAATGCTAAAAACCAGAACCAAAACAACACTAGAGGGTCCTTTCTGCAGAAATATTGCTCTTGTAGATGCTTGAAATTCTGCCATTCTCAGTTCTTTTAGTTAAATATGGCGCTTTTCTTGTGGTCATTTTTTAAAATGAAATGTTCCTCCTGGAAGATGACACTTGTGACCTCTGACACCTACTGGTTTATTGGACCTCTTTTCCGTGTGAGCAATAGAGGATACGTAAGCATGCAAACACATTGGGTACTTTTGGGGCAGATGGAGGAGGGGTGACTGATGAGAAGTTTGGAGGCATTGAAGACAAGCTCCATGTCCTACATGATGTTTGTGCCGGACTCAAAGGGCCTGCCCACTAAAATTGTCTTTCAAATTTGTTGGAAGCCTAGTGAAGTAGGTTATATTCTTATATAATAAGAGAAATGGGCAAGGAGAAAGATGGGGCAGGTAGAAGGGATTGAGAGGAAGGGTGTAAGTTTAGGGCTTACTTGGGAGCCAGATAAATGGAAGTGTCAGATAGGACTGCAAAACCTTCTCTTCTGTAGTATGTCTTCTTAGGGAGAAAAGGCCGAAACACCAACTTTCATGTTCACGTTTCTGCTCTCTTTATAGCCTTAAGGGCAGGGACAACTAATTTGCAAAATGAAAGCCTGATTGAAATTTTTAGAGGTGAGAAAAGGTTCTAAAATGTGCTGGGGAGTCATGCAATTTCTTGGTTTGAATCATCCTGTAAAGAATGGTGGTTACTTATAACTTCCGTGGAAGGTTTTACAAACAAGCAAAAGACAGGTGGAATTCTAAATTAACAGGACATTATTATGCCTGGAGTAGCGTTGCTAAGGTACACTGATAAAATCACTCAATAAATAGATTCCTAAAATCCAAGTTGCAAACTTGAGACCAAAATAGATACTGGAATGACAGGCGCTTGGGGATGGGTGGCACAAGAGCCTCGTTTTTGTGCCTGAAGAAAGAGTGCATGCCAAACTCATACAAGGAATTATGCAAAGACAGCAGAAAAGTGCCTGCCTTAGCAATTGTGTAATTGTTCCCTAAGAGCAGTGATTAGTTACAACTCAAGTGGGCATTTGACTTTCTAAACAGCCATTTTCAGATTGAGGTGGGCTTTCGTTCTGCAGGAGCATTTAACCAGAGCCCTTTAAAGAGGGCATTGTTTGGTCTTTAAGATGACAGGGAACCTACTACTTAAATGGCCTGACCTGGCCTGCATTGCTCCACGCAAATTATAGGTTTCACCTGCGACAGCCAAGTTTGATGCAATCGCTGGAAAAAAGTTGTGAGAAATGTGTACAAAGTTCTTCCACCTCCCTTGACTGAGATCTCTCTGACTTGACTGACTGTTCTCGACCCACAGAAGGAAAAGCCCCTGCCAGGATCCTTCAGGATCCCAGCAGGAAGCAGGTGGGACATTCAAAAGGGAGGTGCTTGAAGGGAATTGGATGAAAGGCCTTATTGCAGCTGTGTGGGCAGGGTTAATGGAAACAAATAAGGGATGGCGAAGAATCTCCAAGGAACCACTGCTACTTCTGGTCCTCAAGGGCCTTGGGGGAGGGAATCACTGCAGAAGTCAACAAGGGCTCTAACTGTAGAAGAGGGCCACCTCATGGGAGTTGTGGCCTGTGACAGAGGAACATAGGCACTGCTACCCCACTGCTGGGCGGGAAGAGAGCTAAATCTCCTGTCTCCTGTGGGGCTTCCCATTGGCCATACTCAACAGGAAGCCAGAGGGCCAGGGGGCTCATTGGATGTAATCCATGAAGGTCAGCCTGTTGGCAAAGATGAAGGTAGAGAAGGGTGGAGAGTACATATATCTGGACGGGTGAAGAGAAAATAATCCTGTGTTTCTTTCACAATTGTGAAGGAGTGAAGATGGCGTCCTTTCTTCTGCCACTTCCACCTGGGAGATATTTTCTCTTCATTTCCAGTAGTGGATGCCAGTCGGGAGCCCCCAAGAAAGCACCATGAGTAAATGATGCTTGTTCTCTGTCCTAAAGGAAGGGCTCAGTCGAGAAGGTAGTATAGATTATGGAGAGGTAGAGACCTGGAAGTTATGGTGTGATCACAGGTGAAAAGGAGAAGATGCTATTTAGAAGCAGTGATTTTTGAAGCATGGTTTATCTTTCCATCTTATATTTCATTTTGTGTATTAACATTAAGATAGCATTGTCTGTAGGGGAAAGGAAAGTAATAATTCTCACACAATTGAGGAGGGGGCATATTTATCATGGAGAAATAACTCACTTTGAAAGATAGTAAAAGGTAGAAGGAGGATAGACAGTGACTTCAGTCTCTTTCTTCTCCCTCAAATCTTTCTCTTACTGTCCATTCCTGCTCTCATTGACTTTATTCAGTGATCGTATTAAGCCCGAAATACTATTGTCCTATCATAAAACATTTCTATCTGAGACACTTGAGTTCCACTGAAGCAAATGTTTCTGACATGGAAAAAATGTGTGTGTATATGCTTTATTGATATATATATAATTCATATGTTACACAGTTTATCCATTTATTTTTTAAAAGGTTTTTTGGTGTGGACCATTTTTTAAAGTCTTTATTGAATTTGTTACAATATTGCTTCTGTTTTATTTGTTATTTTTTAAAATTTATTTTTGGTTGTGTTGGGTCTTCATTGCTGCGCGTGGGCTTTCTCTAGTTGCGGCGAGCGGGGGCTACTCTTCGTTGCGGTGTGCAGGCTTCCCATTGCAGTGGCTTCTCTTGTTGTGGAGCAGGGCTCTAGGCACGTGGGCTTCAGTAGTTGTGGCATACAGGCTCGGTAGTTGTGGTTCGTGGGCTCTACAGCGCAGGCTCAGTAGTTGTGGCACACAGGCCTAGCTGTTCCGCGGCAGGTGGGATCTTCCCGGACCAGGGCTCAAACCCGTGTCCCCTGCATTGGCAGGCGGATTCTTAACAACTGCACCAGCAGGGAAGCCCCTGCTTCTGTTTTATGTTTTGTATTTTTTGGCCCTGAGGCATGTGGGATCTTAGCTCCCTGACCAGGGATTGAACCCTCACCCCCTGCATTGGAAGGTGAAGTCTTAACCACTGGACCGCCAGGAGAGTCCCACCATTTAAAGTATTATAATTAAATGGTTTTTAGTATATTCACATAGCTATGCAACTATCACTACCATCTAATTCCAGAACACTTTCATCAGTATTCTAGTGTACATTTTGTTTATCCATTCGTCAGGTAATGGACATTTGGGTTGCTTCTACTTTTTGGCTATTGTGAATAGTGCTGCTATGAATATTCCTGTACAAGTTTGTGTGTGGACATATTTCATTTCTCTTGGGTATATACCTAAGAGTGGAATTTCTCGGTCATGTGATAACTTTAATTTTTGGAGAGAGTGCCAAATTCTTTTCTACAGATGCTGTACCATTTTACATTTCCATCAGCAATGTATGCAGCTTCCAATTTCTCCAAATCCTCGCCAGCACTTACCGTTGTCTGTACTTTAGAGTTTAGCCATTCTGGTGGGTGTCAATTGTTATCTCATAGTGGTTTTGATTTACATTTTCCTAATGACTAATGATGTAGAGCATATTTTCATGTCCTTATTGGCCATTTTTATGTCTTCTTTGAAGAAATCCCTATTCAGATAGTTTACCCATTTTTTAGTTGTGATATTAATCTTTTTATTATTGAGCTGTAATGGTTCTTTGTATATTCTAATATAAGTCACTTATCAAGTATGTGATTTGCAAATATTTTCTCCTATTCTCTTGGCTGTCTTTTCATGATGGTGTCATGTGATGCACGTGAAAGAAATCAAATTTGTCTATTTTCTTTTTCATTGCTTGTGTTATTGGTGTCATATCTAAGGAAATGTTCTGAAATCCAAGGTCATGAATATTTACTTCTATGTTTTCTTCTAAGAATTTTATAGTTTTGGCTCTCGTATATAGATCTTTGATCCATTTTGAATTAAATTTTGTATGTGGTATGAAGGGAGAGTCTAAATTAATTTTTTTTCCATGTAGATGTTTTTGTGCTCCCTCAACAGGTATGTCTGATTTTGTAGACTTCATTAAAGAAAGAAAACTGTGTAGAAAATACAGGCAGTTGAGGAGAGAGTGTTTCTCACAAAAGAACTCATTTTAGGAGGAATGATATACAGTACTCAAACAACGTGGAAGTAAAGGGTCCCATTCAGTGTCCAAGTTAATGTCTCTTGTTAGATAAAGCAGTCAGGGAGACCAACAAGACTGATTTAATTGTATGAAAGGGTTAATGTTACCTGGAATATACTTGTACCCAGGCAATAGTTATTCAGCCACAAATGCCCTGACTCTAGAAGTTTACCGGTCATGCAGATGCAGATCGTCTGTTTGGAAAGGTCTGTAAAAAACAAAGCAAACAAATAAAACAAACAAACAAACAAATCCCTATGAGGTTTGGTTTGGGGTGGGGTACACAAATCCCTGATGCTGTTTTTACAATTTTTTTTTTTTTTTTTTTTTTTTTTGCGGTACGCGGGCCTCTTACTGTTGTGGCCTCTCCCGTTGCGGAGCACAGGATCTGGACGCGCAGGCTCAGCGGCCATGGCTCACGGGCCCAGCCGCTCAGCGGCATGTGGGATCTTCCCAGACTGGGGCACGAACCCGTGTCGCCTGCGTCGGCAGGCGGACTCTCAACCACTGCGCCACCAGGGAAGCCCGCTGATGCTGTTTTTAAATCAAAAATCCTAACTCAAATGTTGTAGGGAAGAAACAGTGAAGTAAAGAATAGGATTCTTCGTTTCTCTGTGTGATCTAGACAGGATATAGGCTTTAAAAATTATATACTGCACTGCTAACAAGGAGGCATCCATTTTTTTCATCTTGTCATCCAAAGACAATAGATATCTTGACAATGAAAAGACATTAGCAATGATTAGGAGAGAGTAAAAACATACAATGTTTACATTAATTTTTTTTCTCCTGAGAATTCTCCTAATTTTCCTCCCTTCTTTATTTCATGGAAACTTGTTTCCTAATGAAGTGAAGAAAACCATTTTCCTTGAGGATGTGACAGAATCTCTGAATCCCACTCCTGGCCCTGCTCAGAGCTTCAGTGCGTTATCTCCTCGAGCAAGACAAGGTGTGTGCAACTGCTAGACTAGGATGCAAACCACATCCACTGGCTACCTTACAGGGTCAGAGGCTAATAGGATCATCAATGTTGGGGTAACTTTCTTTAAAGCTGGAATGATTACACATTTCTCCTCTTTAAAATTTCCTTTTCATGGGTTTAGTACTGTTTATCTGAAAAAAAATGGAGCTAATTTAAATTGTGCATAAACCTTAAATCAGATGTTGTTCTTTACTGTGCTTGTTTCCATTCTTTTTGCTTAATTAATGTAGCACATTATGATCCAAATTAACATTGTTTACTACAGCGTAGTCTGGTATTTGGCTAGGTGACATTTTCTTAATGATATTGCCAAAAACTCTAGTGTGTATTTTTTTTTTTTTAATTTGGTGAGTAATTCGCATGCACACTAAAATACTCTCCTTCTCTGATTTACAACCAAAAGATGAAAGCCATCCTGGAGTATGTTTTCAGGCAGTGACAGCTCTGATACCACAGCCTCAGTGCTACACACTTCTAAGTGCAGTTAGCTGTGCTTTTAGAATCAAAGTTGCTGGTGACTGACTTAAGGTCTCACGGGTCTCTGCCTGTGTGGCTTGGGTGGGGATAGAAAACAAAATCAATCTCTCACTCTCACGAAAAAACTGCACAAGATGGCATTTTTCTACTTACATGTGAAAGCGGAATTGAGTCCTCTGTTGAGGCGTTCACATCCATCGGCGTTGGCAATTTAATTCTCCATTCATACGTCTTTAATAGGAAAGATGATTAGAGGTGATTTTCACCGTGAGGAAATGCTGAAGAATTTATCATTAGCACTTGGTGAAAGTGGGGTCTTACGTGTTTAGTTTGATCCTCTCTTTTGGAGCCACATGTTCCAAGGACAGAAAAAAAATCATGCATAAACAGTCACCAGCAATTTTTAAAAATCAAGATTTTGATGTTTTTTATAGAGCCGGTTAAAACTGCTAAAGTAGACAAACTCTTTTTGATTTGGTGGACATAGCGTTAGACACCAAGGAAATTCACACTCTTAGCCAAAAGTCTCCTTATTTTCCTCATAAAAAGAATTGTCAGTTGTCCCAGCAGTGCATCACTTGGGGGGCTACCTCATGTGGTATCCTCTTCTTATTAGGGAGGATCCCTGGGACACTGGTAATGCAAACATTTCTTTCAAATATAACAGGATAACAGGTATTTAGTTTAGTTTCTCAGCATAGCAGTTTGCCTGTGGTAATTTATCAGCTCATTTCCAACCCCTGCCAAGTACTGCACATGACAATGATTAATGATTATACCTTCATTTTTATTTCTTTTGGAACTGCCGGCCTGACTATTTACAGAAGATCATTATGTTTTTATAGATCTTAAGCACATCTGCTGAATCAGCAAAGCAAAGAGCTCCAGCAATTTCACTGATGATATAGCTGCATCTTTTGGATATTGCAAACAACTCTTATGAAATCACTTGGGAGACGGAGGAGGGGAAGACCCTATGTATTTTAAAGGAGAGTAAATACAGGGGAAGGTTTTTTAAAGTAGTGATGTCATAAGCTGCAGTAAAATAGAGCTCCAAGGCAGCCCTGACTCCCTAAAAGTCCCTCAAACACAGTACTTCCCCAAATGAGCTTTCACTGCTATTTTAACTTTAACTCCAGAAGCTAAGAGTTGGAAGGGGGTATAAGTAGGCTTCTCCAGGGATGCTATCTCATTTCTTAAATGCCGTTTCACTCAGGGGTCCCTCAGCCTTCTCTAGCGCATTCTCTCCTGGAGTTATTTTCCCAGGTCCAGTTTGTCGGGCTGTTGCGGTTCAGCTATGATGATCACATCCCTTCACAGTGAACCGTACTATGCACATTAAATGACCCATCTTGCCCTGAGAAGAAGCCTCAGCATCCTCTCCCTTTTTGCATCGAAATACCAAAGGCTTCACATTTACTTTTTAAGCCTTTTCGCACATTTATTTTTCACCCCAATTTGAGGCGGGCCACTTCTTGGGATTATGGGTTCTTATAGGCTAATATTAAACTCTTACTAAATGGAGCTGTTTTTAGCAGACGGGATTTGCTTTGACTTATCATAGGCACAAGTCTACAGCATGATTAGCTAGATAACTGTAGGAATTCAACGCCTCGGGTTACCCCTTCAGATCTGGGCTGGGGAAAAAAGCACGTGCTCTGGTGTAGCGGAGGAAAAACCCGCCTTGGTTCTCTTCTCATGGAATCTTATTCTTGGACAGGATTTCTCTGTAGCCTTCTAATAGAGGGGCATTGGAGTTCTCACTGATGATCTCTCTGGTCTATCGTAAAGCCAACCTTGGATTTCAGGAAGATGGTTGGTAAGAAGGATAAGGCTGGACTAGCCCTGCAACCCAGACAAGTAGGTGGGATGGGACATATGTCCCAAGTGTAGACAGTTGATGGGTGGAGAGGTACAGTAGCTCTACATAGGCACAGCAGAGCAGTGGTGGGAGCAGGGCGAGTGAGCGCTCCTCCGAGATCAGAGGTGACCTGTCCTTGGCTGTGCCCTTCTGCCATCCCTGTCAGAGCCAGCCTGCCTGGGGACTACAGAGGTTTCTATAACCTGAATGAGGTCAGAGACTTAGATCATCAGTTCTATCCCAGAATGAAGCACTGACAAATGACAGATGCTAGAATCTTCTCTGGGCATGGTGTCTCAACATATGAACAATGCGCCTGAACGTACGGACAGACCGCTCCCCACCCCCTCCTCTCATTTGTACCATGATGTCTGACCTTCCTTAGACTTTAAACAACCTGCTCCTCCCGTGCTTGCCTAGGGAAACCACTGGGTTAATGAGGTATTGATCAAAACTGAGCTAGCATTTTCAGATTCACACGGAACCACGGACTGCTGGTAGCAACCAGCTTCTGCTGAATCTAAAATTAAGACCACGGAACGGTCCACGTGTGTCTTGTGGGGTGGAGGGAGCTTGGGAATCATTTGGCAACTTCTCTGGTTTTGATTGCCCCTCCATACAAGTAAGTCCACTGTCAGAAAAGTGTTTTTTTAGATAGGTGTCGCATCAAGGTAGAAAGCGTGTGAGAGAGATGGTCCTGCACCCGTCAGAAAACCTCGACCCGGGATGCTTACCTAGTGTTTTTTGTTTTTGATATTTATTTATTTGTTTGTTGGTTTGGCTACGCCGGGTCTTAGATGCTGCATGCGGCATCTTCGTTGCCACTTGCGGATCTTTAGTTGCAGCACGTGTGATCTTTTTTTAGTTGTGGCATGCGAGATCTTTAGTTGCGGCATGCGAACTCTTAGTTGCGGCATGTGGGATCTAGTTCCCTGACCAGGGATCGATTCCGGCCCCCCTGCATTGGGAGTGCGGAGTCTTAGCCACTGAACCACCAGGGAAGCCCCTTACTTAGTGTTTAAAGCCACCTGTAATCCCACGTTCCCCATCCAAAGGTGCCTTTGTATCCTTGCACCTCTCCGATTCAGCTGGCTGGCCTTCTGCCTCCGGAATTCTTGCTGCTGCCTCTCCTCTGTACACCCTTCCTTCTCTTATTTCCCCAGTCTCCTCACACTACTTGTGGTTTATATGGCACCTCTGCAGTGAACCTCACAGAGATCCCTCCAGCTCCACGAGGACCCTCCTCTCGTTGACTTGACAATACTCCTATTCCCAGTAATACTCGCGATGACCCTTACTCAGATTTAACCTCCTATCACCTTCTGGTTGCTTCATTTGAACACGTCTCAGTTCCTTGGGGACACCGTAGATCCATTGAAACTGGGAGACTATAATAAACCTCTTTCCATGGCCTCCAAATACTCAAGCACATTGGGAGGACGAAGGGGTATTTGAATGTGAAAGGGATGGAGACTCGTCAGAGAAAAGGGATCTGAGATGGGAAACATTTTTTTTGTTTGTTTTTGACAACTAATTAACAATTCACCACTTGTTAATCTAACCAAAAAAAATCAAAATTTTTTTCTCCACTTTCAGTATCTTCTTTCTGATGCCAAGATCATTTCCCAACGAAGTCTAACTCTCCTGGCGCATGGTGTCTTAATTCCTGCTATCTTGAAACCACATGCAGTTAGGATGACAAAGCAATCCAACCACATGCTGCATCGGGAATTTCTTAGATCCGTTTCAAACCGCTCTCTTTTCAAGTCTCAGGGAATGCATGAATTCTGTTTATGCACGGAATCTGGATGTTTCTTCCCTAAAGAAATTTGGTATTTTTGAACGCTGCTTCATAAAGACTGTTTGCATTTAGAATTTCAATGGGGTAGCTTTTCAAAATGAAGAACAGACTAGCTATTCCTGAATTCTGCTTAGAAATGATGATGTTTAACACTTCTTAAAGAACAATAGAAAAGTGACACTTATCAAGGGAAATGGTTTGCTTTTGATCTTTCTGGCAGCTCTGAGTTTCTGAGACTCTAACTGACATTATGAGTCTTGCTGATTTGAATTCCCAAATATTTATTCATTCCATCCATTCTTCTCCATGCCAAGTGACCATTTCTGTAGTTTGGCCCGTGGTTGATTATTTCCTAGATTAGTCAAACAGCTTCCTCACAGGTCTCCCCCAACCCCACCTGCAGTCTTTGTTCCTTTACATTCCAGCCACCAGGGAGCTACCAGAATGATATTTGTCAAACACAGCTCTGTGTCACGCCTGATGAAAACACATCCATAGCTCTCCTCTGCCTACAAGATAAAGTAGAAAGCCTCCATGAGCTGTCCCCTTTTTCAGCTCCGAAGCCTGCCACCCCTCAGCTTCCGCTTCGTACTCTAGTTCCACCCAAGTGCTTACTGCATCAGGAGCTCCCCCTCTCTCTGAAACACTCATGTGCTTAATTCCGATCACTCATTTATGATTCAACTCACATGCCAGCCCTTCCTGGCTACTTCCCTGATCTTGGCCCTTCGGTGCCTTCACCATCAGTTGACTGTGACATTCTTGAGGCCAGTGTCTGCATCTGAGGCCATGTGTCACAGTTCTGAAAGGCACAGTCTCGAGCTGAACTGATGGGGTCTAAATCCTGGCTGTACCACTTACTAATTATGCTATCTCGGGCAATTCCTTGGCCTCCCTGTGCCTCAGTTTCCTCATCTGTAAAATGGGAACAGTAGTACCTTCTTCAGAGGATTGCTGTGATGAAGAAATTAGTTAACACATGTGCAGTGCTTAGAATGCTTCCTGGAATCTTGTAAGGACTTAACAAACATTAACTGTGACGATCTGTACAGCAAGAATCGAGCACCAACAGGGAGATCAGCTCGGTTCTTTGTGACCACCTAGAGGGGTGGGATAGGGAGGGTGGGAGGGAGACACAAGAGGGAGGGGATATGGGGATATATGCATACATATAGCTGATTCACTTTGTTATACAGTAGAAACTACCACAACATTGTAAAGCAATTAGACTCCAATAAAGACATTAAAAAAAAATGGTGAATCACTATACAAAAAAAAAAGAATCGAGCACCATACCTGTTACAAAGCAGGTATCAAGTAAGGGTTTATTTGATGCGATATTTAAAAAAAAAAAAAAAAACTGAGGTAAAATTAACATAACATAACCTTTTTGAAGTGTATGCTCTGATGGTATTTAGTACATTTACAGTGTTACAGTGTCTGTTCAGTTCCAAACCATTTTCATCACCCCGAAAAGAAATCGCATCCCCGTATTCCCATTAAACAGTCACCCACCCCCCATTCTCCCTCCCTCCAGCGTCATGTCAGGAGAGTTTCTAACGCATTTCCTACAGGGGATATTACAAAAATGTGATGTAGCAACACCACAGTACAGATAGAGTCGTCCTTCAAAAATGAAACGTTCCCAACTGAGTGACTGTCAGGGTTTTAGGTCACCCCCACTGGGCTGGTCAGGTCTCCTGAAAGGATTGTCCAAGGCCACCAGTGTGGTGTCAACATTTCTATGTCCATTCCTTTAAATAATACACGATTTCTTTGAAGGGACACAAAAGTAACGTTTTCCCTTCAATCGGGGGCTTTAGAAAGAAGGCATTCCACATTGTATAAGACGTGCTGAATGCAGTCTGGCCTTTTGAAGACCACCATCTGAAGTATGTAGTGACAAGAGGGAAGAGTCTAGAGCAGGTGCTGTTGAAAACAGCGTTCCTGTGTGGCTCCTCTGGCTCAGGGACTCCAGAATGACATTGGGTCCCTGTTGAAAGCGCCATTCACGCCTACCAGCCCAGTCCATGCATATTCATAATTGAAAAGAGCACTGCCTTAATAAAGGACTTTTTGACATCGATCAGAACCCAGCTACAGCTATTGATTTCTTGCTTTTTCCACTGCCAGCGGCAACTTTTCTGACCCTTTCAAGTCCAGTTCCACTCATCTACTGAGACCATTTCCTGGCCGGTCAGCGTGTGTGTGTATATGGGTATATGATTAAGTAAAAGACATCTGTGGCAATGAAACTCTATCCCAGTATCGGGCTCATGTTGACAACCTGATTACTGGTATTTTCCCCCATCAGACCTCCTAAAATCCAGGCTATAGAGACCTAGCTGTACCCTCCGTGTTGACCTTCTAGATCTCTGAACTTTGATTTGCTTTCGTTGACTTTGGCCTTTTCCTCATGGTCCTTAGAATTCTGACTTAGGCACGGCCTCTATCCTAATGTCAGAACATATTTTAGATTTACATCTGACGAGATATTGTAACATTCACGTTAAGAAAGTATTTGCTTTAGAGTAGGTTATACAGATCTGAATGTATATGAGGGGGGAAATCAAAGAAATTTATTGTGTGTGAAAGGTAGTATCCTTTAAAAATCTATGATCAGATTCACTCTTATTTTCTAATTACTTAGGGTGATAAATTCAATCAGCGCTTTTATTTAATGCCTCATTTTAGGAAGTTTTTCAACTAATAAAATGGATCTATTTCAGGCCAAAGGGATTTTTCAGACCCTGAAAACTCAACCCTTTTCTTAATTAGACGAGGAGCCCTGTAAAACTCCTGCTGCAGCTTCCAGGCAGTGGGGATTTGCCTGCCCCAGTGGCTCTCTGTTGTGCAAAATACAGGAAAAGAGAAAAAGCCAGAGCTGCCTTTGTACAACTCAGGTCTGGCCAAGGTACTTACTGCTGCATGATTTATGTCTGGGAGGAAAATCACTCTCTCCTTCACACAGGCCAGAAGGACTAGGGTGGTGCTAGAGCAGCCGTGGGTGTGCAGGGGGCGATGAGAGAGACCGCCAGGCACCCTCGGTGGCTGCTTTTACAGGGTTGGCTCTCGGGGGTCAGGCAGGTGCTGAATCTGCCCATGTGTTGAGGTTAAGACCAGAATGTCATAAAGGGAGGTGGCAGAGCTGAGTGACTGCCTGGATTTAATCCCATCCTCTACTACCTTCTAGGGTGGTTGGTCACCCCTACACCCTGGGTAGGTTATCAAGCCTCTCTGTGTTTCCGTTTCCTCACCTATAAAATGGTAGATGAATAATATCATGTACCTCATAGGTAGAACACCTGGTGTATAGCAGATGCTCGGTAGATTTTAGCTGATACCACTCCGATTAGTCTTCCCACGGCTACTGGGAAGTAGTATACAGTGTAGTGGCTAAAAACACAGATCAGGTATCAGGATAACTGGACTTCTTTCTGGACCCACCATTTACCAATTTCCTGACATGGGTAAGTCGTTCAGCCTTTCAGTGTCTCGTTTCCCTCATCTGTCAAATGGGCTGGCTAGGAGTTAGCTGTCTCACAGGGTAGTTGGGAAGAATAAATGAGGTAATATACATAAAGCGGTTGATGTAGTGCCTGACACATAATGAGCGCTCAAACTATTGGCTGCTGTTTTAGTTATTATCACCAATGAGATGATGATCATCATTAATACTAGGAGTTGTGCCTTGCATGTTGAATCTCTGCATTGCTTGCATTCTTGGGCCATTGAAAGAAGATTCTTTGTTAGGACACTAAAGGAAAAGCGAAGCACAGAGAGGAAAAGAAATCATCAGGAGGAAGTTTGTGCGTGGCCTGGGTCCTACAAGCGATCATTGCTTTGGTTTAGACAGTTCCGAGATTTTTATGGATGTTGAATACATTTACATATATACATATACATAATACATATGGTTAGTATTATCTCCCCAAATGTGATAATTTTTTTTTGGCTGCACCACGTGGCTTGCAGGATCTTAGTTCCCCAGCCAGGGATCGAACCCAGGCCCTCAGCGGTGAAAGCATGGAGTCCTAACCACGGGACCGCCAGGGAATTTGCCCACATGTGTAATTTTGATAACAACTCTATTGAGGTATAATTCACAAACCACAGAATTCACCTTTTTAAGTAGAAAATTCAATGGCTTTTAGTATATTCACAATGTTGTACCACCATTACCACTAATTTCAGAGTATTTCTATCATGCCCCTCCCATCCCCCAAGAGACTCGAACTCGTTAGCAGTCACTCCCCATTCACCTCAACCACTCCAGCCCTAGGCCACCACGAATCTTTCTGTCTCTATGACATTGCCTGTTCCGGACAGTTCATTTAAGCGGGGTCACGTAACCTGTGGCATTTTGTGTCTGACATTTCACTTAGCATGATGTTTTCAAGGTTCGCTCATGCTGTAGCTGGTATTAGAACTTCCTTTTTTATGGTTGAATAATATTTCATTGTCGAGTGCTTTCCGATGTTTAAATAATAGCCGTCTTAAACCTCCAGCTTATTCGACAGCCTCAGGGTAGCTGTTCCTTCTCTTCCCCTTCCCTAATAGAGAGGGTTTTCTGGAGTCCCGGGGCATCTGGGGAGGGGTGGATTCCAGAGGTTGCTCAGGGCACGTCACCATCGGATGCTGACATCTTAGCATACGTGTACAGTTAACGGAAATTTCAGAGCAACCTGATAGTGTCTTTCCTATTCAGAGCTGAGACAGAAGAGTCATTGTCTCCCAGGCACAGACATACAAAAAAAATCTTGCAGCTTCCCATCCTCATACAGATGGGCAGTGTCCTCCGCCTGCAAGGAGCCAGAGGAGAGGGCTAGCTTACGCGTTACCTTGCCTTCTATTCCATCTCAATTCCGATTATAGGACATTTGTTGCGCTTTCAGAGCTCTTGCTGCCTGGGCATAAAGGAGCAGGATAGCGACACATTTCTAAAGTAGGGTAACATTTGAATTAAGATAATCCTAAGCACAGAAGAAGTGACATCAGGCATCGTGGGGAAATACTATCGGTATGTGCTTCGGAGTGACGTGGATCTGGGTTTGAATTTGTCACCTGTTACCATGGGTCCTTAGCCTGTCTCAGCCACAGTGGCCGCATCTGCAAAATGACATAATGATATAATAGCCATCTCACAGGGTAATAGTGAGGAAGAACTGGGTTCAGTTCCTGGCATGTAGTGAGGTCTTCATAAATGGTAACTTACCTGGCTACTCCTACTTGGGTAGACTTTCAGTGAACAAAATATCTTATTTTGTATAGTGATTAATAGCTTTTGACTTTGGTGTCGGACAGAGGTAGGTTTGACTCCTGGCTTCACCACTTATTAGCTTTGTGACCTTGGGTGAACTCAAAGTTTCTGTTGCCTCATCTGGGAACAGTTACACTTTACAGGTTTGTTGAGAGGTTTCTACTTGATGATGTTTTCTAAAGCATCTCAGCTCATGGTAGTATACATAGTAACTCTTGCTACCAATAAGAAGGCAAATATTTCTTCAGGTATCATGTTTCCATCAGTCCACACAGGCTCCTTGCCTTCCTGTTGTACTTAGAATACACTCTAGAACTCTTCTCCACACCTACAGAGTCCTACACAATATGGCTTTGCCTACTTGACTGACCTTATCTCCAGCCACTCTCTCCCTCACAGCCATATTGGGCTCCTTGTTATTCCTCAGCCAGACCCAGCTCTTTCCTGCTTCAGGGTCTTTGCATTTGCTGTTCCCTCTCTCTCTTGTGTCTCCAGATCTGCCCGTTGGTGGCTCCTTCTTGTCACCCAGGTTTCAGTGAAAGTATTACCTGCTCAGAGAGGCCTTTCTCAATGACCCAATATAGTTTTCCCATCTCCTAGTTGCTGTGTTTTAGTTTCTTCGTAGCATTTATTGCTACATGACATTACTTTCTTTGACTTTATTGTCAATTTCTCCCACTAGAATAGAAGCCCCAGGAGGGCAGCCACTTTAATCTGCTTGGCTCACTGCTGAATCACAGCAACTAGAACAGGACTTGGGGGATAGTAGAATAGTTATTTGTTGAATGGATAGATGGATGAAGAGAGATGGCAAAGGTCTTGACTCTGGCTTTTGGGATTGTCATGATGGCTGGGAGTGGTATTCCCCCTACGGTATGGAACTGCCTGCAGATTACATGGTAATAGCTCATAGAATGGATTACATCTCTAACTGGAAAGAATCCTAATGAGCTATCCTCCTGCATAGCATTTCTCTCGAGAGGCTGCAGCGGACACCTAAAAATATGCTTCGTATTAGGCAGCCACCCATGTGCCTCTGTGAAGTAGATCTATTTGCATCGCCCAGATAATTTCATATGTTGTCTGCCTCACTCTGCATGTAGATACAGATTCAGAGTGTTGAAGTTCCAGTAGACAGGCTCTGGGAGGCATTGGAAGTAGTAGACACTTGGCTTGATAACTGATAATGAACCAGAGTTAGGGAGATAGTTTGCATGCAAACCCGTGGGTGCAGTTGGTGAGTCTACTGGCATAAATTAGCAAAGCCCATAGAGGAGCCTGGGCTTGACTATTTTATTGTACATGGGAGGTTATTAAGAAAATAGTCGAGGGTCTCTGGAAAAATAACAATAGCAGTGTGCTGTTCCTGCAGAATTAACAGAGGCAGAATATCCTTGACTGAGACAAGGTTTTTTTTCGATTTCTGTGTGTGTGTGAGTGTGTGTGTGTGTGTGTGTGAGTGTGTGTGAGTGTGTGAGTGTGTGTGTGGGAGAGGGAGAGAGGGAGAGGGAGAGAGGGAGAGAGAGAGAGAGAGATGATATTAACAGTTAAGCGGGAAAGGGCCTGAAAATGTGGTGGTCCCTGATGATTGGGTTTACCTGAGTCTCTCTAACCAACTAGAGAGATGTGAATTCTCCCGTGGGCCTCAGGCATTTCCTGGTCAAGAATTCTTATGGCTTGTTCTTCTTATAGTTCTCTCAAAGCCCCTAGAAACTTATATAAGGAGAGACTAGAAGAACGAAGCGTCAAGACTCAAGGGGTGATCTGGTGGTGGCGGTGATCCCAAAGGCTGGCCCCTGGGCACGAGAGATCCCGATTGGTAGAGAGATGCATTTCTAATAAGCTCCTCATGTGTTTCTGATGCAGATGTTTGAACTATACTTTGAGAAACACTGATGTAGTGTCTTTCACCTACTGAAGTTTTACAACTTGAGTGTAACCCAAACCTCACACTTCTCCCCAGCCTCCATCTTGCTCTCCTGTCTTCCAACTGAATAAGGTCCACTAGGGAGTTAGCTATTGTTTGCTACTGGGCAAGAGAAGGCCCCTTATTGGGCATTTCCTCTGTTTCTTACTACACATGTGCATTTGTCTATTCGGCAGCCTTTTGACCTCCTTTTGATTCCTGTTTTTCCATCCTCAAGTGGATGCTAAAATTCTTTCCCAACTATAGTTGTTAAAGAGTTGTAATTCACTGTTCTAACCAATCAGAGGCTCAATATAGGCGATACGGTGAATGTTTATGTCTCCCCCAAAATTCATGTGTTGAAATTCTAAACCCCAAGGTGATGGTATTAAAAGATATGGGGCCTTTGGGAGGTGATTAGGTCATGAGGGTGGAGCCCTCATGAATGGGATTAGTGCCCTTATAAAAGAGACCCCACAGAGCTCCCTCACCCCTTCCACTATGTGAGGATACGATAAGAAGTCCTAGAAAAGGGCCCTCACCTGACCATGCTGGTACCCTGATCTCAGACTTCCAGCTTCCAGAACTGTGAAAAATGAATTTCTGTTGTTGGTAAGCCACCCAGTCTATAGTATTTGGTTATAGCAGCCCGAATGGACTAAGATAGTAGGTGTCCTAGTTATTGGTATAAACGGTTTAAGGCTCTTAGAGCAACTGAAACTCAAATGAAGAAACTCAGGCACCAAACATCAGTGCAAACCTAAGAGCTCTTCCCTGAGCTCCATACCAATGCACACAACACCTACCTCTATCCCAGCATCAGTGCCTCCCCATATCCTGCCCCATAGCAACAGGGGAGCTGGCATCTGTCAGAGATGTGGATAAAGGAGAGTTTCAGAGAGGAGGCTGCATTTGAGCTGAGCCAGGAACACAGGCAAGACATCTACAGATAAAGTTGGAGGGGGAGTGCTGTCTAGAAAAAGATAACGATATGAACATAATCACAGGAAGTGTAGCGTCTTTCCAACTCACTGAATATATATCAGAACCATGTGGGGTCAGAAGGGGAAGAGATGGGTTCAAAATGCAGATTTCAGGGCCTTAGCCTCAGAGTTTTTCTTCTATACGTTTTGCAAGGGACTTATGGATCTTAATTTCAGTAAGCTTCCACCTGAGTGATTTTGATAGAGGTGTTTCATGCAACACACTTTGAGAAACACTGGCCTAGTCCAACGATAGTTTTGTAGAGATGTAGAAACTGAGACTCAGGAGAGTGACCTGTTGGTTAAAGGTACCTATTCTGGGGATGCTGTGAAAGATTCTTCCATCTAAGGTGGGCTCTGAGCCAGGCTCCTTAAAGTCTTTCCTAATCTGTACTTGGCTGTAAATTTAATACCCTTTTTATGATACTTGAAAGAGCTGTACAGTCTCATGGTCTGGCCATTACTGCTGGCATTAAAGAAATGACTATTACTGGTACTTAATATATCTTCTCCAGTTTCTTAATGACTGTGAGGCACATAGCGGAAGAGATGCCCTGTGTGCATATAGCGCACATGTACCGATAGCCCACACCTGTTCTCTTGGTGTGGGTTTGACTGGCAGCAGCTTCTTTCTTCCTTCAGACATTCTAGCTGCCCTCCCTCCTCTTTCCCCAGCTGTTGTGACCCTATTAAAAGAGGACAGTACCTTTACCCCAAGGCTCTCCCCCTGTTGCTTAGACCCCCATGGATCGCCTGGGTACCCTCAAGCGCTAACTTTCAAATTAGCTAATTCTTGGGCAGCAGGAAGAGCCCACCCATTAGGACGCTAAAGAATTACTTTAGGAACTGAAACAAGGGAAACTGGTGAGTGTGTGTACTAGTCTGAACTACTCTCTCCCCCGTCATGTTTCTAGGGGAAATGCACGGGAGGGGGTGATGGTGTGGGAGCCCTCGCTTCTTCACCACCCTCAGTAAACTACCTGAATTCTTGCACATCACCCTTCCATGTCATGGAGGATCATGACATGGCAATCAGAGGGCAAATGCATCGTCATTTAGGTTCATGATAGTGTGCTGTCTCGGATTCCTTGAGTTCAGAATGCTTGAAGTGGACATGCCACGGAAAATGATTTGTGAGGGAATGAAATGTGCAGTTTACATCTACAATTTCCTTTCCCCATAGATAGAAGATTTGGGACTGAAGCACCATTAGTCCAGAATAAGAAAGTTAGAGCAGCTAAAATATCTTCGAGCCCATTTCTTCCCACAAGCCTGGATTGCACTGGGCAATGAGAGCTTGGGCGTGGGCGAGAGTAAGAAAGAGACAGAGATGAGAATAAACAGGATGGAACAAGTCAGCTGATCAGGGGGAGAAGAGGAGGACTAACCATTTTTCTCCCTCTGTTTCCATGAGTGGCCAGCAGCACCAGGTCCTTTATTTAATCCTTTACTGTCCTGGCAACGACAAAGTATGTTCTATTTAAGTATCTCTTGGGAGTTTGGGGGAGTGAGCAGTGAGTACCTGAATAGATTTAGTGATTTTTGGTATGTGAAGCATCTTGCCAATTGTCTTGCATAAACAAGGTCAAAGATCCACAAAGACTTGGTTCTCCTTTCCGTTACCCTCAGGTTTCCTGCGTGCTACAGTCTCCAGGGGAGCTACTTCCATAAACAGATGCAGGACACCAGCATGAGGGTGCAATGCGGGGGAAACTTTCAGCATATAGATTGATTTAAGGACACTCATTTAGATTTAATAGAATAATTATTGAGATAATTACTGAGATAAATGGCATGTCATGTTAGTAGTTGAATATTGCATAAACAAGATATAGTGGCTATAATTATAGTTCTCCGGATACCTTAATAGGTATATTAAGAGAAGTCAGTGAGCCACAAAGAATTTTACTAAAAGTCAATATTTTAAGAAATCTATGAGCTGTCCCAGACTATAACCACCACTTTGTCTCTAGAAAATATATAGTTAATAGAAATATGGTCTTCATGGTGCCACCTTTTTCTCAGTTGGTCTAAAGAGGTCTGCCGGCTAATGACACGTTCTGGACAGTTACTTTGTAAGTTGGCCAACGCTGGGGTCTATGGGAAACTTGATATTTTACGGTACTGAAAGTTAACTGAATTATAGTAAACATTGACTAGACGTCTAAACATATGTTATAGTCTCTAGATATTAAATGGTATAGAACTGCTTTCACCTTGTTTCGGTTGCTGGGGTATTAGATAATACACTGCAATAATAACTGTTATGAGACTTTCTGTCATATGGTATATGGGAGCCTTTATAACCTCTAAATGCGTCTGAGATGAGCGGCTATATTACAGGGTAAAGCATCTGGACCTGGAGTCAAAACCAAGCTCTGCCCGTTTCTAGCTGTGTGACCTTGAGCAAGGTACTTCATCTCTCTGGTTTTCAATTTTCTCGCCTGCAAAATGGGGATAACTATGACGCCTCCCTCTCACAGCTGATGCTGGGGATGGAAACAAATCAAATAAGGAGCTTGAAAGCACCTGAGGCATAGTAGAAACACAGTCAATGTTTGCTTTCCTTCTATAAATGCAAAGCAATTTGCAAACAAGTGATTGAATGCATTAACTTGATTGATGACTTAGAACCAGATACTGACCTTAATTAAATTTACCTGTTTGAATCCATCATTATCTTTTCCATGTGGTCAGAATGTAGTTAAGAGCGTAAGTTGTTGTTTTTTTTTTTTTTTTTGTCTTTGCGGTACGCGGGCCTCTCACTGTTGTGGCCTCTCCCGTTGCGGAGCACAGGCTCCGGACGCGCAGGCTCAGCGGCCATGGCTCACGGGCCCAGCCGCTCCGCGGCATGTGGGATCTTCCCGGACCGGGGCACGAACCCATGTCCCCTGCATCGGCAGGCGGACTCCCAACCACTGCGCCACCAGGGAAGCCCCAAGAGCGTAAGCTTTTGATGTCCTGCTTCTAAGTGTAATTAACTGTGGCTTGTAGGTCAGGTTATAAAACCTCTCAGTTTCCTCATCTGTAATTTATAAGAATCCTAGTGCCTGCCCCACAGAACTGTCATGAAGATTAAATCATGCAAGCAGCATACTTAGCACGACACCTGTTCAAATTGAGCACTCAGTCAATGTTAGCTATTGACCTTGCTTTGAAACAAGAGGTGCACGGCAGGTTTATGAGGACGGTGTGCAACTGGGAATGACAGTCTTTGGGGAGCTAATGGTGTGGGCTGTGGAGCCTCTGTTGTGTATGTCTTCCTCCTCGTTCATTCTCCAGGTCTCAAATAGTATTTTATACCTGGAAGCAGCAGTCATCATCATACAGTTATAATGTCCATTCATTTCTTCAACAACAAATGGTCATTGGGTGCCTATTAGGTCCTACAGAATTCACTGGGTACTAGATACACAGTTACGAACAAAACAGTCATGGTTCTTACTCTCACTGAGCTTGTAATTTAGGTCATTTGTAGGGTACTGTGCTTGGTAGTAGGGAAACATACACTGTGGCCTTGGGATGTTTACAATCTAGTTGAACCACCTTAAATTCTTTCGGGAGCAAGACAAAATTTAACTAGAAAAATAATAATACAGTCTAGCTGGGTTGAGCAGGCATAGGCACATAAAAATAAACGATACAGTATGGTGTGGCTGAGCACCATGTGAGTGACACATTATGCTAGAAGAGTTCAAAGGAAAAGATGATCAGTGAGGGTGATTTATGATCTAATTGATTCCAGAATGATCGGGGGCAGGGCCAGTGCCTGGAACATGGGCCAGATTTTATCATGCTAGCAGGACTTGGATGTTAGGGAACAAGGAGATTATGAGTAATGGCAAAGGCAAGGACGCAGAAATGTGTGGGGTGTGTTTAGGGAGCATAGACTACTTTAACCGAAGGAGAGATTTTTTTTTTTTTATAGGATGGTACGCGTAGCTGGTGTATAGTTGAGGCAGTAGACAGGAACGTTATTTTGTAGGAACTTGAATATCAGGTGGGGAGTTTGAAGTACCACCAAAATTGTCCAAAGAGGGAGACGTGTACAAAGCGATGTTTTTAGAAGCTGGAGATGTCAGTATGTATGCTGTGTTGCTTGGGTACGTGTTCGAGAAGAGTTATCAGTAACGAACAATTGCAAGTAGTTCAGTTCCACCTCCCCAACTTTATTCTAAGGAATCAGACAATGGTGTCAAGATGTGTGCACAGAGATGTTTATCCCAGCATCTCAAACATTCTTTAAATAAATGAAACATCACAAATGTGGTTGAAAGCTCTGGTTTTAACCCCTCCTCTCCCATATCCCATTTGCCCCTTTCCTTACTCTGTGTCGCCATGAATTCGGTGTCAATCATCTCCACGCACGTTTTTATATTTTTATGACCACAGTGCATCCACGAACAGTATGAACTGCTCTTTGCCAGTTTTTAAACTTGAGAGGAATGGTATCATACTATACATATCCTTCTGCAACAACATTGTTTTTGAAATTCATCCAGGCAATATATGCAGCTGTTGTTGAGTAGCTGACAAACTTCAGCATGCGCCAGGGTCACCTGGGGGCCTGTTAAACCACACCTTGTTGCCCTCCCCCTCCCAGAGTTTCTGCTGCAGTGAGTTTGGGTTGGGACCAGGAATCTACATTGCTGACACATTTCAGGGACCATATTTTGAGAATCACTGCTCTAGTCCCTAAAGAATAATAAATATTCCATTGTCTGAATGTGCCACAGTGTATTTACATATTCTCTTGTTGATGGACATGGTTTCCAGTTTTTCACAATTCTAATCAATGTCGTAGTGAGCACAGTTTGTTTATGTCTCCTTGCACCCTTGTGTGAGTTTCTATCGTCTGTGTACATAGGAGATATTCCTGGATGGTAGGGAATACTCATCTTCAACTTTATGAAATTTTACCAAATCATTCTTCAAAGTGGTTGCACTAAGTTTTACTCCTTTCCGCCCCATACACATGCCCACGTGTCAGATTTCCGGTTGTGACACATCCTTGCAAAAACTAAGGTCAGATTTTTAAACTTTGGCAATCTGATGCATATTCTGTTATTGTTTGCATTTATGTTTCCTTAATCATTGGGAAGCTGAATATCTTTTCAGGTGTTTTATTGGCCATTTGAGTTTATATACAATTTGCATTGTTTTAGATCCACGTTGTCAATAGAAATATAATGTGGGCCCCATAGTGTGATTTAAAATTATCTGGAAGCCACATTAAAGAAAGTGAAAAGAAGCAGGTGAAATTAACTTTAGTAACCCAGTACATCCAAAATATTATCATTTAAAAACATTTAATCTATATAAACATTGTAAATTCGATATTTAAAATTGTTTTTGCATAATGTCTTAGAAATCTGGTGAGTATTTCACACTTATCATACACCTTAACTCTGATCAGCCACATTTCAAATGCTCAGTAGTTACACGTGGTTAGTGGCTGCCACATTGGAAAGTACAGATTTAGTGCCCAGTGCTTCTTGGATATACAAGTTGCAAAATAATTTCACCACTCTGTAACTTGTCTTTTCACTTCGTATATGTTGATTTATATTGTACCAACTTTTTACTCTTAATGTAGTTACATTTACAGTCATTTCCTTTATGATTTGTGCTTTTGTGTCTTGTTTAGGAAAGCCTTCTTAACCCACGATCATGAAAATGTTCTGCAGAATATTCCTTGCCAAGTTTTTCGTTTTTCTTTTAACCTTGAAGATTTTAATCCGATGGGAATTAATTTTTATCAATGTTGTCAGGTGGGAATCTTATGGAAAAAAGTTGTTTTCCACATAGTGGACCAGTTGTCCCAGAACCATTTACTGGATAGTTCACTACATTGCATTTATTTGTCATGGTACCTCTCTTATACATCAAGTTTCCAGAGAGTAGATTTGTTTCTATGCTTCATATTTTGGTCTATTGGTCCTTTGGTGTACACCTTTGGTGTACAGTGTTTTAATTACTAAAGCTTTTAAAAATACGTATGGTATTTGTTAGGGTGAGTCTCCCCACTTGTTTTCCTTTAAAATTTTCTTGGCCGTAATATGAATTTTAGAATCAGCTCATAAAGGTTCATGAAAACTCATTTTTGGATTTTGATCAGACTTGTATTGAATTTAAGGTTCTATGAAAGTATTATTCACTGTCAGTGAAATTTTATAATTTCCTCCAGAAAGGTATGATGTATATCTTATGTCTAGATACCTTATAGGTTTTTATTACTATTGCAAATAATATCTTTCAAAAATTTATTTTCTAATTTTTGCTTGCTAATGTTTAAGAATGCGATTAATATTTTTGTTTTTCGTATCTTTGTAACTCTTATCTTTCAATCTTGGTGAATCCTATTTAAAAATTTACGTAGTGTAAAATTCACTTCTTTTTTTTTGCCGTGTGGCATGTGGGATCTTAGTTCCCTGACCAGCGATTGAACCCATGCCCCTGACAGTGGAAGTGTGGAGTCCTTAACAACTGGACCGCCAGGGAATTCCCAAAATTCACTTTTCTTTGGTATAGAGTTCTGTGAAGTGAGACAAATGCATACATTTGTGGAACCACCACTACATCCAGGATATAGAACAGTTTTGTCACTCCCCAAATTCCCTCATATTGCCACTTTCTTCAACCCTTTTCTTCATGTCCATCCTCTGGAAATCACTTATCTGTTTTGTCTCTCTAGTTTTGCCATTCACAAAATGTCATATAACTGGAATCATATTGTATTTATCCTTTGGAATCTGAGTTCTTTAACTTAGTAATATAATTTATCCATGTTGTTGCATATGTTGGTAGTTCATTACTGTTTATTGCTGAGTAGGATTCCATTGTGCAGATGTACTATAATTTATTCATTCACCAGATGAAAGACATTTGAGTTGTTTCCAAGTTTTGGTGATTATGAATAAAGCTGCCATAAACATTCACATACAATATTTTGTGGGAATTTGTTTTCATTTCTCTTGGATAAATATCTAGGACTCAAAATAAATATGTTTAACTTTACAAGAAGCTGTTAAACTATTTACTAAAGTGACTACCATTTTGCAGTCTTATCAGTGATATGTAATAATTCCAGTTGCTCCACATCCTTGTCAGCACTTGGTATTGTCCTAGTTTTTATTTTTCTTTGTTTTGTTCTTTGGCCATTCTAATAGGTGTGTAGAAATATATCATTGTGCTTTAGATTAGCATTTCCTTAATGACCAGTGGCGATAAACATCTTTTTTGTATAGTTATTTGCCGTTTGTATATCTTCTTTGGTAAAGTGTCTGTTAAAATATTGTGCCCATTAAAGAAGATTAGGTTGTTTTCTTATTGTTGAGCTTTGAGAGTTCTTTAGGTGTTCCGGATACAAGTCCTTTGTCAGATATGTGGTTTGCAAATATTCTCTCCTAGTCTGCAGCTTTTCTTGTTATTCTTTGATCATTGTCTTACACAGAGGAAAAATTGCAAATTTTGATGGAGTTCAGTTTATCAATTTTTTCTTTTATGGATTTTCCTCTTGGTATCATGACTAAGGGTTCTTTGCTCAACCCCAGATCACGAAACTTTTCTCCCATGTTTTCTTCTATAAGTTTTATGGCTTTGTTTTACATTTAGGTGCATGACTCATTTTGAGTTAATTTTGGAATAGAGTGCAACGTATGGCTTTACATTCCCTTTTTGGCATATGGATGTCCAAATTTTCCAACATCATTTGTTAGCATGACTATTATCTATCTCTGCCTTTGCACCGTTGTCAACAATCAATTGACTATGTATGGGAGTATTTTGTATTTTTTTTTATTAAAGAGATGTAACTTATATACCCCAAAACACATATTTTAAGTGAACACTTCAGTGGTTTTTATATTTATAGGGTTGAGCAACCATCACCACAATATAATTTTGGAATATTTCCATTACCCCCAAAAGAAGCCTTTTGCCCATTGGCAGTAGATCAGCTTCATTGGTGCCCCCCTTGTCCCAGTCCTAGGCAATTACTGATCTACCTTCTGTCTCTCTGAATTTGCCTACAGTAAGTCCCTTACACGTGAACCTTCAAGTTGCGAACTTTCAAAGATGTGAACATGTGTTCACATGTCCATTCACGTAAGTTAGTTCACATGTCTGACATACATTGTCACGTGTGTGCACATCCTCTACAAGTGGTTGTGCTTTTGTGTACTTTACAGTACTGTATAGAGTACAGTAGTACAGTGTCTTTATTTCAAGCCCAGATGTCCAGAAGCAAGTGTAAAAGCAGTGGTGATGTAGCTGGTACTGCTAAGAAGCGCCAGCTATTGTACTACTGTACTGTACTGTAAGATTAAAAATGTTTTTTGTGTTTTTTTTAATGTATTATTTGTGTGAAAAGTATTATAAACCTATTACAGTACAGTACTATATAGCCAATAGCACTAGTTGGGTACCCAGGCTAACTTTGTTGGACTTATGAACAAACTGGACTTATGAACGTGCTGACGGAACGGAACTCATTTGTATGTAGGGGACTTACTGTATTCGGGCTATTTCTCATGATTGTAATCATATAATATGTAGTCTTTTGTTACTGTTTTTTTTTTCCACGTAGCAGAATGTTGTCAAGGTTCACCCATGTAGTAGTATGTATCATAACTTCATTCTTTTTACCAGAGAATAGTATTCTGTTATATGTACATGTCACACTTTGTTTATCCATTCATCCGCTGATGGACGGTTGGGTTGTTTCCATGGTTTGGCTCTTCTAAATAATGCTGTTATGAACATACATGTACAGGTATATGTACGATGTATTTTCATTTCTCTTGGATATATACCTAAGATAGGAATGGCTGGGTCATGTGGTAACTCTATGTTTAACTTTCTAAGGAATTTCCAAACTGTTTTCCAAAGTGGCTGTACCATTTTACATTCCCACCAGCAGTGTAAGAGGATTCCAGTCTCTCCACATCCTCACCAGTTCTTCTTATTGTCTGGCTTTTCATCGATGACATTTTGGTGCTTATGAAGTGATATCTCATTGAAGTTTTGATTTGCATTTCCCTAATTGACTAATCATGGTGAACATCTTTCCAAGGGCTTCTTGGTCTTTCATGTATCTATTCAAACCCTTTATCCATTTTTAACTGGGTTATTTGTCTTATTTAATTGTAAGAATTCTTTATATATTCTGGAGGCAAGTCCTTTACTCGAGATATGGCTTGCAAATATTCCCAGTCTGTTGAGACATCACTTCTTCAAAGGTATCCTCTGAAAAACAAAATTTTTTAAATTTTGATGAAGGACTTCCCTGGTGTTCCAGTGGTTAAGACTCCGCGCTTCCAATGCAGGGGGGCACAGGTTCGATCCCTGGTCAGGGAACTAAGATTCCGCATGCTGTGCAGTGTGGCTAAAAAAAATAATAATCATAAAATAAAATATTGTTGAAATTCAGTTTGTCTGTTTTCTTCTTTTATCATTTGTGCAATATCTGTCACATCTAAAAAAAAATGTTGCCCAACCCAAGGTCATGAAGGTTTACTCCTGTTTTCTTCTAAGACTTTTATACTTGAACTCTTATATTTAGTTTTGTGGTCCATTTTGAATTAATTTTTCAGTATGATAGGAGGTAGAGGTCCAAGTGTATCATTTTGCATGCACATATTCAGTTGTCCCAGCATAGAACTCTTTTTGCACTCTCAATTTTTGTTCCATTAATTTATGTGTCTTTCTGTAATACCATGCTGTCTTGATTTCTGTAGATTTATAGTGTCTTATATGTGAGGCTTCCAGCATTGTTCTTCTTTTTAAAGATTATTTGTTTACTATTCTAGTTACTTTGCCTTTCCATATCAGTTTTCCAGAATGCTTATATTAGCCTGTCTGTAGCTTCTCTTGATGTAGAAAGTATGCAAATATAAATAGTTTTGCTGCTTTTCCAACTTTTAATTTTTTAAATTTTCTTGTCTTATTGCATTACTGGGATCCTCCTGCAAAATTCTGAACAGAAGCATAGAGGACATCCATGTCTTATTTCTAACTTTAAAATGAATGCTTCTTATGTTGTTATACTAAATGTGGTGTTTACTGTTGGTTTGTGGTAGACATCCTTTATCAGGCTAAGGAAGTTGCCATCTATTTCTACTTTAATATGAATTTTAATTTTTTTTCACAAACTATTTCAGTCATTCTGTGCTTGTATGCAGATTTTTTATCTTGTGTTCCCTTTTAATGAAAGCATAGACTTTTAACGGTGCCAGGTTTATCCTGAGGTCTTATTTCCAACTCCTTGTTTTGTATGAGCCATGACCTTCTCTTCTCTACACACATGACCTTTAAAATTCAAGATTCTAGTTAAAGGAGACCCACAGATATCCCAAGGCTCTTCTAATACTAGGTCATATGCTCAGTGCCCTGGTTTTCAGGTTCCTCTTCATTTTTGGTGTCTGGTGGTTTCTTTTACTTTTATGAGAGCTCAGCTAAGCATTTAAAAGTCTGACTTTTAAATAAAATTCTGCATTTCTAGATATTTTACAGCAGGAAGGTTTTGGGGGTCCACTATATTATTGGGAACTGAAGATTTTCACATTGTTTATAAATGGGAAAAAAATGGAAAGAACCCAGCGATTTATCTAATGCATAGCCTAGTGGCTTCAAATGTTTGGCACTCAATAAGTATTTGTTGAATGCTTCATGATTTATAGCTCATGACGGAAGAAGAGGAGAATGAAGAAAAAATAATGAACCACAGTTTTGAGCCTGGGAGAATGATGATGATAGACAAGCGGGGGAGGCTAGAAAGGGGGCTGGTTTGTGGGAAAAAATGAGTTTGATTTTGGCTATATTTTGTTGGAGGTGGCAGAAGGCCTTGCTTGTTGAGTGTTTTGGCTGGGTATGTGGGACTAAAGCTCTGGAGAAGGGTCAGGGCTGGATGAATAAGCTAGGCAACTGTTGGCAATAAGGTGATGATTGAAGCTATGTCACTGGGGTAGAGAGTATAAAGTAAGAACAGTAGAATCGGTTCAAGATTTAGGCTTGATTGGGGTAGAAAGAGAAAGCACAACCTATGAAAGTAAATATAAAAGGTGAAGTCCAAGCAATAGGATAATGAAGACATTGTAGTATCACAAAAAGGTGGAAGGGGAGAGATTTTAAGGAAGAAAGGGTTGTTTCGGGAGAAGATGGTTGGCCAACAGATTCAGGTACTGTGTAGAACTAAAGACCCCAGGATTTACCTGTGAGGAACGGTTTCATCCCAGTCCTATTTATAACCCCATGGCAATAAGCATGTTATAACATTTCTCTTTTTATCTATGATATAATTTTCATCTTGAGTCTAATCAAAGAATCAGAAAGAATGGTTTGTGTTATGATTTTTTTCCACATGTGTATGCTTTTGTGTTTACCTATTTATATGCACACATAAACACATCTTTGAAAGTACATCTTGTTGTTATAAATCTCTAAATGTAGTTGTAAAGAAGCCACTTAGAGATTTCCTGCTATTGAAAAGCCACAGTATACTGTTTTAAATATTTTTAACTTTGTTCAGAGCAAAAAGGACATGGCCCCTTAAAAAAATTAAGTGGGTTTGGAAGAGGCTTGAAGTCTGTTACATAAATTTCTAAGGAAACCGACTGTGTGCTAATGCCAACTAAAAGTCACGGCAAGCATGCTGTGAACATGTGCAGGGTATGACCGTAATCTTCTTTTCTCCCCCGTCTCTCTTTTTTTTTTACTGCCAACAAGGAACGAGAATTTTTAGAGGCTAGAAACTTGGAAAGGAAAATAGGACTTTTTTAGAAGGGTTGTAAATTGCCGACTCTAGGTCTGACCTGCTAGTGGTGGGGGGGTATCAACAAGTGAATGAAAGCCATTTGAAAGAGCTTTCTATGATCAGCTCTTCCAAAGCTGTAAGTGCTGCAGGAACCATATACGGGAGCTATATATATATACGTATATCTATTTATCTATCTATCTTCCTACAAATTTCTGACTCTCAAAAAATATTAAGGGTGAGTTATAGAGTTATTGTTTACTTAGATGTGAGATGAACACCTAGAAGTAGACTAAACAACAGTGGCTGTTGGTTCCTCAGGGCTACCTCATTTTAACTAGTGTTAAAGTCTTAGTATAGATTATGTATCACATTTTCTTGTGTTGTAGTTAGAAATTATTTTTATTGTTTTTCAATAGTTTTATTTGTAGAGTTATATTTGTAATAAAGCTTAAATGTCTGTGTGTGTGTAATGCAGGCAAATGTGCACTAGGTGTTAGGTATAATGGTGTGTCTAGATTAAAATCTTTGTTGCCTGTCGTCTTCAGCTGGGAGTGATTTCATCGGCAGAACCTGTCACGTATTTGACCCTCTGAATTGTGGGGAGTTCATCAGTACCCGTAGGGCTCATTCCTAGGATTTAGAAGGCTAAAGATGTGGTATAAATGGAGCACAGGATTAATCTGCGTTCGTGGTCTTGAATGAGGGAAGACAGGAGTCAGAGAGAACAGACGTCAATGTCAAGGGAATAGTAGGGAGAGCAGAGGCAGACATATTGCTGCAGAGATCAGGAGTCTTTGAGAGACAGACCAAACCTGCCTGAGTCAGGTGGCCTTTTATACTTTTTAGGCCATAGCACAGAACAACTGGATTCCCAGGGGTTGACCAGGGCTAGAGGCTGGCATGCAGCTGTACTGTCCCAGTTTGCTGCCTAGGCCATTCTTGAAGCCGGAGCAGACCCTGACAGAATCCTTTTCTGCTGGGATCATGAGGCTGTAACCTAGCCAGCCTGTCCAACTGATGGCAGCACTCCTGGTTTGCACACCTCATATCTTGGAAGAAAGGGGAAGCCTCCTGCCTGTGAGCACTGCAAGCTCAAACCTACAATGAGATGGCAAACATCACAGAAACACACAACATTTATTTTTTAGACATTGCATTTAAGAAGGAAATTTCCTGAACAATGGACGTAATGATAATCAAAGGTGGAAGAGTATGAACCAATTTGGTAGCCATTAAGTCTTTAATTTTCCGGTCCATGTGGATTGACAAGAATGAGAAACCAGATGGAAAGGAATGTATCCTTAAACATTCAAACAATTGATTTTTGTCTATGATAAAGCAAATGTATGTAATGAAACCCTTGTCTGAAATTCCGTATGTAAAAGGGGTGAGATAAGTGGGGAGATTTTCTATAGTTGCTTCTAAAAGCCTTAAACTAACTTAAGTTGGAAGATTTTTCTTCTTGTGCTGGAAATTTTTCAAACACTTTTTGGATACCTTGGTATAAACTTGGATGAAAACCCTCACAGACATCTCATAATTTATTCATGGAGCCTCATAGGATCACTTGGTTTTCTCAGCTATGAGATATCAGTTTGGCTACAAATATTGAAATCCAGGATGACTCAAGTCTTTTGTTTTTCCTGTTAACTTACTTGAAATCACGAAGCAGAAGTCTAATATTTGACTATGATTATCCAGCAGTGTGTTTAGATTAGGATCTTTGTTGCCTATAGTCTTTAGCTAGGAATGATTCCATCAGCAGAACCTGTTACATATTTGTCCTCATACGCCCCACTACCCAAGAGAAATGTCAGTGGGTTAGATTTGGGGGAAAGCCCGAGTCTGTTGTGATCTAGGAAAGGAATGAAATGCTCCTGCACCTGTGGGCTGCACTGGTCTCAAAATAGCCAGTAGCCAAGGCCTGAGTTGTTTGTAGGAGCTGGTTGGACCAAAGCCATGACACCATTGCTGCCTAGCTTCAAGCTCAGCGATCTTCTGCAGGACCAACGCCCCTGACCTATCTGGAGTGCTCCCCTGCTTTCTTGCACCTGATTTGCTGTTCCTGCCAATGTTCAGGCTGCAGTCACTGACCTAGGACAGTTCTTTTCTCCAAGGGAGCATGTTTGAGTGGATGCGAGGCTCTTCATCAATGCTGTGCACACACCTGTGCTCAAAACCATACCCCCCCTGACTTCTTTGAGGGGTGAAGCATTGAGAGAGTTGCGATGGTAGGGGTAGAATTTACTGTGATCAGAGATTGGATTGCATAGCCCAAACCAGCCTTATGCATAGATAGACTAGGTGGACAATCACGTGGTATGATTTGGACATGGTCTTGCTCCACCTTACTCTCAAAATATCCTCCTCGTGAGACTGTCCTAGTGCCTGATATACCACTGTTAAAGATGGCTTCCTCTAGTTTAAGGCCTTCTCTACAAAATACAAATCCTGGGGCCCAGCACAGTGCTCAACCGCTTAGTAGATCCCCAAATGTTTGTTGAATAAAAAGTGAATTGGAGGAATTATCTATTAACCTAATTCACAGTAGTATTAATGGGGACTATTAGGTTACCAGATGACTCAACCATTTAAAACAGTGCTTCTCAGACATTAATGTAGATAATGATCACCTAGGGGTCTTCTTAAAAGACAGATTCTAGGGCTGGACAAGACCTGAAAGTCTGCATTTCTAACAAGTTTAGGTGACGCCAATGCTATATATACTTTGAGTAGCAAGGACTTAGAAGACCTGAGGGCAGGGTTGCCCACCTTACCTGATCAAAGAATCTCTTGGGATGCTGGTTAAACATTCAAAATCAGAATCTCAGGAGGCAGACTTAGGAATCTTTATTTTTAACAAGTTCTTCAGGTGATTTGCATGGCTGGAAAAATAATCTTAGGAGGGAACGGGACATGGGCTTAGAAACATATGGGGCCATTGTGTTGGTCCATGGACCTTTTGGAGTAAGAGACTTGGAGACGGCACTGGGACAGATTGGAAAACATATAGCTACAATTTTGCTCTAGAGTAATTCCTGTATGTGGCCTGGAGTTAGAAGGTAGAGGGAAAATGAGGAACTACTTAATTTTTTTTCCCAGCAGGTAGCCTTGGTATCACTCTTTACTAGCACAAAGCTTGGTTTTCTGGGTTTTTTTTTTTGTTCCTTGAGTAAGTTTGGTATCTTGAAAACAGCCAAGTTGACAGATAAAATTTGGGGTATTACTTTTAACTTCAAACAGTTTTCCTTACATTTGTCTTCTCTGCCACTTTTTAAACCTTTAGCCCTTTCACCATTGTAGATTCTGTGAAACGCTGGGAAACCTTGTTTTCTTGAACTAATAAGACAGATGCGAGGGAATAGTCTATTAAGCAGGGCTGCTGGAGAGACTGTCATTTCTTTAATATCCACCCACTGAGCCATGGAACTGCGTGAGGCCCAGCAGTGGGATTGGAGGCAGCGATGTGCTTCAGTCTGCAGCCATTCTGGAGCATCACCAACGACCGAGGTGAAAGTTTCTCAAATAAGACATTCTGAATGAGATGTGCGGCAAGTGTGAGGCTGCTGAGGAGAGACAGGCAGCTTCAGTGCAGACACGAGCTAGGAAACACGGGCACAGGGGAAATATCACTGACTTGCCAGAGGCCACGTTACAAGTTGGTGGAGTGGCTCCTATTTGTATTAAAGTTTTCTTATTTCCAATTCTGAACTGCAGCCTTGGGGCTATTGATGTCCCTGGTTTTTAAGCTACCCTGTGGAAAGATCTGCTTCTCATACTTACATACTTTTGAACTCTGTCTCTCCCCTTCTCCTCTTCCCATCTGTACAACTGGGATAGTGGTTGGGATTTGCAGCCAACCACAGGAATGAGTTTTCACATTATTCCAGGCAAGAAAGGGGCTTCTTTGTGAGTAGACATTAGACTTGTTTTTGTCAAGCTGCATTCCAGCGTGGAGACCTAGAGGGGCTCCAGACCGTATTCGTATCCCTTTACCCTCTCCTGTATCTTCTTGTACTTGGAGAATGATCCAGTGACAACACCTGTGACTGTTCAGGGTCACTTTAAAGGGTCAGGAATGGCAAGTTTAAACACAGAGTGTTGACTTCATTGCTTTCAGGAGCCATGATGAACTCTAGGGAGTTGCCACCGGGTGACCAATGATGCGTATTTGAGTGCATGTCTATTGTCGTTCGACTGCCTTCAGATGTGAAAGACTGAGGGGCCTAAGTACACGGCACGCATTCTGTTGATTACTTATATACAAACTCATATCTAGATAACTCATTTTAATTTCTAACTCCTACTTATGAATAGCACGCTACACCAGTGGTCAGATGACATTGAGGGACTCAGGCACAATATTGCCTCTTTGCTGCCTGAAAGGAAGGTACCAGAGGTACTGAATCTGTGTTTGGGAGGTCCAGGGGTGCCAGAAGGGCCTGGTGTGTCTCAGGGTTTAGGGATGCCGGAACAAACGGGGATTCATGAGGCTGGGAGGTACCTTGACGTCTAGGCACTAAAGCGTCCAGAAATTCTCAGCAAGACCAAGGTTGTTTTTTTTTAACGTGGAGGTTGCAGCTAAATATGTGAGGTAGCTGAGGGAGGCTGAGACTGTTTCCAATGCTATTTATTTATTTATTTTTAATTTTATATTGGACTGTAGTTGATTTACAATGTTGTGTTAGTTTCAGGTGTACAGCAAAGTGATTTAGTTGTCCATATTCATATAGCTATTCTTTTTCAGATTCTTTTTCCATATAGGTTATTATAGAGCATTGAGTGTAGTTCCCTGCGCTGTACAGTCGGTCCTTGTTGGCTATCTATTTTTTATATAGTAGTGGGTGTATGTTAATCCCAAGATTCTAATTTATCCCTCCCCCCCATGGTATATTTTTGCCTGGATGGAACTATGGAGGAGGGGCCGTGAAATGAAGTTTTGGCAGAAGGGTGGGACCCAACATCAAAAACGAAAAGCTGTAAAGACAGAGAATCCTAGTTTAATGGAGAGAGGTCTATTCAAAGATTAAAGTATTGAGATATAATGAGAAAAAGAATAACGCTGAGCATTCAGAAATACTTCTCCTGGAGTATTCGTTTTCTAACGCTGTCATAACAAATCGCCATAAACTGGACAAAAACGACACAAATTTATTAGCTCATGGTTCTGTAGGTCAGAAGTCTGGGTGCAACATAGTTCAACGGTTCTTCTGCTTAGGGTCTCACAAGGCCAAAGTCAAAGAGTCCGCCAGACTGTTCCTTTTGGGGGGCGTAAGTGGAGAATGCACTAGGCTCATTCAGCTTGTTGGCTTAATTCAGTTCCTTGTGGTTCTAGGACTGACATCATCCCTGTGTCCTTACTTGCTGTGGGCTGGGGGTTGTTCTCAGCTTCTAGAGGCTGCCCTCATTGCCTGACTTCTGTTCCCATTCAAAGCCAGCGGTGGCAAATTGAGTCCTTCTCATGCTTCGAATCTCCCTGACTTCCCCTTTTGTTTGTTCTTGCCTCTTCTGGCTTCAAGTAGGAAAGCTTCTCTGCTTTAAGAGCTCATGTGATTAGATTGGGCTTACCTGGATTATCCAGGACAACCCCTGTGTCTTAAGGTTCATACCTTAATTATATCTGCAAAGTCGCTTCAGAGTAGAACCCAGATTAGTGTTGGATAGTATAACCATGGGATGGGAATCTTGGAGGGAGAGGGAGGAAGGATATCTTTATGATTCTGCCTATCACACTTGGAATCTTAGAAATGTGTCCTGATCTTAGAAAGGGATGGTGGGGCAGTAAATCTCAAGAGCCTTAGAGAACCATCCAATTGTTAATGGAGAAGAAAGAGGAGTAAAAATGTGGAACTGATGCCCACTCACTATTTCACATTGATCAGGAGAGGGAAATCTGGAACTACAAAGGGGAAAAAAGAGATCCTTAGAAGAAAGGCCTTATATTGAGATGACATTTACAATATTTAACAACCGCCACGGCATGGTCATCAACCAGTCACAATGCATCCTGGCCAGTACTCCACATTGGTGCATACCTACTGTATCACAGTTTATGGGTCCAAGATAACATAGTTTTCACCATCCTTGCTGTTGGGACCATGGCCCTACTATGAAGGGGACTCCAAGCCCAGTCCTTCTTGCCCACTTAAGGCCCAGCCTCAGAGTGAAAAGCTTTTGTGCATCAGGGCACTACCCAGAAAGAGGAGGCCATTCTCCATGCAGGGATTAGAAAAGTCTGAAAATGTGTAGGAACGGAAGCCTGGGGAGTGGTGTGATTGCAGAATCTGGGATCAGGAGTCCAGACTGACCCACAGAGTAAAGAGATAGGAATATGGGAGCTAGTTTTTGTTTTAAACCTTTTATTTTATATCAGAGTATAGTAGATTAACAATGTTGAGTTAGTTTCCGGCGTACAGCAAAGTGATTCAGTTATACTTATACATGTATCCATCCTTTTTCAAATTCTTTTCCCATTTAGGTTGTTACATAATATTGAGCAGAGTTCCCTGTGCTATACAGTAGATCCTTGTTGGTTATCCGTTTTAAATATAGCAGCATGTACACGTCAATCCCAAACCCCCTAGCTATCCCTTCCCCCGACCCTTCCCCCCTGGTAACCATAATGGGAGCTAGTCTTTGAGGCAGACGGGTAAGCATTTGTCTGAGTAAGGTCTGAATGCAGGATGTCATCATTCTAGGGTATCAAGCGAGCAGATTCACAAGCATTGTCTGGCAAAACCAACCAACAAACATACTGTCTACCCAGGCTGATGTGTGCTGGGTAATTAACGGGGACTGGGGTGGCTAGTACCCCACGTGGGAAAGTTAGAGGGATGGCAATTGGAGTAGTCAGCATAAAAACTGAGGACTCGGTCATGAAGACTGGGTATCAGGAGGCCACATATTAAGTCATTGGAAGAAGTGGAGTTCCAGGTGACGACTTTTGCACAGAGAAACAAGACACAGGCATGGTCATTGGGACATTGGGGTCTCACAGTAATAATGGGATCAAGAATATAACAAACTAGATGCTAAGTTACTGGTTTAGGGTTCATAGGATGTAATAATTGGCAAAAATGATTATATCTCTACTCCCTCTCATGTTAGAGAAGAGGAAACATGCCTGGAGAATAGAACTTGCAATAGAACTTGGTACTAGGACGGGTTTCTAGACGCCTCATCTACTTGGTGTTCTTTTCCTCACACTGCCCTTCTGACTTGAGCTAGGGCAGCTCTTGCAGTGTGGTTTGCAGCTGACTGTAGAAGGTGAAGTTAACCTAGCTGATGACTCAAAGGGTTGCTGGCAGGCTTAGAGCCCAACCGTGGTCTCTTAGTGCAATCTTAAAATAAAAATAAAATAAAATTAAAAATTATTATCTTACTATTTATTTTATTTTTTAATTGAAGTATAGTTGATTTATAATATTGTGTTTTAGGTGTACAGCAACGTGATTCAGTTTTGCATATATATATATATATATATATACATACATACATATATGTATTCTTTTTCAGATTCTTTTCCCTTATAGGTTATTACAAATATTGAGTATAGTTCCCTGTGCTATACAGTAGGTCCTTGTTGGTTATTTATTTTATATGTACCAGTGTGTATATGTTAATCCCAAAGTCCTAATTTATTCCACCCCTCACGGCCCTTTCCCCTTTGGTAACTGTAAGTCTGTTTTCCATGTCTGTGGGTCTTAGTGCAATCTTAGCTCCAGGATCTGGCCCCCCCTACAACATCCTGTTGTTCCGGATACTAGTAGTACAAGCATAGTCTCTATATCAGCTTTATGACATTGACGTATGTTGCTCTGAACTTAAATAAAAGGCGAGCTGGGAGTAGATTCTTGTCTGCTAAAAATAACTTCACTTGGAATGCTCTGTTATAGGAAAGCACAAAGCCACTAGTGAAAGCAACTAATAGATATCACAGGTTTCCATGACACTAGAGAAAAGGATGGTTTCACAGGGGAGGAAAATTAAGGTTAAAAAAGTCTTCTCACATTCATAATGCTACCCTTCTTGTCACTTTAGATAAGGCCTCAGCTGATTGGGACCAAGAGTAGGTGGTTAAAAAAAAAAAAAAAATAGAAATGGAAAGATGCAAGGCAAAAGAATGGGTGAATCTGTTCAAAGAAAGGGGCTGCTTCCTTAGCCTTGCACGTTATAACTTGCCTACTTATCCATCACCAAAGAGCATGCCTATTGCTATCAGGGATGCAAAAAAGGGATGCTTTTCACACAATCCAATCCACTCAGCCAAAAATGCATAAAGGGACTTGGGTAGAAAAGTTTATAATATGTTTTGTGGTAATGGAAAAACTCATTTAAAGGCTCCTTCAGCTCAAGTGCATTTGGGAGCTCCTAGTTAGCACTGCTGAAGTGGCCACTGCACAAGCTAAAGGAAGGTGAATGAGGCCTCCTTGGTTTTTTAGCCCAGAGGCGAGCACTCATGCTCTTGGCCAGCTGTTGTCTGAGGCCTTGCTCATTTTGAACACACCATGAGCACACGCCTTAATGACTACTTGGGGATACGATCCGGGCAAGTTTGAGCTTATGAAAAGCATTTCTAAGGTCGCATGCCTTCTTATTGGCCAGGGTATTTAATATTGTGTTTCATTTCATTAAAAAAAAATTTCCCTAAATAATTGACCATGCCAAGCATGTCATCTTAATTCAAAAATTTTCAAGGGACATGTCTCCTGTGGCTTAAAAAGAAGCTTAGACATAACATACTCAGATTTGATTTGATTTTGGTTTTCCATGCATTTAAAAACAGGAAGTAAGAGGGAATTCTCAGAACAGGTTTAGAATTTCATATTTGGGTACCCAATGATGGTGTCTAGCTTATCAATAGACAGAAATAAGTGAACAGCTGTTTTAATGACTGGGAGGTTGATTGCTTCATGGTTGTTATATTTATACTCAGCGTTCTACATGTTCTACATTGAAACGTTTTTAACTTGGAGTTTAAGGCCCTGTTTTTTTTTTTTTTCTTTTTCTTTTTTTAACCTAGATTCACTAATTACAGGGCGCATTTGAGAATGTCACATAAGATTGTTTCTCAGTCCCCTCATTGGTAATTATAAAATAGGGATGATGGCACTAGCTAATGTTCAATGCATCCTCATTTTACAGATGAGGCAGCTGAGGCACAGAAAACTAGGTTATAACTTGCTCAGGGTGACCCAGCTAGTAATAGCAGAGGTAGGATTCCGACTCAGGTAGACCAGTTCCAGAGCCTATGCTTTTAACTCCTAGTTTTATATATTGAAGGGGTTTCAAGGCTCAAATCAAATGTAATCATATGTGTGAAAGTGCTTTGCAAACTATAAAATGCCAGATAAATAGGAGGCATTATAAAAGTTTCTGAGCCTGACAGAAGGCTCTGGTTTCCTCTGAGGAAGAATATTCTTGGCAGTAGGAAAGTTTTGGTCTGGTGATAGGAAGTTCCACTATAGTAGGCATGATGCCTTGGTTTGAAACACTTAGAGTAGCAGAAAGCTCACTGGACTGAAAGGAAGCCAACCTGGGTTCTAGTGCCATTTGAGCTACTAATAACCAATCAATCTTGGCTAAGTTATCTAACTTCCCTGAACCTCAGTTTCATTAAGTAAGAAGCAAGACAATTGGTGTAGACAGTGGTTCTCAATTTTTCAGGGGCATGAACCTCCTGTCCATCGGCTTATGGACTCTAATAACAGGCTCTGGCATCTCGCCACAAACTTTGTATCCAACTTGAGGGTTTCACAGACCCCCTGCAGCCCAACCATGGTTCAACAGACCTGAGGTTAAAAACTCCAGGTCTCCATGTTAGAAGGTTCTTTGTAGCTCTCAGACTCTAAGATTGGAACTGCACTTTGTAAATACGTGCTTTCAAAAAGTTCTTTACAGGAAAATGGCCCCATAAATCATGGAAAGTGCACATGAAACCATTGTGCTTAGATGGTCAGAATCACATGATTTAGAATTTAGGAAGGGATTGCCATTGATAGCAGGGAGGTATAGCTGTAATAGCTCACCAAAGAATCCTGAATTTCCGTTTTATTTTGCTGAGGAACTTTTTTGAAAAGGGGAGGAGAGAGTCACAGTGGCAATATCCAGCTTGATAATATTAATCATACATTCAGTTTTGCAGTACACTTAGAAGAGTGCTGGACTTAACTGCTTTTAGTTCTGGTATCAGCAAAAGATAACAGCACTGTTTCCTGCTGGTCCACAGGGAGAAGCAGTATTTTTTTTTTTTTTATAAGAAGCCGGCTTTGGCATGGAAGCCATAAAGAATTTTATATCAGTAAAAGTAGACAGTGTCAACCCCAACTGGGTGCAAGATTGGTGGGTGGTCTGTTTGTGAAACATTTCTAATTACTGTGATGAGTCCTGCTGGGGTTGCTAAAATGAAGTGTCTGTCATATCCATTTCCTGGTGTTTTGAAACAGCTGCAAGAATTGTCAAAGAATTCCAAAGTCCGTGGAGCTGTGGAGCAAAGGAAGTATTTTTAGCAAGGATCCAATCCACCCTCTCATTTTCTAGATGAGAACTACTGAGGTTCGTTCTGTCTTAGATCTGGTCCTTTGGAAACAGACTGAACAGAGTTTTGTGTGCAGGAAATTTCTTGGGGAGCACTCTCAGGGAAAAGTCTCTAAGGAAGTGAATGAAGGAGGATTGGGCAAAAGGATTTGCCGAACTGTGACGTGGTTACAGCAAGTTGCTCACAAGCTGAGATGTTCCTTTAGAGTGATCTCCACTTGAGGCAAGGGGGGGGGGGATGGGGCTTTGAACACCTGCACTGCCTGATCATTAGATGGAAAGGAGCCATAACATCGGACGTAATATCCCTTTGGCTGAGGGCAGTTTCTGGAGACTGATTCACCTGTGAGCCATCAGCAGCCAACACTCCTGGCAACTGGGGAAATGAGTGTCTTGGTGCAGAAGGCGGTTCTGGATGACTTAGCACAGCATCTACTACAGCAACAGAGAGTTTCATTTGGACCCACCATCATCTCTCAGCTAGATCACTGCAGTGGCCTTCAAACTGGTTTCCTTTTCTACACTGCAGCCAGTGTTATCGTTCTAAAACTCAGTTCTTTTCATGTTGCTATGGCTACCAACTATTTTTAAAATTAATTTTGTATCATATAAGTTTCAGGTGTACAGCATTATAATTCGACATCTATATATATATACACTACAAAGTGATCACCGCCACAATTCCAGTTACCATCCATCACCATACAGTTAACCCCCTTCACCATTCCACCCACCCCCCAATCCCCTTCCCTTCTGGAAACCACTAATCTGTTTTCTGTATCTAAGTTCATTTTATTTTGTTTGTTCATTTTTTGTTTCTTTAGGCTCCACATGAGTGAAATCATACAGAATTTGCCTTTCTTCATCTAACTTATTTCACTTAGCATAATACCCTCAAGGTCCATCACTGTTGTCTCAAATGGCAGGATTTCATTCTTTCTTGTGGCTGAGTAGTATCCCATTGCGTGTATATACCCCATCTTCTTTATCCATTCATCCATCAGTGGATACTAATGTTGCTTTCATAACTTGGCTTTTGGCAATAATGCTACAGTGAACATAGGGGTGCACATATCTTTTCAATTTAGTGTTTTTGTGTTCTTTGGATAAATACTTAGAAGTGAAATAACCGGGTCATATCGTAGTCCTATTCTTACTTTCTGGAGGAATCTCCATACTGTTTTTAAGAGTGGCTGTATCAATTTACAGTCCCACCAACAGTGTATGAGGGTTCCCTTTTCTCCACATACTCTCCAACATTTGTTATTTCTTATCTTCTTTTGATACTAGCCATTTTTTTTGTCTTGAATTTATTTTTTATACAGCAGGTTCTTATTAGTCATCCATTTTATACACATCAGTGTATACATGTCAATCCCAATCTCCCAGTTCATCCCACCCCCACCCCCGCCACTTTCCCCCCTTGGTATCCATACGTTTGTTCTCTACACCTGTGTCTCTATTTCTGCCCTGCAAACCGGTTCAACTGTACCATTTTTCTAGGTTCCACATGTATGCGTTAATATTCGATATTTGTTTTTCTCTTTCTGACTTACTTCACTCTGTATGACAGTCTCTAGATTCATCCACATCTCTACAAATGGCACAATTTTGTTCCTTTTTATGGCTGAGTATTATTCCATTGCATATATGTACAATATCTTCTTTATCCATTCGTCCGTTGATGGACATTTAGCTTGCTTCCGTGACCTGGGTATTGTAAATAGTGCTGCCATGAACATTGGGGTGCATATGTCTTTTTGAATTATGGTTTTCTCTGGGTATATGACCAGTAGTGGGATTGCTGGGTCGTACGGAAGTTCTATTTTTAGTTTTTTAAGGACCCTCCATACTGTTCTCCATAGTGACTGTATCAATTTACATTCCCACCAACAGTGCAAGAGGGTTCCCTTTTCTCCACACCCTCTCCAGCAATTGCTGTTTGTAGATTTTCTGATGATGCCCATTCTAACTGGTGTGAGGTGATACCTCAATGTAGTTTTGATTTGCAGTTCTCTAATAATTAGTGATGTTGAGCAGCTTTTCATGTTCTTCTTGGCCATCTGTATGTCCATTTTGGAGAGATGTCTATTTAGGTCTTCTGCCCATTTTTTGATTGGGTGGTTTGTTTTTTAATATTGAGCTGCATGAGCTGTTTATATATTTCGGAGATTAATCCTTTGTCTGTTGATTCATCTGCAAATATTCTCTCCCATTCTGAGGGTTGTCTTTTCGTCTTGTTTGTAGTTTCCTTTGCTTTGCAAAAGCTTTTAAGTTTCATTAGGTCCCATTTGTTTATTTTTGTTTTTATTTCCATTACTCTAGGAGGTGGATCAAAAAAGATCTTGCTGTGATTTACATCAGAGAGTGTCCTTCCTATGTTTTCCTCTAAGAGTTTTATAGTGTCTGGTCTTACATTTAGCTCTCTAATCCATTTTGAGTTTATTTTTGTGTATGGTGTTAGGAGTGTTCTAATTTCATTCTTTTACATGTAGCTGTCCAGTTTTCCCAGCACCACTTATTGAAGAGACTGTCTTTTCTCCATTGTATATCCTTGCCTCCTTTGTCACAGACTAGTTGACCACAGGTGTGTGGGATTATCTCTGGGCTTTTTATCCTGTTCCATTGATCTATATTTCTGTTTTTGTGCCAGTACCCTACTGTCCTGATGACTGTAGCTTTGTAGTATAGTCTGAAGTCAAGGAGTCTCATTCCTCTAGCTCTGTTTTCTTCCCTCAAGACAGCTTTGGCTATTCGGGGTCATTTGTGTCTCCATCCAAATTTTAAGGTTTTTTGTTCTAGTTCTGAAAAAATGCCATAGGAAATTTGATAGGGATTGCACTAAATCTATAGATTGCGTTGGGTAGTATAGTCATTTTCACAATATTGATTCTTCCAATCCAAGAACATGGAGTTGGTATCATCTTTAATTTCTTTCAACAGTGTCTTATAGTTTTCTGCATACAGGTCTTTTGTCTCCCTAGGTATGTTTATGCCTAGGTATTTTATTCTTTTTGTTGCAGTGGTAAATGGGAATGTTTCCTTAATTTCTCTTTTCAGATTTTTCATCATTAGTGTATAGGAATGCAAGAGATTTCTGTGCATTAATTTTGTATCCTGCAACTTTACCAAATTCATTGATTAGGTTTAGCAGTTTTCTGGTGGCATCTTTAGGATTCTCTATGTATGGTATCGTGTCATGTGCAAACAGTGACAGTTTTACTTCTTCTTTTCCAATTTGGATCCCTTTTATTTCTTTTTCTTCTCTGATTGCCGTGGCTAGAACTTCCAAAACTGTGTTGAATAATAGTGGTGAGAGTGGACATCCCTGTCTTGTTACTGAACTTAGAGGAAATGCTTTCAGTTTTTCACCATTGAGAATGACGTTTGCTGTGGGTTTGTCGTACGTGGCCTTTATAATGTTGAGGTAGGTTCCCTCTAGGCCCACTTTCTGGAGAGTTTTTATCCTAAATGGGTGTTGAATTTTGTCAGAAGCTTTTTCTGCATCTATTGAGATGATCATATGGTTTTTATTCTTCAATTTGTTGATATGGTGTATCACATTGATTGATTTGCATATATTGAAGAATCCTCGCATCCCTGGTATCAATCCCATTTAATCATCGTGTATGATCCTTTTTATATGTTGTTGGATTCTGTTTGCTAGTACTTCATTGCGGATTTTTGCATCTATATTCATCAGTGATGTTGGTCTGTAGTTTTCTTTTTTTGAAGTATCTGTGTCTGGCTTTGGTATCAGGGTGATGGCGGCCTCATAGAATGAGTTTGGGAGTTTTCCTTCCTCTGCAATTTTTTTGGAAGAGTTTGAGAAGGATGGGTGTTAGCTCTTCTCTAACTGTTTGACAAAATTCACCTGTGAAGCCATCGGGTCCTGGACTTTTGTTTGTTGGAAGATTTTTAATGACAGTTTCAATTTCATTACTTGTGATTGGTCTGTTCATATTTTCTATTTCTTCCTGGTTCAGTCTTGGAAGGTTATACCTTTCTAAGAATTTGTCCATTTCTTCCATGTTTTCCATTTTATTGGCATATAGTTGTTTGTAGCAATCTCTTATAATTCTTTGTATTTTTGCAGTGTGTTGTGATTTCTCCTCTTTCATTTCTAATTTTATTGATTTGAGTTCTCTGCCTCTTTTTCTTGATGAGTTTGGGTAATTGTTTATCAATTTTGTCTATCTTCTCAATGAACCAGCTTTTAGTTTCATTCATCTTTGCTATTTTTTGTTTTCTTTGTTTCTATTTCATTTATTTCTCCTCTGATCTTTATAATTTCTTTCCTTCTGCTGACTGTGGGTTTTGCTTGTTCTTCTTTCTCTAGTTCCTTTAGGTGTAATGTTAGATTGTTTATTTGAGATTTTTCTTGTTTCTTGAGGTAGACTTTTATAGCTATAAACTTCCCTCTTAGAACTGCTTTTGCTGCATCCTATAGGTTTTGGATCGTCGTGTTCTCATTGTCATCTGTCTCTAGGTATTTTTTTCATTTCCCCTTTGATTTCTTCAGTGATCTCTTAGTTATTTATTAACATATTGTTTAGCCTCCATGTGTATGTGCTTTTCATGTTCTTTTCCTTGTAGTTGATTTCTAATCTCATAGCATTGTGGTCAGAAAAGATGCTTGATAGGACTTCAGTTTTCTTAAATTTACTGGGGCTTGATTTGTGACCCAAGATGTGATCTATCCTGGAGAATGTTCCATGCGCACTTGAGAAGAAAGTGTAATCTGCGGTGTTTGGATGGAATGTCCTATAAATATCAATTAAATCTATCTGATCTATTGTGTCATTTAAAGCTTGTGTTTCCTTATTAATATTCTGTTTGGGTGATCTGTCCATTGGTGTAAGTGAGGTGTTAAAGTCCCCCACTACTATTGTGTTACTGTCGATTTCCTCTTTTATAGATTTTAGCAGTTGCCTTATGTATTGAGGTGCTCCTATGTTGGGTGCATATATATTTATAATTGTTATACCTTCTTCTTGGATTGATCCCTTGATCATTATGTAGTGTCCTTCCTTGTCTCTTGTGACATTCTTTGTTTTAAAGTCTATTTTGTCTGATATGAGTATTGCTACTCCATCTTTTTTCTGATTTCCATTTGCATGGAATATCTTTTTCCATCCCCTCACTTTCAGTCGGTATGTGTCCCTAGGGCTGAAGTGGGTCTCTTGTAGACCCCATATACATGGGTCTTGTTTTTGTATCCATACAGCAAGCTTGTGTCTTTTGGTTGGAGCATTTAATCCATTCACGTTTAAGGTAATTATCGATATGTATGTTCCTATGACCATTTTCTTAATTGTTTTGGGTTTCTTTTTGTAGCTTCTTTTCTTCTCTTGTGTTTCCCACTTAGAGAAGTTCCTTTAGCATTTGTTGTAGAGCTGGTTTTGTGGTGCTGAATTCTCTTAGCTTTTGCTTGCCTGTAAAGCTTTTGATTTCTCCATCGATTCTGAATGAGATCCTTGCCGGGTAGAGTAATCTTGGTTGTAGGTTTTCCCTTTCATCACTTTAAATATATTGTGGCAATCCCTTCTGGCTTGTAGAGTTTCTGCTGAGAAATCAGCTGTTAACCTTATGGGAGTTCCCTTGTATGTTATTTGTCGTTTTTCCCTTGCTGCTTTCAATAATTTTTCTTTGTCTTTAATTTTTGCCAGTTGGATTACTATGTGTCTCAGCGTGTTTCTCCTTGGGTTTATCCTATATGGGATTCTCTGCACTTCCTTGACTTGGGTGGCTATTTTCTTTCCCTTGATAGGGAAGTTTTCAACTATAATCTCTTCAAATATTTCCTCAGGCCTTTCCTCTCTCTCTTCTCCTTCTGGGACCCCTATAATGTGAATATTGTTGCATTTAATGTTGTCCCAGATGTCTCTTAGGCTGTCTTCATTTCTTTTCATTGTTTTTTCTTTATCCTGTTCCACAGCAGTGAATTCCACCATTCTGTCTTCCCGGTCACTTATCTGTTCTTCTGCCTCAGTTATTCTGCTATTGATTCCTTCTAGGGTATTTTTCATTTCAGTTATTGTATTGTTCATCTCTGTTTGTTTGTTCTTTAATTCTTCTAGGTCTTTGTTGAACATTTCTTGCATCTTCTCCATCTTTCCCTCCATTCTTTTCCCGAGGTCCTGGATCATCTTCACTATCGTTATTCTGAATTCTTTTCCTGGAAGGTCGCCTATCTCCACTTCATTTAGTTATTTTTCTGGGGTTTTATCTTGTTCCTTCATCTGGTACATATCCCTCTGCCTTTTCATCTTGTCTATCTTTCTGTGAATGTGGTTTTTGTTCCACAGGCCATAGGATTTTAGTTCTTGCTTCTGCCGTCTGCCCTCTGGTGGATGTGTCTATCTAAGAGGCTTGTGCACGTGTCCTGATGGGAGGGACTGGTGGTGGGTAGAGCTGGCTGTTGCTTTGTTGGGCAGAGCTCAGTAAAACTTTAATCCACTTGTCTGCTGGTGGGTGGGGGTGGGTCGGGGTGGGCGGGGGTGGGTTCCCTCCCTGTTGGTTGTTTGGCCTGAGGCGACCCAACACTGGAGCCTACCCAGGCTCTTTGGCGGGGCTAATGGCAGACTCTAGGAGGACTCACACCAAGGTGTACTTCCCAGAACTTCTGCTGCCAGTGTCCTTGTCCTCACGGTGAGCCACAGCCACCTCCTACCTCTGTAGGAGACCCTCCAACGCTAGGATGTAGCTGTGATTCAGTCTCCTATGGGGTCACTGCTCCTTCCTCTGGGTACTGATGCGCACACTACTTTGTGTGTGCCCTCCAAGAGTGGAGTCTCTGTTTCCCCCAGTCCTGTCAAAGTCCTGCAATTAAATCTCGCTAGCCTTCAAAGTCTGATTCTCTAGGAATTCCTCCTCCCATTGCCGGACCCCCAGATTGGGAAGCCTGACATGGGGCTCAGAACCTTTACTGCGTGAGTGGACTTCTGTGGTATAAGAGTTCTCCAGTTTGTGAGTCACCCACCCAGCAGTTATGGGATTTGATTCTATTGTGATTGCGCCCCTCCTAGCATCTCATTATGGCTTCTCCTTTGTCTTTGGAAGTGGGGTATCTTTTTTGGTGAGTTCCAGTGTCTTCCTGTTGATGACTGTTCAGCAGTTAGTTGTGATTCTGGTGTTCTTGTAAGAGGGAGTGAGAGCGTGTCCTTCTACTCCGCCATCTTGAACCAATCTCCCATACTAGCTCTTCTGCAGACGTAAGGGGACATCTCATTGTTGTTTGGATTTGAATTTCCATAGTAATTAGTAACGTTGGACATCTTTTCATCTTCCTCTTGGCCATCTGCTTGTCTTCTTTGGAAAAATGTCTATTCAGATCCTGTCCCCAGTTTTTAATTGGGTTGTTTGTTTTTTGTTATTGAGTTATTTGAATTCCTTACATATATTGGATCTCCACCCCCTATTGGATGCATTCAGTCCTCCATATCCATGGGTTATGCATCCGTGTACTCAACCAACCATGGATAAAAGATAATCAAAAAACATTCCAGAAAATTCCCCAAAGCAAAACTTGAAGTACCTACATAGCATTTATATTGTATTTACAACTATTTACATAGTATAAGGAATTATAAGTAATCTAGAGATGATTTTACTATATATAGGAGGATGTGCATGGGTTTTATGCAAATACTGTTCCACTTTCTATAAGAGACTCTAGCCTGTGGATTTTCGTATCCAAGGAGGGTCCTGGATCAAATTCTCCTTGAACTTTGAGTGACGACAGTATGTGATTTACAAATATCTTCTTCAGCTCAGTAGGCTGCCTTTTCAGTTTGGCAATGGTTTCCTTCACTATGCAGAAGCAGTAGTTTGATGTGGGGCTTACAGCTCTTTAGTTGGCTCCTCACGCCTTCGATAGTATGGCTTCCAAGGTCCCTCAAGGTCTGATTGCTGTCTTTAACCACAACACTTGCATTTTCCCTCTTGACCTCCACCGGCCAGCCATGGAACTACTTGCTGTTCCATGAATGTGTCCTGCTGTCTCTTACCTCTGAGCCTTTGCACATGCTATTTCCTTTGGAACATTCTAGTATGCACACATGCACCTAGATACTTCTAGTTTAGATGGCCCCTCTTTTGAGAAGCCTTCCCTGACTACTTCCATAGTATCCTATAACTTTTCCTATTGTAACTCTTCTCTATTATACTGTATTGAAATTCCCTGTTTACATGTCTATCTCCTCTCTAGACTGTAAGTTCCTTGAGGGCAGGAAATGCATCTTTAGTATGCATCCCCTGAACTTAGTACAATGATTGGAACTTGGTAGGTACACAAAAATACGTGTCCAATGTACGGGTGACATGTCTTGGCCAAGGTCACACCCTGTGCATACCCAGGGACGGATTGTTTTTGATGTTTTGTTCAGTTACCATGGGGACAAATCATCTAACCACCAAGTTTCTATGTGTGTGTCCACATGGAATTATATGAAACTGGGCCATTGCAAATAGAAAGTAGAATCACATCATAGATGAAAAAGCTCTGGCTGAGAGGAGAAATGTAATATCTTTAAAGTGGATGTGACCTATATGTCAGATTCTTAAAGCTCCTTCCGAAAGGAGATTTGAGAGAGCCTGTAATCCTGTGAGGGATACGTTGGGACACGTGGAATCATGACATAGCATTCAGAGCTGATAGGCTGGCGTATGGAAGTGTTAATCATGGTCAATAGGATTAATCGTTGATTATAGGCATGTCTTCTTCGGACAAATTTTCAGCCTCTGCAGTGATTTGCCTGGAGGAGATTTTATTAGCAGCGCTACAGAAGCAGGGCCAGATTAAAATTGTGCTGCTTGAAAATTACTGCCAAGAGACTTAAAATTTTTAGTAAGATGTTCAGGAAGCCAAAGGCTTCTGGGTAATGTGTGAATTCCAGAGAAGTATTATGCTATTTTCCTTGCCAAAGGTGGGCTCTCTAATGTCCTAGCTAGGCCATAGTACCTCCATTACATAAGCTGACCTTTAAAAATGCTATAACAAGGCAGTAATCAGGGCCACCCTTTCCAGAGCCAACAAGGATTAGACAGGAAAAAAAAGATGTCACTGCCCTTTGTGCACAGTCACTCTGGCCCTGCTCCCAAGAACAGGCCTCTCTGGGCTTTCATCGGTCTCTTTGTTTTCTCTTGCCTGCAGATGCTCAGTAAGAGCCCATGCTGTTGGGAGAGGTACCTACGTTTGGACAGGATACATATAAGTTATGGCGGTCTCCGTAATCAATAGTCATATCCCATATCTGGAATTGATTAAGAAAATGCCTCTTGAGCAGTGAGTCTTACACTTTTGAGGTGGTCGTAGACCTCTTAGAATTTGATAACAGCTTAGTACCGTCTTTCCAGAAAATGAGAATCCCCAAATTTTACACCCAATTTTATGGGGATCATGGACTCCCCAAAACCCTTCATGAACCAGTGACCAAAAGCCATTGACTTAGAGATAAGAAAAAAAATGGCTTCCATCTATTGAGTGCTGACTATGTACCAGGCACTACGCTAAACACTTGATATGCATTATCTCACTTAATCCACGCAGTGACCCTATGGGGCAAGTACACTTATTATTTTACAGCTCAGAGGTGGTAGAACTGAGATTCAAACACTCGCTGGTAGGCTCTGGAGCCTGTAACCTTAACATTTATACCATTCAGCCTCCAGTGAGTCTTACAAGCTTATTTCTGATTGGCCCTTTGTGCTTTAGTAGCATTGACTGTCAATCTTTCTGCTTTCTGTTTTCAGAAGAAACCTTCTTTAAGTAGTTGCTCATGGACTCTGAGTTTAAAGGTTCTGTCCTTTTAGTTCTGTTGATTGTCAGTATAGCTGGACACACCACTGGTCTAGTTAAGCTACTATTAGATAAACAGAAATCCCCATTTTTCACGATATAGAACATCTGCAGAGAAATACAAATGGTAGAATGTTTCTTGCAAACTGCTTCAAAACCATTATCCTACCCTTATTTCCTTCGGTGTATTTTAGGAGTGTGCTAAGGGCTGTTTGCATAGCAAAGCTGAAGTCATTATCCCTTGTCTATATTGGAAATATCTGATTAAATTTTTTTACCTTTGTTATTGACTTTGAGTACAGATAGAATCATTAGTATGGTGTAAGTTCATGATTTTGTTCTATGATGAAGTACATTGTAGACACTATGAGACCATAAATATTTTGGTATGCGTCTCTAAAAAATATTTTTTCCTTCAGAGTAAAAATTACATCAGCATACCTAAAAAAATCTAACAATTCTTTAATATTATTTAATACCCAGTGCATATTCAGGTGTCTTCAATGGTTCCTAAAATGCTGTTTACCACCTGTGGTCAAACCAGGATTCAATCTAGGACCATGTGTTGCATCTGACTGTTATAATTAAGTGTCTTTTAATCTAGAACAGTTCCTTTTTCCATTACAAAAACTTTCTGAAGAGACCAGGCCTGTTGTTTCCTAGACTTCCTTGAGGTGCTGTTTAGCTGATCTCTCTGTCTCCCTCATCTCTTAAACTGAAAATTGGATATAAAGTCTTGCTTAGATTCCAGTCAAACATTTTTGACAAGATTATACCATAGGCAATGTCAGGTACTCTGTGTTGCATCACATTAATTAGGAAATTGTCCCATCATTAGTGATGCTAAGATTGAACACTAGATTAAGGTGATTGCCTAATATCAGGAATTTGGGGCAAGCTTTCTATCTATCTGAATCCTTCTTGCGATCCCCAGTTCCCCTCCCACCTGTTCTCCAGGGCCTTATATCTCTTTAATAGGCATCAAGTTATTTAATTCTATAATCAGATATAAAACCAAGTAAATGACTGCTTTTAGAGCCTTGAAATCCTTATTTAAGAGTTCAAGTAAGGGGAGGACACAGAGCCCTGTGTAGGACAGAGGGCCCAGGAAAATGCTGCTGGGGAAACCAAAGAACACATGATCACCTTTACAACTTGTCTGAGTGCTGACCTTGGCCTAAGCCCTGTCAAGCATGGGAGGCCCATTTCAGGAAGAGATATGCCTTTTTCCCAGAGAAGACACTGGCCGTGTGACAAACATACACGAGAGGATGTGTTCAAGCCTGGCTCTTGCTAGGGCCAGTTCAGGTGAGGCAAATTAACCTGCAGGAATGCCCCATCCCCACTGCACTTTCCCCGTCCCTGCCACACTCGCACTTGCTTCCTTTCTTTGGCTGTTGTGCATAACTCGGACTCATCCCCACCCCTACAACGTACAAAAGCCCACACATGTTCCTGACTCTCTTATGTTTTCTTTTCCTTCTTCCGTATAAAGTCTGTTCCAGCTCCGGAGTCATAGTCCCTTGTTCACAGTTAGGGATTAGTGCCTCCTTTCCCACATTTTTGAATATTAATAGGAGAGGGTGACGCTCACCGTAAGCTAGGGGAATGATGGTTAAATAGTGAACTTGCAGCTGGTACCAACAGTGGGAGAGAGATCTTTGAGGACGTGTCTTCAGTTGCTACGCATCTTGCCTCTTTGTGTGGCTGGCCTTCGTTGAGGAAAAACAAACTCAGAATAGCTATCTGCCTAAAACACATTCTCCCCTTAGGTGTGTTTGCATCATGAAACAGCTTTAAAGGCAGCACATTTCTGACTGGAATTTCCTCATTAGTGGATGTGAACACTTTATCTGTGGCAACCCATTAGTTACCGGACCAACCTCTAGTTTCATTGGCAATCACCCGACATGCAGTGTAGGTGTGCGCTCAGCATCCCAATTGTACCACTGAAATGGAAACCGTCTTCTCTGAAGAGTTTTGGAAAACAAAGTCATCGATCTCAATAGAGATGCTACAGATATGGTCACTTTTGATGCACAGAAGGGCTACTAATTATTCTCAAGTAAATGTCTCCAGTACACAGTGACAAGTGGTATTGGAGGTTGGCAACCTTTCAGAGCTGGGTGCCAGGACTCCATTTATTCACTCTCGGGAGTGAGCAACTGCTTCAGCGGGAGGAGGCCTGGCTGTTCCTATTAGCAACAGTGGGATTGGGTCCTGTGGGTTCAAGAGAGGGCAGCCCACAGGACCTCTGGGTCCCTGTGCTGAAACTTTCTCTGCACTTCCCAACAGCCATGCTTACGGTTAACCTTGCCAATGGATCCCATCCTCCCAGACGTGAATTAAATGAAATGAACACACAGTTAGCAATTTATACCCCCAATACTTCTTGAGAGCCTGCACTTTGGTAGATGCTCCACATACCATGGTAAACAGGGCTGGCATGTCCTCATCAAACTTAGTTTAGTGGGGAAGACAGACAGTAAATAGAGAAATAAATACAAAATTATAAATCGTTAAGTGTTATGAAAGAAATACACAGGGACTGTGGAAATACAGTAAGCAGACGCTCACTTAGACACAGTTGTCAGAAGAATGTCTGTATGTATCAAATATGCCACTAGATGCTTGATCAAAGAGATGTGGGTGAGAGATGGTCCTTGGCCCTGACGATTTGCCAGTTTATAATAAGTTCAGTAAGAAAAGCACGTATGAAGCATAATGGAAGCCGAGAGGAAGGAAAAATTGATTCTGCCTGGAGTAGAGTAGGGGAGGGATATCAGAGACAGAGAAAGGGCGGCATCCTTGAAGGATAACTGAGCGAATGCTGGGTGAACATGTCGGGCCCGGGCTAGGGGGGTCTAGATGGAGGCAGCAGCAAGAGACATGTTTGCGGGAACGAGGCGGGTCACCTTGGAACCGTGACCTTGAGTGAACTTGCCTGCAGGGCCCCAGTACTCTGGGGGCTGGATCAGGGTGGAGCTGCTCTCTTTGAAGCCCCAGAGCGAGTCAGTAACAGGGAAATTGGAGTAGTTCTTTCTATGGCTGCCGTCGTAAATGACCACAAACTCTGGTGGCTTAAAGCAACTCCACTTTAGGATCTCAAGCTCTGAAGGCCACTGGACCAAAATCCAGCGGTCAGCAGGGCTGTGTTCCTTTCTGGAGGCTCTGAGGGAGAACCTGGTTCCTTGCCTTTTCCAGATTCTAGAAGCTGCCCACCTTCCTCAGTTCATGGCCCCCTTGCTTGATCTTCCAAGCTGGCAGCATCCCGTCTCTTAGGCCCCTTCTTAACGTTTCTCTCTGACCGCATAGCTGGGGATAGCTTCTACACTTTTAAGGGCACCTGTGTTTTGATTGAGCCCTCCTGGAAAATTCAGGATAAACTGTTTATCTCAAGGTCTTTAACCTTAATCTTACATCTGCAAAGTCCTTTTGACCATGTAAGGAAACATATTCTTGGGTTCTGAGAATTCGAATGTGGGCATCTTTGGGGACCATTATACTGCCTACCAGGAACCCAGACTCTGCCTCTTAAAGGCCCCTTCGTTTCTCATAGTTTCCCCTGGGGGCACTTCTGAAGTATCCTAGGACTTTAAAGATATTTTGAAAGTACTGCTGTGAAGTATCTGTGTTTACCTATGTATTAACACACATATGAGTTTGTTCGGAAGGCAGAAGGGATAGGGGTTGGCATATTGGGCCATATTTACAGGACTTAAACATTATTTCTTTAGATAGCTCAGCCCGACAAACTCAGATTAAGTTACTGTTCCGTATTATGTAATTCCACAGCATCCTTATGCGCACGTGTGCATGTACATGCGTGTGTGTATGTATGTACGTGAAGCCAGAAGGGTCAGAGTGAGGCAGGTTGTAAAGCAGCTTTTATTCATTCAGCAACCAGTTTTTGAGCACGGCACAAAAGGATATACAGCGTATTGGTGAATTAAAAAAGACACGATCCCTTCTCTTATCCCTGGGCTCGGAGTCGGGAGACAGACACTAAACAAATGGTTTAAGATGCAGAGCAAGTGTTTAAAAATAGGACCTGGGGCGGGAAGCAGCTGGAGGTTTTCCTGCAGGCCACTGAGAGCCTGCAGACCTGGAGGGGCCTGTCAATCACGGTGCAGGGACACCGAGGAGGAAAGAGGCATGAACCACATGCCTCGAGGCCAGATGGAAAGATGTCTAAGTCAGCAGATGCTAGCGTAGAGGGGGGATGACAGTCGAGAACTTGAATAGGCTTGTACACCCTGCAGAGGCCAGTGTTTGATACAAGAGGGCTATATACCATGTAGCTCACGTCCTTTTGGGTCCCATGTCACCAAGATATGTGAGCCCCTTGGAATAAGATCAATCTTAGAACAATGTGGAGGAGCATAGAGAGGGAAAATCCTGAATTGTGTTTAAACCTACAGTGGCTGAGAAAAATCCATAAGTAATTAAACTTGCCTGAAATTGGCTAAATTGAGTTTTCTGCTTTCTGATGGAATGTGGCCTCAAAATGGTGATGCCGCTGTGTTATAAAACAACAATTTTACGTTTTTACAGACCTGAGAATGAAGACTGTTGAAAGTCATGCCTGACGCATGGGTTTGCCGTGCTGAGGGGTTTAAATTTTATTCTATCCAAATGTAGCTGGCTGTAGCTACCCGTCAGGGGTTTTAATCAGGAGACAGACAGAATCAGGTCTGCATTAGAAAAATAAACTCAGAGAGCAGTTTAAAAGGAGACCTGAAGGGTGTGGATGGCAGGAAGTGCATCAGAAGATAACCCCAGTCATCAGGTGAGAGAGAACTGTCTTCAAACCTCGTCATGTTCTGTCTTATGCTTCAGGGCTGGAAGGGACCTCATCATCTGGTTCCATGTACTTCCTTTGGGACAGGTAACAGCATTTCTATTTTTTCAGGTGAGGTAGTTGAAGGTCAGAGAAAGTGAATTTCAAATGACGAAGATTCAAGAATAATTGGTTTACTAATGTCAGAGTGATATCCATCATGGCCTACATGAAACATGTATATTTCTTGAAACGTTGCTCAAAAGTTACCACTGGGTATATTCCCTGGAGTTTGTTACTATAACAAAGTACAATAGTTATCTTGTTACATTGCCCACGTGAAAAACCATGAGTAGATTGCAGCCTGAGGCTCATTCCTCTTGCCTATGCAGAGGCTTGACCATAAATAAGCCAGGGCAACCTCTTGGCCAGGACCTGAAGTGCATGCATAGAGCCTAGTGGGAAATACAGAGGGTGAAAGCATTGAACTTTGATACCCTACACCTGCTAAGCAATAGATTCTGTTTCCACTGCGCCTGGCACTGAGCCGGAAGGCTAATAAAAGAGGCAGAATGAGTGTGGGGATGTGGTTGTCGCTAAGTTGTAAAAAAAAAAAAAAAAAAAAATCCCTCTGATTGCTACTTGAATTTGCCAAAGAATTGCCATGTTGCAAATGGCAGGTTGGTGCTGTGGTCGCAGCAGGTTTCAAGAGGCAGAGATAGGAAGGCAAAACCAATGCAGCACCGGAAGGGACTCTGGAGGGAGGCAGTAACTAGGAAGACACCCAAGATGGGTCCTGGAGGGGGTGGGCGGTGGGCCGGCAAATATTGACACTTAAATCTATTTCTCTCTCATTTCCCACAGCTAAGCATATCGTTTTTTGGTTTTTGGGTTTTTTTCGCGGTATGCGGCCCTCTCACTGTTGTGGCCTCTCCCGTTGCAGAGCACAGGCTCCGGACGCGCAGCCTCAGCGGCCATGGCTCACGGGCCCAGCCACTCCGCGGCATGTGGGATCTTCCCGGACCGGGGCACGAACCCGTGTCCCCTGCATCGGCAGGCGGACTCTCAACCACTGCGCCACCAGGGAAGCCCCTAAGCATATAGTTTGAGTCCCATGAATACTTTTAATTGGGTTACATTTCCCGAGAACTTGGCAAACTTCTTTTTACTTCTGTGCTTTCAATATTTTAAGTGCTGAAGTTTTGATAGGAAGAAAATAGATTTAGTCTTTAGATGCAGTCAGCTTAATGATTTAGAAGCAACTTTGGCCATACTTTTCATTTTCTTTTATTTATTTTTTTATACAGCAGGTTCTTATTAGTCATCGATTTTATACACATCAGTGTATACATGTCAATCCCAAGCCCTCAATTCAGCACACCCCCACCCCCACCCCCGCCGCTTTCCCCCCTTGGTGTCCATATGTTTGTTCTCTACATCTGTGTCTCAATTTCTGCCCTGCTAACCGGTACATCTGTACCATTTTTCTAGGTTCCACATACATGTGTTAATATACGATATTTGTTTTTCTCTTTCTGACTTACTTCACTCTGTATGACAGTCTCTAGATCCATCCACGTATCAACAAATGACTCTATTTCGTTCCTTTTTATGGCTGAGTAATATTCCATTGTATATATGTACCACATCTTCTTTATCCATTCGTCTGTCGATGGGCATTTAGGTTGCTTCTGTGACCTGGCTGTTGTAAATAGTGCCTCAGTGAACATTGGGGTGCATGTGTCTTTGAATTATGGTTTTCTCTGGGTATATGCCCAGTAGTGGGATTGCTGGATCATATGGTAATTCTATTTTTAGTTTTTTAAGGAACCTCCTTACTGTTCTCCACAGTGGCTGTATCAGTTTACATTCCCACCAACAGGGCAAGAGGGTTTCCTTTTCTCCACACCTTCTCCAGCAATTGTTGTTTGTAGATTTTCTGATGATGCCCATTCTAACTGGTGTGAGGTGACACCTCATTGTAGTTTTGATTTGCATTTCTCTAATAATTAGTGATGTTGAGCAGCTTTTCATGTGCTTCTTGGCCATCTGTATGTCTTCTTTGGAGAAATGTCTATTTAGGTCTTCTGCCCATTTTTGGATTGGGTTGGTTGATTTTTTGATATTGAGCTGCGTGAGTCTCTGTTTCCCCCAGTCCTGTCGGAGTCCTGCAATCAAATCCCGCTAGCCTTCAAAGTCTGATTCTCTAGGAATTCCTCCTCCCATTGCCGGACCCCCAGGTTGGGAAGCCTGACGTGGGGCTCAGAACCTTCACTCCAGTGGTTGGACTTCTGTGGTATAAGTGTTCTCCAGTTTGTGAGTCACCCACCCAGCAGTTATGGGATTTGATTTTATTGTGATTGTGCCCCTCCTACCGTCTCACTGCAGCTTCTCCTTTGTCTTTGCATGTGGGGTATCTTTTTTGGTGAGTTCCAGTGTCTTCCTGTCGATGACTGTTCAGCAGTTAGCTGTGATTCTGGTCTTCTTTCAGGAGGGAGTGAGAGCACGTTCTTCTACTCTGCCATCTTGAACGAATCTCCTCTGGCCATACTTTTCTATAAACCTCTTCTCTGAGCTTGATGACTTTACCAAGCACTTTTACTACTTCTTTTTTCGTAGGGCATAGTACTCCCTTCCCTCCTGTAAATAGTGAATATACTGCAGTAATGACATGTACATTTGAAAAAGGGAAAAATTCCTCCTGAATCCCAGCACCTTAAAATTAAGAATAGTTTTATGTGTGGAATTGAGAAAAGCCAAACTTATAAAAGCAGTGTAAATTGGTGGTTACCAGGGGCTGGGGACACAGGACAGATGTTGTTTAAGGGTAAACTTGCAACCAGTATTAAAGAAGCCTTAGAGAGCCACGTGTAGTGAATATGAAAACATTGTCGTGAATATGAAAAACAGTATTGTAGCATAATTATCAAACTTGCTAAGGGAGTAGAACTTAATTATTCCAACCCCTAAAAAGAAGGGACAATTGCATAATGTGATAGGGGTGCTAAATACCACTACAGTGGCAATCATATTACAATATAGAAATGTAGCAAATTAACATGCTGTGTATCTTAAATATACAAAATGTTATAGATCAAGTATGTTCAATAAAAAAAGAAACTGGCTGACAAGTAGCAAAAAAAAGAATAAGAAAAAGAACAATTTTATCCTCGTAAACCCTTTCTCACTCTTTCCCACATGTATATGCATTTTTTATGGTTGTGATCATAAGGATCTTATGCCCTGTTTTTTCACTTAACATTCGCTGTTACACGTTTCTATATTTCTGCATTGCCATCATAATCGCTGTAAAGTAGTACTTTTCAAGGTCTTGCAACTACCTCAATTCTCTTTTTCTTTTGTTTGTATCTGTACAAAATGTGAGGGGATGGATTTTGTTCTGCCTGCTGGGTTGAAGCTGCCTAGCTCAGAGACAACTTTTAGCTTTGCATTTTGATCAGGCCTCTTTCAAAGTGTTGTGTCACTGTGGGTGCATTTCAGTGGCATCCATTTCAGTTACTAGATTGGAGATCTGTATTAGGGCGTTTTAGAAATGCTGGTTTCTAGTTCTTTCCTGTTGAGGAAATGCCAGATAACACAGCTTGTACTGTAATAGGTCTGCCCAGACTGCAGCTGGCCTGCCACGTGGGGCTGGAGGATTGTGAATTCAGCCCTTTGCCTCTGTCCCTTTGATTACCACAGTAGGGGGAGTTATCAGCGAGTTCTGGTGGGGGAAGTAGACAAGACAAGAGTCAGAAAAAGGGCCGTCTCAGGGTTGGGGGGGGGGTGAGTGGGGAGTGCTTTTGGAGTTGGACCAGAATGTTGGTTGTGACCGAAGCAGAAGATGTAACAGGGTGATGCTGCACACATGACAAGAACTCTCCAGATTTCTAGAAAAGATTCAAACGTTCCTTTAAGAAGATGCTTTTCTCTTCATGTCACAGATTCCTTTTTGAATCTGATAAAAGCTATGTACTTTACCACCTCACCCCCCAAATGCAGGCTGTCATAAATACACATTTATGTATTCCACATAGCACCCTTAGGGTAAAGAATCTCATTGTGTTGCAAACTATTATATATAGAATGGGAAAACAACAAGGTCCTACTCTATAGCCCAGGGAACTATATTGAGTATCCTGTGATAAACCATAATGGAAAAGAATATGAAAAAAATGTATATATATGTATAACTGAGTCACTTTGCTGTACAGCAGAAACGAATGCAACATTGTAAATCAACTAGACTTCAATTGAAACATAAATGAATAAAACTTCAAAAAATTTTTTAAAAATATCTAATTCCGTAAGGAAGGTTTGGTGGGAAGGAGATGGTGGTACTAGTATTTCCCAGCACTTGCCCTCTGATTTTCTATTTTCTTCTTGAGAGGAATTTTGTGTTTTGTTAGGGGTTTGCAACCTTATTTAAATAAGTGGGGGTGGTGTTGGATCACAGCGACAGCCCCGGAAAGTGGGGCATCTTGAAGCAGGTTCTCAAGTATGTGTCTAGTCTTCTTTGTGTACAAAACTCCAAGTCCTCTGAAGTTTATGATCCTCAGCAAATTACCAAGTGCAGGCCGTGTGCTAAGTCCTTGCCAATGTCTTTATTTGGTTAAGACCCTGGGCTCTGTATTCTGACTTATCGGACTCAGATCCAGATTCCTGGGTAAGGTATCTAATCTCTCCAAGCTTCAGTTTTCTCATCCGCAAAATGGGAATGATAATTCTTAAGTGTGAGGAGTAAATAAGGTAATTCTTATGAAGCACATTGCACAATGCCGACACACATTATGTTTAAGAATTGAAGCCATTGTTATAATTTTTATTAAGATTCCAAGGTAGATTCTGACCCTTAAGGTCCAAGGGCCAGGTAGCCAAATAACTCCATGCATGTGAATGGAAGTGTGCATTTCAGACCTCTAAACGGAGTTGGAAAGGGACTTTTGCCGTTAAAATGGATCTTCAGATATTATCAAAGACAATCATCTACCTATATTGCCCTTGTCTTTTTGACGATTCCTGTGATTTTGATAACATGAAATTTGGTTTGATAATTTAGAGAATAAATGCGTTCAGGTTTTCATGCATATTTCACAGGTGTTATGTAGATAAGGTTACTAGGATTCTCAAAGAGAGGAAATAGTGACCAAAGACTCCATTTCATAAATTATATGTTGTAGGAACTGTCTAGCAAGAGGGTAGGGTCCAGCGTCATCCTAAGGGGCAGGCAAATGTTCATCACGCAATGAAAATGATAGCTTAAGGAAGTCCACTAGTGTGTGTGTGCCTAGTTTAATTCCTTAACTCAGCCCCTGCAGAAGTGGATGCAGATACAAAATCGAGGCAGGTTTATCCCATCAAAGGGTGAGTTTTGGTGTCGAGTCTCCTTTTAAAAGAGATGTTTTCTCTGTGATCTCCCACAACCTCTTCGCTCACCATCACAGCAGTCATCGCACTGTTCTCACTTGTTTCGTTGTCTTTTCTGCTAGAGCATAAGCACGGTGAGGAGGGACTGGCTCTGTCTTGTTCACTATTTGATTCCCATCCGTAGCACAGTGCTGAGCACTTAGTACTCAATGAATACCTATGGAAAGAAAAACAGCCCCACACCAATGTGTTATTGAGCAGTTAGCATAATGGTTAAGAGCTTGGATTTTGCAATCAGAGTGGCTGGGATTTATGTCCCAGATCTGCTGCTTGTAAGCTATGACTACCTTGGGCAAGTTATTTAACCTTCCTGAGCTGCATTTGCTCATCTGTCAAATGGTGATAGTGATAAGCTAATTCACAGGGTCATGATGATCGTTCAGTGAAATGATGTAGCTTAAATGCTCAGAAATGTATACGGCACATGGTAAATATTCCGTGAATTGTAGCTGTAATAGTAATTATGATGATTATTAATCAAAATGCTTATCGTTGTTGACTGTATATTTTTTGGAGGGAGGGAAAGGAAGTTTAAGTAAATGGGTTAGATGATAGAAACTGGAAAGACTATAAAGAAGTCTGAAAATACTGAACACTGATTGAAATATTCCACAGGAATAGAAGCACCCGAGGGAACATTTAATAGGATTTAAGAAAATATTACTCTTGTGAACTATATGGTGCCCCCAGGTCTGAAAGTGTTAACTAACTGTTACCTGATTTTATACAAGGTCTATTCATCCCTAATCACGTGGCAGCGGCTCATCCGTATGCTTGAGGGAAGACTCCTCTCCTTAATTCATTACACCTTTTGGTCAGGGAGCTATTTTTCATGTGTAGTGGATGTGTCACTGAATTTTGATAGACAGCGCTCGAGTCCCCGTAGAAATTCCTTTTCAGCTACAAGGGCTTGCATTTCAATTTTCAACATGTTCCGACTCTTTCTCTTATGTTTCATTCGCGAAGGCCCTTTCTGTTTGGTGGAGAGACACATTGCCTGTAGTTTTCATTGTATTTTGATGCTCCTTTGTTCCTGCATCTAGAATGTTTTGTCGAGTACGCATGAGTTGCCAAGCTCTGGGTCCCTGCCCTCATGGACCTTAACCTTAGAGCCTGAAGTGACTTCATGGGGTTCCTGGTTCTACCTAGACATTTTATAGGTTGGTAAATGATAGCACAGAGAGGGTGAGGGACACGTCTGAGCTCAGGGTTGCTGTGTAGTGATAGAGCCGGGGCTGACTTAGGTCTCAGATGTCCTGTCCAGTCAGTGCACCTTCTGATATAACACCAGCGTTGGAGAAATGTCCATTAGTTCCCATCACATCCACTTGTTTCAGGTAGGAAATGCTACGCTGTGCTGATGGAGGGATAAACCAGTCCTATGTTTCTAGAAGCACACTGATCTGATGACTCAGGTCTGCCCTGAAAAACGTTTGGGCATGGGATTGGCTCAAGTGCTTAGTATCAATGTGTATAAAATTGTAGGAAGAACTTAGAAAACAATTTGCTTGGATTAGTTGACATTCCTCCAGGTTACTCTCCAAGTCAGAATTTAAACAAGAAGTTTGGGCTGATGAGGTCATGCAGATGAATGTACAATTTATATACAAGTACGTGGTTAGAGTATAATATAAATACAGTGTCCTCAGAAAGTCACCAAGCAGGACTTCTTCTGGTGATACCAGGTTTATTCATTCATTTATTCCTTCTTTCTACAAGTACTTATGGAACACCTACCGTGAACTAGACATTAGACATACTGAGGATCTGGAGATGAATAAGGCCTCTGTTACCAAGGAACTTAGGATCAAGATTTCAGGGTAAGACCTAGTCGATGGTGTAGGCTTGGGTTGGTGTTTTAGGATGTACTGAGGAAAGATTGCTGGTGAGCATGCCGTACACACGAAGACCTGAAATGAATGCCATTCTTTATCCCTCTGGGAAACTCATAACCACTTGCAAGTGAGACAGGCCTCTCTGTGCCTTTAAGGGTCAACAGATCCTATGGAACCATTAGGGTAGGTCATGATCGTCAATAAAGGAAATTATATTTTCTCCTATCCAGGAACCATTGCTCTTCCAAGGAATTTGTGGCTTGGCTAGGGACAGAGAGTTATCTGACTTCCCACGGGTTCGGTGAAGATTGATTCCTTGTGTTTCTGCCATATTGCACTATGCCACCACCTGCCTACTTGGACCTCTGCCTACTGCTATGTTCATCTAAGGCTGCACCACTCTTTTGTTAGGAGATCTTCCCTACCACTGGATACTCCTCACGCCGCAGGATTTAACCTCTGCTTGTTGTTCATGGCCAGCCTCCCAGAATGTTTCACCCTCTTAGCAGTATTCCTTTCTACAATTACTGCTGGGTTCGTCCCCAGGGGTCTGCTATAGCTCAGGAAGCAGGCATAGTCTCAAGATCTGGGCTTTCCCTGGTCTGGCCACTCTCACTGCCCAAAGCCCACACCCCATCACCAGGGCACCCCCAATTGTGATTCTAGCAGCAGCTACCTCAACTACCCCATGACGGCGAATATCCAGCCCTGTATTTTTGCTAATTGACTTTCAGTGGCTGGGTTTTGATTATGCATCTTGCCTCATCCCCCAATTTGTTTTTTTTGTTTTTTTTTTTTTTTGAAACCAGTGGAAAAAAGTCATCAACTCACATAGAAAGGTACAAAGAAGAAAG